>NC_086318.1:155594293-156203980 GCF_036172605.1 Pelobates fuscus
ACAGTCTATATAGAGACAAAGTTAGGAGGGTCTGCTATACTAAGAGATGGGGGTCTGCTCTTCATGCAGATTGGGCAGGGGGTCTGCTCAAGAAAGAGTTTGGCGGTCTCTGCTCTGCAAATAGATTGGGGAAGAGATTAGGGGGCTTTGCTCGGAGTCTGATCTACAAAGATTGGGGGGAGTCTGATCTACAAAGAGATTTGGGGGGGGGGTCTGATCTACAAAGAGATTTGGGGGGGGTCTGATCTACAAAGAGATTTGGGGGGGGTCTGATCTACAAAGAGATTTGGGGGGTGTCTGATCTACAAAGAGATTTTGGGGGGGGTCTGATCTACAAAGAGATTTTGGGGGGGGGTCTGATCTACAAAGAGATTTTTTTGGGGGGGGTCTGATCTACAAAGAGATTTTGGGGGGGGTCTGATCTACAAAGAGATTTTTTTGGGGGGGGTCTGATCTACAAAGAGATTGGGGGGGGTCTGATCTACAAAGAGATTTGGGGGGGGGTCTGAACTACAAAGAGATTTGGGGGGGTCTGATCTACATAGAGATTTGGGGGGGTCTGATCTACATAGAGATTTGGGGGGGTCTGATCTACAAAGATTTGGGGGGTCTGATCTACAAAGATTTGGGGGGTCTGATCTACAAAGATTTGGGGGGTCTGATCTACAAAGATTTGGGGGGTCTGATCTACAAAGATTTGGGGGGTCTGATCTACAAAGATTTGGGGGGTCTGATCTACAAAGATTTGGGGGGTCTGATCTACAAAGATTTGGGGGGTCTGATCTACAAAGATTTGGGGGGTCTGATCTACAAAGATTTGGGGGGTCTGATCTACAAAGATTTGGGGGGGTCTGATCTACAGAGATTTGGGGGGGTCTGATCTACAGAGATTTGGGGGGGTCTGATCTACAAAGAGATTTGGGGGGGGTCTGATCTACAAAGAGATTGGGGGGGGTCTGATCTACAAAGAGATTGGGGGGGTCTGATCTACATAGAGATTGGGGGGGTCTGAACTACATAGAGATTGGGGGGGTCTGAACTACATAGAGATTGGGGGGGGTCTGAACTACATAGAGATTTGGGGGGGTCTGATCTACATAGAGATTTGGGGGGGTCTGATCTACATAGAGATTTGGGGGGGTCTGATCTACATAGAGATTTGGGGGGGTCTGATCTACAAAGATTTGGGGGGTCTGATCTACAAAGATTTGGGGGGTCTGATCTACAAAGATTTGGGGGGTCTGATCTACAAAGATTTGGGGGGTCTGATCTACAAAGATTTGGGGGGTCTGATCTACAAAGAGATTTGGGGGGGTCTGATCTACAAAGAGGGTCTGATCTACAAAGAGATTTGGGGGGGTCTGATCTACAAAGAGATTTGGGGGGGGTCTGATCTACAAAGAGATTTGGGGGGGTCTGATCTACAAAGAGATTTGGGGGGGTCTGATCTACAAAGAGATTTGGGGGGGGGTCTGATCTACAAAGAGATTTGGGGGGGGGGTCTGATCTACAAAGAGATTTGGGGGGGGGGTCTGATCTACAAAGAGATTTGGGGGGGGTCTGATCTACAAAGAGATTTGGGGGTAGGGTCTGATCTACAAAGAGATTGGGGGGGGTCTGATCTACAAAGAGATTTGGGGGGGTCTGATCTACAAAGAGATTTGGGGGGGGTCTGATCTACAAAGAGATTTGGGGGGGGTCTGATCTACAAAGAGATTTGGGGGGGTCTGATCTACAAAGAGATTTCGGGGGGGGTCTGATCTACAAAGAGATTTCGGGGGGGTCTGATCTACAAAGAGATTTCGGGGGGGGTCTGATGTACAAAGAGATTTCGGGGGGGGTCTGATGTACAAAGAGATTTCGGGGGGGGGGGTCCTGTCTGGTTCGGGGGGGGGGGGAGAATAACAGTCTATATAGAGACAAAGTTAAGGGGGGTCTACTGTACTAAGAGATGTGGGGGTCTGCTCTTCATGCAGATTGAGAGGGGCAGTCTGCTCAAGAAAGATTAGGGGGTCTCTGCCCTACAAATATTTGAAGGATCTTCCCTACAAAGAGATTTGGGGGGGGGGGGGGGGGTTAGCTTTACAAAGAGATTTGGGGGGGTTAGCTTTACAAAGAGATTTGGGGGGGTTAGCTTTACAAAGAGATTTGGGGGGGTTAGCTTTACAAAGAGATTTGGGGGGGTTAGCTTTACAAAGAGATTTGGGGGGGTTAGCTTTACAAAGAGATTTGGGGGGGTTAGCTTTACAAAGAGATTTGGGGGGGTTAGCTTTACAAAGAGATTTGGGGGGGTTAGCTTTACAAAGAGATTTGGGGGGGTTAGCTTTACAAAGAGATTTGGGGGGGTTAGCTTTACAATGAGATTTGGGGGGGTTAGCTTTACAAAGAGATTTGGGGGGGTTAGCTTTACAAAGAGATTTGGGGGGGTTAGCTTTACAAAGAGATTTGGGGGGGTTAGCTTTACAAAGAGATTTGGGGGGGTTAGCTTTACAAAGAGATTTGGGGGGGTTAGCTTTACAAAGAGATTTGGGGGGGTTAGCTTTACAAAGAGATTTGGGGGGGTTAGCTTTACAAAGAGATTTGGGGGGGTTAGCTTTACAAAGAGATTTGGGGGGGTTAGCTTTACAAAGAGATTTGGGGGGGTTAGCTTTACAAAGAGATTTGGGGGGGTTAGCTTTACAAAGAGATTTGGGGGGGTTAGCTTTACAAAGAGATTTGGGGGGGTTAGCTTTACAAAGAGATTTGGGGGGGTTAGCTTTACAAAGAGATTTGGGGGGGTTAGCTTTACAAAGAGATTTGGGGGGGTTAGCTTTACAAAGAGATTTGGGGGGGTTAGCTTTACAAAGAGATTTGGGGGGGTTAGCTTTACAAAGAGATTTGGGGGGGTTAGCTTTACAAAGAGATTTGGGGGGGTTAGCTTTACAAAGAGATTTGGGGGGGTTAGCTTTACAAAGAGATTTGGGGGGGTTAGCTTTACAAAGAGATTTGGGGGGGTTAGCTTTACAAAGAGATTTGGGGGGGTTAGCTTTACAAAGAGATTTGGGGGGGTTAGCTTTACAAAGAGATTTGGGGGGGTTAGCTTTACAAAGAGATTTGGGGGGGTTAGCTTTACAAAGAGATTTGGGGGGGTTAGCTTTACAAAGAGATTTGGGGGGGTTAGCTTTACAAAGAGATTTGGGGGGGTTAGCTTTACAATGAGATTTGGGGGGGTTAGCTTTACAATGATATTTGGGGGGGTTAGCTTTACAAAGATTTGGGGGGGTTAGCTTTACAAAGAGATTTGGGGGGTTAGCTTTACAAAGAGATTTGGGGGGTTAGCTTTACAAAGAGATTTGGGGGGGTTAGCTTTACAAAGAGATTTGGGGGGGTTAGCTTTACAAAGAGATTTGGGGGGGTTAGCTTTACAAAGAGATTTGGGGGGGTTAGCTTTACAAAGAGATTTGGGGGGGTTAGCTTTACAAAGAGATTTGGGGGGGTTAGCTTTACAAAGAGATTTGGGGGGGTTAGCTTTACAAAGAGATTTGGGGGGGTTAGCTTTACAAAGAGATTTGGGGGGGTTAGCTTTACAAAGAGATTTGGGGGGGTTAGCTTTACAAAGAGATTTGGGGGGGTTAGCTTTACAAAGAGATTTGGGGGGGTTAGCTTTACAAAGAGATTTGGGGGGGTTAGCTTTACAATGAGATTTGGGGGGGTTAGCTTTACAATGAGATTTGGGGGGGTTAGCTTTACAATGAGATTTGGGGGGGTTAGCTTTACAAAGATTTGGGGGGGGTTAGCTTTACAAAGAGATTTGGGGGGGTTAGCTTTACAAAGAGATTTGGGGGGTTAGCTTTACAAAGAGATTTGGGGGGGTTAGCTTTACAAAGAGATTTGGGGGGGTTAGCTTTACAAAGAGATTTGGGGGGGTTAGCTTTACAAAGAGATTTGGGGGGGTTAGCTTTACAAAGAGATTTGGGGGGGTTAGCTTTACAAAGAGATTTGGGGGGGTTTAGCTTTACAAAGAGATTTGGGGGGTTTAGCTTTACAAAGAGATTTGGGGGGTTAGCTTTACAAAGAGATTTGGGGGGTTAGCTTTACAAAGAGATTTGGGGGGTTAGCTTTACAAAGAGATTTGGGGGGTTAGCTTTACAAAGAGATTTGGGGGGTTAGCTTTACAAAGAGATTTGGGGGGTTAGCTTTACAAAGAGATTTGGGGGGGTTAGCTTTACAAAGAGATTTGGGGGGGTTAGCTTTACAAAGAGATTTGGGGGGGTTAGCTTTACAAAGAGATTTGGGGGGGTTAGCTTTACAAAGAGATTTGGGGGGGTTAGCTTTACAAAGAGATTTGGGGGGTTAGCTTTACAAAGAGATTTGGGGGGGTTAGCTTTACAAAGAGATTTGGGGGGGTTAGCTTTACAAAGAGATTTGGGGGGGTTAGCTTTACAAAGAGATTTGGGGGGGTTAGCTTTACAAAGAGATTTGGGGGGGTTAGCTTTACAAAGAGATTTGGGGGGGTTAGCTTTACAAAGAGATTTGGGGGGGTTAGCTTTACAAAGAGATTTGGGGGGGTTAGCTTTACAAAGATTTGGGGGGGTTAGCTTTACAAAGAGATTTGGGGGGTTAGCTTTACAAAGAGATTTGGGGGGTTAGCTTTACAAAGAGATTTGGGGGGGTTAGCTTTACAAAGAGATTTGGGGGGGTTAGCTTTACAAAGAGATTTGGGGGGGTTAGCTTTACAAAGAGATTTGGGGGGGGGTAGCTTTACAAAGAGATTTGGGGGGTTAGCTTTACAAAGAGATTTGGGGGGGTTTAGCTTTACAAAGAGATTTGGGGGGGTTTAGCTTTACAAAGAGATTTGGGGGGTTAGCTTTACAAAGAGATTTGGGGGGTTAGCTTTACAAAGAGATTTGGGGGGTTAGCTTTACAAAGAGATTTGGGGGGTTAGCTTTACAAAGAGATTTGGGGGGTTAGCTTTACAAAGAGATTTGGGGGGTTAGCTTTACAAAGAGATTTGGGGGGTTAGCTTTACAAAGAGATTTGGGGGGTTAGCTTTACAAAGAGATTTGGGGGGTTAGCTTTACAAAGAGATTTGGGGGGTTAGCTTTACAAAGAGATTTGGGTGTTAGCTTTACCAAGAGATTTGGGGGGTTAGCTTTACAAAGAGATTTGGGGGGTTAGCTTTACAAAGAGATTTGGGTGGTTAGCTTTACCAAGAGATTTGGGGGGTTAGCTTTACAAAGAGATTTGGGGGGTTAGCTTTACAAAGAGATTTGGGGGGTTAGCTTTACAAAGAGATTTGGGGGGTTAGCTTTACAAAGAGATTTGGGGGGTTAGCTTTACAAAGAGATTTGGGGGGTTAGCTTTACAAAGAGATTTGGGGGGTTAGCTTTACAAAGATATTTGGGGGGGTTAGCTTTACAAAGATATTTGGGGGGGTTAGCTTTACAAAGAGATTTGGGGGGGTTAGCTTTACAAAGAGATTTGGGGGGGTTAGCTTTACAAAGAGATTTGGGGGGGTTAGCTTTACAAAGATATTTGGGGGGGTTAGCTTTACAAAGATATTTGGGGGGGTTAGCTTTACAAAGAGATTTGGGGGGGTTTAGCTTTACAAAGAGATTTGGGGGGGTTTAGCTTTACAAAGAGATTTGGGGGGGTTTAGCTTTACAAAGAGATTTGGGGGGGTTAGCTTTACAAAGAGATTTGGGGGGGTTAGCTTTACAAAGAGATTTGGGGGGTTAGCTTTACAAAGAGATTTGGGGGGGTTAGCTTTACAAAGAGATTTGGGGGGGTTAGCTTTACAAAGAGATTTGGGGGGGTTAGCTTTACAAAGAGATTTGGGGGGGTTAGCTTTACAAAGAGATTTGGGGGGGTTAGCTTTACAAAGAGATTTGGGGGGGTTAGCTTTACAAAGAGATTTGGGGGGGTTAGCTTTACAAAGAGATTTGGGGGGGTTAGCTTTACAAAGAGATTTGGGGGGGTTAGCTTTACAAAGAGATTTGGGGGGGTTAGCTTTACAAAGAGATTTGGGGGGGTTAGCTTTACAAAGAGATTTGGGGGGGTTAGCTTTACAAAGAGATTTGGGGGGGTTAGCTTTACAAAGAGATTTGGGGGGGTTAGCTTTACAAAGAGATTTGGGGGGGGTAGCTTTACAAAGAGTTTGGGGGGGGTTAGCTTTACAAAGAGATTTGGGGGGGTTAGCTTTACAAAGAGATTTGGGGGGGTTAGCTTTACAAAGAGATTTGGGGGGGTTAGCTTTACAATGAGATTTGGGGGGGTTAGCTTTACAATGAGATTTGGGGGGGTTAGCTTTACAATGAGATTTGGGGGGGTTAGCTTTACAAAGATTTGGGGGGGTTAGCTTTACAAAGAGATTTGGGGGGGTTAGCTTTACAAAGAGATTTGGGGGGTTAGCTTTACAAAGAGATTTGGGGGGGTTAGCTTTACAAAGAGATTTGGGGGGGTTAGCTTTACAAAGAGATTTGGGGGGGTTAGCTTTACAAAGAGATTTGGGGGGGGTTAGCTTTACAAAGAGATTTGGGGGGGTTAGCTTTACAAAGAGATTTGGGGGGGTTTAGCTTTACAAAGAGATTTGGGGGGTTTAGCTTTACAAAGAGATTTGGGGGGTTAGCTTTACAAAGAGATTTGGGGGGTTAGCTTTACAAAGAGATTTGGGGGGTTAGCTTTACAAAGAGATTTGGGGGGTTAGCTTTACAAAGAGATTTGGGGGGTTAGCTTTACAAAGAGATTTGGGGGGTTAGCTTTACAAAGAGATTTGGGGGGGTTAGCTTTACAAAGAGATTTGGGGGGGTTAGCTTTACAAAGAGATTTGGGGGGGTTAGCTTTACAAAGAGATTTGGGGGGGTTAGCTTTACAAAGAGATTTGGGGGGGTTAGCTTTACAAAGAGATTTGGGGGGGTTAGCTTTACAAAGAGATTTGGGGGGGTTAGCTTTACAAAGAGATTTGGGGGGGTTAGCTTTACAAAGAGATTTGGGGGGGTTAGCTTTACAAAGAGATTTGGGGGGGTTAGCTTTACAAAGAGATTTGGGGGGGTTAGCTTTACAAAGAGATTTGGGGGGGTTAGCTTTACAATGAGATTTGGGGGGGTTAGCTTTACAATGATATTTGGGGGGGTTAGCTTTACAAAGATTTGGGGGGGTTAGCTTTACAAAGAGATTTGGGGGGGTTAGCTTTACAAAGAGATTTGGGGGGTTAGCTTTACAAAGAGATTTGGGGGGGTTAGCTTTACAAAGAGATTTGGGGGGGTTAGCTTTACAAAGAGATTTGGGGGGGTTAGCTTTACAAAGAGATTTGGGGGGGGTAGCTTTACAAAGAGATTTGGGGGGGTTAGCTTTACAAAGAGATTTGGGGGGGTTTAGCTTTACAAAGAGATTTGGGGGGTTTAGCTTTACAAAGAGATTTGGGGGGTTAGCTTTACAAAGAGATTTGGGGGTTAGCTTTACAAAGAGATTTGGGGGGTTAGCTTTACAAAGAGATTTGGGGGGTTAGCTTTACAAAGAGATTTGGGGGGTTAGCTTTACAAAGAGATTTGGGGGGTTAGCTTTACAAAGAGATTTGGGGGGTTAGCTTTACAAAGAGATTTGGGGGGTTAGCTTTACAAAGAGATTTGGGGGGTTAGCTTTACAAAGAGATTTGGGGGGTTAGCTTTACAAAGAGATTTGGGGGGTTAGCTTTACAAAGAGATTTGGGGGGTTAGCTTTACAAAGAGATTTGGGGGGTTAGCTTTACAAAGAGATTTGGGGGGTTAGCTTTACAAAGAGATTTGGGGGGTTAGCTTTACAAAGAGATTTGGGGGGTTAGCTTTACAAAGAGATTTGGGGGGTTAGCTTTACAAAGAGATTTGGGGGGTTAGCTTTACAAAGAGATTTGGGGGGTTAGCTTTACAAAGAGATTTGGGGGGTTAGCTTTACAAAGAGATTTGGGGGGTTAGCTTTACAAAGAGATTTGGGGGGTTAGCTTTACAAAGAGATTTGGGGGGTTAGCTTTACAAAGAGATTTGGGGGGTTAGCTTTACAAAGAGATTTGGGGGGTTAGCTTTACAAAGATATTTGGGGGGGTTAGCTTTACAAAGATATTTGGGGGGGTTAGCTTTACAAAGAGATTTGGGGGGGTTAGCTTTACAAAGAGATTTGGGGGGGTTAGCTTTACAAAGAGATTTGGGGGGGTTAGCTTTACAAAGATATTTGGGGGGGTTAGCTTTACAAAGAGATTTGGGGGGGTTTAGCTTTACAAAGAGATTTGGGGGGGTTTAGCTTTACAAAGAGATTTGGGGGGGTTTAGCTTTACAAAGAGATTTGGGGGGGTTAGCTTTACAAAGAGATTTGGGGGGGTTAGCTTTACAAAGAGATTTGGGGGGTTAGCTTTACAAAGAGATTTGGGGGGGTTAGCTTTACAAAGAGATTTGGGGGGGTTAGCTTTACAAAGAGATTTGGGGGGGTTAGCTTTACAAAGAGATTTGGGGGGGTTAGCTTTACAAAGAGATTTGGGGGGGTTAGCTTTACAAAGAGATTTGGGGGGGTTAGCTTTACAAAGAGATTTGGGGGGGTTAGCTTTACAAAGAGATTTGGGGGGTTAGCTTTACAAATTGATTTGGGGGGGTTAGCTTTACAAAGAGATTTGGGGGGTTAGCTTTACAAAGAGATTTGGGGGGTTAGCTTTACAAAGAGATTTGGGGGGGGTTAGCTTTACAAAGAGCTTTGGGGGGGGTAGCTTTACAAAGATTTGGGGGGGTAGCTTTACAAAGAGCTTTGGGGGGGGTAGCTTTACAAAGATTTGGGGGGGGTAGCTTTACAAAGATTTGGGGGGGTAGCTTTACAAAGATTTGGGGGGGGTAGCTTTACAAAGATTTGGGGGGGTAGCTTTACAAAGATTTGGGGGGGTAGCTTTACAAAGATTTGGGGGGGTAGCTTTACAAAGATTTGGGGGGGTAGCTTTACAAAGATTTGGGGGGGTAGCTTTACAAAGATTTGGGGGGGGTAGCTTTACAAAGATTTGGGGGGGGTAGCTTTACAAAGATTTGGGGGGGTAGCTTTACAAAGATTTGGGGGGGTAGCTTTACAAAGATTTGGGGGGGTAGCTTTACAAAGATTTGGGGGGGTAGCTTTACAAAGATTTGGGGGGGTAGCTTTACAAAGATTTGGGGGGGTAGCTTTACAAAGATTTGGGGGGGTAGCTTTACAAAGATTTGGGTGGGGTAGCTTTACAAAGAGATTTGTGGGGTAGCTTTACAAAGAGATTTGTGGGGTAGCTTTACAAAGATTTGGGGGGGGTTAGCTTTACAAAGAGATTTGGGGGGGGTTAGCTTTACAAAGAGATTTGGGGGGGGTTAGCTTTACAAAGAGATTTGGGGGGGTTAGCTTTACAAAGAGATTTGGGGGGTTAGCTTTACAAAGAGATTTGGGGGGGTTAGCTTTACAAAGAGATTTGGGGGGGTTAGCTTTACAAAGATTTGGGGGGGTTAGCTTTACAAAGAGATTTGGGGGGCGTTAGCTTTACAAAGAGATTTGGGGGGGTAGCTTTACAAAGAGATTTGGGGGGGTAGCTTTACAAAGATTTGGGGGGGGGGGGGGGTTAGCTTTACAAAGAGATTGGGGGGGGGTAGCTTTACAAAGGACAAGGATACTCATACTCCCCAGAGTGATGGTCCTGCAGCACCGAATACCAGCACACAGCCACCTCCATAATGAGCACAATCCTTGCTCCCTCAATGTGAGGTGACAGAGGCCCCACTCAGAGGCTTTCTTCATGACTGAGTGTCACTCACTGGGTGACAAGCGGTGAATGACCTCTAAGTCCAGTATTACAATGGAGGCAGTCATTCCTCCATACAGCCAGCACAGTGTGCCAGGGCCCCCATTACCTGGATGGTTTTCAATGAGGGGGCTGAGGATAGGTGCTGTGACAGGCTCCGCTCCTATCTCTTCCACTGCGGCTCTTCAACTCAGAAAAACAAGCAGCCGGGCAGCGGGGGAGTCCGGGCAAAGCAGCACTAGGCTTGCGCACAAGGACCGAGGGTGTGGCCAAGCGGAGGGCATTTCGGGTAATGTAGTCCTGCGGCGGAAAAGTTCCAAAGGGAAGCGCTAAACAGACTTCATCTCCCAGAATGCCAAGCTGCGGTATGGGCATGGCCGAGGCCAGAGAGGGGCGGGACTATACGGAAGGCTGGGCAGTCCTACATTTTGCGCTGCGGCAGCACGGCTGGAACGTTCTGCAGTTGTGGGTACGAAGCCGGCGGCCATCTTGGGCCTGGGTGTGACAGCGAGCTGACATCGCATTATGTCACCGTTAGGCCGGCGTCTGTGTACGGCCTGTCCAGTCATTGTACCACTGCAGCACTGCCAAGGCTTCAGCCCCCGATACTAATCATATAATTGGACATAAATATCCCGGCCTTCACTAAGTTATCACAGTTAGAAGCCCTGTGCTGGTTACAAGTTTTGTATTCTGGTATTATACATTATTGTGACCATTAATGCTCTGTGTGTGTGCTAACACCAAATTATCAGAAAGCTGGTAATACACAATTGAAGATTATATTAGTTTTAGTGTACTAATAATCTTAATTTTAGTAATGACAGGAGGCAAATATTTGTATATCTTTCTTTACTGAAAACTCCAGCAGCATAGAAACATAACAACCAATCAGAAAAAAGTTATGGTGCCCATAAAAGGCCCTGTCTATGACATCACTTCCTCTTTTTTTGAAGTGAAACAACAAATAACATAAATGACATACATAAATAACTATAAAACATAATCATATTAACCCCTTAAGACCGCAGGACGTACTATGCCGTCCTTATTTGGGCGGCTCTAAACGCCGCAGGACGGCATAGTACGTCCTGTGCGGTCTTACCCCCCACGTGGCCGGCGGCACATGGCCGCTGCAGATCGCGGTCGGGGGACATGCCTGGCCCCCCAGGCAGCCCCCCTGTGCCTGGGGACCGCGGTCTGCAGCTTCTGATCGCAGTGACAGGCTGTCACTGCGATCGGTATTTACCATGTGTCAGCCGATTTGAAATCGGCTGACAGATGGAGCCTGCCGCATTCTCCTGCAGCAGATCGCGGTCGGGAGACATGCCTGGCCCCCCAGGCAGCCCCCCTGGGGTCAGTGACCGCGATCTGCACTGTCAGGCTGCAATCAGATCACACTGACAGGCTGCCATAGCCTGTCAGTGCGATCAGTGTTACTATGTGTCAGCCTATTGGCTGACACATGTAACTGCAGCCATTAGCCCCCTACAGATCGCGGTGGGGGGCATGCCTGTACCTCCCAGGCACTCCCCCTGTGGCCAATTACCGCGATCTGTAGGAGGTGATCACAGTGACAGCCAGTCACTGTGATCACTGTTAGTATGTGTCAGCCAATGATCTCAGATCACTGGCTGACACATTGTCTCTGCCCCTCTCCTCACCTCACTTCGATCTGAGAGAGAGAGGCAGAGAGATCGTGGTTTTTGCAGCTCCTGTGGAAAAAGAAAGTTTAAATTTTTTTTTAAAGTTTTAAAATTTATATTTTATTTAACCCTTTCAGTGCTGATCACAGCATATTACTGTGATCAACCTGATTAGGGTATTTATTTATTATTTTTTTTTGGGATCAAAAAAAAATTATTTCTAATTTTTTTTATCCTTTGTGTCAGTCGCAGCAACCCAAATCTCCATTACCCTTTCCCCGCTGCCGTGATCACTATACTGTACAGTATATCTGCTGTACAGTACTGTATCAGTGATCACTGTGATCAGAGGGCTCTCTGATCAGACTGACCTTTTTTAGGGTTATTTTTACAGATAAAAAAATAACCCTTTCAGTTTTAAAAACTTTTTTGGGTCAAAAAAATTATTTCTAATTTTTTTTGACCCTTTGTGTCAGTCGCAGCAACCCAAATCTCCATTACCCTTTCCCCGCTGCCGTGATCACTATACTGTACAGTATATCTGCTGTACAGTACTGTATCAGTGATCACTGTGATCAGAGGGCTCTCTGATCAGACTGACCTTTTTTAGGGTTATTTTTACAGATAAAAAAATAACCCTTTCAGTTTTAAAAACTTTTTTGGGTCAAAAAAATTATTTCTAATTTTTTTTTACCCTTTGTGTCAGTCGCAGCAACCCAAATCTCCATTACCCTTTCCCCGCTGCCGTGATCACTATACTGTACAGTATATCTGCTGTACAGTACTGTATCAGTGATCACTGTGATCAGAGGGCTCTCTGATCAGACTGACCTTTTTTAGGGTTATTTTTACAGATCAAAAAATAACCCTTTCAGTTTTAAAAACTTTTTTGGGTCAAAAAAATTATTTCTAATTTTTTTTTACCCTTTGTGTCAGTCGCTGCAACCCAAATCTCCATTACCCTTTCCCCGCTGCCGTGATCACTATACTGTACAGTATATCTGCTGTACAGTACTGTATCAGTGATCACTGTGATCAGAGGGCTCTCTGATCAGACTGACCTTTTTTAGGGTTATTTTTACAGATCAAAAAATAACCCTTTCAGTTTTAAAAACTTTTTTGGGTCAAAAAAATTATTTCTAATTTTTTTTTACCCTTTGTGTCAGTCGCAGCAACCCAAATCTCCCTTAACCCTTTCCCCGCTGCCGTGATCACTAAACTGTACAGTTTATCTGCTGTACAGTACTGTATCAGTGATCACTGTGATCAGAGGGCTCTCTGATCAGACTGACTTTTTTTAGGGTTATTTTTATAGATCTGAAAATAACCCTTTCAGTGTACTGATTGCAGCTGCCTATACTGTGATCAGTGCATTTATATTATTTTTTGAGGGCGGGTAGTAGGTGTTAGGCAGGTAGATAATTAATTACCCACTTTAGTATATAAATTAATTAATTTGTCCCCCTAGAATGGCACGTCGCTACTCAGCCGAGGAGGCGTATGCCATTCTGGCAGGCAGTGATAGTGACACTCTGCAAGACAGTGACACTATCACTGCCTCTGACATTGAGCCTCTGAGTGAGACCTCAAGTGATGGTGCCCCACCACCACTCACAAGAGGACGCTCAGCAAGCCCAATGCCAGGCAGAGACTGGGTGCCTCCAAATATGATGGCCCCAGAAATACCGCCGTTCACTGTTATACCTGGCATCACTGTAACAGTGGACGACTGCGAGCCAATTCGTTTTTTTGAGCTCTTTATGTCAGACGATATATTTGAGCTCATGGCTCAGCAAACGAATTTGTTTGCTATGCAGTATCTCTCTGCACATCCGGGGTCCCATCATGGTCGCAGGAATATGTGGAGACCCACGGATGTCGCAGAGATGAAGCGGTTTTGGGCTTTAACCCTAATGATGGGTATTGTAAAAAAGCCCAGTATCAGGTCCTACTGGAGCAAGCAACGTATCCTGGCTACACCTCTTTTCCCTGAGGTTATGTTGAGGGATCGCTACCTGCAACTGCTGCGATTCCTTCATTTTAATGATAACTCGCTGTGTCCCCCTAGAAACGACCCACTGTTTGACAGGCTATATAAAATTCGGCCCTTTATTCAACTCCTGTCAGACAAATTTTCTGAAAATTATGTCCCCGATAAAGATATTTCAATTGACGAGTCCCTTATGAAATTTAAAGGTCGACTGCTATTTAAGCAAAATATTCCATCGAAGCGGTCCCGATATGGAGTTAAATTTTATAAATTATGTGAATCCTGTACTGGTTACACATGGGCGTTTCGCATTTACCAGGGGAAGGATAGCCATCTTGACCCACCAGGATGCCCTGATTCTGTGGGTACAAGTGGCAAGATTGTTTGGGATCTAATCCTTCCCTTGTTGAATAAGGGATATAGGCTATGGGTTGACAATTATTATACCAGTATAGAATTATTTAAAAATTTATATTGTTTTGAAACCCTAGCCTGTGGCACAGTGAGGAAGAATCGCAGGGGTTTCCCCCAAGCCCTGGCAAGTGGCAGAAGCAGTAGAGGTTCCTCTTCAGCTCTCCGCCAGCTTGCTCTTCGCTTCAGAGATAGGAAAGATGTATACATGCTGTCTACGATGCATGATGAAAGTACAGTGCCAGTGTCTGTGAGAGGTAGCACTGAGCATCTGGAAAAGCCGAAGTGCATTGTAGACTACAGCAAGTTTATGGGGGGAGTAGACTTGGCTGACCAATGCATACAGCCCTATATGGTGAACCGAAAAACTAGGACCTGGTACAAGAAAATTGCAATCTGCGTGAGCCAGATTGCAATTTTCAATGCCTATGTCCTCTATACAAAAGAGGTCATAGGTAGGCCCTGCCCTTTCCTCGAATTCACATTAAGCATTTTGTCCCGGATGTTATTTACCCAGCCCCCCAATCCCACTTTGGAATCAGGAGATCTCCAAAGACTTTGTGGCTTCCCGAATCCCATCCACCCCTAGTAAAAAAGCTCCCCCAAAAAAGTGCCGTGTTTGCTACAAGAAAGGAGTCCGAAAGGACTCCAGTTTTTATTGTCCAACCTGCCCATCTCTACCCGCCCTCTGCATAACAGACTGTTTCAAAGTCTACCATACAGAGCTGAATTTCTGAATCACTCTGTATGGGACTTTGGCAGTTTGTTTGCTTGATTTACCTGGATTTCTGACCTCGGCTTGTCCTGACTACGCTTTGTTAGCTGCCTGTACCGACCCATTGGCTTGTTTTACCGACTACTCTGAATTCTGGATTCCCCTGACCTTGGCCTGTCCCTGTTTACGCTAGCCATTCTAAAGTGGCTACACCAAACAACTCAAAATACTACATTTGTAGTACTTGAAATGTGACTTCCCAATAAAAAACTGATCACAGGGTTAATGCTGTGATTAGCACTGAAAGGGTTACAAAAAATAGTTTTTTTTTTTCGTTTTTTTTACTTCTCAAACTTTTCACACAGTGACTCTCTATGTGATATCAAAGATCTATCTGCCTCTCTCTGCCTTCAGATCAAAGTGTATGTGGGGTACTGTTCTATTCATGTGATATAATAAAAACCTGGAAACATGGTACATGTAGGTACTGTTATATTCAAAATACAGTGTTAAATCAAAATACTAAGTCTCTAGTGCACTAACTAATATCAGGATTATGACATTTCCAGTGAAAATGCTATTTATCTGATTAAAAAGACAAAAATCAAAGTAGAAATCGCTACATGGGCCCAGCATTTCTGTTAAAATGGCTAGACCTAACATCTCAAATTATGCCATTTGTTATACTCTGGGGTGCCTACTTTTGAAAATGGTTTGCCATAACGGTGGGAATGTTATTACCCAGGCTGCCGTTGTTATGGTACTTTTTAAAAGTAAACCAAAATGTTTAAATGTCTATCTGTTCCTGTCCAAATTAATAAAATTGAATTGCGTATATACGCTGAAGTAATTAAGTCTGACACACAAGGTTCAGGTTAAAATAACTTCGAGAAAGTTTATTGGCAAGTGAAGAAAAAGCGGGCGCGCAGGCCCTTTTAAGAGGCATTTTGCGTTATCATTGATTATTAGAATATCAGCAAATAAACATCATCAATTGGATTAATTGTTAAGTGTCGGGGTTAGTGTCTTACTTATTGGTTCAAAAAATTAAGAGGTTAGTCCCGTGCCCACCCACCAGAGGTGGGATTATTCCGGACACGGGTGGGGATAAGGGGGTCTTGAGCGTCATTTTACACGGTCAGTGATATCAGGCCTCATGTCCAGGTGCAAGGTCTCTTATGAATAGAACATTTCATTACTACTGTGTTCTCGTGGCCTTCAAACTATACTATCTTACAAGTTTAGGGAGTAGTCAGCAACTCCTGTGTCTTTGCAGGAAATACAGTCTTTGTCTACTATACTAATTGGGTTGAGAAGTTCAGTCACGTAAGGTAGTTTTAAAATGAACAAGTTAAGTCATGAGGACAAAATGGAGGATTGAAGAAGTCAGGTTATGAGGACAAAATGGAGGATTGAAGAAGTCAGGTTATGAGGACAAAATGGAGGATTGTCACAATATAAGGTTAAAATGGAGTTAGTACAATAATTCAATACAAGTACAGTAAAGATTTTTAATAATCCCACATCAGTCCCCCCTATGAAATGTTAGATTCTAAGAGATAAAACTTTATTTGTTAGTATCAGAAGACGTGTTAACCCAAAGGCACAGAAACCCCGTGGCCGCTAGCTAGGTGTTAATGCAAAGTGCAAGTCTGTCCCTAGAGCTGACCCTAATAGGCTAACTCATCCGTCAGTATGGCTCTCGAACACTTCACACCCATGGGTGTCCCATGGCAGCTAACCCACCACTTCTCCACACGGGGCCTCTACCATTCACTGACAGATGCTGTCCCTAACCTAGTCCCTTCCTAGAATTCCTGCACTTTATCAACAAAAGGGATAGTTTGCAGCGGCAGACAGGGTGAGTTGATGTCTTGGAATTCTTGGTCATCAACTTCGAGATGGGTGAAAGTAGGTGCCGCTTGGTCAACAGTCTTCATGAGGGATTTTCTCAGACATGGGAGGACACAACAAAAGAGAAGAGCAAAGATAAAAAGGAAAATTAGTATAGCCATACCAATATGCATTAAAGCCTTTTGCCATCCTGTCATCCAACCAAACCATCTTTCCCAGGGATCTTTTATCCCAGAATTCCTTTTTAATTCTTCAGACAGGTCATTTAATTTCTCTATGGCTAATGTAACTTTACCATTAGGGCCTGTGTTTTCTGGGATATAGGTACAACATGTCATGGTGTCGGGCAAAATTTTACAAACCCCTCCTTTTTCGGCTAAGATCATATCTAGGGCCATTCTATTCTGGAAAGCCATTTGGGATGTGGCCTGCAGCTGTTCGGCCAACCCCTGGAGGGCGTCTCTGGTATAATTAACAAAACGTTGTTGATTATAATAAATGTAGTTTATCCAATTTAAATTCTTGTTTGCGGTAACTATGGTAAAAATTGATTCAAATCCTGCAGCAACTTCATCCCTTGCTTTAAACTCATTGGGCACCCCCCTAGGCACTCCAATGGCATCAATATACACATGAGGATCAAAACTTCCTTTCACTGGGGCGTCACGCTTAACCTTAGTGTGTTTGGACCCATGGGTGACGAGGTGTGTGTCAGAGATGATATGTATAGGCATAATAGCTTTAGCCAGAGTACACTCCCCCCACCACTGCTTGTCCATTCTAGATCTTAGCTGTAAATCCCCACACAACCAGTAAATATCCCCTAATGACCTGGTGTGAAACTGCAACAAGTCCATAGAGACATTTCTGTAGGTAGCACAATACCCCTTAGAGAAGTTACCCAAGAATTTACCTATTCCATCGTAATTAGCATAACAAGTGTAATTACCTTTATACACGGTAATACCATCTGGGGGTTTGACATCCTGGGTTAGGAGAGGATACTCTTTTGTCCATGCAATACATATGGACCTGTTAAAATTATAGTGATAGGCAAAAAGGCTTAAAACACATTCTTCTATATCTACTGGCAGGATTAAAGGCACAGTACCCAGGTGAGGCCGGGCACCGCCACACACATAGCATGCAGTCCTATTATGCTTATTAGCATTATATTTCATCCATTCTAACCATAGATTTACATCATTAAAACCTGTTTCAGCGGCCATGGTATCTTCAAAGGTGGGGTTAGCAATGGCCATCATGTCTTGAAAGGTCTGGATATGAGGTTTTAATGGGTTAGGGACCATATGGGTGGCCCCTTGCCACTAAGAAGAGTTGCACATATCTTTGAGGTAGAAATGCCCTAATTTACGGTAGGAACCCTTTTTCCAATACATTCCCATCACATACTGGTCTGCATCTGTTGGGCTTGGATGCTCAATGTTAAGGATTAGTTTCATTGGTGTACTCCCCCCAGGCTTTCTCAAAGTCATTCTCTGGAGAAGGGATCTACCATGATCATCTACTTTAGATACGGCACTTTTTGGTTTGTAACCCCAGGCAGGCCCGGCATTCCATCCCGCCGCCCCCCAATGGTCACAATTGTGCCCCCATTGCTTGTCAACTACACAAACATATGGGTCTTTCGAATGAGGGATATCTCTATAGATGCTCTGGATTTGTGGTGTGGGAAATGGGCATTCTACAATATCACAGTAGTCAAAGGTATAAGTAGCCACCTGGGTGCACGATGAATTATACCAGAAGGTGTACCCACTAATATCTTTGGTAATGGCTACTTGCTGGGCCTTTATAAGGCTAATTAGGGAGAAGGTGTACCAGAGATACATGTTTGTGCGGTATTCGCTTCCTCCGGGGCAGGGGATTTCTTGCAGTGGGAAGCGTGGATCCAATTTGGCCTACCGGCCAGTTTGACGGAGGTTGCGGTAATCAGGAGAACTTGGAATGGACCGTCAAATCTTGGTTCCAGGGTATTTTTCCGCACAAACTTCTTGACCAGAACCCAATCTCCGGGAAGCAGGTTGTGGGTACCTGTATCCAAATCGGGATCTGGAATTGAAGAGAAAACTTGGGCATGTATTTTGTCTAAGGCATTTGCAAGTTCAGTTACATAGTCTACTAACACATCTGATTGGAGCTGTAACTGCTGCGGATAATAACAACCTAGTCTGGGTGCTGTCCCAAATAGAATCTCATATGGGGACAGTGAATGCTTCCCTCTAGGTGTGTGCCTAACACTAAATAAAGCTATTGACAGGCTTTCTGGCCAGGGCATTTTTGTTTCTTGTGACATTTTTAACATTCTGGCTTTTAAGGTGCCATTCATGCGCTCTACTTTACCACTACTTTGTTGGTGGTAAGGGGTGTGGAAGGCTAGAGTCACCCCCAGAGCAGTCCAAATTTCTTTAGTCACTGTTGCTGTAAAAGCTGGGCCTTGATCACTTTCAATGACTTCTGGGAGTCCGAACCTACATACTATCTCTGTAAGTAGGCGTTTTGCGGTTGTTTTTGCAGTGATATTGGCCACTGGGTAGGCCTCTGGCCATCCTGAGAACATGTCCACTATGACTAGTGCATATTCATGGGGCCCACTCTTGGGCATTTGGATGTGGTCAATTTGAATTCGCTGGAAGGGGTACATGGGCTTTGCCAGGTGTTTTGCAGGCACCTTGATTGGTCTTCCTGGATTGCATTTTGCACAAATGACACAGGCCTTGCAGAAGCTATTGATCAATGTTGTAATTCCAGGTGCTTCATAATACTTCTGTATGAGGGCGGCCATCAATTCTTTTGACAGGTGTGCAGGCCCATGGGCCCATTGGACAACTGCTGGATATAAATTTCTGGGAAGACAAAATTTGAAGTTGTTGTAGTATACTCCATCCTTTTGGACAGCTCCTTTCTTTTTCCATTTCTGGATTTCTTCAGGAGTGACTGCAGCTTGCTGTTCTCGCAAAATTCGCAAATCAGTAGGAAGAGTTTGCAGAGCAAAAATAGGGACTTCTTCTTCTTCTTGTCCGGACACTTCTTCATCCACTTCCTGCAGATCCCTGGCTGCTAGCTTAGCAGCCTGATCAGCCAAATGGTTGCCCTTTGCTTCATCTGTATCCAATTTCCCATGGGCCTTTACCTTCAAAACGGCCACTTCTTTAGGGAGTAGGAGGGCATCCATTAGCTCCTTGATTGCAGTACTATGCTTGACTGGTGTACCGGCGGTGGTAAGAAATCCTCTTGTCTTCCAAATTAGGCCGAAGTCATGTGCCACGCCCAGAGCATATCTTGAATCTGTATAGATGTTGGCACGTTTTCCTTCGGAAATTTTGCATGCTGAAGTCAGAGCCTGTAATTCAGCTTCTTGTGCGGACATTGCTGGCGGTAAGGATGATGATTTGATAACTTCATCTGTTGTGGTTACGGCATATCCTGTATGATATCTTCCTTCTTCATCAGCATATCTTGAACCGTCCACAAATAGGGCGAAATCTGGATCTGGCAATGGATTCTCATGCACAGTTGGTAGGTGCACTGTTTCCATTTTCATCTGTTCAAAACAGTCATGAGGTGTTTCGGGGTCATAATCATTCACTATGACCAGATCTTGAAATTCTTTTTCTAGGAAGTGGCGTGGCCATGCTTCCAGAAGGTCAGCTGTTGGGTATTTGACAATACCATTTTCCTGTAGCTGTTCTTCATCCATGGTGGCCCATAGCTTCGCTATGGGCCCAAGATCATTCCATGACCTTGTCTTCAACTTGGTAACAGGAATATGTGGGATAGCGGTATCCCAATGGCGGTAAAGGTAGTTAAGTTGTTGAGGTAGCTGGACCAAGACCATGCTATTGCCTTCAGAGTCACAATAGAAATCTTGTGCAGTGAGCTTTACATCGGTCCAGTGGTAAAGCTCATCTTCATAGCAAGGTTCAGGAGTAATGTTCGGCTTGTACCACATGGTACAGAAGGCGTAATCCGGGCCTTCACAAAGAGGTGTCTCATCTTCATAGAATGACAAATGTGGATGCATGACTTTCTTGATACATCCACAGAGCAGGTAAATGTAGGTTTCATCCGTGATAAATCCATAATAGATACCCCCCTCAGGGAGTGGAAGAAGAGTGGATGGATTAAGCACCTGACATCTCTGGATGGAAATGTTGTCAGGCAAAAGAAGATGACACTGCAGGCGTAGGTGTCTGGCTGGAGACACGTGCTTGAGTTGGACTTGGTTGATGATGGCAGAAATGTCATGAGGGGCCAAAACAACCAGAGGGTGGCCAAGGACCAGGTCTGAGGTTCTTTCTATGAGCTCTCTTGCAGCAAAAACAGCCCTGAGACAGGAAGGAGTCCCTCTGGCCACAATGTCCAGTTGGCATGAGAAATATCCAATAGGCCTCTGACGGCCTCTTAAGTCATTAGTTTGGGTGAGAACTCCTGTTGCATGGCCTTGTCTTTCAGAGACAAATAATTTGAAGGGTTTGGTGTAGTCAGGTAGGCCCAAGGCAGGAGCAGAAGCAATGGCACGTTTGAGAGCATTGAAATTGTCCAGAGCTTCATTGGTCAGACAGAATGGGTCAGACTTAAGTGCATCATAGAGAGGTTGCATAAGCAGGGAGGCTTCTGGGATCCATGCTCTGCAGTAGGAAATGAGGCCTAGGAAGGCATGAAGAGACTTTGAAGTCCTTGGAGGTGGAATGTCTAGTACAGCTCTTACCCGGTCCCGAGTAAGGTGTCTGGTGCCTTGGGATAGGCAATGTCCAAGGAAAATCACTGAAGATTGGCAGAATTGCAGCTTGATGAGTGAAGCTTTGCATCCCTGTTCTGCCAAATAGGAAAGAAGACTAATTGAACACCTTTCAGTAGTGGGTATATCATCTCCACAGAGCAGTAGATCATCCACATACTGAAGCAAGACAACTTCTGGGTGCTCAGCTTGCCATGGGTCAAGGATGGTACCCATGGCCTTTGCAAATTGACTTGGAGAATTTTGTGCCCCCTGGGGCATGACAGTCCAGGTATACTGTTGCATCTCATGAGTGAAAGCAAACAGGTATTGACAGGAGGGGTCCAGTGGGACACTGAAAAAGGCATTGGCTAGGTCAATGACTGTGAAAAATTTTGCAGATGGTGGGACTCCAGAGAGCAGAGTATGGGGGTTTGGTACAAGAGGGGTGTCCAGAACGGTAGCTTCATTGACAGCACGGAGATCCTGAACCATCCTGTACTTCTCTGGCTCACCTTTTGGAGTTTTCTTTTTCACAGGGAATAATGGGGTGTTGCATTCAGATTTACATTTTACCAGGGCACCCTTCTCCAAGAGTGCCTTGATGTGGATAGAAATGGCAGCAGCCTGTGCTGGTTTTAATGGATATTGTGGCTTTCTTGGTAGCTTAGCTCCTGGAATAAGCTTTACCACCACAGGGGGAACATTTAGGTGACCTATGTCCTCTGGGCCTGAGGACCATAACTTGGCGGGCACCTGTGTTTTTAATTCCTCTGGGAAATTGGACCTTAATTCTGCTGCTTCCTCACGGGGCTTTTCTAAATGCAGCATCAGAGGCAAGGAGCACAGGGCTGAGGTGTCTGATACAGATAGAGGTGTAAACATTTCTACCTGCCCGTCTGGGGTGAAGGTGATGGATGCTTGCAGGCGTGAGAGAACATCAGCACCTAGCAGGTTAATTGGGCATGTGGAGGATACCACAAAGCGAGCAAGCAGGCTAGAGCCAACTCGTAGTGGAGTTGTTAAAGGGCTATGTCTTGGCTGGCCATCCACTCCAACACAAGAGACATCAATATTGGACAGGAAGGATGGGTCTGGCAGGTCTTGTTCTTGCAGAACACTACGGGCTGCACCTGTGTCAACTAGAAATGTGGTAGGGTGGCCTTCAATGGGTAAAGTCACTGTGGCAAGTGGCCCCCCCCTTATCCCCTGTAGACACTGCCATGACAGGGGTTACGGACACAGGCTTGCCAATCTCCTAGTCATCGGGTTCCTCAACTATTGGAACCTGTTTGGTGGCTTTGGGAGCCGGGGCAGGCTTGGGTGGCTTTCTGGGTTCCCTTTGCTCCTTTCTTGGTTCTGGACAGTCACTTCTAAAGTGCCCCTTTGCTCCACAATTAAAGCAATGTCCCCCCTCCTCCGGTCTGGTACCTCTTGGGACTGGAGTGGAGCGGGATACCATGAGAGGAGCTGAAGTGGGTCTTCTTGGGGTCTGAACAGATTCCAAACCTCTAGCAACTAAAAGCAGGGTATCCAGGGGAACAACCTTATATTCAGGGCGTGCAGCAATGATTCCCTTGCGTATAGAGTCTTTAACACCTTGGACAAACGCACCTGACAGCATTTGTGAATGAATTTTGTCAGTAAGATCAAATCCCAAATCTGTAAACATTTGATACAGTCTTGCATGAAACCTTTCCACTGATTCTCCTTTATCTTGAATAACATCAGTAAGGCCAGCAGCCTGATCTGCAAGTTTGTCCTTAGCCCATTCTCTTAATTGGGTGCAAAAGGTTACCCCGGAGGGGTAATCAACATCACTGGAAAGCAGATCTGTACTGAGGTGACGGGCCATGCTCGGCCAATATGCATCCCCTGCTTTAATAGCACAAATGCTCAGTAAATCACGCCATGCGGCGGAATAAGTCTTTTGAATTTGAACTATCCCTCGGTAAAAAGGCATAGGCTGTTTTTCTGGGTCAGGGAGCGATTTCATTAATGCACTAGCTTGAGTGGGGTTAAAAGCAACATATTTAGGAGGGGTCCGTTCCCCCCCGACCCTTGTGTCCAAAGGGATCATCGATGGAACGATGAGCTGAGGTTCCTGCAGCGGCTCCTGCAGCCTCCAATGAGTCCTGGGATAGCTTATCCTCCTCTTCCTCATCTAATTCTATGATCTGGGCTCTCTTGCGTGCAGGGCCCGGGTGAGGTGACAGGACCGGAGGATGAGCGGGGGTCCCAGATGCAGGGGTGGCTAGCGAGTCATAACCTGGGGATAGGTAGTCACCGGGAATTACCGGCATCAGGGCTGTACTGGGGGCCGCCATATTGGTGGCCGGAAAAGGTACTGCATTAGGATTAAGGGAAGAAGTGGCGGCCATGTTGGATGTGGGCACATCCGGGGCAGACTGTGCCGGACTGGGCATGACCGGAACCTGGGGAGTGGCTTGGGGAAGGGGTAGTGGATACCCGGGATAGGGCAGGGCCATGGGATATGGGAAGGGGTAGGGCCAGGCTGGGGAGGGGAAGGAGGTGGGGTATTGGACTGGGGTGGAGATGGGAGGGGACGGAGAGGGATTGGTAGAGGTGGGTGTAGAGGGAGGAGCCGGAGCAAGGGTGGAGAAGGTGGTTAGCTGAGCGGATGAAGAGGGGAGGGGATCAGTAACGGAGAGAGAATGTAGGGAAGGAATGGCAGATGAGATGTTAGGAGGAGGTACAGCAGGTAGCGTAGGGATGGATGAGGATGATGGGAATGTTAGAGACGGGGAAGGGGAAAAGAAAGATCCATCAGAATTCAGGACCGGGCAGACAGGGGAGGTGATGGGATGGGCGTTAGGAGGATTGGGAGTGGGGAACATAGTCAGCTGGCTATCACCTATTGCTGACTGAACCTTGGGGATAGACATTCCCTGGGCGCCATTTTTGGGCGCTGGCTGAGGGTAAACCCCAGTAACACAATTATTATGATACACAAACAATTTCACACCTTTGTGATTTATTTCTTCCTCAACCCAACCTTCTAGCTGAATAGCCTTCGCTACTCTGTACCATGCTTCAGCAGTCTTTAATAAATCATTATCTGTAAGCTTGCCTTTCTTTTCTGTCAGTAACCTACGCCAACTTTCTGGTTGCAATCTTCCACCTGTTGGTACAGCGATTTTACATACTTTTGCAATCTTTTCAACACCTTTAACCATCTCCTCGCCCTCTCTGTCCTCAACTAAATCACATGCTAACCAGCCCTTACTGGGCTTGCTCAAATCCTGCCCCATAATCCCTTTCCCCCTATACCAGCGTCCTAGATATAGGGAGAGAGAAGGAAAACTGAACAAGAACGTCTACAATGCTCGACTGCCACCTGAGAACCGTAGGACTTTCTCTGGTGCGTCTTCCCAAAACGTAGACTAGTCACTGAATCCGCCTACCCGGGGTGGTAGACACGGATTGGAGCGAGGTGAGAAGTGTGTGACCAATCACTTCTCTTTTAAGAGAAATAGGAGTGGATAGTATAATAATATAGGAAGTGTAGAAAAGATGAAAGGCAAGGAAAATCCTTAGAGACAGACACAGGAGTGCATGAGACTCCTAATTAGGCAAACAAGACAACAATACAATTGAAATACAGTGCATGCATCACAGTTCAAATGAAATCAACAGTAATCCCTTTCCTTTACTCGTGTGCTTACTCCAAAGTCACCTCCCTCAACCCCGTAGTGTCTCCGCTCGGAGAACGACTTTCGTAAGTCTCACTACCAGCGGCCACGGAAAACAACTGACACCGGTCCGAGTTCCGTCAGCCTCCCTCTGCACAGTAGCCCACAAGAATGTGGCCACCTCTATCCTCACTCCCGTAGTGCCCCTATAAAACCCACTTATAAGTCTCACTACCACGTGGTGCGGAAAACAAGCAATGCCTACTTGAATCCCCCCAGGAAACAGAGTCCCCTGCCACAAGACTAAGTCCCCTACCACAAATAAACAGAAAACTGGAATTCCACCAGCCCCAGCGCTCAGGGTTGTGGTTACCAAAAGAAAACTGGAATCCCCCCAGCCTAAGCTGAGGTTTACCAAAACTGGAATCCCCCCAGCCGAAGCTGAGGTTTACCAAAACTGGAATCCCCCCAGCCTCAGCACTCGGGGCAGTGGTTACCAAACTTGGAATTCCACTAGCCCCAGTACTCGAAACTGTGGGTTACCACGTGCACAATGAGGCTAGCTGGGCTCTCAAAGTGTCACAAGAAGGATCACAGGAAATTATGAGTCTACACAAAATCCACAGTTCCAACAATCCTCTTTTTCCTTACAGCCACAGCCACGAGGCTCCTAAAAGAGGTAAACAGGCAAAGAAGACCCCCAGGAACGCATCCACAGGTCAACCCCCCTTTTTCCCTACAACCACAGCACCGTGGTTCCTAAAAGGAGTAAAACAGGTAACAGAAGACCCCCAGGAACGCATCCACAGGTCCACCCCCCTTTATCCCAAAAGGGGTAAAATACAAACAGATAAACAGACAAACTGAAGACCCAGGCAAGTCCCCTCAGGTCCACCCCCCTTTATCCCAAAAAGGGGAAAACAAGCAAGACAGAACCCCAGGCAAATCCCCTGCAGGTCCACCCCCCCTTTATCTCAAAATGGGGAAACAGGCAAACAATTCAAACACACCCAGGCAACAGATAGACTAAAATGCAGGTAAACAAGTGAGTAACGAGACACCGGGCAAGATATTACCTGTCTTTGATGTCCTCCCGGGAAGCAGTCACAGACACGTGGACGGGTCAATCAAAGGGGCCGGAACATACCGGTGGCTCTGCAGAAGTCTCTACCGTGTACCTGGAGGTGATCAATCTCCTTTCCTTCCCCCTGGATTCCTCCGTCCACCCTTGTCTTCCTTAGGACGGCTCACCGGCCGGACATAGCCCGGTGCCCCATGTTGGGCGCCAAGTTGTTATGGTACTTTTTAAAAGTAAACCAAAATGTTTAAATGTCTATCTGTTCCTGTCCAAATTAATAAAATTGAATTGCGTATATACGCTGAAGTAATTAAGTCTGACACACAAGGTTCAGGTTAAAATAACTTCGAGAAAGTTTATTGGCAAGTGAAGAAAAAGCGGGCGCGCAGGCCCTTTTAAGAGGCATTTTGCGTCATCATTGATTATTAGAATATCAGCAAATAAACATCATCAATTGGATTAATTGTTAAGTGTCGGGGTTAGTGTCTTACTTATTGGTTCAAAAAATTAAGAGGTTAGTCCCGTGCCCACCCACCAGAGGTGGGATTATTCCGGACACGGGTGGGGATAAGGGGGTCTTGAGCGTCATTTTACACGGTCAGTGATATCAGGCCTCATGTCCAGGTGCAAGGTCTCTTATGAATAGAACATTTCATTACTACTGTGTTCTCGTGGCCTTCAAACTATACTATCTTACAAGTTTAGGGAGTAGTCAGCAACTCCTGTGTCTTTGCAGGAAATACAGTCTTTGTCTACTATACTAATTGGGTTGAGAAGTTCAGTCACGTAAGGTAGTTTTAAAATGAACAAGTTAAGTCATGAGGACAAAATGGAGGATTGAAGAAGTCAGGTTATGAGGACAAAATGGAGGATTGAAGAAGTCAGGTTATGAGGACAAAATGGAGGATTGTCACAATATAAGGTTAAAATGGAGTTAGTACAATAATTCAATACAAGTACAGTAAAGATTTTTAATAATCCCACATCACCATACTCTCTGAAAAGCTACATAGGCCCAGAAAATAATATTCGCAAACTTACAAGCTGAAAGGGCATCTAATATATTTCGCCCTGTGACTTATCAGTAAAATCTGAAATAATAGTACGTGGGGGTACCGTTATATTCAGAAGACAGTGTTAAATCAAAATACCAAGTCTCTAGTGCACTAACTAATATCTGTATTATGACATTTCCAGTGAAAATGCTATTTATCTGATTAAAAAGACAAAAATCAAAGTAGAAATCGCTACATGGGCCCAGCATTTCTGTTAAAATGGCTAGACCTAACATCTCAAATTATGCCATTTGTTATACTCTGGGGTGCCTACTTTTGAAAATGGTTTGCCATAACGGTGGGAATGTTATTACCCAGGCTGCCATACTCTCTGAAAAGCTACATAGGCCCAGAAAATAATATTCGCAAACTTACAAGCTGAAAGGGCATCTAATATATTTCGCCCTGTGACTTATCAGTAAAATCTGAAATAATAGTACGTGGGGGTACCGTTATATTCAGAAGACAGTGTTAAATCAAAATACCAAGTCTCTAGTGCACTAACTAATATCTGTATTATGACATTTCCAGTGAAAATGCTATTTATCTGATTAAAAAGACAAAAATCAAAGTAGAAATCGCTACATGGGCCCAGCATTTCTGTTAAAATGGCTAGACCAAACATCTCAAATTATGCCATTTGTTATACTCTGGGTTGCCTTCTTTTGAAAATGGTATGCCATAATAGTTGAAATGTTATTACCCAGGCTGCCATGCTCTCTCAAAGGCGAGATAGACCCAGAAAATCACTTTGTTAAATTGCCAACTTTGAAAAGGACATCTAATATTTTTGTCCCCATGACTTCCCCCCCAAAACAGAGAATCTAGTACATGGGGGTACTGTTACATTCAGGAGACAATGTTAAATACAAATAGTGAGGCTTTGTTGCAATAACTCATATCAGGAATATGAAATGTCCTGTGAAAATGGAGTTCATGTGCGTGAAAAAGCACAAATAAAGCTATAACCCCTATGTGGGCCCTTCATTTCTGATAAAGTGATTAGACCAAACATCTTGCAATGCACCATTTCTTATACTCTGGGTTGCCTACTTTTGAAAATGGTATGCCATAATAGTGGAAATGTTATTACCCAGGCTGCCATGCTCTCTCAAATGCGATATAGGCCCAGAAAATCACTTTGCCAAATTTCAATGTAATAAAGCCTAAATGGATAAGCCGTATATATGACTGTGTAACTTTCCAAAACACCATAAAACCTATACATGGGGGGTACCATGGCGCTCGTGAGACCTCACTGAGCAGAACTAGGAGTGTTTCAGGGCAGTAAACTATATACTAACAATAATATTATCAGTGAAAGTACAGATTTTATGTGAAAAATGCAAAAAAAAACAAACAAACAAACACTAAATTTGGCTAGGGTTTGTGCCCAAGTGGCTACTAGAAAAGACTGGGCATACCCCATTTTGAATACCCTGGGATGTCTACTTTTTCAAATGGTATGCCATGATGGGGGTAATTTTCATTTCTTGGCTGCCATACGGTCTCAAAGGCAGCCTGGACACTGCAAACTAATCTGACAAATTTCAAGGTGAAAAAGCATAAATGGATAAGCCGTATATATGACCCTGAAACTTTCCAAAACCCCATAAAACCTATACATGGGGGGTACCATGGCGCTCGTGAGACCTCACTGAGCAGAACTAGGAGTGTTTCAGGGCAGTAAACTATATACTAACAATAATATTATCAGTGAAAGTACAGATTTTATGTGAAAAATGCAACAACAAAAAAAACACTAAATTTGGCTAGGGTTTGTGCCCAAGTGGCTACTAGAAAAGACTGGGCATACCCCATTTTGAATACCCTGGGATGTCTACTTTTTCAAATGGAATGCCATGATGGTGGTAATTTTCATTTCTTGGCTGCCATACGGTCTCAAAGGCAGCCTGGACACTGCAAACTAATCTGACAAATTTCAAGGTGAAAAAGCATAAATGGATAAGCCGTATATATGACCCTGAAACTTTCCAAAACCCCATAAAACCTATACATGGGGGGTACCATGGCGCTCGTGAGACCTCACTGAGCAGAACTAGGAGTGTTTCAGGGCAGTAAACTATATACTAACAATAATATTATCAGTGAAAGTACAGATTTTATGTGAAAAATGCAAAAAAAAAATAAAAACACTAAATTTGGCTAGGGTTTGTGCCCAAGTGGCTACTAGAAAAGACTGGGCATACCCCATTTTGAATACCCTGGGATGTCTACTTTTTCAAATGGAATGCCATGATGGGGGTAATTTTCATTTCTTGGCTGCCATACGGTCTCAAAGGCAGCCTGGACACTGCAAACTAATCTGACAAATTTCAAGGTGAAAAAGCATAAATGGATAAGCCGTATATATGACCCTGAAACTTTCCAAAACCCCATAAAACCTATACATGGGGGGTACCATGGCGCTCGTGAGACCTCACTGAGCAGAACTAGGAGTGTTTCAGGGCAGTAAACTATATACGAACAATAATATTATCAGTGAAAGTACAGATTTTATGTGAAAAATGCAAAAAAAAAATAAAAACACTAAATTTGGCTAGGGTTTGTGCCCAAGTGGCTACTAGAAAAGACTGGGCATACCCCATTTTGAATACCCTGGGATGTCTACTTTTTCAAATGGTATGCCATGATGGGGGTAATTTTCATTTCTTGGCTGCCATACGGTCTCAAAGGCAGCCTGGACACTGCAAACTAATCTGACAAATTTCAAGGTGAAAAAGCATAAATGGATAAGCCGTATATATGACCCTGAAACTTTCCAAAACCCCATAAAACCTATACATGGGGGGTACCATGGCGCTCGTGAGACCTCACTGAGCAGAACTAGGAGTGTTTCAGGGCAGTAAACTATATACTAACAATAATATTATCAGTGAAAGTACAGATTTTATGTAAAAAAAAGAAAACACAAACAAACACTAAATTTGGCTAGGGTTTGTGCCCAAGTGGCTACTAGAAAAGACTGGGCATACCCCATTTTGAATACCCTGGGATGTCTACTTTTTCAAATGGTATGCCATGATGGGGGTAATTTTCATTTCTTGGCTGCCATACGGTCTCAAAGGCAGCCTGGACACTGCAAACTAATCTGACAAATTTCAAGGTGAAAAAGCATAAATGGATAAGCCATATATGACCCTGAAACTTTCCAAAACCCCATAAAACCTATACATGGGGGGTACCATGGCGCTCGTGAGACATCACTGAGCAGAACTAGGTGTGTTTCAGGGCAGTAAACTATATACTAACAATAATATTATCAGTGAAAGTACAGATTTTATGTAAAAAAAAGAAAACACAAAAAAAACCGCTAACTTTGGCTAGGGTTTGTGCCCAAGTGGCTACTACAAAAGACTGGCCATACCCCATTTTGAATACCCTGGGATGTCTACTTTTTCAAATGGTATGCCATGATGGGGGTAATTTTCATTTCTGGGCTGCCATACGGTCTAAAAGGCAACCTAGGTCACTCAAACCAATCTGTCAAATTTCTATGCAGAAAATAAAATAATGGACAAGTTGTATATTTGACCCTGTAACTTTCCAAAACCCCATAAAACCTATACATGGGGGGTACTGTTTTACTCGTGAGACATTTCTGAATACAAATATGTATGTTTTATTGCAGGAAAAACGAATAGTATTCTGACATTAACAGTTAAATTGCCATGCTGAAATTGAAAAATAACAAGATTTCATAATTTTTTCAAGTTTTTTAGATTTTATTCATATAAAATGGAGTTCCATACATGAATGTTTGATATTAAATGAAAGCCCTGTTTCCCCTGAACAAAATGATATATAATAAGTGTGGGTGCACTTAGTATGAAAGAGGTAAATTATTGTTGAACAGACATATAGTAAAATTCTGTGGTTTGTTTACATTTTTTTTGGATCACAACTTGTACATTTGGCTGCGGTCTTAAGGGGTTAAACGCCAACAGTTCAATAACATAATAGAATATCCAACTCCAGTAGTTCCGTGATGTACAGGTATGGAAGGTGAATCTTTGTCTTGTTGAGAAGATGTTCACACTGCAAGAAAAGAAAAAGGTGAAAGGTCTCCTCGGCTGGTGGGCGAGATTAGTCTCGCCCACCGGCCGACGTAATCACAAGGAGGAGCGTCGCGGAGGCGGAGACAGCGGCGAGGGACATCGCCGCTGTCCCAGGTAAGTCACTGAAGGGGTTTTCACCCCTTCAGTAACCGGGGATTGGTGGGTGGGAGGGAGAGGGACCCTCCAGTGCCAGAAAAACGGATTGTTTTTCTGGCACTGGAGTTTCCCTTTAACCCCTTAAGGACACATGACATGTGTGACATGTCATGATTCCCTTTTATTCCAGAAGTTTGGTCCTTAAGGGGTTAAACATACAACCATATATCGTACGTGTCTTCCTGAACATAAAAGACGTATTCTGTTCAACTTGAGTAAGACATGGGAGGGATCCCATAGGGCGGGATATATTCGCCCCCTGTCATTACCAAAATTAAGATTATTAGTACACTAAAGCTAATATAATCTTCAATTTTACCACATGACAGGAGGCTTCATAGTTGCATTTTTAAAGCTTCAAATTGACTAATGTGAAGGAAGCATGAGATGTTTGCCGAAAGTAAAACGTCCTAAATGTATTCTCTCGCGTCCAATCCGCGCAGCACATAATGTCGGTTAGGGAGGCGCCTGCCGTTAAGGCTTGGGAGGCTGCCGCCCCTCTGACCGAGTGCGCTCCGAAGCGAGGTTCAACGCCCGCTAACGATAATAGCCAGCGGACCCATCTAGCCAGTGTTGTCGTAGACACCGGTCCGTGAGGCCTTGTGTAAAAAATCAGGAGTTGACCCGTCGAATTAGTTCGAAGGGGAGCTGTGATTTCTGTATACCTCATTAGTGTCCTGACAACACATAGTTTGGGGTCTGACCCAAAATACGGGTATGACACTGAAGATGAATCTGACTTAGTTCGTCTCGATATGGAAAAGGTAACTCCTTCCGGTGTGAGAGAGAAACCGTCCACATCGAACGCTCTAACGTCTGCCACCCGTCGAAATGAGACGAGGCATAACCAGAGGGCCAGTTTGGCTGAGAGTTGTTTCAGCGACAGATAGGGGTTGTCCGGCCATTCCCTAAGGAATTTCAGCACCACATCCACCTGCCAGAGGCGTGAATACTTGGGTGCTGGGGGTCTCGTTAATTTGGCACCCCTCAGTAGCCGACAAACCAGTGGATCTTGACCTACTGGTCTGCCTTGTACCGGAACGTGTGCCGCCGATATGGCAGATCTGATCACATTGAGAGATCGATATAATCGTCCCAGCGAGAACAGATGAGATAGGTAGTTAAGGATCAGTGAGACAGGGGCAGTAAAGGGATCGGAATCCCTTTCCACACACCAATCACTCCAGGTCGACCAGGCGGAAATATAGCATTTCCTGGTGCCGGGAGCCCATGAGTCCCATAGGAGGTCTTTAGTTGATTGTGATAGGCCGTGGACTGACCAGGATCCCCTGAAATCGTCCAGGCCACTAGCGCCAGTTGTCCTTCCAGGACGAGGGAATGGGCTTCCCCTCGAGGTCCCATCAGAAGTAGAGGGAAGGTAGGGAGTAGTAGGGGGTTTTCCTGAGACATCTCCAGGAGATCCGGGAACCACGGTTGGCTCTGCCAGAGGGGTGTTATGAGCAGGAGCGATATCTTGTGGGTGCGTGTGTATCGAAGCACCCTTGCTATCGTGGAGAACGGCTGGGCCACGTTTGCAGGGATTCATCCACCGCTTCGCAGTTCGGATCCGGAGGAAGAGCCAGATCACTTTGCCAATCCAAGTTTGTATGTGAAGTAACCACCATTGAAATTCCGTCCTCACTTCTGCTGACAGTGGGATCCAGTGGTCGTATGAGTGACCGGTGCGTAGGTATCTCACCTTCAGTCGTTGCATGGCCCTGTAGTGTAGTGGGCCCAGGAATATCGCTTGTATGGAGGAGGAGAGCATCCTGGCGAGTATCCTGAGAGGAATCGTATCCAACCTTAGAGCGCGTCTGATATCTTTCCTTATAGAGCCGATCTTTGCAGTAGACAGACTCAGAACGCAGTTTTCCAAGTCGATGTCGAAACCGAGGAACTGGCCCGACTCGGAGGGAGAAGCGATCTTTGTCTGTGTACTACAAAACCCATGGATTCCAGAAAGTGAACGACAAATTTTGTCTGCAATCGTAGCCTGGATTCGCAAAGGATCAGCAAGTCTTCCAGGTATATGAGACATCGCACGCCCAAATTCTCAGATGCGTGCCCTCACTGGTTTCAGTAGCTTCGTGAGCACCACGGAGTCGTAAACTGCCATGTTTGTCCTCTCCACTGGAATCGGAGGAAACGTCGGCAGTCTAGGGCAACGGATACTGACAAGTATGCTTCCTTGAGGTCCAGATGTGTAAACCAGTCGTTATTGCTTAGGAGGTCTTGTAGAAGATGAATTTCCTCCATCTTGAAGTGTTTGTATACCACGTAGGAGTTCAATTGATGTAGTCTCCTGGCTTCTTCTTGACCAGGAAAATATTGCTGAGGAAGCCTTCCCCTCCGTGGCATATTGAATTGTGCCCTTCTTGAAGATGGTGCGGATTTCCTTGTCCACGAGGCGTTCCTGTTCCGCCAGCATGCGTATTGGAGGTGAAGGGGCGACCTGAATGGCTGTGATAAAAAACTCTATGACATAGCCTTGTACTGTCTGGAGAATCCAGGCGTCTTTGGTAATTGTCTCCCAATTCTGTAACACAGAGACAGGCTGCCGGTCATAAAATTGGAAACAGTTAGGTATGTAGGGGGACTCACTAGTAGAGAAGCAGCCGCGGCCCCGACCTCTGAAGCCTCTGGTTCTATCCGCGCCTCTGAAGGATGAGGTCCTTTGTGTAGTAGATGGGAGAAATATGAGGACTGTGTATACGATCTGGAACCTATCGCCCAGAAGCGGCTGGTGGCTCGGTTCCGCTACCGACCAGTCCTCCCAAAAACACCTCTCCCCGTAGGGGTGTGGAAGACTTGTTTTAGCGAGGTTTGGGCTTAATTTAGTGTGGTGAATAAATTCACATGTTTCTTGAGTTCTGCAATGAACGCTTCGTCAAATAGTAGGCCTTGTGCTTTTGGACCGAAATTCTTTCGTTCCTAAGTCCAAGAGTGTGTTGTCAATGCGGACCAGTGCAGATTTGCGTCTTTCGGCGCATAGTGCGTCATTTGCGTTGCCCAGGAGGCATATCGAGCATTGAGCCCATTCTCTGATGGTGTTAGGGTTGAGTTGTGTACCCTGGTTGAGCGCCAGATCCGCAAAATAGAGCATCTTTGCAATTAGGCCTGGTAAATCAAGTACTTTATCGTGTGTCGACTTCAGGCCTTTCTCCCCACCATTGCAGGGGTTTCGTCCCGAGCGTGCAATGAAGACTACCACAGTGTTGTTGAACTCGGGCGTAACTGGCACTTTGTCTGGTAGCAGTGGTCTGGGGTATTCGGCCTTGAGGCGTGCGTGTACTTCCATCTCCAGAGGGTTGCGCAGCCAATAGTGCACGAAACGTGCTAGGTGGTCCGGGAGGCTCCACTCTGAAGACCGCGGATGCAGGATGTTGCAGGGGTCAAAGAGTGGGGCCCCTTGTTCGTGCAGGAACGTTCCGTCTTTGGAAACTCTGGTTATGCCGCTACTGCTATGCCTCAGCCGTCGTCACCGAGTAAGGTTTCCCTAACGTACTTCGAGGAAGTGTGGGGTAGGTCTTGCCATTCCTCTTCCTCAGATGGCGAGTCGTCTTCGTGCCACTCATCTACCATGTCCAAAGTGCGTGGTGGGTAATAGTCTTCTTTGTCGGAAGATTGTGATGGACGGGGTTTGGATTCGCGGTGCTCCATCCACTTGGTCTGTTTGATGGGCGTCTTGCACTTGACCTTAGTGGCAGGGGGGCTGGAGCCCTTCCCTTGCCGTTTTGACTTGGAGACTTTTGGGCCTGAGGCCTCCATCAAGCAGTTTGGGGCAGAGCTCATAACAGAACCTTCTCCACTGAGGCCGCTACTGCGGCGTTTATTATTGCCTGGAAATCTTGGGAAGGTTGAGAGTGTCCTCCATGACTCGTTCCCGTCCTGTTGGGAGATAGTGGCAGTCAGTGGGAGTAGTGTTGGAGGGTCAGCACGTAGGGGTGCTAGACTCCTGGTAGAACTGGGGATCACCCAGGTTAAACGTCTTGAATTGCCTGCTTTAGATTGTCTGAGTGAATGAATACTTGTGCCAAGTGTAGAGGGGTCACCTCTATTAGTTTAATCTGGCTACTGAGAACCGTGGTACAGGCGTGACTGACTGGTAGTGTATAGATCATTCCCCTGCAATTTCACTGCTCAATTCACTGTCATTTAGGAGTTAAATCACTTTGTTTCTGTTTATGCAGCCCTAGCCACACCTCCCCTGGCTATGATTGACACAGCCTGCATGAAAAAAAAACTGGTTTCACTTTCAAACAGATGTAATTTACCTTAAATAATTGTATCTCAATCTCTAAATTGAACTTTAATCACATACAGCAGGCTCTTGCAGGGTATAGCAAGCTATTAACATAGCAGGGGATAAGAAAATCTTAATTAAACAGAACTTGCAATAAAGAAAGATTAAATAGGGCTCTCTTTACAGGAAGTGTTTATGGAAGTCTGTGCAAGTCACATGCAGGGAGGTGTGACTAGGGTTCATAAACAAAGTGATTTAACTTCTAAATGGCAGAGAATTGAGCAGTGAGGCTGCAGGGGCATGTTCTCAGGGCCGGTGCAAGGATTTTTGGGTACATAGGCGAAGATGCATTTTTCCACCCCCCCCCCCCCCTCTAAAATTAACATCTTCACCTATGTGCCTCCTAACCAGCCCCTCCCTCTTCCCTGTCCCTTAGTGTTCCTCTCCCCTCCCCCTCCTTTCCCTGTTCTTGTTTTTTCTCTCCCCTCCCCTCTCTGTCCCTGGGTGCACCCCCCACCCCCTTAGCGGTCACACTCCCCTTCCTGGTGTGCCTCCTACCTGTCTTGTAGCATTGCGGAGCAGACCCTCTACAGGAGCTTCAGTTTTCTGTACCTGGCTGGACTGAAAGGAAGTGCTCTCTCAGTGAGCACCTCCTCTCAGTCTGGCCAGGTACAGGAAACAGAAGCTCCTGCACTGCGCTCCGCTCCGCCACGCTACACTCAGTGGTGTATACACACTAACAGCCACACACACTCAATGACAAACACACAGTCGTCACTGACAGACACAGACTCACTGATCTGACACACACTCATTCATTGACAGACACACACTCAATCACAAACATAATCTCACTGATTTGACAGACACTCACAAACACACAGTCATACACTGACAGACACACACATTCATACAATCATTCACAGACACACATACACATACACACTCACAGACAAACACATACACAGACACACTCACAGACAAACACATACACACACACTCACAGACAAACACATACAGACACACACTCACAGACAAACACATACAGACACACAAAGACAAACACATACACACACTGACAAACACACACACACTGACAAACACATACACACACACACACACTCACAGACACACACTCACAGACAAACACATACACACACTCACAGACAAACACACACTCACACACACACTCACAGACACATACACACACACTTACACTCACAGACAAACACATACACAGACACACACTCACAGACAAACACACACTCACACATACATTTTTTAACCCATGAGAGGTTGACAAGCGGTTTTGCACAACTAGACATAAGTCTCTTTGTACCACCTTCTTTGTGAGTGTATATTTTCATTGTAATTTTGGATGTTTTATGTCATTAAATACTTCACTATATATGTTTTTATTCCTCTTTTTATATGATCACCATGCAATATATATGGTAAATATACGCACGACTTGTGATTGTGGCGTCCCCACTGGTATATGTCTTTGCACTATACTGCTTGTATACTTGTATAACATTTTGGGGATTGAGAGTGATCCCTTATTTGGAGTGGCTGTCCTGCACTATTTACGCACTTTATCCCACACACCGTTTTGATATATTTAGTCAAATAAATGATGATGTATATATAATGAATATTCTTACACATACATCAAACTCAGCTGACACAATATTAGCAAACATTATATGGAGAGATGTCAGGTTACCCACAGAATTTGCAAAAGGAGCTCTGTGACCAATAAATGGTGATATATATATATATATACATTAATTCTTCTTAAACGTACAGACGCACACTCTCGATGACAGACACACAATGTCACTGAATTTCAAAAACATACATTCACTGACACTGTCAAACACAGACACATAATCAAACTGGTTTGAAACACTCACTGACCGACACAATCTTACTGATTTGAAACTCTCACTGACAGACACACTCACGCATCTACACATTCTTGCACACACACAAAAATTATTTTATTTCTTGTTGTTGTTTTTTTTTGGTTTGTTTTTTTAGGCCTATCCAGTCTCCCTACCTTTAGGTCCCTCCCCTGGGGTCCAGTGGGGAATGGTTCTTCTGGCTCTTAGCATGCGAGGGAGCAGAGGGAGGCCGCCTGCCTCCTTTCTTCCTGTGAGACACCTTTGATTGGACCTATGCATGGCTTCCATGATGTCAGATAGGGGAGTGCCAGGGAACTTTGCCCAACAGTGGATAAAGGTCAATAAAACTTCTATTAAAACGCTCTTTGAGCATTTCTTTTGGGAGGGACATAAAGAATAACGCCAATAGTAGTTAGCTGACACTCTGAGCCAATAGATCAGCATCCAGCTTCTGTAGATCTGAGAAAGCCAGAAACGCATCACAAACCATTGGATGACTCAGGTAAGAGAGCTCATTATTGCAAAATGGTTTGCTCCATTACTGTGGAATGTGCAGGGATTGCTTGCAGTAACCCTTTTAATATTTCACTTATATCTTTCAACTTGTCCTCTAAGGATAACCTATCAGCACATTCAACGCTTGTTAACCTCTGCATAATCTAGAAATTCAGAGTTATCAACATAACCTTAATCGGCTGATTGAACAACATTGTGAAGATGGAGATGCCCTGCTACTCTGCCAGATATCAGTAGGCAACAGCTGCTGGGAAATCCTATGTAACCGCAAGTGGTACCCTATTACCATTATTACACCTTAATTGCTTAGAATTTAGCAGGACTGGCCTTGCAAGTATCTTAGCAACAATTTAATGTAGATAGGTTTCTTTTTATATTTTATAAATAAGTGCGAATACAATAAAAATAGGCATTTGAAAGCATTTTTTTGTCTTTAACCCCTTAAGGACACATGATATGTGTGACATGCCATGATTCCCTTTTATTCCAGAAGTTTGGTCCTTAAGGGGTTAAAAAATATATATTTTATTGAATATAAATTTATATATAAATTAAGCTTAATAATTCAATAATATTTTATAAAGCAGAGTATATAAAATTAAATGAACATATGCTTGCAATAAAAAAGTATTAGTATAATATACCCTTCCTGATTGTACAGGTAATTTCTCAGTAAAACCTTCAGAGTCAATCAGTAAGTCTTGACCTGCATTGGTCACGCAGACATATATATAGTGTCACATTTTTTAGTTACTACAGCTAATGTATAGGCTAATTATACACCTTAGGGTTAAAAACAATTCCCATGTAAAATGTAAGAAAAGCATCTATTGTCATGACCCATGAGAGATATAGTCATGAGAGATATAGCAAAATATTTGCTTGCAGTCATTACTAAAATGAAGATGATTTTTACACTACCCAACATTTTTTTGTTAAAAAGAAACATCATGGAGGGGCGGAGCCTGGCCAGCATCCTGATCACACGCATGGCTGCAGAGCTCCTGCAGTTAACTCCTGAAAACTGCCAAAAGATAAGCAAAAACGACTCTCACCAACACAAGACTACCCTGCCTGAGCTCGGTGTGCCCCACTGAACACAGGGATACCCGTCTCGTGAGAATCGGTGCACAAAATCCACGGATGCATGAATGCGGCCTACAGGCGCGGGAACAAGGGAGAGGCGTCCGATCTCCCCGTCCTCTCGTCAACAGCACCGGTGGCATGATGCCCCCCTTTCCCCCCCCGGATCGGTGGGGGTTATCCCGATCCACTCCTGGTCGCCCAGGAGGCAAGCGACGAACCCGCACAGCAAGCTTACAACGCCAACACCCAAGGCAACACGGGACCGCTCGGGCCCAAACAAAATGGCGACACGGCCGCGGCAAGCCACAAACCTAGCACCAATTCAACCTCCTAGGCGAACACAGGAGTTTTATGAGCGGATCGGCTCTATACTCTGGACAAAGCTTCATGCCCAGAGGAGACCCTTTCAGGTGGCAATTAAAGCAGTGGCGGCCTGGATTCGCCCGGCACTCAGGCGCCGTCTGGGCGGATACCCCTCTCGTACCTCCAATGAGCCGGCACGACGAGATGCAGCAACAGGTACCCGGGGCACCAGCACTTGCGCCCCAATGCCACAGGGAAGGTCCCATCAACATGCCCCACCTGCCCGCTTCTCAGCAGCCCCAACCACCCTCCTCAAACTGGGCGCTACTTCCTCCTTACCAGCTCACAATACCACACGCGACGCTGACCGGGAGACAGAGAGGCTGGATGCCGGTGTGCGATGCGGGTGGCAAGCCCCTCCGCGGCCCACTGAGGTGAAAATTCTGCAAGACCCACAGCAAGGAGACCGCCGCAGCCTGAAGGAAGGCATAGGATGAAGGGACTTTGCAACAACCGTGACACGCAACTGAGACTACTCAGTTTACAGGGCGGCATGCCACCCAAGACCCCAGAGCACAGCGAAAATATTATTACCACTCTTAACATATCTATCTGCTGTTTAACCTAGTCTGTAATAGTTACTTTACCTAGCACGTAGATAGCAAGCCAGCCCCTACTTAATGCATATCTCTTATAGCAAGTGTCTCACTGTGGCAACCAGCGATAGATTTTGAGCGTATATTATTCTGTGCTCCTGTTATAATGTTATAATCCTATAATTTTAAAGTCCATAAGCCTGTTACTTAACTTCATTGAGCAAAATTCTCATTATTAAGCGATGCAAACATGTTACACATATTATGCATAGGTTGGATTTATACTCTAAGGCTAACATAACATTCATTTAGTCCATGCCTAGCTAGACTAGAGCTATGTCTGACCATCTTGCTAATTAGCTTAGGTTATACTTAATTGTACAGTCTTGCTTGTACAATTAATTCACATAACCCAATCGTGAACCTACACTACTGAAATATTGCTATATATAAAAAAAAAAAAAAAGTGCCTGAATAGCAAATGCCATGACTTGTATTATCAATGTTTACTAACTGCCCCTGATGTCGCTGTTGTGGCGCACCAAGGATACTTGTTAACTTTGTGCACAAATAAAATAAAGAATTTAAAAAGAAACATCATTATTGCCAAAGCTTTTGAGCGACTATGGTCGCAACTCTGCCAGCATTCAGCAATACTCCCAGTACCAGCTGAGGCCCCGACTGGCCCTTTAGAATGCTGTGAAGAACCACGGCTTGCTATGAGAGGCCTTACTGTGGTGACGCCACCGAGGAAGCAGAGAAAAATGCTAGGAGGGCCATATGCTCGCCAGAGTCTCGGTCTTACGACAGCTCGTAACGCTCCTAGACCACGGTCCACAAAGGCGTACTCATTATGGGAAACAGCAGCCTGAACGAAGATCTTGAGCTCTGGTTATCACAATTCGGGGAACCCAACATGCTAACACACACACACACACAGAGAAAAGGTGCAGTACCGGACCTTAGAGTGGCCAGGCTAAGCACACAAAGAATAGTCAGGAGACAAGCCGAGTAAGGGGAACCAGAAGACAGAATAACGAGAAACAAGCCGAGGTCAAAGGGTAGGAGAAAGTCACAAAGTCAGATTAACAAGCTAGAGAGTACGTAACTAGAAACACAAGTTCAGTAGCAATACTAGCAAGCAAAGACCACAACAGGGCAGGGAGGAACAGGAAAGGTAAGTATATAAACCATAAGGTTAATTCTGATTGGATAATTTCCAATCAGAATTAACAATCACACGTGGGAGATATCTAAACCTCCCACTGTGATTGAGGTACTGTGCCTTTAACGCCGGGTCAGGTGACTGACCCCGGCGTGTAATATATTGGGAGCTCTCCCAGCGTGCAGCGTCATGCATGCTGCCGCTGGGGGACGTGGAGGAAGTCGCGGGCGGCATCCGAGGCTAGAAGGATGCCGCTCGCCGAACCCACAAGGAGGAGGGGACCGCGGACGGCTAGAGGGTGAGTACTGTGAGCGGAGTGCAGCCTCCCCTCGCAGCCGCCCGCGGGATCCCGACACTGGTCCTGATCACGGTTACTGATGGCATCTGCAAAACTAATGTGCTGGATTGTAAAATAATCTGGGGCTGGGGGGGAGCAGATCATTAAGACTCTTATTCTTCACTCTGGGGCAGAAGTCATAGAATGAGTTACCCATCAACCTACCATTCCAATTTTAGCCTATAACTCCTTTGCCGACAGATGCTTTCTAAAGCCCTTTAGTGCATTACTGTTTATGATCCTTGTTTAGCCCTATATTACGGCATCAGAATTAGGGATGTGCATGTGCAAAAAAATCAGTTCAGCACTTCCTAAATTCGAGACTTCGGCAATTCGGACTTCGGTTCGGTTTGGCACTTCCGAAATTCGGGACTTCGGCTCTTCGGTTTGGTTCGGCACTTCCGAAATTCAGGACTTCTGCATTCAGGACTTCGCCAATTCCCTTACCCTAACCACCACAACCACGTACACATTTAGGGGTAGTGGTAGGGTTAGATTCATGTCATCATTCCTGTAATTTTTTCCCCCTCTCCTGTTTTGCCACTTTTCTGAAATCCGAAGCACTTAGGCACCTCCAAAATTCAGCTGTTATTCGAAACTTCAGCTGTTCGGTTCGGCACTTTAGAAATTCGGACATTCAGAAGCATCAGAATGTCCGAATGGCCGAGATTTGTCTGAATTTACACTCGTAACGAAACAAATTGCACATGTTTAATCAGGATGTAGTCGGTAGGGAATATCTATTCCTTTGTTTTGTTTTTTTAAGTCTCAGTCCCTGTGTTCTGTGACCATAGAGGACTAGTCTTCTTAGTTTTTACTTGCACCCAGTGGCATCATAAATGCTCATAATGTCAGTTTGAGTATCCAGCAGTATGGCATGTACTTCTCTATTGACATGATTTCTCTTTTGCTCTTCATATCAGCTAGTTTACCTCAATGCTTCCTATAACTACTCACTATACTGTCAGTTAGCCTAGCATGATATATCTACCAGTTAGGTGTCCCTATCTCCTGACAAGTTCTAATTTACCATGTTTATTATACGAAAAATGTGTAGTTTCCATGTGTCATAATATTGTCTTGATTAAAAAGCCTCTATGTGCTGTTGTGGCACCCCCAATGTACTTGTAAACCTCTTGCACAGAAAAAAAAAGAATTATAAAAAAAAAATTAAAAAAGAAACAGAACAGAAAATCAAAACAGAACAAAACAAAATGTGCTCTCTTTCACATGTCATATGTGAGCAGGCAAAGTAGACAATATATTCAGCTCTAACACATTACACCATGTTCCAAATTATTATGCAAATTCTATTTAAGTGTCACAAAGATTCAATATTTTGTTTTTCAGTTTAACTTATGGATGGCATTGTGTCTCAGGGCTCATTTGATCACTGAAAACAATCTTGGACACCTGTGATAATTAGATTGCCAGGTGAGCCCAATTTAACCCCTTCAGGACCGGCCTGTTTTTGCGATGTTTGTACGTTAAGGACCAGAGCAGTTTTAACACTTTTGTGGTGTTTGTGTTTAGCTGTAATTTTCCGCTCTCTCATTTACGGTTCCCATACAAGTTATATATTGTTTTTTTCAGGACAAAAGGGGCTTTCTTTACATACCATTATTTGTATTATGTCCAATATTGTATTTAAAAAAAATAATAAAATATGGTGAAAAATTAAAAAAAAAAACATGTTTTTGGACTTTTACTTGAAAAATATTTTACTTATCTACAAAAGCTAATGAAAAAAACTGCTAAATAGATTCAAAATTTTGTCCCGAGTTTAAAAACACCCAGTGTTTACATGCTTTATTGCTTTTTTTTGCAAGTTATAGGCCTATAAATACAAGTAGGAAATTGCTGTTTCAATATATATATATTTTAAATGTATCAATAGTGACCTTGTAACACCGTTATCTGTCATAAATCCCTGAAACACACCTAACATGTACATATTTTTTTAAAGTAGACAACCCAGGGTATTCAAAATTGGGTATGTCCAGTTTTTTTTAGTAGCCACTTAGTCACAAACACTGGCCAAAGTTAGCATTTATATTTGTTTGTGTGTTAAAAATGCAAGAAACGCTAACTTTGGCCGGTGTTTGTGGCTAAGTGGCTACTAAAAAAGGCTGAACATACCCCATTTGCAATACCTTGGGTTGTCTTCTTTTGCAAATGGTATGCCATCATGGGGCTAATTCTCATTCCTTGGCTACCATACGCTCTCAAAGGCAACCTAACCAATCCGACAAATTTCAATTAAAAAAAAAGTAAAATCAAGCCTTATATTTGACCCTGTAACTTTCACAAACACTATAAAACCTCTACATGTGGGGTACTGTTATACTCAGGAGACTTCGCTGAACACAAATATTAGTGTATCAGAACAGTAAAATGTATCACAGCAATAATATCCTCAGTGAAAGTGCTGTTTGTGTGTGAAAAATGCAAAAAACTTCACTTTCACTGACAATATCATCGCTGTGATATGTTTTACTGTTTTGAAACACTAATATTTGTGTTCAGCGAAGTCTCCCGAGTAAAACAGTACCCCCATGTACAGGTTTTAGGGTGTCATAGAAAGTTACAGGGTTAAACACAGTGCTAGCAAATTAAATTATCTGGACTTTCGGCCTGGGTTGGCAGGCAGGTCCCTCAAATTGCAATCATTAAAATTACTTAATTAGGTAAAAATATTACATAAATACACATGTAGAATTTTAATATATATACATATTTATATATTTGACGTCTACGTGTATATTTATGAAATTATTTATGTAATTATGTATATGGACATATGTATATTTCGTATTGTTTTTATTTATTTATTTATACATAGATATATATATCATTACATTCTAAGTATATTTTGATATAAATATATATTTATATATATATATCAAAATACTGTTAGAATAAAATTGCATATATAAATATTTTTTTATAATTATTACAAATTATTTTTATTTTTTGTTATTTATTTTTATTAACATATTATTTGTATTTTATAATAATATATATATACCATATATATAGCAATTATATATATTGTATATATTCGTGTGTAATTTAAATATAAGTGTATTTTTATATTAATATGCGTATATATAAATATAAAAATACACTTAATATGACATTATATATATGATACATATACATATATTATATATAGATATAATACATGTATATATATCATATATATATATACACATATTATTATTATTTTTTTTACACTGATTTTACACTGTTTTTTTTTTACTTTATTTTTTTGATTTTTCACTTGCAGGGAGACTGCCTGTCAGCACAGACAGTCCCCCTGCAGGCAGATACACAGACACCTATTGCGGTCATGTGATCGAGTGATCACATGGCCGCAGGGTCCTGATCTGCCGAGGGGGGACTGCCCGGGCAGACAGGCAACCCCCCTGGACCGGGTGGAGCACTGATCGCCGCCGTGGGACCGACGGCGATCAGGTAAGTAGCCCCAGACCGTTATGACGGTTCAGGACCGTCAGCGGTCCAAACGCATGTTTTACCGCTGACGGTCCTGAACCGTCAGCGGTCCTGAAAGGGTTAAGGAAAAACTACTAACGGAGGGTGTTCCACATTATTAAGCAGAGCACCATTTTCATGCAATATGGGGAAGAAAAAGGATCTCTCTGCTGCCAAAAAGAGTGAAATAGTTCAATGCCTTGGACAAGGTATGAAAACATTAGATATTTCACGAAAACTTAAGCGTGATCATCGCAGTATTAAGAGATTTGTGGCTGATTTCTTGCACATAAAGGCACATTGAGGAAGATTTCTGCCAGATCCATGCATCGGATCAAGAGAGCAGCTGCTAAAATACCATTACATAGCACCAAACAGATATTTAAATCTGCTGGTGCCTCTGGAGTCCCACGGACATCAAGGTGTAGAGTCCTCCAGAGTCTTGCAACTGTGCATAAACCTTCAATTCGGCCACCACTAACCAAGCAGAAACGGCTGCATTGGGCAGAAAAATACACAAAGACAAATTTTCAAACAGTCCTGTTCACTGATGAGTGCCGTGCAACCCTGGACGGTCCAGATGGATGGAGTAGTGGATGGTTGGTGGACGGCCACCCTGTTCCAACAAGGCTGCGACGTCAGCAAGGCGGTGGTGGAGTCATGTTTTGGGCCTGAATCATGGGAAGACCTCTGCAAAGTATGTGGAGTTTCTGACTGACCACTTTCTTACCTGGTACAGAAGGAAGAACTATGCTTTCCGTAATAAAATCATCTTCATGCATGTCAATAGCTTTTGATTTCAGTAAATATGCTGCAAACAGGGGCGGATTGACCGGTCGGGAGGGGGGCCCGCCATCAGGGGGTCCGCCCGCCCCTTTAAATGCTGCAGCCGCCTGAGCGCTCTCTTAAGTGCCTCAGGCGGCTGCAGCTTCTCACCTCCCCTCCCCTGTAGCGTGGCCGAGCTGCTCTCCGGTCCGCGGTGCCCGGCCGGAGTGATAGGAAGGTGCACCCTGAACAGGAGTTTCTGTTTCCTGTACCCGGCCGGACTGACAGGAAGGTGCACACTCAGTGTGCACCTTATTATCACTCCGGCCGGGCACCGCGGACCGGAGAGCAGCTCGGCCACACTACAGGGGAGGGGATAAGAACAAAGAGGGAGGGGGGTAAGAACAAAGAGGGGTGGTAAGAATAAAGAGGGAGGGGGGTAAGAACAAAGAGGGAGGGGGGGTAAGAACAAAGAGGGGGGGTAAGAACAAAGAGGGAGGGGGGGTAAGAACAAAGAGGGGGGGGTAAGAACAAAGATGGAGGGGGGTAAGAACAAAGAGGGAGGGGGGTAAGAACAAAGAGGGAGGGGGTAAGAACAAAGAGGGAGGGGGGTAAGAACAAAGAGGGAGGGGGTAAGAACAAAGAGGGGAGGGTAAGAACAAAGAGGGAGGGGGTAAGAACAAAGAGGGGGTAAGAACAAAGAGGGAGGTGGGGTAAGAACAAAGAGGGAGGGGGGTAAGAACAAAGAGGGAGGGGGGTAAGAACAAAGAGGGAGAGGGGGTAAGAACAAAGAGGGAGGGGGGTAAGAACAAAGAGGGAGGGGGTAAGAACAAAGAGGGAGGGGGTAAGAACAAAGAGGGAGGGGGTAAGAACAAAGAGGGAGGGGGTAAGAACAAAGAGGGAGAGGGGTCAGAACAAAGAGGGAGGGGGTAAGAACAAAGAGGGGGTAAGAACAAAGAGGGGGTAAGAACAAAGAGGGAGGGGGTAAGAACAAAGAGGGAGGGGGTAAGAACAAAGAGGGAGGGGGGTAAGAACAAAGAGGGAGGGGGGTAAGAACAAAGAGGGAGGGGGGTAAGAACAAAGAGGGGGGTAAGAACAAAGAGGGAGGGGGTGAGAACAAAGAGGGAGGGGGTAAGAACAAAGAGGGGGTAAGAACAAAGAGGGGGTAAGAACAAAGAGGGGGGTAAGAAGAGAGGGAGGGGGAGTAAGAAGAGAGAGAGGGGGTAAGAAGAGAGGAGGGGGGAGTAAGAAGAGAGGGGGGAGTAAGAAGAGGGAGATGGGGGAGTAAGAAGGGGGGGAGTAAGAAGAGGGGGAGGGGGGAGTAAAAAGAGGAACGGGGAATTAAGAAGAGGAGGAGGGGGAAGTAAGAAGAGGGGGGGTAAGAAGTGGGGGGAGTAAGAAGAGGGGGAGGGGGTAAGAAGAGGGGGGAGGGGGGAGTAAGAAGAGGGGGTAGGGGGGAGTAAGACGATGGGGAGGGGGGTAAGAAGAGGGGGGAGGAGGTAAGAAGAGGGGGGAGGGGAGTAAGAAGAGGGAGAAGTAAGAAGAGGGGGAGGGGGAGTAAGAAGAGGGGGAGAGTAAGAAGGGGTAGTAAGAAGAGGGGGAGGGGGGAGTAAGAAGAGGGGGAGAGTAAGAAGGGGGGTAAGAAGAGAGTGAGGGGGAGTAAGAAGAGGGGGGAGTAAGAAGGGTGTTAAGAAGAGGGGAAGGGGGAGTAAGAAGAGGAGGAGGGGGAAGTAAGAAGGGGGGGTAAGAAGTGGGGGGAGTAAGAAGAGGGGGAGGGGGTAAGAAGAGGGGGTAGGGGGGAGTAAGAAGAGGGGGAGGGGGGTAAGAAGAGGGGGGAGGAGGTAAGAAGAGGGGGGAGGGGAGTAAGAAGAGGGAGTAGTAAGAAGAGGGGGTGGGGGGAGTAAGAAGAGGGGGAGAGTAAGAAGGGGGAGTAAGAAGAGGGGGAGGGGGGAGTAAGAAGAGGGGGAGAGTAAGAAGGGGGGTAAGAAGAGAGTGAGGGGGAGTAAGAAGAGGGGTGAGTAAGAAGGGGGTTAAGAAGAGGGGAAGGGGGAGTAAGAAGAGGGGGAGGGGGGAGTAAGAGGAGGGCAATTGCCCCCTCCCCTGTCCGCAGGCACCGTGCGGGCAGCCGGCAGGGGAGGGAGGAAGAGAGGACCCGGGAGCTCAGCCTTCAGCTCCTCTGGGTCCTTCTTGCGCGAGCACAGATCGTTGCCGCGGTTACCACGGCAACGTTACGGCTCTTGCAAGAGTAAACTCTAGCCCTGGAGCTACGGGCTAGAGTTCACTCTCAACACTGTGACCACCAGGGATTCCTGGTGGTCGCAGTGGTGAGAGTGAACTCTAGCACCATAAACACACTGCCCCCACACACCATACACATTCACACACTGCCCCCCATACACCCACACACACCATACACATTTACACACATTGCCTCAGACACACACACATACACTGCCCACCCATACACACACAGCCCCCCATACTAACATTGCCACACACATACATAGCCCCCTCATACACACATTGCCCCACACACCCTACACATTTACACACTACACCCAGTAGCCAGCAAGCCAGCCAGCCCACAGGCCAGCCAGCCCACAGGCCACCAGTTAGGCCTACAGCCAGCAAGCCCACATCCTGCCAACCGCAGCCAGCAAGCCACAGCCTGCCAGCCAGCAAGCCACAGCCAGCAAGCCACAGCCTGCCAGCCGCAGCCAGCAAGCCAACAGCCTGCCAGCCGCAGCCAGCAAGCCCACAGCCTGCCGGCAGTAGCCAGCAAGCCCACAGCCTGCCAGCAAGCCCACAGCCTGCCAGCCGCAGCCAGTAAGCCCACAGCCTTCCAGCAAGCCCACAGACTGCCACCCAGCAACAGTAGTTAAAGTAAGAGGAGCCAACTTGGCCTAGGTATCAGCGAACTGAGGAACCAGAGTGTTGGAGAGACCCCCCTCCAGGCCCCATTAGACTCCATTGTAGTCTCTAATGGGACCTGGAGGAAATTCTTTCTAACACACTCTCTAAAGGACACTGAGATAGCCTCTGCTAGAAAGACCCCCCTCCATGGCCCATTAGCCCTCAATTGTAGTCTCTACTGGGGCCTGAAGGCGACTGTTTCCAGCAGGGACACTGAGATGGCCTCTGTTAGAAAGACCCCTTTCCAAGCCTATTAGACTCCATTGTAGTCTCTAATAGGGCCTGGAGGGGATTCTTTCTAACACACTCTCTAAAGGACACTGAGATAGCCTCTGCTAGAAAGACCCCCCTCCATGGCCCATTAGCCCTCAATTGTAGTCTCTACTGGGGCCTCAAAGGGATTATTGCACTTTTGTTCCTTGTGTCTAAAGATTGTGTAGGGTGTGGCTGGAGGCGGTGCACGGAGGCGGGACATGGGTGGCGCTTGCTGCGGAGGATGGGTGGGGCCTGTAAGGGGGCGCTTGATTTATTTTGCCCGGGGGCCCTGAGGGTTCTCAGTCCGCCCCTGGCTGCAAACACAACAAATGACAATTTTCAGTTCTTTACAACCTATAAAGTGTTTTGAAACTTACTGTGCGTAATAATTTAGAACAGTGCATTGTAAGTTTTTTATGTTTAAAAAAATACTGTTATCATTAGGAGATTTGTTCAATAAAATTTGAATTGTACTTTTAATAGTTGATAACATGAGAATTATGCTGACTGTTATTTACATCAATTATTTAGGTAAATGAGAAATATATTATTTGCATAATAATTTGGAACAGAGTGTAGTAGGGTAAACCAAATTTAAACAAATAAGTAAGTCCTTTCAACTAGGACTTGATGGGATTAAAGATGAAAGACAATTAAAAAGGGGAGATTGAAAACCCCTATTATAAATGAAGTGATAGTATATATGAACAGGTATAGCTGTTATGCAAAAAATGTTCTAATAGTGTCATGAACATAAATTGACATATCTGACTCAAGAAGCAAAAAGAAAAGAAAAACAAATGGTCGCAAGAAACTAAAGTAATGAATTGTCCTATAAAAACAATATCTCTACCCACTAAACTTCTTATCAGGCTTAAGCTACATTACATGGCCATAATAATATGAAGAGCTAATGGTCATAGGCAAAAGAGAGAAAAAGAAGGATACATGCAGAAAAAAATATATAAATTCAAACAGAATGCGAAAACTGATCATCTGGGTAGTGGGAGCCAAAAGGAATATATAAGCAGCCTCCAAGTCTCAAACGATCAATCAGAGACACATAAGGGGCATCAGTCTCCTAAGACTACATCAGTACACATTAAAGAAAGGGGTGTCCCTACATACCAAAAGAAGGGGGAAAGGGGGGCACGAGTGAAGGAGGCACTACAGGGTACTGTTGTGCTAAGAATACATCTCTTTGTTACTAGCACTGTAGTTTCACTTTAATAGAGATGGTCGTCAGTGGAATAACTCCTCCCTTCAAATGTATCCCTCCTCTCGTGCACGAGAATTTAGGCTCTATCAGCCAGACCACCCCAGAGGAGGGATCTAAAGGTGACTGTAAATAAAGAAATAAATACAAGGAAACAGAGAACATGGCAGTATGGAGGAGCGGTGAAAAAGACTTCTCTACATAAGCGGACAAAATATTCAACCGGCCAATAAATCGTATTGCGAACTTGGTATATTACAGAACAATTTGGAATTAGAGACTTACGTAAACTACTATGTATAGCAGATACCATTACGAGTGTCACACTGGAGAATAAAACATTCACATAATCCCTTAATTTCTAATACCTAAAATATCAAGTTAGTACATCAAACAACACAAAGTATTAATTAGAAGATAGGTAAGTATTTTGTCATCAGCATTTATTCAAGGGACGACCTCCAGTATAACATGAAGGGATGTAGTACCAATACATGATACATAAGGGGCATAAAACATTAAGATTTTGCTAATCTGCTACCTAGGGGGATTCCCAACTAAACAGCACACTCAAATAACAATTCCATGAGGTGTGAAAATATACAGAGATATAATATGTATGAGGAAGACTTAACTTGATGGACATATGTCTCTTTTCAGTCTATGTAACTATACTGTTGTATGCCTACAAGACATAGTGGAACTATTAATAACTAACTGCTTCATAAGGAGATTTTGTACCTAAACATTTATCAAAAAGAAACCCTCTTCAAACACTCCACATTCTGCAAAACTGGAAAGAATTCCCACATGAGAAAATTGCTCCTATTATGCCCAACACTATTGACAATATGCACAAACCTTAGTGGTACGATAGAATAAGTAGTGGAACTCCATCCTAAAATTAAATAGACAAAAGTAAATAAATCAAATTAAATTAAACTCAAGTTTGTTAATTACAAAGTTCAGGAGATGCGATAAATGGATCCAAGGAAAGCATTAAATTAAGGGGGTAAATGAGAAGCCTTCATTTAGTCCTAAGGGTCTTCAGGAGATAAATCCAGTATCACACATTACAACTCCAACTCACGACTCAAGAGGCTGGATGTCTCTTCTGAAAAAAAGGGGAGGACTTGCTAAGGCTGCAGTTCATAAGATCTGCAGCGTTTGAAAACTCTTGTAAGATATAACTCTAATGCAGGGGTGTCCAAACCTTTTTCAAAGAGGACCAGATTTGATGAAGTGAGCATGCGTGAGGGCCAATCATTTCGCCTGATATTCTTTGAACCATTAAAATTAAATGCAAATTAACTATTTTATGCAAAGTTTATTGCAAATGGCATACTTTTTATTTCATCTAGTTATTCTGTCTCTCTTTTTTCTGTCCCTTCTCAATTTATTCTATCTCTTCTCGATTTAATTATGTGTCTCTCTTATTCTGTCTCTCTTTATTCTGTCCCTTCTCTCTTTAATTCTGTCTCTCTTTATTCTGTCCCTTCTCTCTTTATTCTGTCTCTTCTCTCTTTAATTCTGTCTCTCTTTATTCTGTCTCTCTTTGTGTCCCTTCATTCTGTCTCTATTTATTCTATTCCTTCTCTCTTTAATTCTGTCTCTCTTTATTCTGTCCCTTAATTCTGTCTCTTTATTCTGTTCCTTTTTATTCTCTGTCTCTTTATTCTCTGCCTCTTTATTCTGTGCCTTCAGGGAGAACCAAATCCCGTGCCGTTGACGTCCAAGAGATCCCACGATGTCCGATGTCAGTCTGTGCGAGAACACAGACTGAGGACCAGCAGTGACTGCACGACCGTCTGCGTTCTCACGATCTCTTGGCCCCCATTAAATCCCTGTGCGCCGCTCAGGACCACGGCGTTCAAAGATCTAGGGATCCTAAACAGCGCGAGATTCACTGGGGCCCACAAAAGATAGATTAGCCAAATAACCTGTGGGGCCTTATTAGACTGGAACGCAGGCCGTACTTTGGACATAACTGCCCTAATACATGCATTAAAAATATCTACTAAACACTGTCATTTTTTTTTATTTTTTTTGTCCATTTGGGTAGTGGAGTGTTCCTTTTATATAGAGTGATTGGCCATGGTATCACTAGTGTTGAAAATAGGATACATATACAGTGGTACCTCGGTTTACAAACACCTCGGTTAACATCATTTTCAAAAGAGAAGAGACTGAAATTGGTTAACTAGAAAAAAGTATCTCCAAAGTCAGTCTCTATACCCTTACAGACAGTTGCTCTATTAGTGTGAAGCAACCAATGTGCAATCACAGAGCATAAAGAATGAACTAAAGAAAATAATACATTTTTAATACCCCCATTAGGGGAACAAGGAAGTGTAGTGAAGATAGAGGTGTGTAGATAATATAAAACGTGTAGTTTAAAATAGATATATCAGCTAATTTGCAATAACGGTAGTAATATTGCTCAATGTCAAACTGCTATTAAGAGATAGTTTAGTATTAGTAAAATATTATAAAGTATCAATAGACTAGTGACAGAGAGGTAATTACAAAACAAAACTTGTTTTAAAAAAGAAAGGAGATACAAAAGTATCTAACTTGGATTAATTATACAGATAGATACAACTCTGTAGTTGTGCCTGGAGGGGATAGCTCCAGCATGTACCTATGCTGTATGGGGTTGGGAGACTCCCAATTGCATGAGATGGAAAACAAAAGTAGGTATTTTTTTTTGTTTAATTCGGTATTATAAATATGTAGTAAGGCAGTTTCTGGTGTAAAGTTTAACTGTATATTACTTATCTGTGTTATTATGCTATATATAAGCTCCCATATTGGTTGAATTCTTGGGCAGCTCCACCATATATGTAGCATAGAGCCGTCTAAGTTAAAACATCTCCAACAATTTGGAGGGTTAGTATGGCAGATTTTATTTAATCTCTTTGGGACCATGTACCATCTATAGCTTACTTTTATAAAGTTTTCCAGTATGTTTAAGGAATGGAGGTTTTTTTTAATTTTTTGGAAAGCTTGGCACCATGAGGTAAAGTCGATTTTGCTATCCAATTCTCTTTCCCATTTTTTAAAGATCACCGGAATATTTGGTTGATTTATGAGATTAAGTAGCTCTATTATTGTGGAGTATTTTTTATTCGTGGTGTCTTTGGTTAAGATCTTTCTAATTAACTTTCCTGTATCCCCATTATATTTTATCAGGTGCTTCTTTAGAAAGCTTTTAATGCGTAAATAGCTGAAAATTTCCCTAGATGGTAGATCTAGTCTTGTTTTTATGGTCGGGTAATCTTCTATCTGATCTTTTCTATATAAATCATTAATACATGTGTCAAAATTTTTATACCAATTTTCCATATTTATATCCTCCATAATATTTTCTACCGTTTTTATGGATATAGTGTCTGGGATTTGATCCGCTATTCCCAATTTTTTTTTTTTATTATATACCATTCATTTATTGTTTGTGAGATAATTTTACTTTTGATTTCTGGTAAGCAAACCCTTTTGTTTATATTGGTCCAAAGTAATGTTTCTAAATTTGTATCCTTTTCTCTATATAGTTCTATTTTATACCATGCTTGTTCTTTGCAGTCTGCAGTTTGTAAATTTAGGGCATGTGTTGTCATAATTGCATGATAAATATTAGTTATTATTATTATTATTATTATTATTGCCATTTATATAGCGCCAACAGATTCCGTAGCGCTTTACAATATTTTGAGAGGGGGGGATGCAACAATAAATAAGACAATTACAAGAAAACTTACAGGAATAATAGGTTGAAGAGGACCCTGCTCAAATGAGCTTACAGTCTATAGGAGGTGGGGTATTAGAAACATTAGGATAGGAAATATCAAGTAGGAGTGAAGCAGAGCTGGAGGAGAGAGCAAAGCACTATCCCATAGGAGAGCAAGAGACAGGTATGTAAGGGAGAGATTACTCTGGGAGGCCATACGCTTTCCTGAAGAGATGGGATTTAAGGCCCTTCTTAAATGATTGAAGACTAGGGGAGAGTCTGATGGCAGTAGGCAAGTTATTCCATAGGAGAGGAGCCGCCCGTGAGAAGTCCTGCAAGCGTGAGTTGGCCGTACGGGTGCGAGCAGCGGTCAGGAGGTGGTCGCGGGCAGAGCGGAGGGTACGAGGAGGGGCATACCTCTGGATCAGTGAAGAGATATAAGAGGGGTTGGAATTGTTCAGTGCTTTAAATGTATGGGTTAGCACTTTGAATTGACTCCTATAGGATACAGGGAGCCAATGTAAGGACTGGCAGAGGGGCGAGGTGTGAGAGGACCGACTGGATAGGAAAAACTGTAGCGGGGCAGTACGGCTTTTGGGGAGACCAATCAGGAGAGGGTTACAGTTAATGGGTACCCCAGGCCTCCCTGATGAGTTTTGTTCGCTAGTGTTAGTGAGTTAATTCTGGGTTTCTTGCCCCTCCAAATGAAGTCAGTGAAACCTTTTTGTATTATATTTAGCCAATGGATTGAGATCTTGAGGGGTATCATACGAAACAGGTAAATCCATTTTGGGACTATATAGGCTCTAATCGTGTTTATCCGGCCCCACCATGAGATTTCATAGTGCCTCCATTCCCTCAAGAGTCTATTCATTTCTTTTAATTGATTCATAAAGTTAATTTCCATTAAACTGTCAACATCTGATGTTAACAGAATACCTAAATATGGTAATTTTGTAATTGCCCAGTTAAACTGATAGTTTTGTCTTAATCTTTGTAACTGTATTTTATTTATGTTTGTGGTTAGAACTGAGGTTTTATTAATATTCATTTTGAAATTAGAGACCTCTCCGTATTGCGTTGTCTCATATAGCAACTGAGGTAACGAGTTTTCTGGGTCTGTTATGGTCAGTATTATGTCATCTGCGTAAAGGCAGATTTTGAGTTGTTCATCGGGAATTTTAATTCCTATTATGCCTGTGTTTTGTCTAATCCTGCATGCCAGAGGTTCCACAGAAATGACTTGATGATCATTGAGACCTAAGGGGAACCGGCCTGAGGATTCAAGGAAATGTGCATGTCCCATTTAAGTGACATGAAAGCTGTATAAGTCCTGAGCCTACTTCTAAACGGCTCAAAAAAGTGTGAGTGATTCCATCTCAAAATTTCCCTTTACAGTATATATATTATACAGGTTGCGCTATGTCCTTCTTTGTATTTATATTTTTTGTATAGGGATTTTCCATTTGTCAAATCTAATCAGTGTGTACTAAGGAGGAGATACCTATTTGCTATACTTCAGGTAATCACTCCAGTTTGGTGTGTGTGTGCGCTTTAACTTTTTTTGGTTGCACATGTTTCTTTAAGTATACATAGTGGTGATATACTTGGTTTTGGCTGCACCATCCACCGATTTGATCCTTTAGCGCCACTTCTATATTATTTCCTGTTACCTCCACAGAAATGACGTATAACAGCGGAGAGAGTGGACAGCCCTGTCTCGTGCCGTTTAGGATTGTAAACCATTCTGATCTTAAATCTCTACCTACAATCCTGGCGGACGGCACTGAGTACAGGGCCTCCACTGCCCCCATAAACCATCCCTCAAAACCCATTTTATACATAGTTTGTTTTAGGAAATCCCAGCTGACCCTGTCAAACGCTTTTTCGGCGTCAATAGACAGGGTCAGCTGGGGCGTCCCACTTTTCTGAGCCCAATCCAGTATTTCTATCATTCTTCTAGTGTTATTATTAGATTGTCTTCCAGCCACAAAGCCTATCTGGTCTTTGTGTATAATTTCTGGCATTACTAGTTGGAGTCTCTTCGCCAATATTGCTGAATAGAGTTTTACGTCGGCGTTTATTAGAGAAATTGGGCGGTAATTTGTTATTTCTGTCGAGGATTTGCCCGGTTTTAGTATTGGAGTAATATGTGCTCTCAAGAAATCAATAGAAGCTTGACCTTTGTTTGATATTTCATTGAATGTGTCTGTTAACGCTGGAATGATTTGGGATTTAAATTTCTTATAAAATTGATTAGTGTATCCGTCCGGGCCCGGGGCCTTATTTTTTGCTAAGTTTTTTATTGCCCATTCTAGTTCGTCTATGGTAAATGGTTTATTTAACTTCTTTTTTTGGTCTATAGTAATTTTTGGCATTTTTATCTTTGCTAAGTATCTTTCCATATCTTTTATTGGGGGATTTAAATGTAAATTATATAATTTGCCATAGAATTTTTTAAAAGCCTCGGCTATGTTCTCCGGTTTTATAATATTCTCGTCTCCTACTATTAATTTATAGATTTTTCTTTCTACATTTTGTTTTTTTAATCTATTTGTTAGTATGGAATCTACTTTATTGTTTTTGTAATAAAATTTTATTTTCAATTTTTTGAGGTTTCGTTGGATTCTGGCCTCGATTAGCTGGTTTATGTTTAATTCACAGGTTTTGATCCTTTTTTGTCTTTCAGTTGAGAACTCATTTTTATTCAAATTTACTAAATTGTAATATTCAATGTACAAATCTGATAAATTTGCCTCTCTTTTTGTTTTTTGTTGACTTGCCATCTTAATCCAGTACCCTCTTATTACCGCTTTAAAGGTGCACCAGAGACATTCTTTGGTGGTCTCTACCTTTGTATTTTCTTTGAAAAAAAATTCCATCATATTACTCATATAATCTATATTTTTCTTTTCTTCCAAGAGCCGATCGTCTAATCTCCACAGTGGGGGATTTCTTTTTATATTTTCCGCCACTTCAGCTATTATTAAATCGTGATCTGACCAAGTGTTACCTAGTATCTTAACTGAGGTCAATGTTTTAGAAAAATCTAGGTTTCCAAGTATTAAATCAATTCTTGCAACTGAGCCATGGGGGGCAGACCTGTGAGTATAATTTTTATCGTTGGGATGCATCAATCTCCAGCAATCAATTAAATCATATTTATTTACTGTTTTGTTCATTTCTTTAGCCTGTTTTACTAAATTTTGGTTAATTTTTTGATTTCCCCTCAGTTGTTTATCCATGGAGGGGTCAAGTATGCAGTTAAAATCCCCAGCCACTATTACTTTTCCTTTTTTTACCTGTTCCACCAGTCTCAAAATCTCAATTAATTTTCTAGTTGGATGTTTATTTGGCAAGTATACATTCACGAGTGTATACATCACCCCATTAAGCAAACCGATCAGTATTATAAATCTTCCTTCTGAGTCGGCCTTTTGGTATTGGGGCTCAAATATTGTGTCTTTGGAAAAAATTATAGAAACACCCCTTTTTTTTTTTCTTTGTTGGGATGCGTTATACAGTATTGGAAATTTTTTATAGTGCCATAAGCCATGTTTTTTGCTAGCCAGTGCGTCTCCTGAATAAATCCCACATTAACTTTCTCTCTAATCAGTGTGTCATATAGAAAACCTCTTTTAACGTGGGAGTTTAGACCTTGAGCATTTATTGAGATTAGTCTAACCATAAATCCTTTAGGGTTTTGGAACAACCTGAACATTTTACCTCATTTTTTAAGACATATGCTGAATATACATAAACATTTATTCCATTCATCACCCCATACTCATTCATCCATCTCTTGGATAACCGTGCGTGATCCAAGGTCTGGGTACTATCTTTCAGTACCCTGTGGGGGGAGACAGCTCTGTCCGCAGGGAAGGGGAGAGTAAGGTAAGAAAAGATAGCAGAGGCTGCGCTGTCTCTATTTTGAGTTAATTAATTTTTCTATGTCTAGCCAGGGGTTGGGGGAAGGAAGTTACTAGGGGTTATTATTTCCTCTACTATTCGTCTTCACCTTCTTTCTTTCCCCTTTCTCTTTCTCTTTCTTCCCCTTCCCCCTCTACTTCGTATTAATTTAGACTTAATCAGTTTCCATATATACGGTTACTTATCGTCGTGACTACCACAGGACCTCATATATACAATGCTTATGCGTCTGTAAAAAAAAAAAAAAAAAAAAAAAAAATTACCTTAAAATAATTAATACCTACTTTTACATATACCATAACTTATACCCATAACCAATGCATCCCACTTAACTATTTGGGATTCCATTTTCCATTTAATTGCTATTTTCCCTAAGTTATTGTGCAAGTTCCGTTCGTGTTATCATCTATTCCCATTAATAATATTATTTAAGTTAAGTGCCTATATTATCTGTATGTTCACTAAATTTATCTAAATATCATATATACCTCCTGTGCCTTTTCACATTCACATTCTTGTGCCGATTTTGCTTACTATTATGAAATGTTATAACCAACACTGCCTTTCTTATTTCGTTTTAGGCCTCTATGCCCCCCTTTTTACCATTGTAATTTTCCGAATTTTCGTGCTATACATTTGATTATCATCATGTTTACCACAACTCACGTGTGTCATATATATACATAACTGATACTATTCGTGTCAAAATAGGGGGGGGGAGAGAAAAAATAAAAATAAATAAATAAATAAATAAATAAATAAATAAATAAATAAATTAATAGATAAATAAAATGAACTACCTTTAAGTAATTAATACATACTTTAACATATACCATGACTTATTCCCATAACCGGTGCATCCAACTTAAGTATTTGGGATTCCATTTTCCTTTTAATTACCATTTTTCCTAAGTTATTATGCAAGTTCAGTTCGTGTTAACATCTATTCCCATTAATAATATTATTTAAGTTGAGTGTCTGTATTACCTGTGTGTTCACTAAGTTTGTCTAAATATCATATATACCTCATGTGCCTTTTCACATTCACATTCTTGTGTCGATTTTTTGCTTACTATTATAAAATATTATAACCAACACTGCATTTCTTATTTCGTTTTAGGCCTCTATGCCCCCCTTTTTACCATTGTAATTTTCCGAATTTTCGTGCTATCCATTTGATTATCGTCATGTTTACCACAACTCACGTGTGTCATATATATACATAACTTATACTATTCGTGTCAAAGTGGGGGGGGGGAGAAAAAAAAAAAAGAGGAGGAAGTCCTTTCGGCTCCATATCTTGTTCCCTTTATCTCTCTTTTATTTCACTCCTTCTCCTTCCCTTCTTTCACAGTTTTTTTTTTTTCTCTCATCCTCCTTTACAGCAGATCGTTAGAGCCAAGCCATTCTAGTGCCAGTTCCAGTGAGTTAAATCCTCTCCATTCTTCTTTATATAAAATTGAAAGTTTGGATTGGGGATTCCATTTGAATTTTAGATGATGTTTTTTCAGAATAGTAAAGATTGGTGTGAAGACGGCTCTTCTAGTTCTTGTAGTGGCTGACAGATCATTCAGGATTCTTAAATTTTTGAATTTTTCATCAGTAATTGAGTTTTTTTTTGCAGTGTAGAATATCTGTAGTTTAAGTTCTTGTGAGTATAAGGCAACTATCACATCTCTTGGATAGTTATGATCTTGTTTTCTTTGCATTAATCTGTGTATCCTTATAACTTGTAGCTCTGTTTGTCTCCTCTGTATTCCTATATGCTCCATAAAAGCTTCAAAATATTCTTTTCAGTTGTTGTCTGTTACTTCCTCTGGTATGTTTCTAATCCTTAGATTGCATCGTCTTGATCTGTCTTCCATTATACAGACCTTGTCTTCCATTTCTTTTATATTTATTATTGATTTTTTGTATAATTCTTTCAGTTCTTTTATCTGGAAATCTCTTGTTTCTTCTCTACTCTCTATATTTTGAATTCTTTCATTTAGTGTTGCAATCTCTGTTTTTATTTCTGAGGATTTATCATTCAGTTCTCTTTTAATGTCCGATACCGCTTCTTCCAGGCAAACTTTTAATTCTTGCAGTGAGACAGACTCTTTTTCTCTTGTTGGTTTTGGGGAGGGGGGGAAGGGTAAGGATGAATGAGAAAGTTCCATTGTTGAAATCTCTGATATTTCTTGAGTTGACTGTGGAGAAAAAAACGTTGAGAGCCTCTTTTCCGATTTTTGCACTTTCTCAGATTTAGCTGACATTTTTTGATCATGTGTCTTTTTTTTCGCTGCCATTTTTCTTTGCGACTTTTCTCCCCTTTTTTATTTGGGGTTCTCGTTTTCCTTCCCTTTTGTGTTTGTTGATTAGTCTTCCTCTTTCTTTGTTTTTTCTATTCCTTTCTGTTTACTCTTTAGGCTTCCAGCTATTGAACTATTAATCGTGTCCTATTTTGGTATTGCTGCTATAATTCCACTATAAAGCCGCTAGTTAAATTCCCACCGGCATACCTGTGTAGCCTTTTGTCATATCTTTACGCTTCCTCCTCTGACGGCCCATACATGAGACAACTTATTCATTGCCAATCGGCATGCCGTTCTAGTTGCAGGGCTGCACACTAACACTACCACTGGCACTAACAGTATCTTCAATGTCAGTATCAATTGCAGCCTTTTTCTTCCCCCCCTTTTTTTTTTTGTTTGTGGGTTTTTAGCCCAAAATTAATACGTAGTATTTTAAACCGAAAGGTAGCAGCTAGTAAGTAAATGGCAATTAGACAGGGACACTTTATGCTTGATCGCCAGATGAAATAGCCAGGTAAGATATTTAACACATCAGAATATCAGGTCTTTAATTTAGCTTTGAGGAAGCTTATAAAACATTTGTGCCTGTACCTGATTTCTGTTGCCTTTTTTTTTTCGATCTGGTCTGGTCCGGTCTTTCCTGGGCGGGATATTCAGCAATATGTTCAATGTATCCCTGTCTCGTTAGCTGCCAGCGCTTGCTTCAGGTTCTGTCCCGGATTTGCGTTTGCATTTGCTTCGAGTTCTTATCCTCACCCCCTCGAATATGCTTTGGAGCAGCCAGTATACCAGAGTGCTTTGTCCTCGTGCTCCGTCTGTTCTCAGACAGCCGACGTAACTAACGGCTCTCTCTCGCTGCTTTCCTCTCCCGCCAAACACCCCGCCAAATCTTCCCCGCGGGCATTGTCTCCTCCCCTCACAGCGTGCGCGTGCACGTCCTCCTCACGTGTCCTCCGTCATCACGCCCTCCAAAAACAAAAGTAGGTATTTACTAAGAAGGTTAGACAGATAACTTATTAGCAGGAGATCCCATTGCCCTAGTTATATACAGACTAGGGAGAAAGATAGGAATTCCTTAACGCGTGAAACTGATAGGTGGATAAATCCGGCCGGACAAAAAATAAAGAAAATAATATAAATCCTATAAGTTCACTAAATGTCAATAACCTGCATAGAGAGTAAGGAGTTAAGTAGATATAACTATAGGATCCAAAAAAGTAGGCTTAATTTCAAAACTGGCTTGTCTGCACTATGACTAAGTAGAACAGGGTATCAGACTACCTGCAATTAAATAAATAGACCAGAGGGTTAGACTGCTAGCTCAGCCCTCAAAGGGCTACAGTAAACATAAAGCCTAAATCCTAAAGGAGATCTACCAGAGAAGAAAGTTCTCACCCAACTCAACCCAAAAGCTTAATCAAAAGTATTGCAAATAAGCAGTTTTTTAAGTAAAACTTAAGTATGGATAAGTGTGTCCATGGTTTCTTGTGTACAGATAGGGGCATAAGGAGCCCCAGGGGTTTAACATTAGGGGACTTACACTGTGTGCAGACACGACAAGCCTGCACATAATCTACCACATCCTTTTTTTTTTTTTTTATTCTTTATTTATTACAAGGTTTCAACATCATATGCAACAGTAACAATATCATACATAAAACCATATGAACACATTCAGGCAGTTACAGATAAAGGAAGTTTGCATAAAAGTATACCACATGCTTTTTAAGTGAGGGCCACCAAACTGTTGAAGGAGACCCTTGTACGTTTTGGTAACCCCTGGATGACCAGCAGTTTTGGCGGTGTGAAATAAAGCTAATAACTTTTTTCTGTCTTTTACTTTCACGTATAGTCTACCAACAGGTGTCTGAGAGGGTGCTTGGGATTGGTATGCCTTGATACTGTCAAGGAAAAGAGATTAAATAACTAAACGGGTAGCAGCTATTATCTGAGATGTAGGCACAATGTGTTCGGGAGAGGGGGCAATCGACTCCAAAGGTTTGTACTGTCGGGAGAAAGCATCAGCCTTGACATTACGGTATCCAGGCCTATATGTGATAATGTACTGAAAGTGTGAAAGAAATAAAGACCATCTAGCCTGCCGAGAGGACAACCTTTTAGCATCTGCTATATAGGAGAGATTCTTATGATCAGTTATAACCAAGATTTTGTGTCTAGCTCCCTCTAATAAATACCTCCATTCTCTAAAAGCCATCACAATAGCCAATAGTTCCCTGTTCCCAACGTTGTAATTCTTTTCCGAATCAGACAACCTTTTAGAAAAGTAAGAACAGGGATGGAGAGGATCGGCATACGATTGTCTTTGTGACAACACTGCTCCTACACCTGATTCAAAAGCGTCTACTTCCATAACAAAGGGAAGGGAAGGATCTGGGTGGTGTAGCACAGGTGCAGTTTCAAATGCCTTTTTGAGAGTCTCGAAGGCCTCAAAGGCTTGAGGAGTCCAAACCCTGGGGTGCAAACCTTTTTTAGTCAGTTTCGTGATAGGAGAAATAATAGATGAAAAGTTTTTAATAAACCTTCGATAATAATTGGCAAACCCTATAAAGCGCTGTATTGCCTTAAGTCCTTGGGGAAGAGGCCAAGACAGTATGGCTTCCAATTTAGAAGGATCCATGCTGAATCCCTGTTCAGAAATGACATACCCTAGGAATTGTACAGAATTCTGGTCGAACAAACATTTTTCTAATTTGCAAGAAAGACCGTTCTGCAACAATCTCTTAAGCACCATCCTCACATGGTTATGGTGTGACTTCAAATAAGGAGAATATACAAGTATGTCATCAAGGTATACCACAGCACAGATATGCAGTAGATCCCTAAGGACATCATTTATGAGATCCTGAAACACAGCAGGAGCATTACACAGTCCAAAAGGCATGACTAGATACTTGTAATGCCCACTACGTGTATTGAACGCTGTTTTCCACTCATCATTCTCCTTAATATGAACAAGGTTATAAGCCCCCCTGAGGTCTAGTTTGGTAAAATATCTGGAACCTTTAACACGATCAAACAACTCAGTGATGAGAGGGATAGGATAGGCGTTTTTTATCGTAATATTGTTCAGACCCCTGTAGTCGATACATGGCCTCAAATCGCCCTCTTTCTTGGCAACAAAAAATAAACCAGCACCGTCAGGAGAGGAGGACCTTCTGATAAAACCTTTACTTAAGGATTCCCGTATGTACTCCTCCATGACCTGATTTTCTTTCCCAGAAAGAGGGTAGACCTTACCTCTAGGAGGCATAGTACCCGGTAACAGGTTTGTGGCACAGTCATAGTCACGGTATGGAGGTAGCTTATCTGCCTCCCTTTTTTCAAAAACCAATGCAAGGTCTGCATACACAGAAGGGACAGAAACAGAAAATGGTTTAGCCGTGGGCACATTATGTAAACAAACAGGACGTACATGGTCCGTACAGTCTCGTTGACAAGATTCCCCCCAGGAGAGTATATCTAAACAACCCCAATCAAGTATTGGGTTGTGTTTAACTAACCAGGGAAAACCCAGAACGATGGAAGCAGTAGGGGAGTCAATTATTTGGAAGGTTAACCTTTTCTTGTGCAAAGCACCCACAGACATAACCATTTCTTGGGTTTCATGGGTCACCAGAGGTTTCTCAAGTGGTCTACCATCTATGGCCTCAACGGCCAAGGGTGTGGCCTTTTGGATCAAAGTCAAGGCTGCGGTTTTAGCAAAGTTCTCATCCATAAGGTTGTCTGCCGCACCTGAATCGATCAAGGCTTTGGTAGTTATAGTGGTTTTATTGACCAAAAGAGAAACCGTAATAAACGGTCTGGAGATGGACACATGAGGGGACAAAGTCATATAACCCGAGGTTGACCCCTCTCTAGGCCTTAGGTGCTGAAGTTTTCCTGCAATTTAGGGCCGGTCTTACAGAGGTGCCCCCTCTTTCCACAATAAAGGCATAACTCCTCCCTTCTACGATACACTCTTTCAGCCTCAGTTAACCCCGTAGCACCCAATTGCATGGGTTCGGGGGATGGTTGACTAGGAGGGGGTAAAGCTAGTAATGCAGTACTGGGTAGAGCAGGTAACACCTGAGTATTCATCCGTCTTTGACTACGCCTCTCTCTAATACGGTTGTCAATAAGAATTATATAGTCTATAACATCATCCAGTATGTAAGCGGCCAAACCCTCCTGAAAGGCTGTTACGAGGGCGTCGTTATTCCAAACCACTTCAGCTGCTAGAGTGCGGAATTCTATAGTACAATCCGCTACAGATCTGTTACCCTGTCGGACCCTAAGCAGAGCTTTGCCAGCAGAGGCAACCCTACCGGGTTGATCAAACGTGCGTTTGAAAGCTTTCAAAAAATCTGCAAAGGACATAGGAGACGTATTCTCCCACATGGGGTTGGCCCATGCTAAAGCTTTCCCGGACAAGTGGTTTATTAAAAAAACAATTTTGGTTCTGTCAGTGGGGTAGGAACGTGGATTCATTACCAATTGGATATCAATTTGGTTGAGGAAACCACGACACAATGCTGGATCACCGCTATAGCGCTGTGGTGGCGTCATATGAACTACGTGAGCAGGAACGGGTACTGGATCGGGAATGGGTTCGTGCACAGCAGCAGCAGCCTCCTGAACGGCAAGTTGCAATGGTGCAGTACGGTTTGTAAAGCTTAAGCAAACACATCCATACAGTGGTCTAAACCATCCATTCTAGCCTCCTGATTAACTAATAGCTGTGGAATGTCAGCAGGTTCCATTATGGCCCTGTTGTAATGTCACGATTCGGGAACCAAACACGCTAACAGGTCACAGAAGGAAAGGGTGCAATACCGGTCCTTAGAATGGCCGGGTTAAGCACACTAAGAATAGTCAGGAGACAAGCCAAGTAAAGGGAACCAGAAAACAGGAGAACGAGAAACAAGCCGAGGTGAAAGGAATGGAGAAAACAAGAAAATCGGAACAACTAGCTAAATAATCGGTAACCAGAGAGACGCACGAGCAAACTGCAATACAGGTAACACAAGACCACAATAGGGCACTGAGAGACAGGAAAGGTGAGTATATAACTCATGTGCTTAATTGGATAATTTCCAATCAGAATTAACAATCACATGTGGGAGGTATTTACACCTCCCACTGTGATTATTGTGCTGTTGCTTTAACGCCGGGTCACGTGAGTGACCCCGGCGTTCGGATAAATGTGCCGACTCCCAGCGTGCAGTGTTATACATGCTGCCGCTGGGAGGAGAGTAGGAGGACGCGAGCGGCGCGTCAAGCAGAGAGGACGCCGCTCGCCGACAGGTAGGGGAAGAGGGGACTGCGGGCGGCGATAGACCGAGGGTGAGTGCTGCAAGAGGATTGCAGCCTCCCCTCACAGCCGCCTGCAGAGCCCTGACAGTCTGTTAGTGAGTGAGTGAGTGTCTTTCAATGAGTGTGTGTGTGTGTGTCTGTGTCTGTCAGTGAGTGTGTGTGTGTGTCTGTCAGTGAGTGAGTGGCATGAGGGGGCGGCAAAATAGATCTTTGCCTAGGGTGCAGAAATCCTTGCACCGGCCCTGTAGAGACAACAACAGGGCACTGAGCACTGCTAGTAGTATAATATGTTTAAAGGATATGATGCAATCAACACAATTTCCATGAACACGATAGGTTGTCAAAATAACATGATTTCACATACCCTGCGTCATGATGTAGATGCACAGATGCTGCGTCCTGTGTCTCAATAGTTCTTAGATGTCAGAACTCCACACAATTGTGAGGAAGAGCAGAAGAGGGCACTTCTCCCACTTCTGAAAACCACACCCAGGGCAGAGTGGACCAGGGGGAAAGTGTGCACGGAACTGACGCAATAGACAGAGGCGTGTACATCAGGAGTGTCGAGTCATGACCTGTCCTCAGGTACGTAGCTCTTTAAATATAGTAGGTATTGTAATTTACAACAAAAACCAAAATCACTGAAAATACGACTGCTAGATAATAATAAATGTATGGGAAAAAGCTCCTGGGTGTAACCTCACAAAACACCTCAAACCAAAGAAGCAAAAAAGATATCCCTGAAGAAGTATTATTTGATTGAAAGGCATTGGAGACAAATATGGACTTTTATTGCTTTTTATTGTTTTATGTTTTTTTATCTTGTTTTTACTAATTTGGTGTGTAAATTATTGCTGCTCCTCTTGGCTTCTTCTTCCAAGTTTTGCACCTGGCGTTTCCCAGAGATTCCACTTGGAGTGGAAATACGCTATTAAAATTTATATAAAATCTAAAACAGAAAAAGGACACAAATGGCGCTAAGCTAATAAGATCCGGTGCAGCAAAACCACCGAAGTGTAATGTCACCACTTACACTAAAATGTGATAAATTCTGAAAAATAAAGTGATTTGCGCACACAGAAAAGACAAGTGTGAGTTTTACCTCTTACACAGGGTATTCTTGTATGTTCACACTACAAACAGTATGTATCACCTATATACAGGTAAATAAAATACACATAGTGTAAACTGTAAAAAACAATTAATGTTTTAAAAGTGATGTATATCATCAAACTCACAATTTTCAGAGCCCATTTAAAGTTGGCTCTAGACTTATAGCGCTTTTCATCTCACTCTTGAGATATCCAGTATTGGAAAAATGTGTACATCCACAGGAACTTGGAACTGGTGGCTTGCAGTGATGCTCCAAAAAGTCCAAGGCAGGTGTGTAGTTAAAAGTGTTTTATTCCAAAAGTTATTTTAAAATACAAAATATATATATATACACAGTAAAATATATATATATGAGCAGCACAACGCGTTTCAACCTTTCAATAGGTCTTTCTCAAGTGCATCTGGTTTTACAATGGGCTCCAAAGCCCTAATATATACCAAACAATCAATTAATTACCTTAATGATACTACACATCTGTGAATATGTTCCCACCCATGTCCAAATATGGTCACAGCCGGAAGTGTTATGCCACACTCAATATGGCTACATTTCCGTCTGTGTACCTCTATCCCCAGCCCCCCCCCAACATGTCCGATATTACATTTAGCTATATCAGTCCGTGTGCCTCCAATTAGCTGTCTTTTCGGTCCTCTTTTCGCCGCGTCATTTCCTTTAGTGACGTCGTGATGCGGTCCGATACGTCACTTCCGGTTATAGTTTTTCCGGTCTATCGTGATCTTCCAAACAATTTCGGCGCATAAATGTCCATCATTAAGAAGGGCAAAATGCCAGTAGTTCATATTGCACATAAATAGCAGGACAAACGTTAAAAGGAAGGGGAAAAAAACATATTAGTGTTGGAAAAATAAGGGAATGTATTTATGTTTGGACATTAGTGGAGCATTTAAAAAAAATAAATAATAAACAATAGGATGAGTAAACATATCCCAAAGAGATTCTTAATATTAGGAAATGCCACCATTACATGGATATTACCCCCTCTATCTAAAAGTGCCATTTTTAAGACAAGATATATATAAGAAATGTATATAAAATATATGTGTACATATATTCCCTATTATAAAATGCTATTAATCTCAAAATCGATGTTGAGACCCAAAGGAGATAAGGTGCGTATTTCAAAGATCCACTTTACTTCTTGGGTACTTAATTTTTTAGGGAGATCCCCTCCTCTCCAGTGGGAATTAATTTTGTCTATAGCAAAAAAGGTTAAAAAACTAGGGTCTGAGCTGTGTTTCTCTAAAAAGTGCTTAGATACGCTGTGGCTTATAAAACCTTTTTTAATATTTCTAACATGTTCACTTATCCGTACTTTTAGTGGCCTCGATGTTTTACCCACATATTGAAGGCCACATGTGCAGTTTAGTAGATATATTACATTTTTTGAGTGACATGTGATCATAGGTTTAATTTTAAATTCTTTTTTAGTGCTAAAAGATTTAAAAGCCATTACATGTTTTTCTTTTTTATCTGTGCTCTTACACGCATTGCACATCCCACAGTGATAAAAACCTTGTTGCGTTTTTGACCAATTAGTTAAAAAATTACTATCATTTTGAGGTGTAGGTTCTAAAAAGCTTCTGGTTAAAATTTGCTTAAAATTCCTCGCTCTTCTAAAAATAAATCTGGGTTTTGGACCTAAAAACTCATGTATTTCCTCATCCTGGCATAGGATGTTCCAATTTTTGTTAATAATCTTTTTGATCATCCCAACATTGCTGGAGTAGTCAAAAATAAAAGGGATCTGTTCTCTCCTATCAGTTGGCACATCACATTTTTTCTTATACTTCAGAAGGGGGGACCTATTTAATGCAGATATTTCCTGGATCTGAGTGTCAAGAACTGTCTTATCATATCCTTTTTGTATAAATTGTTTCTTTAACAGGCAGGCCTGGTTTGCAAAATCTTGTTGCTTTGTGCAGTTCCTGCGTAGCCTAAGGAATTGCCCCCTGGGGACATTTGACAGCCAGGGTTTGTGGTGGCAGCTGTCAACCTCAATATAGCTGTTAATATTGACTTGTTTAAAAAAGTGCGAGTGGCTAAAACACCGTCACAAACATAAATATTAAGATCTAAAAAGTCAATGCTTGTGTCACTCACACTTTTCGTTAAACGAATCCCCCAATCATTTTGATTAAGAGAATTTAAAAAAGTGCTAAAAAGGTCACCAGACCCTTTCTAAATTATAAAAATATCATCAATATATCTTTTATATAGGACCAGGTTCGCACCAAAGCCATGCTCTTGGTAAATAAAAGTACGTTCCCAAAAAGCCATAAAAAGGTTGGCGTAGCTCGGTGCGAACCTGGTCCCCATGGCTGTGCCTCTAATTTGTAAAAATAAATCACCTTTAAACCAAAAAAAGTTGTTGTTTAAAATCATCCGTATGCCATCTAAAATCAAATTACGTTGGGTGACATTGTATTTTTTGCACTCCTGTAAATAAAAATCGGTAGCCTCACACCCCTTCTCATGTTCAATAATGGTGTAAAGACTCGTTACATCACATGTGATAAGGAGATAATCGTCTTCCCATTTAAAATCATTAAGGGTATTAAGCAAACTCATTGAATCCTGAAGATAGGATGGACATTTTTTCACCAAAGGCTGGAGATGGAAATCTATGTACTGGGACAGAGGTGATAAGATAGAATTTATACCCGATATTATGGGGCGTCCTGGTGGGTTGACGGGATCTTTATGTAATTTTGGTAATACATAAATTACCGGTATACGTGGGTGATCTAGGGATAGGAAAGATAGTTCTCCTTTATTTAAAATACCTTCTTTTTCTCCTTGATCCAAAAAGATTTGGTATTTTTTCTTTATCTCTTGTGAATGGTCTTTTTTCAATTTTATATATGTATTAATGTCCTCAAGTTGCTTTTCTATTTCCTTTAAATATTTTATTGTGTCCATTATGAGCACCCCACCGCCTTTATCAGCCGGTTTTATAACTATCAGTGGGTCGTCTTTTAATTCATCTAGACTTTTTTTCTCCTCAAATGTCCGATTAAAACTATGTTTGGAAAGGGGTTTTATCTTATATATGTCTTCCAGGCATGCCTTTTCAAAGACTTTCATCGGATCTGATTTAAGAAATGAGGGATAAAAGTTAGATTTCTTTTTCAATTCTGTGTGTACAATACCCACACTATCCTCACTTGTTAAAAATGGTGCAACGGCCATATTAGGTTCTGATTCTTTCCTCTTAAAAAACTTTTTAAGGCATAACTTGCGACTAAAACGATTAAGATCAACAAAAGTCTCAAATTTATTCAAAGAGCAGCTTGGTGCAAATTTAAAACCTTTGGTTAAAACCTTTGTCTGTGCATCAGTTAAAACTTTTTTGGATAAATTAAACACCTCTATATCATTACACGTTTCCTCCTTGCTCCTAACGTGATTTCTCCCTCCTCGCCTTCCTCTTCTATTGCTCTGTTCCTTTTTTGAGGGGTACTTTTTGGGTGGTTTGTCCATCTCCCTCCTTTTTCTAAAAAAATTTTGTTAGACTCATCTTTATTTTCTCTTAAAAGTTCAAACCTATTTTCTAGTGGAGTTTCAAAAAACTTTGTCCTTCGAGGGGTGGTATATTTTCTAGGGCTCTTTCTCCAGTTCTCTTGATTTTTCTGTCTCTCCCCATACTGGGGCAGATTTTTGGGGGTAATGGGCTTTTGGGCCTTCACTGGTCTTTCCCTTAATCTTTCATTTCTCCTAACTTGCATGTTTCCTTGGTATATATCTCTCTCCTGAATTTGGATTGGTCTTTTATGGTATTGTCTCTGATTTGGGAGTTTAACCGGGGATCTAGTGTGTGTTGTCCTTGGGCCTCGTTTATTTTTCTCATATAGGTTCTGATCTTTATGGTGATGAGGGTTCTTTCTTACTTGGTTATTGGCATAATCATCCATATCTCTTTGGAATTTACGTTTCTTAGTTGCTACCAAAGAATTCTCAATCCTCTCAATATTTAGTCTTACTTTTTCGGCTAAGCTTTCAAAATTTTAGTGCCTACAAAAGGTTCTAGGCGTGACTTAATTTCTTTGATTTGTTCATCTATTTCTATTAGATTTTCTTTTCTCTCATGAATAATTATATTTATCATGGTTATAGAAAAAGATTCTAGAGGTTTGAACTTTTAAGATTCTAGAGGTTTGAACTTTTAAGAGAAAATAAAGATGAGTCTAACAACATTTTTTTAGAAAAAGGAGGGAGATGGACAAACCACCCAAAAAGTACCCCTCAAAAAAGGAACAGAGCAATAGAAGAGGAAGGCGAGGAGGGAGAAATCACGTTAGGAGCAAGGAGGAAACGTGTAATGATATAGAGGTGTTTAATTTATCCAAAAAAGTTTTAACTGATGCACAGACAAAGGTTTTAACCAAAGGTTTTAAATTTGCACCAAGCTGCTCTTTGAATAAATTTGAGACTTTTGTTGATCTTAATCGTTTTAGTCGCAAGCTATGCCTTAAAAAGTTTTTTAAGAGGAAAGAATCAGAACCTAATATGGCCGTTGCACCATTTTTAACAAGTGAGGATAGTGTGGGTATTGTACACACAGAATTGAAAAAGAAATCTAACTTTTATCCCTCATTTCTTAAATCAGATCCAATGAAAGTCTTTGAAAAGGCATGCCTGGAAGACATATATAAGATAAAACCCCTTTCCAAACATAGTTTTAATCTGACATTTGAGGAGAAAAAAAGTCTAGATGAATTAAAAGATGACCCACTGATAGTTATAAAACCGGCTGATAAAGGCGGTGGGGTGGTCATAATGGACACAATAAAATATTTAAAGGAAATAGAAAAGCAACTTGAGGACATTAATACATATATAAAATTGAAAAAAGACCCTTCACAAGAGATAAAGAAAAAATACCAAATCTTTTTGGATCAAGGAGAAAAAGAAGGTATTTTAAATAAAGGAGAACTATCTTTCCTATCCCTAGATCACCCACGTATACCGGTAATTTATGTATTACCAAAATTACATAAAGATCCCGTCAACCCACCAGGACGCCCCATAATATCGGGTATAAATTCTATCTTATCACCTCTGTCCCAGTACATAGATTTCCATCTCCAGCCTTTGGTGAAAAAATGTCCATCCTATCTTCAGGATTCAATGAGTTTGCTTAATACCCTTAATGATTTTAAATGGGAAGACGATTATCTCCTTATCACATGTGATGTAACGAGTCTTTACACCATTATTGAACATGAGAAGGGGTGTGAGGCTACCGATTTTTATTTACAGGAGTGCAAAAAATACAATGTCACCCAACGTAATTTGATTTTAGATGGCATACGGATGATTTTAAACAACAACTTTTTTTGGTTTAAAGGTGATTTATTTTTACAAATTAGAGGCACAGCCATGGGGACCAGGTTCGCACCGAGCTACGCCAACCTTTTTATGGCTTTTTGGGAACGTACTTTTATTTACCAAGAGCATGGCTTTGGTGCGAACCTGGTCCTATATAAAAGATATATTGATGATATTTTTATAATTTGGAAGGGGTCTGGTGACCTTTTTAGCACTTTTTTTAATTCTCTTAATCAAAATGATTGGGGGATTCGTTTAACGAAAAGTGTGAGTGACACAAGCATTGACTTTTTAGATCTTAATATTTATGTTTGTGACGGTGTTTTAGCCACTCGCACTTTTTTTAAACAAGTCAATATTAACAGCTATATTGAGGTTGACAGCTGCCACCACAAACCCTGGCTGTCAAATGTCCCCAGGGGGCAATTCCTTAGGCTACGCAGGAACTGCACAAAGCAACAAGATTTTGCAAACCAGGCCTTCCTGTTAAAGAAACAATTTATACAAAAAGGATATGATAAGACAGTTCTTGACACTCAGATCCAGGAAATATCTGCATTAAATAGGTCCCCCCTTCTGAAGTATAAGAAAAAATGTGATGTGCCAACTGATAGGAGAGAACAGATCCCTTTTATTTTTGACTACTCCAGCAATGTTGGGATGATCAAAAAGATTATTAACAAAAATTGGAACATCCTATGCCAGGATGAGGAAATACATGAGTTTTTAGGTCCAAAACCCAGATTTATTTTTAGAGGAGCGAGGAATTTTAAGCAAATTTTAACCAGAAGCTTTTTATAACCTACACCTCAAAATGATAGTAATTTTTTAACTAATTGGTCAAAAACGCAACAAGGTTTTTATCACTGTGGGATGTGCAATGCGTGTAAGAGCACAGATAAAAAAGAAAAACATGTAATGGCTTTTAAATCTTTTAGCACTAAAAAAGAATTTAAACTTAAACCTATGATCACATGTCACTCAAAAAATGTAATATATCTACTAAACTGCACATGTGGCCTTCAATATGTGGGTAAAACATCGAGGCCACTAAAAGTACGGATAAGTGAACATGTTAGAAATATTAAAAAAGGTTTTATAAGCCACAGCGTATCTAAGCACTTTTTAGAGAAACACAGCTCAGACCCTAGTTTTTTAACCTTTTTTGCTATAGACAAAATTAATTCCCACTGGAGAGGAGGGGATCTCCCTAAAAAATTAAGTACCCAAGAAGTAAAGTGGATCTTTGAAATACGCACCTTATCTCCTTTGGGTCTCAACATCGATTTTGAGATTAATAGCATTTTATAATAGGGAATATATGTACACATATATTTTATATACATTTCTTATATATATCTTGTCTTAAAAATGACACTTTTAGATAGAGGGGGTAATATCCATGTAATGGTGGCATTTCCTAATATTAAGAATCTCTTTGGGATATGTTTACTCATCCTATTGTTTATTATTTATTTTTTTAAAATGCTCCACTAATGTCCAAACATAAATACATTCCCTTCTTTTTCCAACACTAATATGTTTTTTTCCCCTTCCTTTTAACGTTTGTCCTCCTATTTATGTGCAATATGAACTACTGGCATTTTGCCCTTCTTAATGATGGACATTTATGCGCCGAAATTGTTTGGAAGATCACGATAGACCGGAAAAACTATAACCGGAAGTGACGTATCGGACCGCATCACGACGTCACTAAAGGAAATGACGCGGCGAAAAGAGGACCGAAAAGACAGCTAATTGGAGGCACACGGACTGATATAGCTAAATGTAATATCGGACATGTTGGGGGGGGCTGGGGATAGAGGTACACAGACGGAAATGTAGCCATATTGAGTGTGGCATAACACTTCCGGCTGTGACCATATTTGGACATGGGTGGGAACATATTCACAGATGTGTAGTATCATTAAGGTAATTAATTGATTGTTTGGTATATATTAGGGCTTTGGAGCCCATTGTAAAACCAGATGCACTTGAGAAAGACCTATTGAAAGGTTGAAACGCGTTGTGCTGCTCATATATATATATTTTACTGTGTATATATATATATATTTTGTATTTTAAAATAACTTTTGGAATAAAACACTTTTAACTACACACCTGCCTTGGACTTTTTGGAGCATCACTGCAAGCCACCAGTTCCAAGTTCCTGTGGATGTACACATTTTTCCAATACTGGATATCTCAAGAGTGAGATGAAAAGCGCTATAAGTCTAGAGCCAACTTTAAATGGGCTCTGAAAATTGTGAGTTTGATGATATACATCACTTTTAAAACATTAATTGTTTTTTACAGTTTACACTATGTGTATTTTATTTACCTGTATATAGGTGATACATACTGTTTGTAGTGTGAACATACAAGAATACCCTGTGTAAGAGGTAAAACTCACACTTGTCTTTTCTGTGTGTGCAAATCACTTTATTTTTCAGAATTAAAATTTATATGTTTGTAAGTGCATAATAATAAATATTTTACTTGTTCCAGATAATATTTAACTATTCGATTATTTTTGTTTTATAGACTTATAAGGAGACCCAGCATTGAAGACCTTTCACTCTTGTTATAACTCTAGGAGGGTGATGAGCCTGGCATTACTCCTTGTTTGTAAGTGTTCTATTTACCCCGTCCTTGATTTAATAGTTTTTTGATACTGTATTACGCTATGTGCAGTCAGGGCCGGATTAACATAGGGGCTGATGGAGCTCCAGCTCCAGGTCCATGCCTATGGAATAGGCCCATTGGTTAACCCCTTCATGGGCCTATTCCATACGTGCGTTTGGACCGCTGGCGGTCCTGAACCGTCATAACGGTCTGGGGCTACTTACCTGATCGCCGTCTGTCCCACGGCGGCGATCAGTGCTCCTCCCGGTCCAGGGGGGTTGCCTGTCTGCCCGGGCAGCCCCCCCTCGGCAGATCAGGACCCGGCGGCCATGTGATCACTCGATCACATGACCGCAATAGGTGTCTGTGTATCTGCCTGCAGGGGGACTGTCTGTGCTGACAGGCAGTCTCCCTGCAAGTGAAAAATAAAAAAAAAAGTAAAAAAAAACAGTGTAAAATCAGTGTAAAAAAAATAAAAAAATATGTGTATATATATATATGATATATATACATGTATTATATCTATATATAATATATGTATATGTATCATATATATAATGTCATATTAAGTGTATTTTTATATTTATATATACGTATATTAATTTAAAAATACACTTATATTTAAATTACACACGAATATATACAATATATATAATTGCTATATATATGGTATATATATATTATTATAAAATACAAATAATATGTTAATAAAAATAAATAACAAAAAATAAAAATAATTTTTAATAATTATAAAAAAAATATTTATATATGCAATTTTATTCTAACAGTATTTTGATATATATATATATATTTATATCAAAATACACTTAGAATGTAATGATATATATATCTATGTATAAATAAATAAATAAATAAAAACAATACGAAATATACATATGTCCATATACATAATTACATAAATAATTTCATAAATATACACGTAGACGTCAAATATATAAATATGTATATATATTAAAATTCTACATGTGTATTTATGTAATATTTTTACCTAATTAAGTAATTTTAATGATTGCAATTTGAGGGACCTGCCTGCCAACCCAGGCCGAAAGTCCAGATAATTTAATTTGCTAGCACTGTGTTTAACCCTGTAACTTTCTATGACACCCTAAAACCTGTGCATGGGGGTACTGTTTTACTCGGGAGACTTCGCTGAACACAAATATTAGTGTTTCAAAACAGTAAAACATATCACAGCGATGATATTGTCAGTGAAACTGAAGTTTTTTGCATTTTTCACACACAAACAGCACTTTCACTGAGGATATTATTGCTGTGATACATTTTACTGTTCTGATACACTAATATTTGTGTTCAGCGAAGTCTCCTGAGTATAACAGTACCCCACATGTAGAGGTTTTATAGTGTTTGTGAAAGTTACAGGGTCAAATATAAGGCTTGATTTTACTTTTTTTTTTAATTGAAATTTGTCGGATTGGTTAGGTTGCCTTTGAGAGCGTATGGTAGCCAAGGAATGAGAATTAGCCCCATGATGGCATACCATTTGCAAAAGAAGACAACCCAAGGTATTGCAAATGGGGTATGTTCAGCCTTTTTTAGTAGCCACTTAGTCACAAACACCGGCCAAAGTTAGCGTTTCTTGCATTTTTAACACACAAACAAATATAAATGCTAACTTTGGCCAGTGTTTGTGACTAGGTGGCTACTAAAAAAAACTGGACATACCCAATTTTGAATACCCTGGGTTGTCTACTTTAAAAAAATATGTACATGTTAGGTGTGTTTCGGGGATTTATGACAGATAACGGTGTAACAATGTCACTATTGATACATTTAAAATATATATATATTGAAACAGCAATTTCCTACTTGTATTTATAGGCCTATAACTTGCAAAAAAAAGCAATAAAGCATGTAAACACTGGGTGTTTTTAAACTCGGGACAAAATTTTGAATCTATTTAGCAGTTTTTTTCATTAGCTTTTGTAGATAAGTAAAAGATTTTTCAAGTAAAAGTCCAAAAACATGTTTTTTTTTTTAATTTTTCACCATATTTTATTTTTTTTTTTTTAAATACAATATATGACATAATACAAATAATGGTATGTAAAGAAAGCCCCTTTTGTCCTGAAAAAAACAATATATAACTTGTATGGGAACCGTAAATGAGAGAGCGGAAAATTTCAGCTAAACACAAACACCACAAAAGTGTTAAAACTGCTCTGGTCCTTAACGTACAAACATCGCAAAAACAGGCCGTATATATATATATATTTTTTTTTTTAAATCATTTTTTTTTTATTTATACTCTTCACTTGCTCCTGCTTAAGTTTGGAAACTTAAGTGGAATGTAGGGGAACAAACCTGGTGTAGACTGGCTGACAATGAAATTAGTTAAGCTACAGCTGACTTTACGTACTATGCAAATGCTCTTGCCGCTTCAGTCTCTCTAACACTGTGGCATGTTCCCTTTCTTCTACACTGACTGCATACACTTTTTCTCTGTCCCAGACTGTATAAGAGGAGCTTCTGCCTGCTCGTAAGAAGGTTAGGAGAGGAGTGAACCAGCGAGTGTTGGGGGACAGTCCTTAGAAAGCGTAGAGCTAACACATCATTAGACTCATTTATGCAAAGCTCAGGGTGCTGTCTACACAGTGTGCCCTTGGTTGAGGTCATCCTGCATGATTGGCAGGCAGCCTGACGTGCATTCATACCAGGCTGATCATCAAATTCTTTGTGCATCCCCCCACCCCCCTCTTTTTGGCATGTTTGTCTCTTTGGGTGGTTCTGGTTTACGTGATTCCCATCAGTGGCCCACGCTTTTACCCCATCCACCGAAATCCTGCTTCACTGGACACTGCTGTTAGGGGGTATGGATTAACTTGAAATATGAAAGCAAGAGATTAGCATAGGGTATGAGTTTTATGATAGCTATATCCTGTGAGATTCCCTCCAGCACCACCTCCGCCAGCTACATGACACTTGGGAGGTATAACTGGTTTAGTGTTTTCTGTCGATAAGCTTCCGTAATTAAGCACATCATAATTGTCAGCACCAGGCCCAATTGGCTGTTAATCCGGCCCTGTGTGCAGTCTGTGTTTTTTTCTGTAGATTTATACATTTTACTGATTTCTGCTTTTAAGAGTATACTACACATTTTTCAGGTTGTATAACTGTGTGTATATCGCGTGTGATTCACTTTGTTTTTGGTGTTGTAATTTACCCTGGAATATCTGTAATCAACAAGAGACTCAGCCTTGGATTCCTCATGATTGTTAGAAATGACAGGAGAAGGAGGAGGAGAACATCTGGTGAACCAATTGTATGTGGGAGGTTTCAAAAAGGATGTGTGAAAGGAGTTGGGTATTCTCATGTTACATGGTAAGTCTAAGTAAGTAACAGATTTAATCTTACGGATGATTCTGTATTAATATTATTTATTATTTATATAGCGCCAACAAATTCCGCAGTGCTTTACAGTGGGTGGACGAACAAACATGTAGTTGCAACCAGACACGTTGGACACACAGGAACACAGGGGTTGAGGGCCCTGCTCAATGAGCTTACATGCTAGAGGTAGTGGAGTAAAGTGATACAAAAGGTAAGGATAGGGGGGCGTGTCCGGCAGCCGAGGAAGATGGACGCCTAACTCCGGAGCTCCTCGTGGCACCCGCAATATTACTGCTATAATACCGGCACCAAGCCCGTCCACACACAGACATGGGTCGCACTAGGAAGCAATCCGACCCCACCGGCACCCCAAGACCCTCGGGGCGCGAAGGGGAGCACTCTATCCGCTCTTACCTCCAAGCCACAACTCGCGCCCGTTCACCACAGCGGGAGGAGGAGGCCGCAAGCCAGGACATGGATTCCTTCCCCTCCACGCCGGCTAGGATGTCGCCAGTGCCATCCACCGCATCAGAGGTACAGCCCCCACAGGAGAGTGAGTGGAAGGCCATACTCCCTAATCTGCTCACTAAGGCAGACTTTGAGGCCCTATCTGAACGGCTGGGCCGCGTGGTGAGGGAGGAGGTGGCTAAACTCCGCACTGACCTGACTAATGTGGAAGCCCGGATGTCAGTGGTGGAGTCTGAGGCCAGGTCCCTCCGCACGGACCTGGAACACACTAATTCGGCCGTGGCAAGCCAGGAAGCGGACACAGCCAACCTAGCCACGTGGATAGATGACTTAGACAACCGCGGCCGCAGGATGAATCTACGGATCCGCGGGGTGAGAGAGGGTGGCCCTGCAGAACACATACCTGGCACGCTGCAGCGCCTGTTCGCCCAGATACAGGGGGGCCCACAAATGCCCAGACTCGGCATAGTCAGAGCGCATAGGGCACTGCGACCCTTGCCGGGGCCGGGAGAACCACCCAGAGACATTGTGTGCTGCCTAGACAATTATCAGCTGAAAGAAGACATACTGCGCACAGCTCGCCGCATGGGTACCATCCGCTTCGAAAACCAGAACGTATCAGTATACCAAGATTTATCCAGGTACACCCTGCAGGCTAGGAGAGCCCTACGCCCAGTAACATCCGCGCTGCAACAGGCAGGAATACCGTACAGGTGGGGCTATCCATTCTCCTTCTCGGCCAGGCACGGCCCAGACCAACTGGTGGTGAGAAGGCCTGAAGATCTCCCGGGTTTCCTCCGCACCATGGGCCTCCCACCGCTTCAAGTTCCAGATTGGCTGGCAAGATCGTTTTTCCAGCTCCCGCCAGGACCGCAGCAGCCACGCAGACCAGACCAAGGTCCTCAAAGACCCCAGCAACAACGCCGCAGGGACCGGAGTCCGGGCCCGTCAAGGCGCGAACAGGAGAACTAGCAGGCTGCCAGCCGGAGAAGCGGGAACCCTAGGTTGGGGACCTGCTAGCAGCAAAGAGGACTTGCAAACCGTGAGTACTACTTGGGGAGACACGCAGTCACAAACTGGCCACATAGACCAATAATGGGGTGGGGAACGGGGATACGGGAACAAGAGTCCACGACACATCACGCAACATGGGGTTTTGGCTCTAGGGCACTAATCCGCACTTGCAGAGCCATGGGGGGGAGCTGCTCAGGACACTTGGGGAGGGGGACGGGGTCCAGCATCTGCACTGGCATTGCTAAGGCCGGGCAGGCATACAAGTACTCTGAACTGCTACTGATATGCTGTGAGCTGTTGGACTGGGGGCCACACACGGCACTTAGCCCGGGACACAACAACGGACATGCCCACGGTGAGGGGGGTTAGAAAGGCACCCCGGGTTACTCTGAGCCGAAGACGGACGGACTTTCCCACCAAGTAAGGTCATGGACTAGAAGCGATACTACTAAGGCATACAGGGACTCTCCCTTCGGTTGCCTGCCTACATACCGGCCCCTGACTGTTTGCCCACTTTTACAATCTAGGCGCTTCTTATCAGTCTACTTCTGTTGGTTCAGCATTGTCAAGGTTTATATGTATTTAATTTCGTGGGTAACTTAACTGACCATTATGCACTGCCCCCTTCTGTACATTTCTACACGCTGTCGGCGTTGGATGGCCCGCGTCCCTCGCTGGGGGTGGGGCAGAACGGGAGTGACGTGGGGGGGGGCTGCGTACGCTCAGGGGAGGGGGTGGGATGCCCGGGAGGGTTGGACACGAGAGTGGGTAATGGAGGGGGGGGTAGATAGGAGACAAGTGGCCGAATACCAGACGGTGGAAGCTGGGCGGGGAAAGAGGCCAGGTGGCAATAAGGGGGGACGTGAGATAGACGCCCCGAGGCAACACACACAGATGTCAAGGGGGGTGGTAGGGAGGGGGACGGGAAAGGGGGGAGGTATGAAGAGGGGGGGGGAAGAAAGGGAGAGGGGGGGAAAGGGGGGGAGAGCACAGCACAGCTACGACGCGCATGCACCCAAGTAGGAACTCCCAAACTGAGGCCTCGCCCGGGACATAATATACAGACCGAGCGACACCACAGTAAAACAGAGAGCTATTTAAACATAGAGACGCGACACACAGCAATATGCATGGCGCGCACACACAGACCCACATATGCTCTATACAGAAAGGACGGAGCGGCCGCTCCACCTACATAGCCACCAAGGGGACGAGTGACTACACACCACATACCACACACGGTACCACATTCCGCGCTGCCACGGAATCGATGGACCGAATCTGGTCGGACAGATAACCAGACTCCCCCACAGGCATAGGACAAAACAGCCCCCAACTGGTAGGGGACACATCACTCCTGACACCGACACAGGCACCCCACTCGGGGTGACCTAGGGACCGGTAAATTGGGACGCTTGTCCGATATCCTAGACTTAACAGACCTGATCGACAGTAAACACAGATACAGCTCCATTCTGAACCCAGACGCACCACCGACAGCACGTAGTGACACACGTACACACAAGGCTCGCCCACTTCGCCCCCTGGACCTCGCCCGGACGATGCCGACACCGGGACCGGGCGGATACGCTAGGGAGGACTTATATATGGTCTCCTACAACGTCCGCGGCCTGAACGTCAGGGAGAAACGCTCCAGACTACTGCGCGACCTGAAACACTACAAAGCCTCGATAGCGTTCCTCCAGGAAACGCACTTCCAGGAAGGCAGGGCACCAGCCTTGAAGGATCGCAACTATCCAATGGGATATTTCAGCCACAACCCAAACCGACGCTCGCAGGGAGTATGCATCCTCTTCTCCCGCCATGTCCCTTACGTTGAGCAAGCCACCATAAGATGCAAACAAGGCAGGTACCTCTTCACGAAAGGCACAATTCTAGACCAAACGTACACGTTCGCTAATGTGTACGCTCCGAACACGAAACAATACCACTTCCTACGTGCCGCATTAAACACCCTGATGAAATTCGCGGAGGGCACCTTGATCATGGGCGGAGATCTTAACCTGGCGATCCATCCGGACCCGGACTCGACGGCCTCGCATGGGAACACACCATACAACAGGCACGCCAACACACTTCACCTCCTACACCTCCACAAGCTGGCGGACTGCTGGCGGGCGCTACACCCCTCCACCAGGGATTACACGTTCTATTCAACGACACACTCGACCTATACAAGACTGGATTACTTCCTGATGCCTCACCGCAACCTAGCCCTGCTCAGTGCCGCAGAAATCCTACCGATGACATGGTCGGACCACAGCCCAATCCGCATACGGATGAAGTCACCGCTACACAGACCCAGACAAATGTCATGGCGATTGAACGAATCACTGCTCTCAGACATCACGGTTGTAGACCAGATGCATCAACACATCCAGGAGTACTTCGAGGACAACGAAACAGACGAAGTCACCCCACTGACGTGCTGGGAAGCGCACAAAACAGTTATCCGGGGCCGGCTCATCGCGATATGTGCGACCCGTAAGAAGAGGGCGATACAGACGATACATGAACTCAGCACGGCAATTGAGATCTTAGAGGCCAGACACAAACGCACCCTAGACGCGACGACATACGAAGAACTCCAGACCAAGCGGTCCCAACTCACCACACACCTGAACCGCGCAATCCAACGTTCGTACCAACATTACAAACATATGATCCATGAACACGGGGACAAATGCGGGAGACTATTAGCGAATCTCCTGAAGCAACGCAGGAGCCAGCTGTATATACCGAAAATCAAAGATGCACAACAACACCTCAGACACCTACCGGAACAGATTTCGACAGCATTCCATGCGTACTACCAAAACCTATACAATCTCCGACATACAGATCCGGAGCATCCGAGGCCCCAAAAATTGGAAGACATCCGCAGATACCTGCGGCAGACATACCAGGAATAGGGGAAGTAGACCAGGAAGCACTAGAAGCTCCCATAACCCCAGAGGAATTAGCGCAAGCCATCAAAAAAGCGAAAACAGGCAGAGCACCGGGACCGGATGGCCTACCCCTCCAATACTACAAAACCTTCGCTGGAGCCTTATTACCGAAACTCATTGCTGCGCTGAATTCAGTCCAGGACGGGGCCACACCAACGGCCCAATTCACCTCAGCGAACATTACCCTTCTTCCAAAGGAAGATAAGGACCGGACACTATGCCCCAGCTACCGCCCGATCTCCGTTCTGAATACGGACCTCAAACTGCTAGCGAGCATGATGGCGGCACGCCTGGCACCGCTGCTGCCCACCGTGATCCACCCGGACCAAACGGGCTTCATACCAGGCAGGGAGGTGCGGGACAACACCATCAGAGCCCTGAACCTCATAGTCCACGCGAAAGCACAGAAGGCCCCAACTCTACTCCTGTCCACAGACGCAGAGAAAGCGTTCGATAGGGTGGACTGGGACCTGATGTTCGAAACGCTCCGCTCCCTTGGCATCGGGCCCAAGTACATGTCCTGGGTGCAGACGCTGTACACTAACCCAACGGCGCGCATCCGGATCAATGGCGCACTGAGAGACCCGTTTCAGATACACAACGGCACCAGGCAGGGGTGCCCGCTCTCGCCCATACTTTTTGCTCTGACGTTGGAACCCTTTCTCGACAGGATCAGACGCAACACGGAAATCCGAGGACTGATGGTCGGAGAAGTACATCACAAAACTCTGGCCTACGCGGATGACATGCTGTTCGTGGTCACGGACCCGGAGACCTCCCTACAGGCTATTCAGGTGGAATTTGACATGTACGGCAACATCTCGAATCTCCGCATTAACTACACGAAATCGGAGATACTGAACATAACCGCTAACCAAACTCTCAAACGCATGATCCAAACACAACACGCGTATCGCTGGTGTACACACCGCATGAAATATCTAGGGATATGGCTAACGCCTAACCCGGCGGACCTCTACACCCACAACTACCTCCCAATGCTGAGGAAGGCGACAGAGGAACTGCACAGATGGGGAACCTACTACATATCCTGGCTGGGTAGAGTGAATGCGGTGAAAATTACATTACTGCCGCAACTACTCTTTATATTTCAAACGGTACCCATCAAAGTCCCACGGACGTTCTTCCTGGCGCTCAAGAAGGAGGTCCGCACCTTTATCTGGAAGGGCAGGTCCCCACGCATAGCACACTCCCAACTGATCTTGCCCAAACTCAAAGGGGGCCTTGCACTCCCAGACTTTGAAAAGTACTACCACGCGACACACATCAACAGAGTCCTCAGCTGGTCGATAGCTAGCGGCACCAAACAGTGGACACAACTAGAAGCAGACATAATCAGTTGCGACCTCAGGTCTCTGCCATGGATCCCTAAGTCAGCATATAGAAGCAAACGCATCACAAACCCATTCGTGGCAGCGACCATGCAGGTGTGGCACGGGCAGGGCACGAAACAATATCTGACTACGGCCCCAGGCCCACTCCTGCCCCTGAAGGGAAACCCGGACTTCCCGGCTGGAGAATACGGCCCAACAATAGGCCTGGCAAGACACAATACGGTGCCTCGCATAAGAGATGTACTCCGCCAACCATTCGACATTCGACCACTGGGAGAACTATACCCGGATAGACCGCACACATTCGCACTCGCCCTAGCAAAAGCACAAATTGCTCAATACGCTAGATCCATCCCGCAAAAACCTTCCCTCCTGAGGGACTTGACGCAATTTGAGCTCCTATGCACGCAAGACAGGGAACCACCTTGAGCCGTTTCGCAAATCTACACTACCCTTGTCGCGAGTAGATACTTGCTGGCACCACCATGCATCGGAAAATGGGAGGAAGACCTTGAGGAAACAATGACAGACGCGGACTGGGACAAAAGCATTAACCTGATACAAAATACACCGAGTTCGGCACGCTCCCAAGAAAACTCTTACAAGATCCTTACCAGATGGTACCTGACGCCGACGACGCTACACGCAAGAAATCCTGACCTCCAGGACACATGCTGGCGCTGCGGGGAGGAAGCAGGAACGTTTATACATCTATGGTGGACATGCACCCGCATCAGACCGTTCTGGGACAGGATCCGGACAATAATACACAAGGTCACGGAGGAGCTCCTACCACAGTCCCCGGCTGCATTCCTCCTGCATCACACTACCATGGCGATACAAACATACAAGAGATCGGTTATCCCTCGACTCCTGAACGCAGCCAAGGTGACCATACCTATCTTCTGGAAACAGACAAATACCCCCCCCATAACAAGATGGTTAGAGGAGGTGGAAGCCACAAAGTCATTCGAGGATATGAAAGCAGACACCCCGAACCTCAGAGACCGTCATAACAAACGCTGGTTCCACTGGACGAGGCTAACTACATCGGACTCCTTCAGGCACCACCTAAACACTCCGTAACCAGAGGCAGGTTTAGGCGGCCAGGAGAAACAAGGAAGGCGAAAGGAGGCCGGCGGGACGCAGCGGCTCGGGCGGGAGACAGGGGGCGAACCACAAAACATCTGGCCCACCAGACATATCACATACACAGACACCCACCCGCTACAGCACCTACCACAACCAACTACACAGACCGTGACACCCACGGACAAGGCGACGCACTCACGACATACACAAGACCTCAGGCCAGCCCACGTCTGCGCATGGGGATGACCGGACAGATGACCCTCACGCAAACAACGGACTGCTAACACACCACATTGGACCATACCCTTGACCCAACAAGGTGCAGTACCCTGTCCCAGGACATATATAACGTGTACGGAGTATGAAGGCAGGGGGTCGACCAGATAAGAGAGTCAAGACGACAATGACGAAGTTGCTGACAAAATTAGCAATGGAGCGAGCACACAGGACTGTTTGTTAGTACTGAAGCATAGACACTCCGATCTAACCCACCAGCGGACCTCTTAGGGGCCTACTAGCACCTAGAAGACGTTCGGCTGGAATAGTTACAAGGCCAAATGCTACACAATCCTAGACTGGAATATAGGACCCCTGCGCAGGCCATAACTTATAAACTCGTTCAGGAGACCATAACCAGACCTCTGTGCAGGCACTGACCCGCTAAGCAACCATTACATTAGCAGTGTAAATAATTAGGAATTTATTACTCGCGTACAACAGCTCGGAGAATAGGATTCGAAATAACGAACTGCGAACACAACAGCTACGCCATATAGCCCCCTGCACAGGCAATCATACGCATACACGGCTTCTAACCGCAATACACGCTCACGCGTAAGCAACCTCAAGCCTTGGCGTCATACACAGCGGCCAGATTCACGTATCACTAAGGCGAACACAATAGACATTTCCGAAACAGAACAAACACATGAACAATACGAACCGGATCACGCAAAGCACTTACACATACCAACACACGCGCAAAGCAATGCGCACACCAGCCACTACGATGAGATTACATAAACCGGTTAACATAACAAACCTACACAAACAGACCCACGTACTGCAATGAGAGGGTACCTCAGACCTATCCTTACATTAAAATATGTATGGGTGCTGAATCTTAACTACCACGTTCTTGTTTACTGTTGACCTGTATTTGCACTATATCTGTTTACTTGCAGTTCTATGACAGACAATTATTGCTTAATCGCTAGAAAATGCGTATGACACTTGTCATAGTGCCAACCTACACAGGGCAACTCACGCCGCAATGCTTGTAAGTTTAACCCTGCAAAGTTTGTTTAAATGCGATTCCATGTATTCACCGAATTCGCCTCTGCGCAGGCGGTATTATGCATTTCTCCTCTTCTACTGATAATTAAGCCTCTGCGTAGGCTACTAATTGCCTTATTGGAAGTTACTGCATAAGCCCCTGCGAGGGCATCCACTTGCCTTACTATGACTCAATTCGAAATACACGCATATGTTATGAAACAATAAAAATATTCAAAACAAAAGGTAAGGATAGTATTAGACTAGTGTGTCAGGGTACCTGTGGTCTCTACCTCCAAAAGAGGTAGAGACTTAGCTGTTCCACCATCCAGACGGTCTGATGACTCCCTTCCCCGCGGTCTATCCGGTCATGCAAGGCCGGCCGCGAGGGAGTGACTGCCTTTTACACCATCTAGGCAGGAAGTCATCATCAGGACACTCCCCCGGATCGACCTGTCAGTCAATTGCTGCAGGACCAATCAGGACGTCTCGGAGGTGTGGTTACTGCTCTGAACAGGGTATTTAACAGAGCTTCCTTCATTAGCTCATTGCCCTGTCGTGGTTCTAGCTTGTTCTAGTCACTCAGTGCTTGTGTATTCTATTATCCCTTTTGGTTTTGACCCGGCTTGTTTACCTTACTCTGCTTATCTCTGTTACCCTTGATTCGGCTTGTCTCTCGCTTACCTGTCTTCTGTTACCCTCGACCTCGGCTTGTCTTTGACCATTCTATACGGTACTACTTACGTTAGTCCGGCCATTCTAAGGTCCGGTATACGTATCTGGCTACTGTTTGTACTCTGCGTGTTGGATCCCTGTCCCGATCCTGACATTACGACAGGGCCCATGGATCCTGCAAGTACAAACAGTCAGCTGGCTTCTCCTGATCCTAGGTTTGAAGCCATGGATCACAGAATGGATCAGATGGCGCTTGCGCTACAGGCTCTATTATCTCATGCCAATAACCCACCAGAGGAGATACGTAATACCCCTGTTTCTCCTGTCAGTTTAGGTCTAGAGGTAGCCACAGTGGGTGCTTCTTCTCGCATTACCCCCCCAGTACGCTATGGTGGGGCTCCTGAGAAGTGTCGTGGTTTTTTAAACCAAATTAGTATCCACTTTGAATTGCAACCCCGCTCTTATCCTACAGATAGGGCAAAGGTAGGATTTATTATCACCCTACTTATTGAGAAAGCTCTGAGATGGGCCAACCCACTATGGGAGAACGATAACCCATTAGTGTATAACTATAACGCATTTGTAGCTGCTTTTAGAAGAACATTTGATCCTCCAGGTAGAAAGGTTAATGCAGCCAGATTACTGTTGCGCCTGAGACAGGAGAACCGAACACTGGTGGATTATGCACTAGAGTTCAGGTCTCTGGCGTCAGAAGTCAAGTGGAATGAGCAGGCGTATATGGATGTATTTTTGAATGGCCTATCTGAAGTAATCCTTGATGAGGTTGCTACCAGAGAACTCCCTGAGAATTTAGAAGATTTAATTTCGTTCATCTCTCGTATAGATGAACGTTTAAGAGAGAGACAGAACACTCGAGAGAGGAACCGGAGACCTTCTTTTAGGTTAGCCCCCGCTTTTCCAAGTCCTGACTCCACGGTATCTTTGCTTCCTGAACCTATGCAGATAGGTTATACCCGCCTCTCTGAGGAGGAAAGACAGTACAGGAGAAGAGAGGGTTTGTGTATGTATTGTGGAGCCAAGGGTCATTTACTCTCGAACTGTCCTAACCGTCCGGGAAACGCTCGCACCTAAATCTCTCTAGAGGACAAGCCTTGGGTGTTTCTATTTTGTCCTCTACTCCTAATTATAAAGATCACAGGCTTCTGCTACCAGTTTCCTTAACTTGGGAGAAGGAAGTAGTAAGGGCTATGGCATTGATAGATTCCGGTGCTGCTGAGAATTTTATCGACCAAGCCTTTGCTATTAAGAACAATTTCCCATCCCAGCTAAGGGAGACACCCTTGGCCGTTGAGGCCATAGATGGTAGACCACTACTAGACCCTGTTATCTTTCGTGAAACCATACCCATTAGTTTAAATGTTGGTATCCTACACATGGAGAATTTATCTCTTTTGCTCATTTCATCCCCTTCCGTTCCCATAGTTCTGGGGTACCCATGGTTGAAGAAACATAACCCTATTATCGATTGGGAGTTAGGGGAGATACTCTCGTGGGGCCAGGGTTGCCAGGATAGGTGTTTATGCAAGGTTTCTCCATTAGCTAATGTTAACATACCTGAGACTCCTATTCAGTCCACAGAAAGACAGATACCAGACCTTTACCTAGACTTAAAGGCAGTATTTGACAAGAAGAATGCCGATTCTTTGCCGCCACACAGGCCATTTGATTGTAAAATTAAGCTTCTACCTGGGACTATGCCTCCGAGGGGCCATGTATATCCGTTGTCTGTTCAGGAAAACTTGGTTCTAGAGGAGTATATTCGGGAGAATTTAGAAAAGGGATTCATTAGGAGGTCTTCTTCCCCGGCCGGGGCTGGGTTCTTTTTCATTAAGAAAAAGGATGGCACGCTGAGACCTTGTATCGATTACCGAGGCTTGAATAAAATAACTGTCAGAAATGCCTATCCTATTCCACTTATTACCGAGTTATTTGATCGTCTTAAGGGCTCCAAAATCTTCACCAAGTTAGATCTCAGAGGGGCATATAATTTGGTGAGAGTCCAGCAGGGACACGAGTGGATGACGGCGTTCAATACTCGGTACGGTCACTATGAATACACAGTTATGCCGTTTGGACTTTGCAATGCTCCTGCAGTATTTCAGGATCTGATTAATGAGGTACTTAGGGAGTTTCAACATGATTGTGTCATTGTCTACCTAGACGACATACTGATACACTCTAGGGAGATTGAAACTCACCATAGACAGGTCAGAGCGGTATTACAGAAACTTCTGCAACATGGTCTATACTGTAAATTGGAAAAATGCAGCTTTGATCAGTCTCAGATAGATTTTCTTGGTTACGTGATTTCTGGGGAAGGTTTTAAGATGGACCCTGACAAACTCCAGTCTATTTTAGATTGCCCATTACCTAAGGGACTCAAGGCTATTCAGAGGTTTATTGGTTTCTCCAATTATTATAGGCGCTTCATTAAGGGTTACTCGTCTATTATTGCGCCCATTACCAATATGACCAAACAGGGGGCAGAAACTAAGACGTGGTCTCCTGAAGCTCTCGCTGCTTTCAAGAGGCTCAAAGAACTTTTTGCTTCTGCTCCAATATTAGTCCATCCTGATACGACTTTGCCGTTTCTACTCGAGGTCGATGCCTCTGAGACAGGAGTAGGTGCGGTTCTGTCACAAAGATTAGCGGTAGATAAACCATTACACCCGTGTGGTTTTTTTCCAGGAAACTTTCTGGGGCTGAGAGCAGATATGACATCGGAGACAGGGAACTGTTAGCAGTCATTAAAGCCTTAAAGGAGTGGAGACATTTGTTGGAGGGGACCCTACACCCTATTACGATTTTGACAGACCACAAAAACTTGTCATATATTGGGGAGGCTAAGCGCTTATCCTCTAGACAAGCTCGTTGGTCCTTATTCCTGACTCACTTCAATTATGTACTGACTTACAGACCTGGTTCTAAAAACTCTAAAGCCGATGCATTATCTCGCCAATATGAACCTTCTACTGTACCTGAACCAGTTCTTTCTTCTATAGTTCCGAAGTGCAATATCATTGCTAATACGAATCTCAGGATTCATTCTCCATTACTGGCCGAGATCATTAAGTTGCAACATCTCGCACCTAAACAGACCCCTGCGGGTCGTCATTTCGTTCCTCCTGCTTTTCAACTGGAACTTTTACAGTGTTTACATAATAGCAAGATGGCGGGACATCCTGGTATTCGCAAAACTTACGCCTTGATCTCTAAGGACTTCTGGTGGTCTACTTTACGGAGGGATGTTGAGGAGTTCATCGCTGCATGTGAAGTTTGTACTAAAACCAAACAACCCCATACGCTTCCATGTGGACTCCTGCAACCCTTGGAGGTTCCAGAGAAACCATGGTCCTGTTTGGCCATGGACTTTATTGTCGATCTACCTATCTCTAAAAGACAGACTGTTATCCTCACCGTGGTTGACAGGTTTACTAGGATGGCACACTTCATCCCCCTGCCTAAACTTCCGTCTTCTCCCGAATTGGCAGAGATATTCGCCAAGGAGATTTTTCGCCTACATGGGATACCCTCTCAAATTGTATCGGACAGAGGCTCCCAATTTGTTTCCCGCTTTTGGAGGTCCTTCTACTCTCAACTTGGTATTAAATTAAACTTTTCTTCTGCCTATCATCCTCAGTCTAACGGAGCTGCTGAACGTACCAACCAGAAAATTTAACAATATTTACGATGCTTTGTTTCTGAACACCAGGATGATTGGGTCGGTATGATTCCTTGGGCGGAGTTTGCACACAACAATCTCGTTTGCGATTCTACTCATTCAAGCCCCTTCTTCATGAATTATGGTTTTCATCCGTCTATTCTTCCTTCGGATTCTCCTTCCCAGGGGGTGCCGTCGGTTGATGTTCATGTTGCCAATTTGAGGAAGTTGTGGGATCAAACTCGACAAATCCTTGTGCACAACTCTATGTTGGTCAAGAAACACGCTGATAAACGTAGAAGGGCGGCTCCGGTCTTTGTTCCAGGTGATAGGGTATGGCTGAGCACGAGGAACATCCGTTTAAAAGTGCCCTCCATGAAGTTCGCTCCTCGTTATATTGGACCCTACAGGGTGCTGACCCGTATCAATCCGGTTGCGTATCGTTTAGCTCTTCCTAATACCTTACGCATTCCGAACTCGTTTCACGTTTCATTGCTGAAACCACTCATATGTAACAGATTTTCCTCCACAATAACCCCTCCTCGCTCCGTTCAGGTGGAGGGTCAGGAGGAGTATGAGGTCAACTCTATTATTGATTCTCGAATCTCCCGGGGGAGAGTACAATATCTGGTTGATTGGAAGGGATATGGTCCTGAGGAGAGGAGTTGGGTACCTCAGGAGGATGTTCATGCTCCCCGTCTCCGCAGGGCGTATCACTCTCGCTTCCCATCTCGTCCCGGTTCATTCCGCCCGGTGGGCGTATCTGAGAGGGGGGGTACTGTCAGGGTACCTGTGGTCTCTACCTCCAAAAGAGGTAGAGACTTAGCTGTTCCACCATCCAGACGGTCTGATGACTCCCTTCCCCGCGGTCTATCCGGTCATGCAAGGCCGGCCGCGAGGGAGTGACTGCCTTTTACACCATCTAGGCAGGAAGTCATCATCAGGACACTCCCCCGGATCGACCTGTCAGTCAATTGCTGCAGGACCAATCAGGACGTCTCGGAGGTGTGGTTACTGCTCTGAACAGGGTATTTAACAGAGCTTCCTTCATTAGCTCATTGCCCTGTCGTGGTTCTAGCTTGTTCTAGTCACTCAGTGCTTGTGTATTCTATTATCCCTTTTGGTTTTGACCCGGCTTGTTTACCTTACTCTGCTTATCTCTGTTACCCTTGATTCGGCTTGTCTCTCGCTTACCTGTCTTCTGTTACCCTCGACCTCGGCTTGTCTTTGACCATTCTATACGGTACTACTTACGTTAGTCCGGCCATTCTAAGGTCCGGTATACGTATCTGGCTACTGTTTGTACTCTGCTTGTTGGATCCCTGTCCCGATCCTGACATAGTGACAGTTGCAAGAGAGGAATCAGTCGGGAGTTAGTTTAATTGATACGCTTTTATGAAGAAGTGGGTTTTTAATGATTTTTTTGAAGGAGTGGAGACTGGGTGAGCATCTAACGGAGGAGGGAAGCGAGTTCAACAGGAATGGTGCAGCCAGATGTGGGAGTGTATGGGCCAATGTACCTAGGAACAAATTTAGCAATAGTACATTCAAATGTATGTTGCATATACTTAACCAGACCCTATCACCCACGTGGTATATGGACCCATTTGGTGCTTCTTGTCTGCATTAGTCTACTGGATAATAGCTTTATCATGTCTAGAGATTGATTGGTGCATTCAGCATCACAGAAGGTTCTCCAGAATCTAGAGCTAAACTGGGATCCTCTATTGAAGATCTCTCATGAAGTTTAACCACTTATTTAGTGAATAGCAGGGCCAATTTCTGAGGTAGTAGCTATTATAAGGGTATAAAATTAACCCTTTTTGTGTAGTGGTCAACGGCCACCAATATCATAGTTTTTTCCTTAGACAGAGAAAGGTTGACTATAAACTCCATAGAAATACAAGCCCAAAGTTTGTTTGGTATATGCAAATGTTGGAGAGGACCACAGGGTAATGTATGGGAATTTTTTTAACTTTGGGATTTTCCTATAAGTGAATTTATTTAATGTCTGTGAACTTCTAACCACTATTGGCCTTATCATCTGCCTTCTTATATAAATCCCTTCCTATAATTAGCATGAGCTAAGCATTTGTGCATTGCAATGAGGTTGAGCCAATGAGGTATATATTATTTAACTAATGTGGCTAGGTACAGTTGTGCTCAAAAGTTTGCCTACCCTTGGAGAATTGGTCAAATATGTACCATTTTTAAAGAAAACATGAGTGAGCAGGCAAAACATGTTTCTTTTTTTTCTTATGGGATTCATATTCAACTGTAGGTTATAGCAGAATAGCACAATCATTAAACATGGCAACAAAGAGAAAAAATGAAATGACCTCTGTTCAAAAGTCTGCATACACTTAGTTCTTAATACTGTGAATTGCCCACCTTTAGCAACAATGACAGCGTGTAGTCTTTTGGAATAGTTGTCTATGAAGCCCCTAACTCTTGCAGGTGGTATAGCTGCCTGTCTTGGCAAAATCCCTCCAGTTCATGCAAATTCTTTGGTCATCTTGTATGAACCGCATGTTTGAGACGAGTAAGGTCAAGAACCGTATCAAACGCTTTTGCAAAATTCAAATAGATCACACCACTGCAACACCCTGATCTATACTACTACTTGTCACGACAACTATATGACCTAACATGCAGAACTATGTAAACACAAATAACATATACCAGACCTTAGAATGGCCGGACTTAAGAGAATAGTCAATAAACAATCTGAAGTCAAAGGTACAGAGACAGACACTAAACGTTAGCTAGCTAGCAAAAGTCAGGATTAGTGATGTCCCGAACAGTTCGCCGGGAACCGTTCGCTGGCGAACATAGCGTGTTCGCAGTCGCGAACACGCGCGATGTTTGGTCCGCCCCCTATTCGTCATGGAGGTGGGAGGGTCTGGGAGGGAGGGTCTGCTGCTGATTGGCTGGAATGTGTCTGCTGACTGTGAGGTACAGGGTCAAAGGTTACTCAATGATGACGAATAGGGGCGTACCGAACATCGCGCATGTTCGCGACCACGCTATGTTCGCCGGCGAACGGTTCCCAGCGAACTGTTCGGGACATCACTAGTCAGGATACCAGGAAAGTAGGAAAAGTCAAATACCAGAAATATCAATGAACAGGAACGCACTCTCAGAAAACCAACAAGTGGAAACCACGACAGGTCACTGAGAAATGGCTATTCTGGCTTTAACCCCTTAGTGTCTAGACAGTTTTTCAATTTTCTTACCATTTGGGACCAGGGCTCTTTTTACATTTCTGCGTTTTTTGTGTTTAGCTGTAATTTTCCTCTTACTCATTTACTGTACCCACACATAGTATATACTGTTTTTCTCACCATTAATTGGTCTTTCTAAAGATACTATTATTTTCATCATATCATATAATTTACTATAAAAGCTTTTATCAAATATGATGAAAAAAGTTAAAAAACACAGCTTTTCTAACTTTGACCACCAAAATCTGTTACATATCTACAACCGCCAAAAAATACCTGTGCTAAATAGTTTCTAAATTTTGTCCTGAGTTTAGAAATGCCCAATGTCAACATGTTCTTAGCATTTTTTGGAAAGTTATAGGGCTATAAATGCAAGTAGCTATTTTCAAAGCATTTTTTTTTTCAGAATTAACGCAAGTTACATTGTAACACTGATATCTGTCAGGAATCCCTGAATAATCCTTCACATGGATATATTTTTTAAAAGAAGACAACCTAAGGTATTAAACTTGGGGTATTTTGACTCTTTTCATGCAACCATTTTACCACATATCTATGCCAAATTTAAAAAAACTAAAAAAAATAATTGGGAATAAATATGACACACATAGCAATTTAAGAATACACGTACGGAGAACTTTAAGGGTTACTGCCAAAGAACACCCCAATATGTGTTCAACATCCCCTAGGGTATTTCAAATGGTGGTATTTTAACACTTTCCATGCATTAATTCTACTACCAGTCTTTGTCAAACTTTTGGGTAGTAATTTTTTTGAGAAAAAAATGAGAAATGTAATTTTTTTTTTACAAATTTGTAGTTCCGCCTCACATTTTAGCTGTAAATGTCATAATACTGTTTTACTGCAACAAAATGCACATATTTGTAATCAGCGATGTCTCACGAGTACAACAGTACCCCCCATTAACAGGTTTTATGGTGTTTTGGAAAGTTACAGGGTCAAATATAGAACGTTCCATTTTCAAATTGAAATTTGCCAGATTAGTAATGTTACCTTTGAGACGGCGTGGTAGCCCAGGAATGAGAATTACCCCCATAATGGCATACCATTTGAAAAAGTAGACAAGCCAAGGTATTGAAAGTGGGGTATGTTTAGTCTTTTTTAGTAGCCACTTAGTCCGACAACAAACACTGGCCAAAGTTAGCGTTCATATTTGTTTTTGTGTGAAAAAAGCAAAAAACTAATATTTGGCCAGTGTTTGTGACTAAGTGGCTACTAAGAAAGACTGGACATACCCCACTTGCAATACCTTGGGTTGTCTACTTTTGCAAATGGTATGCCATCATGGGGGTAATTCTCATTCCTGGGCTACCATACGATCTCAAAGGCAACATAACCAATCTGGCAAATTTCAATGTAAAAATAATGAAATGCAAGCCTTATACGTGACTCTCTGTCACGGTTCTCGCCGCAACATCCAGTCTGCCAGACGAGGTCACCCCAGGAGTGCCCAGCAGGGGATTTGAACCCTGCACTTTGGCGTCTTGAATCCTGCTATTTTGCCACTGTGCTATCCAGCCATTAATAGCATTGCCTTAATAGGTGTCCTTACCTTGTTTCCAGCACTGGGAGCTGACCTTACCCGTGGCTGCTCTAGCACACTTGTATCCCATATTAATTGACTGGATATAAAAGCCTGTCTCACCCTGGGAAGGGTGTCAGTTCATTGACTCTGGTTCCCTTGTTTGGTTCCTGTCTCTCCATATCAGCGTTCCAGTATTTCCTGACTGATTCTGGCTTCTGACCTTGGCTTTCCTCATGGACTACTCTGATCTCTGGCTTCCCTGATTTTGGCTTTCCTTGACTACACTTCTGCTATCCCTGCTGTACTGACGTAATGTAAGAGAATAGTCAATAAACAATCCAAAGTCAAGGGTACAGAGACAGACACTAAACGTAATACTAGCCAAAAGTCGGAATACCAGAAGTAGGGAAAGTCAAATACAATCCAAAGTCAAATACCAGAAATATTAAGACAACCAACAAGTGGAAACCACGACAGGGCACTGAGAACAAACTATTCTTGCTTTAAATATGCTTCTCTGTGCATTGATTGGTAAAATCATGACTTTTGACCCCAGAATTTGCGTGTGCGTGGATGATGTGACGTCACTCTCACATAAGTGCCATTTTTGTTAAGGGCAATAGGCATAGGCGTGCGCAGCCTATTGCATTAGGGTGTGCACCCTAAAGCACAAACACACGCCGTATGTGTATGTGTGTGTGTATATATATATATATATATATATATACACACTGCTGTGTGTGTGTGTGCTGTTAGTGTGCTGTGTGTAAGGGTGCTGCTGTGTGTGTGTTTGTTAGGGTCCTGTTAGTGTGCTGTGCTGTGTGATGTGTGTGTGTGATGGTGCTGTTTGTGTGATGTTTGTGGGTGTCGTGTATTTGTGAGGGTGCTGTTAGTGTGCTGTGTGTGAGGGTGTTGTGTGTTTGTGAAAGTGTGGTTAGTGTACTGTGTGTGTGAGCGTGCTGTGTGTGGGTGCTGTATGTGTACTGTATGTGTGTGGGTGCTGTGTGTGTGCTGTTTGTGTGAGGGTGCTGTATTTCTGTAGGTGCTGTTTGTGTGTGGGTGCTGTATGTGTGTGTGTGTTCTGTATGTTTGGAGGGATTGTGGAGGTGGGGGCAGATTAGTAAATATCCCCCCTCCCTTCGTACCTTATGTGGGGAGGGGGGATCCTTGCTGCCATGTGCCATCCCTGGTGGTCCAGTGGAGAGTTAACTCTAGCCTGCGGGGCTAGAGTTAACTCTCGCGAGATCTGAGCGTTGCCATGGCAACGCTAAGATATCGCGAGAGGAACCTGGCGGAGCTGCTGTCTGGAGTTCCCCGGGTCCTCTCCTGCCTCCCTCCATGCTGCTGTGGGCCGGTGAGGTAGATCTTTGATCTCCCCGCCGGCCCATGGAGGCTTAGAGCAGAGCCGGCACTCAGATAGCGCCGGTTCTGTGTGAGCCGACAGGGGAGAATAAAGTCCTGGGGAATAAAGTGTGGGAACTCTCCCAAGATTCCCCCCACCAAAAAAAATAATATACACTCCAATGTGTTTGTGTGTGTGTGTGTGTGTGTGTGTATATATATATATATATATATATATATATATGTGCACACACACATACTCAGACACACACACATTCAGACACACACACTCATACATTCACAGACAAACATACATTCACATACACTGACACACACTCATACATTCACAGACACCCATACATACATTCACAGACACACATATACACACACATTAATATACACACACACATTCACAGACACATACACTGACACACACTCATACATTCACAGACACCCATACATACATTCACAGACACACATATACACACACATTCATATACACACACATTCACAGACACATACACTGACACACACTCATACATTCACAGACACCCATACATACATTCACAGACACACATATACACACACATATACACACACACACACATTCACAGACACATACACTGACACACACTCATACATTCACAGACACCCATACATACATTCACAGACATACATACATTCACAGACACACATATACACACACATTCATATACACACATACACACAAATTATTTTTTTATTAAAAAATGTCCACCCAGCCTCCCTACCTGGAGTGCTGGCGTGGACTTGTCCCTGGGGTCCAGTGGGTCGGGCGCCTGTCTTTATCTCAGCCGCGGCGAGGGAGCTGTGTGATGATACGCCGCGATCCAGGTCATCCCAAATTGATTAGGAATATACCTAAAAGTCAATACATGAGGATCAAAAGAACTTGCAGCAGACCACAGGAACTAAATGAGGAACTTCAGATCCTTACTGCACGGTTTATACAGAAACATTATAACTACAGTATAAACACCTCTGTTCCACTAGAGATGAAGTACTACAAATGAATTGGGAGAATCTAATACACCCAAAAGTATGGGCAAGTGGAAAACATCAAGACAACGATGGTGCAGAGTCATTACCAACATTTGTGACCACATACAATACAGCTGCCATTGAAATAAAAAAAAGATCATCTTAACACACTGGCCGATTATTACCTGTGATGATATTATGCAAATTGAGCAAACAAAAAAAAATGAGAGTGGTGTTCAAACTAAACCCAACCATCAAAAACATTGTAGCCCCAAGTATGACATGCATGAAAGCAAATACGATCATTCCAACAGTATTCCCCCTAAAAATGAATTTACAGATGTAATAGGAAAGTTTGTTCCACATGTGGGCTGATCCCAAACAAAAATAACAATAAACATTTCTCGTCAAACCACCTAGATAGAGAGAAAACATGAGATTAAACAATTAATTAATTACAATACCTCATATGTGATATATCTTCTCGAATGCCCTTGCGGCAAACATCTACGAGAAACATCTATGAGAAATTAAGAACAAATGTACCAATCATGGTGAACCCATCCATTTTGCAGACAAACATGGGGCTAACTCAAAAGGTTTAATTGTGAAGGGTATTGAGGCAATCAAATCGACCATTAGAATAGGTGATAGATTAAAAATGAAGGGAATCTTTTTGGATTTTCAAGCTAGGTACCCTCTTGAATGGGGGTCTCAATAAAGACCTAGATCTAGCAGCCTTTTTAAACTATTTATTTTGTTTTACACTATATACTAGTTTACTAGAAGAGATCCAGGGAGCAGAAGAAGAAACACATGCTACTTTGACAGGACGGGTGTCAGGATCGGGACAGGGATCCAACACGCAGAGTACAAACAGTAGCCAGATACGTATACCGGACCTTAGAATGGCCGGACTAACGTAAGTAGTACAGTAGAGAATGGTCAAAGGCAAGCCGAGGTCGAGGGTAACAGAAGACCGGTAAGCGAGAGACAAGCCGAATCAAGGGTAACAGAGATAAGCAGAGTAGAGCAAACAAGCCGGGTCAAAACCAAAAGGGATAACTAGAAAACACGAGCACTGAGTGACTAGAACAAGCTAGAACCACGACAGGGCAATGAGCTAACGAAAGAAGCACTGTTAAATGCCCTGTTCAGATAAGTAGACACACCTCCGACGAGTCCTGATTGGTCCTGAACCAATTGAGTGACAGGTCGTTCCGGTTTGACGTCCTGACGTCGACTTCCGGACGTCATGCTATAAAAGGGAGTCACTCCCTCGCGGCCGGCTTTGCATGACCGGATGGACCGCGAGGAAGAGGGAAAACAGGCCGTCCGGATGGATGAACGACTAAGTCTCTACCTCTCTCGGAGGTAGAGACCTCAGGTACCCTGACAGTACCCCCCCTCTCAGATACGCCCACCGGGCGGAAGGAACCAGGACGAGAAGGGAAGCGAGAGTGAAATGCCCTGCGGAGACGGGGAGCATGAACATCCTCCTGAGGTACCCAACTTCTCTCCTCAGGACCATATCCTCTCCAATCGACCAGATATTGTACTTTCCCCCGGGAGATTCGAGAATCAACGATGGAATTGACCTCATACTCCTCCTGACCCTCCACCTGAACAGAGCGAGGAGGGGCGATCGTGGAGGAGAATCTGTTACATACTAGTGGTTTCAGCAACGAAACATGAAACGAGTTAGGAATGCGTAAGGTAGTAGGCAAAGCTAGACGATACGCAACTGGGTTAATTTGAGTCAACACCCTGTAAGGTCCAATATACCGAGGAGCGAACTTCATGGAAGGCACTTTTAACCGAATGTTTCTAGTACTTAACCATACTCTATCGCCTGGAACAAACACCGGTGCTGCCCTTCTACGTTTGTCAGCGTGTTTTTTAACCAGCATAGAATTGTGCAGAAGAATTTGTCGAGTCTGGTCCCACAACTTCCTTAAATTGGCAACATGAACATCAACCGACGGTACCCCTTGGGAAGAAGCCTCCGAAGGCAGAATGGAAGGATGAAAGCCATAATTCATGAAGAAGGGGCTAGAATGAGTAGAATCACAAACGAGATTGTTGTGTGCAAACTCTGCCCAAGGAATCAGACCGACCCAATCGTCCTGGTGTTCAGAAACGAAACAACGTAAATATTGTTCAACCTTTTGGTTGGTGCGTTCAGCAGCTCCATTGGACTGAGGATGGTAGGCAGAAGAGAAATTCAATTTGATGCCTAGTTGAGAGCAGAAGGATTTCCAAAAACGGGAAACAAATTGGGAACCTCTGTCAGATACAATTTGGGAAGGTATCCCATGTAAACGGAAGATCTCCCTAGCGAATATCTCTGCTAATTCGGGCGAAGATGGGAGTTTAGGTAAGGGAATGAAGTGAGCCATCTTAGTAAATCTGTCCACCACAGTGAGGATAACAGTCTGCTTTTTAGAGATAGGCAAATCAACAATGAAGTCCATAGCTAAACATGACCATGGCTTTTCAGGAACCTCTAAAGGGTGCAGAAATCCGCATGGAAGCGAATGAGGTTGCTTAGTCTTGGTACAAACCTCACACGCCCCGATGAATTCTTTAATATCTTTCCGTAGATCAGGCCACCAGAAATCTTTAGAGATCAAAGCATACGTCTTGCGAATGCCAGGATGCCCAGCCACCTTGCTGTTGTGGAAACAGCGTAACACTTCTAGTTGGAGAGTGCCGGGAACGAAGTGTCGATCCCCAGGAGTCTGTTTGGGCGCAAGATGCTGTAATTTCATGATCTCAGCAAGCAACGGAGAGTGAATCCTGAGACTCGTGTTAGCGATGATGTTACCCTTAGGAACTATCGAGGAAAGGACTGGCTCAGTTATAGTGAACGGTTCATATTGACGAGACAAAGCATCAGCTTTAGAGTTCTTAGAACCAGGTCTATAAGTAAGTACATAATTAAAGTGAGTGAGGAACAAGGACCAACGAGCTTGCCTGGCGGACAGGCGCTTAGCCTCCCCAATGTAAGACAAGTTCTTATGATCCGTTAAAATAGTAACAGGGTGTAATGTCCCTTCTAGTAAATGTCTCCACTCCTTTAAAGCCTTAATGACCGCTAACAGTTCCCTATCACCGATGTCATATCTGCTTTCAGGACCAGATAATTTCTTAGAGAAGAACCCACAAGGGTGTAACGGTTTGTCCACCCCTAACCTTTGAGACAGAACAGCGCCAACTCCCGTCTCAGAGGCATCGACCTCGAGTAAGAACGGCAGAGTCGTATCAGGATGGACTAGAATGGGAGCAGAAGCAAAAAGTTCTTTGAGAGTCTTGAAAGCAACAAGAGCCTCCGTAGACCAGGTCTTAGTATCAGCCCCTTGTTTGGTCATATTGGTAATAGGCGAAATGATAGAAGAGTATCCCTTAATGAAGCGCCTATAATAGTTGGAAAACCCAATAAACCTCTGAATAGCCTTGAGTCCTTTAGGCAACGGCCAATCTAAAATAGATTGGAGTTTGTCAGGATCCATCTTAAAGCCTTCCCCAGAAATCACGTAACCAAGAAAGTCTATCTGAGACTGGTCAAAGCTGCATTTCTCCAATTTACAGTATAGACAGTGGTGTATCCTGGTTTTGTGCTGCCCTAGGCAGGACAAAACTCAGGCGCCCCCCTCCCGCCCACGCCACCCCCACCCAACCCTCCCCCCCCGCCCGCGCCACCCCCACCCAACCCTCCCCCCGCCTGCGCCACCCCCACCCAACCCTTCCCCCGTCCCGCCTTCTAAATACACACACACACACATTCACTGACAAATACGCACACACTCACTAGCAGATACACACACACACACTAACATACACACACACACTAACACACACACACACTGACATACGCACACACTAAAACACACTAACAGACACACACTTACAGACACACACACACTAACAGACACACACATACACACACACACACTAACAGACATACACACACACACTAACAGACACACACAGACACACACACTAACAGACATACACACACACACTAACACACACTGACATATACACACACACACTAACAGACACACACAGACCCACACAATAACAGACATACCCACACAATAACAGACATACACACACACACACACACACACACTAACAGACACACACTTACAGACATACACACACTAACAGACACACAAACACACTCACTCACTCACATATTTAATACATTATTTTTTTTTACATTTAACCCCCCCAGCCTCCTTACCTTTGGCAATGCTGGGGGGGGTATCTGTCTCCCTGGTGGTCCAGTGGCTGCTGGGCAGTGCGGGTAGGTGGGCGGCCGGCGAGGGAGCACTTCCTCTGAGCGGTCTGCTCAGCTCCCTCGCGCGCCGCAGAGTGAGGCTGGGAGGCGGAGCCGGAATATGATGTCATATTCCGGTTCCCAGCCTCACTCTGCGGCGCGCGAGGGAGCTGAGCAGACCGCTCAGAGGAAGTGCTCCCTCGCCGGCCGCCCACCTACCCGCACTGCCCAGCAGCCCGCCGGCCGCCCAGCATGCCTTGTTAGCCGCAAGGCTAACAAGGCATTTGCCCTGGGCATTTGGGGGCGGCTTTTTTTGCCGCCCCCTGAAAAATGCCGCCCAAGGCAAATGCCTTGTTTGCCTCGCGGCTAATACGCCCCTGAGTATAGACCGTGTTGCACAAGTTTGAGTAGTACCTTTCTGACTTGTCTATGGTGAGTCTCAATCTCCCTAGAGTGTATCAGTATGTCGTCCAGGTAGACAATAACACAATCATGTTGAAACTCCCTAAGTACCTCATTAATCAAATCCTGAAATACTGCAGGAGCATTGCAAAGTCCAAATGGCATAACTGTGTATTCATAGTGGCCATACCGAGTATTGAACGCCGTCATCCACTCGTGTCCATGCTGGATTCTCACCAAATTATATGCCCCTCTGAGATCTAATTTGGTGAAGATTTTGGAGCCCTTAAGATGATCAAACAACTCGGTAATCAATGGAATAGGATAGGCCAGTGGCGTACATACCAGGGTCGCAGGGGTCGCGGCTGCGACCGGGCCCGGCCCACCAGGGGGCCCGGCCGCCCCTGCGACCCGGTATGTACCCACAGGGCCAGCTTCTTCTGCTGGGGGGCCCAGGAGCCGGCCACCTCCAGGCCCCCCGAGGCTGGCCCTGCTGTCACCCGGCTGGCGGGCGCGCGAGGGAGCACTGTCCCCTGGGTGCTCCCTCTTCAGCTCCCTCGCGCACCGCACTGAAACCGGAGCCGGAAGATGACGTCATCTTCCGGCTCCGGTATCAGTACGCGGCGCGCGAGGGAGCTGAAGAGGGAGCACCCAGGGGACAGTGCTCCCTCGCGCGCCCGCCAGCCGGGTGACCAGCAACACCACTGGACCCCAGGGAATCCCCCCAGCTCTCACACAGGTAAGGAGGCTGGGGGGATTAAATTAAAAAAAAAAAAACAGAAAAAACGTGTGTGTGTGTGTTTAGTGAGTGTGTTAGTGAGTGTGTGTGAGAGTGTGTGAGAGTGTGTTAGTGTTAGTGAGTGTGTGTGTGTTAGTGTTAGTGAGTGTGTTAGTGAGAGTGGTAGTGAGTGAGTGTGTTAGTGAGTGTGTTAATGTGAGTGTGTTAGTGTTAGTGAGTGTGTTAGTGTTAGTGAGTGTGTTAGTGAGAGTGTGAGTGAGTGTGTTAGTGAGTGTGTTAGTGTTAGTGAGTGTGTTAATGTGAGTGTGTTAGTGAGTGTGTGAGTGTTAGTGAGTGAGTGTGTGTGTTAGTGAGTGTGTTAATGTGAGTGTGTTAGTGTTAGTGAGTGTGTTAGTGTTAGTTTGTGTTAGTGAGAGAGTGTGTTAGTGAGTGTGTTAGTGTTAATGTGAGTGTGTTAGTGTTAGTGAGTGTGTTAGTGTTAGTGAGTGTGTTAGTGAGTGTGTTAATGTGAGTGTGTTAGTGTTAGTGTGTTAGTGTTAGTGAGTGTGTTAGTGAGTGTGTTAGTGAGTGTGTTAATGTGAGTGTGTTAGTGAGTGTGTGAGTGTTAGTGAGTGTGTGTGTTAGTGAGTGTGTTAATGTGAGTGTGTTAGTGTTAGTGAGTGTGTTAGTGTTAGTGAGTGTGTTAGTGAGTGTGTTAGTGTTAGTTTGTGTTAGTGTGTGTTAGTGAGAGAGTGTGTTAGTGAGTGTGTTAGTGTTAGTGTGAGTGTGTTAGTGTGAGTGTGTTAGTGTGAGTGTGTTAGTGTGAGTGTGTTAGTGTGAGTGTGTTAGTGTGAGTGTGTTAGTGTTAGTGTGTTAGTGAGTGTGTTAGTGTGAGTGATTGTGTTAGTGAGTGTGTGAGTGATTGTGTTAGTGAGTGTGTTAGTGAGTGTTAGTGAGTGTGTTAGTGTTAGTTTGTGTTAGTTTGTGTGTGTGTTAGTAAGTGAGTGTGTTAGTGAGTGAGTGTGAGGTAGTGAGTGTGTGTTAGTGAGTGTTAGTGTGAGTGATTGTGTTAGTGAGTGTGTTAGTTTTAGAGTGTGTTAGTGTTAGTGTGTGTGTCTGTTACTGAGTATGTTTGTGTGCGTCTGTCACTGAGTGTGTGTCTGTCAGTAAATGTGTGCGTGTTAGTGAGTGTTAGTGTGAGTGATTGTGTTAGTGAGTGTGTTAGTTTTAGAGTGTGTTAGTGTTAGTGTGTGTGTCTGTTACTGAGTATGTTTGTGTGCGTCTGTCACTGAGTGTGTGTCTGTCAGTAAATGTGTGCGTCTGTTCATGAGAGTGTGTGTGTGTGTGTCTAAAGCACTTGCCTTTCTCCAGCGCCGGGCTCCCTTGGCGCTGGCGATCTCTCCGTCCCGATCCGCCTCTCAGCTCCGAATGCACATTGGTGGCAAGAGCCACGCGCGCATTCAAACCGCCCATATAGGAAAGCATTACTCAATGCTTTCCTATGGACGTTCAGCGTCTTCTCACTGTGATTTTCACAGTGAGAATCGCAGAAAATCCTCTAGCGGCTGTCAATGAGACAGCCACTAGAGATGGATTAACCCTCAGTGAAACATAGCAGTTTCTCTGAAACTGCTGTTTTCAGCTGCAGGGTTAAAACTAGAGAGACCTGGCACCCAGACCACTTCATTGAGCTGATTTGATCTGGGTGTCTGTAGTGGTCCTTTAAGTGTATGTGTTTATGCATGCACTGGCGTACATACCGCGGTCGCACGGGTCGCAGCCCTGCGACCAGGTGCCCGCCCGCAATGTGTTGCGGCCCCAGCCCGCGCAGAGTAAGCGGGGGGGGGGGGGGGGCCACAGATCAGTTTTCGCACCGGGGCCCCATGGGTTGTGTGTACGCCACTGGGATAGGCATTTCTGATAGTTATTTTATTCAAACCTCGGTAATCAATACAAGGCCTCAGCGTGCCATCCTTCTTTTTAACGAAAAAAAAACCAGCCCCGGCAGGAGAAGAAGACCTCCTAATGAATCCTTTTTCTAAATTCTCACGAATATATTCCTCTAGAACAGAGTTCTCCTGAACAGATAAAGGATATACATTACCCCTCGGGGGCATAGTACCAGGTAGAAGCTTAATTTTACAATCAAATGACCTGTGTGGAGGTAATGAATCGGCATTCTTCTTGTCGAATACTGCCTTTAAGTCTTGGTACAGGGACGGTATCTGTTTCTCTGTGGACTGGGTAGAACTACCTGGTGTGTTAATATTAGCCAATGGAGAAACCTTGCGTAAACACCTCTCCTGGCAGCTCTGGCCCCACGAGAGTATCTCCCCTAATTCCCAATCGATAATAGGGTTATGTCTCTTCAACCATGGATACCCCAGAACTATGGGAACAGAAGGGGATGAAATGAGCATAAGAGATAAATTTTCCACGTGTAGGATCCCAACATTTAAGTTAATGGGTATTGTCTCACGAAAGATAACAGGGTCCAGTAATGATCTACCATCTATGGCCTCAACGGCCAAGGGTGTCTCCCTTAACTGGGATGGGATATTGTGTTTAGTGGCAAAGGCTTGGTCGATAAAATTCTCAGCAGCTCCGGAATCTATCAAAGCCATAGCCTCTATTACTTCCTTCTCCCAAGTTAAGGAAACTGGTAGCAGAAGCCTGTGATCTTTATAATTAGGAGTAGAGGACAAAATAGAAACACCCAAGGCCTGTCCTCTAGAGAAACTTAGGTGCGAGCGTTTCCCGGGCGGTTAGGGCAGTTCGAGAGTAAATGGCCTCTGGCTCCACAATACATACATAACCCCTCCCTTCTCCTGTACTGTCTCTCCTCCTCAGAGAGACGGGTATAGCCTATCTGCATAGGTTCAGGAAGCAATGAGACCGTGGAGTCAGGACTTAGAAATGCGGGAGCTAACTTAAAGGAAGGTCTCCGGTTCCTCTCTCGAGTGTTCTGTCTCTCTCTTAAACGTTCATCTATACGAGAAATGAACGAAATTAAATCCTCTAAATTTTCAGGAAGTTCTCTAGTAGCAACCTCATCAAGGATTACATCTGATAGCCCATTCAAAAATACATCCATATACGCCTGCTCATTCCACTTGACTTCTGACGCCAGAGACCTGAACTCTAGTGCATAATCCACAAGTGTTCGGTTCTCCTGTCTCAGGCGTAACAGTAATCCCGCCTTCTAAATACACACACACACACATTCACTGACAAATACGCACACACTCACTAGCAGATACACACACACACACACACACACACTAACATACACACACACACTAACACACACACACACTGACATACGCACACACTAAAACACACTAACAGACACACACTTACAGACACACACACACACTAACAGACACACACATACACACACACACACTAACAGACATACACACACACACTAACAGACATACACACACACTGACATACACACACACACTAACAGACACACACAGACACACACACTAACAGACATACACACACACTAACACACACTGACATATACACACACACACTAACAGACACACACAGACCCACACAATAACAGACATACCCACACAATAACAGACATACACACACACACACACACACACTAACAGACACACACTTACAGACATACACACACTAACAGACACACAAACACACTCACTCACTCACATATTTAATACATTATTTTTTTTTACATTTAACCCCCCCAGCCTCCTTACCTTTGGGAATGCTGGGGGGGGTATCTGTCTCCCTGGTGGTCCAGTGGCTGCTGGGCAGTGCGGGTAGGTGGGCGGCCGGCGAGGGAGCACTTCCTCTGAGCGGTCTGCTCAGCTCCCTCGCGCGCCGCAGAGTGAGGCTGGGAGGCGGAGCCGGAATATGATGTCATATTCCGGTTCCCAGCCTCACTCTGCGGCGCGCGAGGGAGCTGAGCAGACCGCTCAGAGGAAGTGCTCCCTCGCCGGCCGCCCACCTACCCGCACTGCCCAGCAGCCCGCCGGCCGCCCAGCATGCCTTGTTAGCCGCAAGGCTAACAAGGCATTTGCCCTGGGCATTTGGGGGCGGCTTTTTTTGCCGCCCCCTGAAAAATGCCGCCCAAGGCAAATGCCTTGTTTGCCTCGCGGCTAATACGCCCCTGAGTATAGACCGTGTTGCAGAAGTTTGAGTAGTACCTTTCTGACTTGTCTATGGTGAGTCTCAATCTCCCTAGAGTGTATCAGTATGTCGTCCAGGTAGACAATAACACAATCATGTTGAAACTCCCTAAGTACCTCATTAATCAAATCCTGAAATACTGCAGGAGCATTGCAAAGTCCAAATGGCATAACTGTGTATTCATAGTGGCCATACCGAGTATTGAACGCCGTCATCCACTCGTGTCCATGCTGGATTCTGACCAAATTATATGCCCCTCTGAGATCTAATTTGGTGAAGATTTTGGAGCCCTCAAACAACTCGGTAATCAATGGAATAGGATAGGCCAGTGGCGTACATACCAGGGTCGCAGGGGTCGCGGCTGCGACCGGGCCCGGCCCACCAGGGGGCCCGGCCGCCCCTGCGACCCGGTATGTACCCACAGGGCCAGCCTCTTCTGCTGGGGGGCCCAGGAGCCGGCCACCTCCGGGCCCCCCGAGGCTGGCCCTGCTGTCACCCGGCTGGCGGGCGCGCGAGGGAGCACTGTCCCCTGGGTGCTCCCTCTTCAGCTCCCTCGCGCACCGCACTGAAACCGGAGCCGGAAGATGACGTCATCTTCCGGCTCCGGTATCAGTACGCGGCGCGCGAGGGAGCTGAAGAGGGAGCACCCAGGGGACAGTGCTCCCTCGCGCGCCCGCCAGCCGGGTGACCAGCAACACCACTGGACCCCAGGGAATCCCCCCAGCTCTCACACAGGTAAGGAGGCTGGGGGGATTAAATTAAAAAAAAAAAAACAGAAAAAACGTGTGTGTGTGTGTTTAGTGAGTGTGTTAGTGAGTGTGTGTGAGAGTGTGTTAGTGTTAGTGAGTGTGTGTGTGTTAGTGTTAGTGAGTGTGTTAGTGAGAGTGGTAGTGAGTGAGTGTGTTAGTGAGTGTGTTAATGTGAGTGTGTTAGTGTTAGTGAGTGTGTTAGTGTTAGTGAGTGTGTTAGTGAGAGTGTGAGTGAGTGTGTTAGTGAGTGTGTTAGTGTTAGTGAGTGTGTTAATGTGAGTGTGTTAGTTAGTGTGTGAGTGTTAGTGAGTGAGTGTGTGTGTTAGTGAGTGTGTTAATGTGAGTGTGTTAGTGTTAGTGAGTGTGTTAGTGTTAGTTTGTGTTAGTGAGAGAGTGTGTTAGTGAGTGTGTTAGTGTTAATGTGAGTGTGTTAGTGTTAGTGAGTGTGTTAGTGTTAGTGAGTGTGTTAGTGAGTGTGTTAATGTGAGTGTGTTAGTGTTAGTGAGTGTGTTAGTGAGTGTGTTAGTGAGTGTGTTAATGTGAGTGTGTTAGTGAGTGTGTGAGTGTTAGTGAGTGTGTGTGTTAGTGAGTGTGTTAATGTGAGTGTGTTAGTGTTAGTGAGTGTGTTAGTGTTAGTGAGTGTGTTAGTGTTAGTGAGTGTGTTAGTGAGTGTGTTAGTGTTAGTTTGTGTTAGTGTGTGTTAGTGAGAGAGTGTGTTAGTGAGTGTGTTAGTGTTAGTGTGAGTGTGTTAGTGTGAGTGTGTTAGTGTGAGTGTGTTAGTGTGAGTGTGTTAGTGTGAGTGTGTTAGTGTGAGTGTGTTAGTGTGTGTGTTAGTGTGAGTGATTGTGTTAGTGAGTGTGTGAGTGATTGTGTTAGTGAGTGTGTTAGTGAGTGTGTTAGTGTTAGTGAGTGTGTTAGTGTGTGTTAGTGAGTGTGTTAGTGTTAGTTTGTGTTAGTTTGTGTGTGTGTTAGTAAGTGAGTGTGTTAGTGAGTGAGTGTGAGGTAGTGAGTGTGTGTTAGTGAGTGTTAGTGTGAGTGATTGTGTTAGTGAGTGTGTTAGTTTTAGAGTGTGTTAGTGTTAGTGTGTGTGTCTGTTACTGAGTATGTTTGTGTGCGTCTGTCACTGAGTGTGTGTCTGTCAGTAAATGTGTGCGTCTGTTCATGAGAGTGTGTGTGTGTGTGTCTAAAGCACTTGCCTTTCTCCAGCGCCGGGCTCCCTTGGCGCTGGCGATCTCTCCGTCCCGATCCGCCTCTCAGCTCCGAATGCACATGCGTGGCAAGAGCCACGCGCGCATTCAAACCGCCCATATAGGAAAGCATTACTCAATGCTTTCCTATGGACGTTCAGCGTCTTCTCACTGTGATTTTCACAGTGAGAATCGCAGAAAATCCTCTAGCGGCTGTCAATGAGACAGCCACTAGAGATGGATTAACCCTCAGTGAAACATAGCAGTTTCTCTGAAACTGCTGTTTTCAGCTGCAGGGTTAAAACTAGAGAGACCTGGCACCCAGACCACTTCATTGAGCTGATTTGATCTGGGTGTCTGTAGTGGTCCTTTAAGTGTATGTGTTTATGCATGCACTGGCGTACATACCGCGGTCGCACGGGTCGCAGCCATGCGACCAGGTGCCCGCCCGCAATGTGTTGCGGCCCCAGCCCGCGCAGAGTAAGCGGGGGGGGGGGGGCCCACAGATCAGTTTTCGCACCGGGGCCCCATGGGTTGTGTGTACGCCACTGGGATAGGCATTTCTGATAGTTATTTTATTCAAACCTCGGTAATCAATACAAGGCCTCAGCGTGCCATCCTTCTTTTTAACGAAAAAAAAACCAGCCCCGGCAGGAGAAGAAGACCTCCTAATGAATCCTTTTTCTAAATTCTCACGAATATATTCCTCTAGAACAGATAAAGGATATACATTACCCCTCGGGGGCATAGTACCAGGTAGAAGCTTAATTTTACAATCAAATGACCTGTGTGGAGATAATGAATCGGCATTCTTCTTGTCGAATACTGCCTTTAAGTCTTGGTACAGGGACGGTATCTGTTTCTCTGTGGACTGGGTAGAACTACCTGGTGTGTTAATATTAGCCAATGGAGAAACCTTGCGTAAACACCTCTCCTGGCAGCTCTGGCCCCACGAGAGTATCTCCCCTAATTCCCAATCGATAATAGGGTTATGTCTCTTCAACCATGGATACCCCAGAACTATGGGAACAGAAGGGGATGAAATGAGCATAAGAGATAAATTTTCCACGTGTAGGATCCCAACATTTAAGTTAATGGGTATTGTCTCACGAAAGATAACGGGGTCCAGTAATGATCTACCATCTATGGCCTCAACGGCCAAGGGTGTCTCCCTTAACTGGGATGGGATATTGTGTTTAGTGGCAAAGGCTTGGTCGATAAAATTCTCAGCAGCTCCGGAATCTATCAAAGCCATAGCCTCTATTACTTCCTTCTCCCAAGTTAAGGAAACTGGTAGCAGAAGCCTGTGATCTTTATAATTAGGAGTAGAGGACAAAATAGAAACACCCAAGGCCTGTCCTCTAGAGAAACTTAGGTGCGAGCGTTTCCCGGGCGGTTAGGGCAGTTCGAGAGTAAATGGCCTCTGGCTCCACAATACATACATAACCCCTCCCTTCTCCTGTACTGTCTCTCCTCCTCAGAGAGATGGGTATAGCCTATCTGCATAGGTTCAGGAAGCAATGAGACCGTGGAGTCAGGACTTGCGGGAGCTAACTTAAAGGAAGGTCTCCGGTTCCTCTCTCGAGTGTTCTGTCTCTCTCTTAAACGTTCATCTATACGAGAAATGAACGAAATTAAATCCTCTAAATTTTCAGGAAGTTCTCTAGTAGCAACCTCATCAAGGATTACATCTGATAGCCCATTCAAAAATACATCCATATACGCCTGCTCATTCCACTTGACTTCTGACGCCAGAGACCTGAACTCTAGTGCATAATCCACAAGTGTTCGGTTCTCCTGTCTCAGGCGTAACAGTAATCTGGCTGCATTAACCTTTCTACCTGGAGGGTCAAAAGTTCTTCTAAAAGCAGCTACAAATGCGTTATAATTGTATACTAACGGGTTATCGTTCTCCCATAGTGGGTTGGCCCATCTCAGAGCCTTCTCAATGAGTAAGGTGATAATAAATCCCACCTTTGCCCTATCCGTAGGATAGGAGCGAGGTTGCAATTCAAAGTGGATACTAATTTGGTTTAAAAAACCACGACACTTCTCAGGGGCACCACCATAACGTACTGCTGGGGTAATGCGAGAAGAAGCACCTACAGTGGCTACCTCTAGGCCTGAACTTACAGGAGAGATAGGGGTAGTACGTAACTCCTCTGGTGGATTATTGGCACGAGATAATAACGCCTGTAGCGCTAGCGCCATCTGATCCATTCTGTGATCCATGGCTTCAAACCTAGGATCAGGAGAACCAAGCTGACTGTTTGTACTTGCAGGATCCATTGGCCCTGTCGTAATGTCAGGATCGGGACAGGGATCCAACACGCAGAGTACAAACAGTAGCCAGATACGTATACCGGACCTTAGAATGGCCGGACTAACGTAAGTAGTACAGTAGAGAATGGTCAAAGGCAAGCCGAGGTCGAGGGTAACAGAAGACAGGTAAGCGAGAGACAAGCCGAGTCAAGGGTAACAGAGATAAGCAGAGTAGAGCAAACAAGCCGGGTCAAAACCAAAAGGGATAACTAGAAAACACGAGCACTGAGTGACTAGAACAAGCTAGAACCACGACAGGGCAATGAGCTAACGAAAGAAGCACTGTTAAATGCCCTGTTCAGATAAGTAGACACACCTCCGACGAGTCCTGATTGGTCCTGAACCAATTGAGTGACAGGTCGTTCCGGTTTGACGTCCTGACGTCGACTTCCGGACGTCATGCTATAAAAGGGAGTCACTCCCTCGCGGCCGGCTTTGCATGACCGGATGGACCGCGAGGAAGAGGGAAAACAGGCCGTCCGGATGGATGAATGACTAAGTCTCTACCTCTCTCGGAGGTAGAGACCTCGGGTACCCTGACAACGGGGAACCAGGCACGCAGAGATGTGGATGCCATGGTTCTTATACATTTCCCGTTACCGTAGGGACGGAGACACACCTGGACCCACGGCAGAGGTGCAGACCGATGCGAACCTTGCTGGAAGGATCACACCCCATGTAGCTTGATTGCTCACTACTCTCTGCTTCTAACCTTTTCCTTACCCCCTTCTACCTGCATACCGGGGCCCAGGGAGACCCGGGATCGAGGCCGGATGGGTTGATTATGAGACAGACAAATAACACAATATACCAGGAGAGTAACAGGGATGAACAAAACGTGCTATTGTAGATGGAAACTGACAAAACACACTGACATTTAATCAAAGGCACGGAGCTCCAGGACACTCTGCGGTTTGAATACCCGGCACTTAGACGGGAATATAGAAAGTATGACGAACATCTGGCAGTTAGATAAACACATAACTTATCTCATCCGCGTACAAGAGTAACACCCATACTAAACAGAATATCGACATTTACCACACAATAACTGGAGACAAGGATTCAGGCACCACAGTAGGGGTGCAGGGATACCTGAACAACACACAAGCTCTGCCATAGGTAACAGTTATGGGGAAATTCTAGACCCTGAGCACTAAACATAAGCTACATGTTATGTCAAGCTCCCACTTAAGATTGATACATGGAGTTACACTAAAAGTATGTTGTTACTTTCAATGTTATAACAGAATTAAGCATATATGTTCCCTATAGTGGGGTGAGGTTAACTGGACCTACTTCCCGGAAAGTCGATGCGGGCCTGCGTGTCCACTTATTCCGTGAACAAGCTGGCCAATGGGCCTGCAAGATGTATGTTTTTCTCATGGATCCCGAGTTTTCCTTACTTATGTTATGCACGCATTATATACATGATTAGACCTGCGAGTCTTACTATGTCACTTACGCTGAACCTACAAACAAATAAACGAATGTAAAAAAAAAGAATATATATATATATATAGAGAGAGAGATGATTTAGGCACTCACCCTTTAGAAACTTTCTGATTATTCTTGCCTTTGTTGCTGCCAGCGTCAAACATATAACCAGAGATTAATAGGAGCACTCAGAAGGACTTCTTTTCCGTGTTTTAATGTGAGGTTTACATCAAAGTGTAACGCATCCAATCGACGTTTCGACCCCTAAGGGTCTTTTTCAAGATCAAACAATAAGTGACATATACAGCGTTTAAATATAAAATACAAACTAACAACTCACCAATCTTGTGCGTGCAGCTAACCGAACCCGGAAGTGTCCCGGCACCTCACGTGATACTTTAGGCGTGCGTAATTACGTGCAACGCGGTTGCTAGGCAATGGAGTGTAAACTCCGTGTTTGGAAAGGTACACAACAAGAAACACCCGTGTATAGAAAAGAGTATGCAGGGTTAGGAGATCTCAGAAACGAGATCATAATGTGGTGATTAAAACAAAAGAATACATGAGAAGTATTCTATAGGAAGATTTCCTACTTGTTCATAATATGTCTATGAGACAGCCGAGGGGTCAGAGATTTAAAGTGCAATGAAAAAGTGCAATAAAAAAGTGACAAGTGCAAGTGGGTGACAGAATGGCACACACTGAAAGTGATGCAATCTACTCGGCAGAAAGGTCTCATACAATTCTTCAAAGAGAAAAATAATGAACAGGTACAAAAGATCAGAAAAAATCTTGAAGAAAAATAAAGTGGTAATAAACTATCAAGGTGATAAACAATGATAAATATTTTGCAAATCTGCAAAAATTATACTTTTGAATGTCACTAGTGATTCATCTTACAGTTAAATATATCAATATCTGGAGGTCAAGACCAATATACTAATATATTAACGTGTTAACTAAATAGTATTAATTATTCAAAGAAACATAGTAAATTAAATATATTCATTCAGTCCTTTTGGGGTGACGGTGTCTAAGCGATGTATCCAATAGGTTTCTATTGGGGTTCAATTGGGGCTGATGTGTGTTGTAGTCCTTGCTGCTTAAGCGCAGGACTTCTCTTTTTGTATTTGTATTTACTTTGTATCACACAGCCTGGTTACAATGCTGCTACCCATCCCATGTGTTCCCTATTAAGGGTTAATAAGTAAAGGGGTGTATATAAAAAATATCCCTTTCTGTCTCATTAGAGATATCTTTGCCAGAAGCTCAAGGAAGCAGGCTGAAGGGTCAGTGTTAGGACCCGCTTAGGGGGGTCTGCCTTGACGTTGGCAGGCGGGCATCCCTCCAATGGCCATTGGAGCAACTAAATGACCTCCATTTGTCTAAATATACATAGGGATTAAGGAGAAAGCGCAAGTAACATTTTCTTTTCTTTGGTTTTTACTATATATTGGGGCTGATGTGTGTTGTAGTCCTTGCTGCTTAAGCGCAGGACTTCTCTTTTTGTATTTGTATTTACTTTGTATCACACAGCCTGGTTACAATGCTGCTACCCATCCCATGTGTTCCCTATTAAGGGTTAATAAGTAAAGGGGTGTATATAAAAAATATCCCTTTCTGTCTCATTAGAGATATCTTTGCCAGAAGCTCAAGGAAGCAGGCTGAAGGGTCAGTGTTAGGACCCGCTTAGGGGGGTCTGCCTTGACGTTGGCAGGCGGGCATCCCTCCAATGGCCATTGGAGCAACTAAATGACCTCCATTTGTCTAAATATACATAGGGATTAAGGAGAAAGCGCAAGTAACATTTTCTTTTCTTTGTTTTTTACTATATATTGGGGCTGATGTGTGTTGTAGTCCTTGCTGCTTAAGCGCAGGACTTCTCTTTTTGTATTTGTATTTACTTTGTATCACACAGCCTGGTTACAATGCTGCTACCCATCCCATGTGTTCCCTATTAAGGGTTAATAAGTAAAGGGGTGTATATAAAAAATATCCCTTTCTGACTCATTAGAGATATCTTTGCCAGAAGCTCAAGGAAGCAGGCTGAAGGGTCAGTGTTAGGACCCGCTTAGGGGGGTCTGCCTTGACGTTGGCAGGCGGGCATCCCTCCAATGGCCATTGGAGCAACTAAATGACCTCCATTTGTCTAAATATACATAGGGATTAAGGAGAAAGCGCAAGTAACATTTTCTTTTCTTTGTTTTTTACTATATATTGGGGCTGATGTGTGTTGTAGTCCTTGCTGCTTAAGCGCAGGACTTCTCTTTTTGTATTTGTATTTACTTTGTATCACACAGCCTGGTTACAATGCTGCTACCCATCCCATGTGTTCCCTATTAAGGGTTAATAAGTAAAGGGGTGTATATAAAAAATATCCCTTTCTGTCTCATTAGAGATATCTTTGCCAGAAGCTCAAGGAAGCAGGCTGAAGGGTCAGTGTTAGGACCCGCTTAGGGGGGTCTGCCTTGACGTTGGCAGGCGGGCATCCCTCCAATGGCCATTGGAGCAACTAAATGACCTCCATTTGTCTAAATATACATAGGGATTAAGGAGAAAGCGCAAGTAACATTTTTACTATATATTGGGGCTGATGTGTGTTGTAGTCCTTGCTGCTTAAGCGCAGGACTTCTCTTTTTGTATTTGTATTTACTTTGTATCACACAGCCTGGTTACAATGCTGCTACCCATCCCATGTGTTCCCTATTAAGGGTTAATAAGTAAAGGGGTGTATATAAAAAATATCCCTTTCTGTCTCATTAGAGATATCTTTGCCAGAAGCTCAAGGAAGCAGGCTGAAGGGTCAGTGTTAGGACCCGCTTAGGGGGGTCTGCCTTGACGTTGGCAGGCGGGCATCCCTCCAATGGCCATTGGAGCAACTAAATGACCTCCATTTGTCTAAATATACATAGGGATTAAGGAGAAAGCGCAAGTAACATTTTCTTTTCTTTGTTTTTTACTATATATTGGGGCTGATGTGTGTTGTAGTCCTTGCTGCTTAAGCGCAGGACTTCTCTTTTTGTATTTGTATTTACTTTGTATCACACAGCCTGGTTACAATGCTGCTACCCATCCCATGTGTTCCCTATTAAGGGTTAATAAGTAAAGGGGTGTATATAAAAAATATCCCTTTCTGTCTCATTAGAGATATCTTTGCCAGAAGCTCAAGGAAGCAGGCTGAAGGGTCAGTGTTAGGACCCGCTTAGGGGGGTCTGCCTTGACGTTGGCAGGCGGGCATCCCTCCAATGGCCATTGGAGCAACTAAATGACCTCCATTTGTCTAAATATACATAGGGATTAAGGAGAAAGCGCAAGTAACATTTTCTTTTCTTTGGTTTTTACTATATATTGGGGCTGATGTGTGTTGTAGTCCTTGCTGCTTAAGCGCAGGACTTCTCTTTTTGTATTTGTATTTACTTTGTATCACACAGCCTGGTTACAATGCTGCTACCCATCCCATGTGTTCCCTATTAAGGGTTAATAAGTAAAGGGGTGTATATAAAAAATATCCCTTTCTGTCTCATTAGAGATATCTTTGCCAGAAGCTCAAGGAAGCAGGCTGAAGGGTCAGTGTTAGGACCCGCTTAGGGGGGTCTGCCTTGACGTTGGCAGGCGGGCATCCCTCCAATGGCCATTGGAGCAACTAAATGACCTCCATTTGTCTAAATATACATAGGGATTAAGGAGAAAGCGCAAGTAACATTTTTACTATATATTGGGGCTGATGTGTGTTGTAGTCCTTGCTGCTTAAGCGCAGGACTTCTCTTTTTGTATTTGTATTTACTTTGTATCACACAGCCTGGTTACAATGCTGCTACCCATCCCATGTGTTCCCTATTAAGGGTTAATAAGTAAAGGGGTGTATATAAAAAATATCCCTTTCTGTCTCATTAGAGATATCTTTGCCAGAAGCTCAAGGAAGCAGGCTGAAGGGTCAGTGTTAGGACCCGCTTAGGGGGGTCTGCCTTGACGTTGGCAGGCGGGCATCCCTCCATTGGCCATTGGAGCAACTAAATGACCTCCATTTGTCTAAATATACATAGGGATTAAGGAGAAAGCGCAAGTAACATTTTCTTTTCTTTGGTTTTTACTATATATTGGGGCTGATGTGTGTTGTAGTCCTTGCTGCTTAAGCGCAGGACTTCTCTTTTTGTATTTGTATTTACTTTGTATCACACAGCCTGGTTACAATGCTGCTACCCATCCCATGTGTTCCCTATTAAGGGTTAATAAGTAAAGGGGTGTATATAAAAAATATCCCTTTCTGTCTCATTAGAGATATCTTTGCCAGAAGCTCAAGGAAGCAGGCTGAAGGGTCAGTGTTAGGACCCGCTTAGGGGGGTCTGCCTTGACGTTGGCAGGTGGGCATCCCTCCAATGGCCATTGGAGCAACTAAATGACCTCCATTTGTCTAAATATACATAGGGATTAAGGAGAAAGCGCAAGTAACATTTTCTTTTCTTTGGTTTTTACTATATATTGGGGCTGATGTGTGTTGTAGTCCTTGCTGCTTAAGCGCAGGACTTCTCTTTTTGTATTTGTATTTACTTTGTATCACACAGCCTGGTTACAATGCTGCTACCCATCCCATGTGTTCCCTATTAAGGGTTAATAAGTAAAGGGGTGTATATAAAAAATATCCCTTTCTGTCTCATTAGAGATATCTTTGCCAGAAGCTCAAGGAAGCAGGCTGAAGGGTCAGTGTTAGGACCCGCTTAGGGGGGTCTGCCTTGACGTTGGCAGGCGGGCATCCCTCCAATGGCCATTGGAGCAACTAAATGACCTCCATTTGTCTAAATATACATAGGGATTAAGGAGAAAGCGCAAGTAACATTTTCTTTTCTTTGGTTTTTTACTATATATTGGGGCTGATGTGTGTTGTAGTCCTTGCTGCTTAAGCGCAGGACTTCTCTTTTTGTATTTGTATTTACTTTGTATCACACAGCCTGGTTACAATGCTGCTACCCATCCCATGTGTTCCCTATTAAGGGTTAATAAGTAAAGGGGTGTATATAAAAAATATCCCTTTCTGTCTCATTAGAGATATCTTTGCCAGAAGCTCAAGGAAGCAGGCTGAAGGGTCAGTGTTAGGACCCGCTTAGGGGGGTCTGCCTTGACGTTGGCAGGCGGGCATCCCTCCAATGGCCATTGGAGCAACTAAATGACCTCCATTTGTCTAAATATACATAGGGATTAAGGAGAAAGCGCAAGTAACATTTTCTTTTCTTTGGTTTTTACTATATATTGGGGCTGATGTGTGTTGTAGTCCTTGCTGCTTAAGCGCAGGACTTCTCTTTTTGTATTTGTATTTACTTTGTATCACACAGCCTGGTTACAATGCTGCTACCCATCCCATGTGTTCCCTATTAAGGGTTAATAAGTAAAGGGGTGTATATAAAAAATATCCCTTTCTGTCTCATTAGAGATATCTTTGCCAGAAGCTCAAGGAAGCAGGCTGAAGGGTCAGTGTTAGGACCCGCTTAGGGGGGTCTGCCTTGACGTTGGCAGGCGGGCATCCCTCCAATGGCCATTGGAGCAACTAAATGACCTCCATTTGTCTAAATATACATAGGGATTAAGGAGAAAGCGCAAGTAACATTTTTACTATATATTGGGGCTGATGTGTGTTGTAGTCCTTGCTGCTTAAGCGCAGGACTTCTCTTTTTGTATTTGTATTTACTTTGTATCACACAGCCTGGTTACAATGCTGCTACCCATCCCATGTGTTCCCTATTAAGGGTTAATAAGTAAAGGGGTGTATATAAAAAATATCCCTTTCTGTCTCATTAGAGATATCTTTGCCAGAAGCTCAAGGAAGCAGGCTGAAGGGTCAGTGTTAGGACCCGCTTAGGGGGGTCTGCCTTGACGTTGGCAGGCGGGCATCCTTCCAATGGCCATTGGAGCAACTAAATGACCTCCATTTGTCTAAATATACATAGGGATTAAGGAGAAAGCGCAAGTAACATTTTCTTTTCTTTGGTTTTTACTATATATTGGGGCTGATGTGTGTTGTAGTCCTTGCTGCTTAAGCGCAGGACTTCTCTTTTTGTATTTGTATTTACTTTGTATCACACAGCCTGGTTACAATGCTGCTACCCATCCCATGTGTTCCCTATTAAGGGTTAATAAGTAAAGGGGTGTATATAAAAAATATCCCTTTCTGTCTCATTAGAGATATCTTTGCCAGAAGCTCAAGGAAGCAGGCTGAAGGGTCAGTGTTAGGACCCGCTTAGGGGGGTCTGCCTTGACGTTGGCAGGCGGGCATCCCTCCAATGGCCATTGGAGCAACTAAATGACCTCCATATATTTAATTGAAACCGGTACATTAAGGCATTGCTCTGCCTTTTACGTTTACATGTTCCTGCTCAGTTAAGGGGCTTGTCTCATTTAATCGGACCCACATTAGGTCCTCAATACGTTACTGTCACGTATTCAACCTCACCTTGTGGTGTTGGCAATAGGAATTGCCTTAGTAGCAGTGATGGAGGTGCCGTTCAGCGGTCTGGCACTGGTATACCTGACTGCTGCAGCATATCTGTGGATGCCGGCAGCTTCGCAACCACACTATATTATAGCCCCATGTCCACCCACGGTAATGACAACGTCGACGTGCGTGTGACATCACGTTGTAGACGTGCACGCACGTTTAGTGGTCAAAGGCTGGTTACGGCCAATCGGATCTGCAAGAGGGTTATTTAAACTAATTTCTTCTTTCCCTCATTGCCCTGTCATGGTTTCCCTTAGTAGGTTATCCGAGAGTGTGTTCCTGAGTGTTTATTTCTGGTTATTGACTTTGGCTTCGTTTGACTTCCCTGTATTCTGGAATCCTTGACTTTTGTTTTCCCTCATCGTTGTGTCTCATTCTGTGTCCCCGACCTCGGCAAGTATTCTGACTATTATCTGGTAGGGATATGCATGGGGAAAATTTTAGGTTTGGTTCGGCATTCCGAAATTCAGGACTTCGGCAATTCGGATCTTCGGCACTTCGGCATTTCGGAACTTCGGCAACTTCGGCACTTTGGAATTTCGGAACTTCGGCAACTTAGGGACATCTCTTGCAGACGCTTAGTAGATGACTCCCTAATTCCCACGGTATTAGGGAGTTATCTACTAATAGGCTGAAAGACCTAAATTGGTCATTCAGCCACATTTACTAATACTAAGTAAAAATTACTTAGTATTAGTAAATTTTCCCCTACTCGCTATACCGCAAGGTAAATGTAGAGACTTCCCTGTCAGTCTCTTCATTTACCTGTCAGAGCACTCTGATTGGATGGCTTAAACCAACCAACCAGAGTGCTCTGATCCTAATTGCAGGGCAGGGCAAGGCTTTATAAACCTTCCCCCGCCCTGCAGAACTCAGTCTGCGCGGAGCCCTCCATGGGTGAAGATGGATTATATTTTTCGTGCTTGGTTTTTTTGTGAGACGGATATTATGTTTTTTTATTTGGCCTTTTCTGGGGCTGAAAAAATAAGATTTTAGAAAAAAGAAGACATCAAATGGTAAGTTTTTAGTTTTTTTTCTTTTTTTTTTTACAGGTACTTAATTATTGTCCCCCCCTCACTATTTTAGGGTGAGGGGGGTAGGTAAGGATTTGAATAATGTTTTGGGGAGGGGGTGAGTAGGGGATTGAGGACCCCTAGTTACCTGGGGGGGGCATTTTTTATTTAGGGCCCCCACCCACCGCTCAGGGGTGAGGGCCGGGGGGAGGACAATAGGTCCCCCCCCTTTTATTTTACTTTAGGGACCCCACCCACCGCTCAGGGGTGGAGGCCGGGGGGAAGACAATAGGTCCACCCCCTTATTCTTCTTTAGGGCCCCACCCACCGCTCAGGGGTGGGGCACAGGGGGAGTACAATAGGTCCCACCCCTTATTCTTCTTTAGGGCCCTCACCCACCACTCAGGGGTGGGGGCTGGAGGGGCCAATAGGTCCCCACCCCTTTAATTTACTTTATCCGGATTGCCCGAAATTCGTCGGAATTGACATTCGGATTGAAACTAATTGCACATGTCTATTATCTGGTACGTTAAGTCCGGCCATTCTAAGGCCTGGTAAGACGTTATCTTTAGTCCTAGGTGTGATACAGTTTTGCATGCTGGATCAACTAGTAAGTCTGACAGTTACATTCTTACAAAATATTCTGTTGTGCTATCTGTTTTCCAGCTTTGACAATCACTTCCTTAGACAAACTAAGATACAGAGAGTTACTCCAACACCTATTAGGTAATTTGTAAAAAAAAAAATAATTTCATGCATTTCTTCTTTTTACACATATCCCTATTTACTTTTAGGTGCACATAACAGACCCCTCTCCGGTAAGAGTACTCTCTCACCGGCTCTGTTTAGAGTACGTTTTGTATATATATTTACAAGGCTATAATCCAGTACTTCACTTATCATAGGTTAATTGATTGATCTTTTTTTTTCAGTTAAGTGCCTTTCAAACTACATCTTCCTCCAGCTTTTCTACTCCTATTTCGGTACGTACGGTTACGTTTATGCTGCTTCTCATAAGACAAGCCCCTGCTAGGGATAGAGAACTGGCTGCAACGGTTAGGAACTGGCCTTACTACTTGTTTAAGTTATCATTCCCATGAGGCCAACCCCCATCCCCCACCGCACGTGGAGGTATCACCCACACTGCCCCACGTTAGATTATTTGCCTCATATCTCCTTTCGCAGGGGTTGTTTAGAGTGTCACATGTCACAGCCATATGCATTTTTCTCCATATTGTCACCGAGAGACCAACATCCCGCCACATCGTTCGGCGGCCACATACCCCCACGGGCCAAATCATAGATAAAGCCTCTCTTTGCTACTTGGCAATTAGCAGGGATTTACCTGTCACGGTGCAGTTAAAGGACCACTATAGGCACCCAGACCACTTTAGCTTAATGAAGTGGTCTGGGTGCCTGGTCCAGCTAGGGTCAACCCTTTTTTTTTTTTTTTTTTAAACATAGCAGTTTCAGAGGGTTAATCCAGCCTCTAGAGCCTCTAGTGGCTGTCTCATTGACAGCCGCTAGAGGCGCTTGCATGCTTCTCACTGTGAAAATCACAGTAGGAAGACGCCAGCGTCCATAGGAAAGCCTTGTAAATGCTTTCCTATAAGACTGGCTGAATGCGCACACGGCTTCTGCCGCGCATGCGCATTCAGCCGATGACGTCGCTAGGAAGGAGGAGAGGAGGAGGCCTGGAGAAAGGTAAGATTTTAACCACTTCCTCTCTCCAGAGGCCGGCGGGAGGGGGACCCTGAGGGTGGGGGCACCCTCAGGGCACTATAGTGCCAGGAAAACGAGTTCCTGGCACTATAGTGGTCCTTTTAAGTTCTTCGCCACCGGCACTAGCTAGCAAGCCAGTTCTATATACAGTATATCACCATTGGCTCATAAATAGTATTGTATTTGCTAATCTCTTTTAGGATGTCACAAGAATCACTCCAAGAAGATGTCCTGTCTCTTCAGGGCACTCCTTCCAGACCCAGCACACCCGTTAGACCTAGCTCACCCGCTGAGTCTCTCATACCAGCTACCCCCGGGTCTCTGAGATCTTGGACCATTCCAAAACTGGCAGCAAAACTACGATGTAGGAATGTTCCTTTTCCAGCCAAAGCTAGGAAAGCAGAAATAAAATACTAACGGTCCAGTCCTATGACCCCAGGCCCGACACAAGCTCTGAGGAGCCCCATGCCAGTAGTGCTGGGGATTGTGGGAACCGCGATGAAGCATGGTAGACATGGGAATCGCGAGGGAGCATGCTAGACATGCTCCTCCTCCTTCAGCCCTCAGCATCATCTGTGACAGAAGTGCCGCCGGACCGGCGAAGCTGCCACCCGACCCGGCGGCTCCAGTCTGGAACGCGGCCGCCCCCCTGACTTCTCTAGGTAAATGGGGGGGGGGGGGGGAGAATAAAACAGAGAGGGGAATACACAGAGTAAGGAGGGAGACAGAGGAGGAATAGAGAGATGGTGGAGGGAGGAGAAAGAGACCGAGGGGAAAAGAGATGTGGAGGAGGGAGAGACACAGGCAAAGGGGTGAGAAAGAGACAGAAGGGAAGAGAGATGTGGAGGAGGAGAGACACAGGGAAAGGGGGGAGAAAGAGACAGAGGGGAAGAGAGAGACAAAGAGGGAGAAATGAGAGACACACAAGGGGAGGGGGAGAAAGAGGCAGAGGGGGAAGAGAGAGACTGGGAAGGAGAGGGGAGACATTGACACAGAGGAGCAGTGAGGGGGAGAAAGAAAAATACAGAGTGACTGGGGGGAGACAAAAAGGCACACAGGGGCTGGAGATAAAAAAAGAGACACATATAGGGGCTGTATATATCACTGGTGGATGGGGGGGGGGCAACGGGGCATTCCCCCTGCCAGCCGATCTCCCTCCCTCTTCCGCAGGCACCGTGCAGGCAGCCAGCAGGGGAGGGAGGAAGAGAGGACCCGGGAGCTCAACCTGCAGCTTCCCTGGGTCCTTCTCGCACGAGCACAGAGCGTTGCCGCAGTTACCACGGCAACGCTCTGGCTCTCATGAAGGTGAGCTCTAGCCCTACGGAGCTACGGACTAGAGTTAACTCTCACCACTGCGACCACCAGGGATTCCTGGTGGTCGCAGTAGTGAGGGCGAACTCTAGCCCCATACACACACAGCCCACATACACACACACACCCCACACATTCACACACTGCCCCCCCATACACACATTGCCACACACACGGTACACATTCACACACTACACCCCCCCACACCCACACACTGAACCTTTCACATACATTGCACCCCTCACACATTGCACCACTGCTCCTATACCCTACTACAGCCCCATATCCCAGCAGACTCCAGGTAAGTTGTCAAACTGTTCTTAAACGGTTTGACTACTTACTCTGGGAGGGGGTCCCAGCACTCCTGGCGCCATAACCACTACACAGAGGAGTAGTGGTTATTGTGCATGGAATATTTCTTTAAATAATCTACAAGTGCCCCTCCCGGGATCATGCTCTGGATCCGCCACTGGTAAATGACATGTATATTAATGTGTGTATTAGTTATATATATATATATATATATATATATATATATATATATATAATTATGTCTATTATATTTACACATATTAATGTACATTTATATATGCATAATACACAGAGAAATTTCATTAATATGTACCATATGTAATGAGCAGATATTGGCCCAGTCTTGTCACTATGCTGGCGCAACGCATTATGGGGCTGGTAAATATTTTTTTTCCAGGGCTGCTTTTAATTCCCAGTCCGGCCCTGTTATCTACCCTTCAGTCACTTAACGAGAGAATGACCAGGATAGAAACCATCATCCCTACACACCTGACACTCCAGCACTGGTACCCTCAGACACACAAGGTAGTGCCATTACTATCACTCCCTCCACTTCAAACGGCATCTCCCCTGCACATTCGGCCCCAGCTTTGCAGGACATTTAAAAAAAAATAGAGCTTTTAATTATGGAAACATTTCTGTGATCCTCAAAACAAGGGACCCATGATTTAATAAAAACTCTTCATCCCTAAATTCGTTCTTGGCTTTGGACTATACAGAGATGTCATCTGCTCTGTATACCCTCAAAGGCAAGAGAAATTCAATATCTATTTACACAAGGTGGTGGACCTGGGGCACAAGTACGAGGGTTTCACTTTCTACGATTATCACAAGTTGATTTAATCTAAAGCAGCAGCAGCTCTGGCTCAGACCAACACTCGATTTGAGTCAGTTGGACACAGAGCTGTTCTGCAGGCATTTCGCCAACTTGAGACCCCTATCTTGTGCGGTTTGTTCCTCTACATCACACTCTTCCAACTTGTGTCCCTGCTAAGCAGACCACTCTACATCTCACCCCTCAACTTCCTACCCCTCCACCAACCCCTCCGTCAGTCAGGATGAAGACAGAGAGATAAACTAGGCAGACCAGTCGTATTCTTGGGCAAGGCGCAGGTGTGCAACAACTTTAACGCAGGAACCTGTAATTACAACACTTGCAGGTTGTTGCACATTTGCTCCATCTGCTTCAGGGCACATACAAAATCCATGTGCCCTTCTAAGCTTTTACCTAGGAAATGACTGACGGAGGTAAACATCGACACCTTAGTTTATCATTTGCGCACCCAACCCTCCCCCCACCTGGTGCAATTTTTTTATCTCTGCTTTTACTGATGGTTTCTACACAGGGTTAGTAGTACTCCCAATAGGCACACTAGAATTCCCTAATTTACTCTCAGCTACAAACAACCCATCTGCTGTTGACGAGTTGCTACAGAAAGAGATCATGTCAGGTTTTATGATTGGTCCTTTTCCCCACTCTCCTTTTTTCACATGGCGAACAAACCCTATTGGAGTGGTTAACAACAGCACATCTAATAAAAAACATTTGATAAACGATTTGTCCGCGCCTCATTCTTCACAAAACCCTAGTTTAAATTGACTAATACCGGCTAAAGAATTCTCTCTCCATTATGCCTCCATGGATCATGCCATACAGGCTATTCTACTGGCCGGTGAACAAGCCTGGCTCAGTAAGACGGATGTTACAAACGCATTTAAATTACTACCTCTCCATCCATCTCTCTGGCATATCCACAGCATCAAATGGAGAGATAATTATTACTTCGCCACAAGACTCACCTTTGGTTCCAGGAGCAGCCCAAAACTGTTCGACATATTTGCAAAAACTCTATGCTGGTTGCTCCTGCATACGGTCAGATGCCCCACGGTCATATACTATTTGGACGATTTTCTACTGGTCGAGACAGGTTCCCTCACTCCACGTAGCATCCTTAGCACCCCAGCACTGTTTTCAACACTAGGTGTCCCATTATCCCCTGACAAAACGATAGGCCCCACTAAATTATTATTATTATTATTATTGCCATTTATATAGCGCCAACAGATTCCGTAGCGCTTTACAATATTATGAGAGGGGATTTAACTATAAATAGGACAATTACAAATAAACTTACAGGAACAATAGGTTGAAGAGGACCCTGCTCAATCGAGCTTACATTCTATAGGAGGTGGGGTGTAAAACACAGTAGGACAGGAATTTGCAATCAAATAAGGTGGGCTGCCCTTTAGGAGAGGGCAAGAGACAGGTATGTGAGGTAGGGGTTAGTCTTGGAGGCCATAAGCTTTCCTAAAGAGATGGGTTTTAAGGCACTTCTTAAAAGATGCAAGACTAGGGGAGAGTCTGATGGCGGTAGGCAGGCTATTCCATAGGAAGGGAGCCGCCTGCGAGAAGTCCTGCAAGCGCGAGTTGGCCGTACGAGTGCGGACAACGGACAGGAGGTGGTCATGGGCAGAGCGGAGAGAACGAGAAGGGACATACCTATGGATCTGTGAGGAGATATAAGAGGGGCTAGAGTTGTTCAGTGCTTTATAGGTGTGAGTTAGTACCTTGAATTGACTCCTATAGCATACAGGAAGCCAATGTAAGGACTGGCAGAGGGGTGAGGTGTGAGAGAAACGACTATAGAGGAAAATCAATCTAGCAGCAGCATTCATTACGGACTGTAGGGGTGCAATACGGCTATTGGGAAGACCAATCAGGAGAGGATTACAATAATCCATGCGGGAAATTACTAGAGCATGGACAAGCTCCTTGGTAGTATCTGGTGCAAGAAAGGGGCGGATGCGGGCTATGTTTTTAAGATGGAATCTACAGGATTTGCCAACATGCTGGATGTGAGGCTCAATGGTGAGACCAGAGTCAAGTATGATGCCAAGACAGCGCGCTTGCAAGGATGGACTGATGTTGGTACCACAAACTTGAAGGGAGAGCGAAAGAGGAGGTTCAGTATTAGGAGGAGGAAAGACAAGTAGCTCAGTTTTAGAGAGATTGAGTTTCAGAAAGCGGGAGGACATCCAGTCAGAGATGGAAGAAAGGCAAGCAGTGACACATTGCAGGACGGCAGGGGAGAGGTCCGGGGAGGAGAGCTATAGCTGGGTGTCATCAGCGTACAGGTGGTAGTGGAATCCAAAAGAGGTAATAAGTTTGCCAAGAGAGGCAGTATAAAGAGAAAATAGAAGGGGACCAAGGACAGAGCCTTGGGGGACTCCAACCGAGACAGGGCGAGGGGAGGAGGTATCATTAGAAAAGGAGACAGTGAATGAGCGTTGGGAGAGATAAGAGGAAAACCACGAGAGGACAGAGTCACATAGACCAAGTGATTGAAGTGTTTGAAGAAGGAGAGCATGATCAACTGTGTCAAAGGCCGCTGAGAGGTCAAGAAGAATTAGTATGGAGTAGTGGCCTTTAGATTTAGCTGCAATTAGGTCGTTAGTAACTTTGATAAGGGCAGTCTCTGTAGAGTGGAGAGGGCCGAAGCCAGATTGAAGGGGGTCAAGGAGAGAGTTGGAATTGAGGAAATGAGATACACGGGTAAAGACAAGTCTTTCCAGAAGCTTTGAGGAAAAAGGGAGCAGGGATATGGGACGGTAGTTGGAGAGCGTGGATGGGTCGAGGGATGGTTTTTTAGTATAGGTACTACAGTGGCATGTTTAAGGTCAGCACGGACGATGCCAAAAGAGAGCGAGCAGTTGAAGATGTGTGTTAGAGAAGGCACGAGACAAGTGGAGAGAGATCTGATAAGGTGAGATGGGACAGGATCGAGCGGGCAAGTGGTGGGGCGAGAGGAGCAAAGAAGAGCAGCCACCTCTTGGTCAGTAGCTGGGGAGAATGTCTGAAGGGTAGGAAAGGCATGATCTATGTGTGATTGAGAAACAGAAAGGCAAGGAGGGAAGAATTATTTCCTTAGCTGTTCAATCTTGTCAGTAAAGTAACATGCAAAGTTATCAGAAGTAAGGTTAGTTTTGGAGGTGGCCACAGCAGGGCGAAGCAGAGAATTAAAGGTGTCAAAGAGATGCCTGGGGTTGCGGGAACATGAACTAATGCAGGGGTCAAGTCCTGGGTAAAAAAGTGCAGGAACTCACCCCAGATCCACTCCCCGCCCCCTCCCCCCCCCTCCCCCCCCAAAAATTATACGCTTGTATGCAGGGGCTGAGTAAGGGCACGGGGCTGAGGAGGGGGGCAGGAGCTGAGGAAGAGGGACAGGAGCTTAGGAGGGTGGGGGGGGGGGCATGGGCTGAGGAAGGGGGCATGGGCTGAGGAAGGGGACATGGGCTGAGGTAAGGGATAGGGGCTGAGGAAAGGGACAGGAACTGAGGGGCTGAGGAAAGGGACAGGAACTGAGGGGCTGAGGAGGGGGACAGGGGCTGAGGAAAGGGACAGGGGCTGAGGAAAGGGACAGGGGCTGAGGAAGAGGGACAGGGGCTGAGGAAGAGGGACAGGGGCTGAGGAAGAGGGGCAGGGGCTGAGGAAGAGGGGCAGGGTTGAAGAAGAGGGGCAGGGTTGAAGAAGAGGGGCAGGGTTGAAGAAGAGGGGCAGGGACTGAGGAGGGGGACAGGGGCTGATGCTCGTATGCAGGGGCTGAGTAAGGTGGACAGGGGCTGAGTAAGGTGGACAGGGGCTGAGGAGGGGGACAGGGGCTGAGGAGGGGGACAGGGGCTAAGTAAGGTGACAGTGCTGTGGAAAAGGGACAGGAGCTTAGGAGGGGGGGGGACATGGGTTGAGGAAGGGGCCATGGGCTGAGTAAGGTGGCAGGGCTGAGGAAGAGGGAAAGGAGCTTAGGAGGAGGGGGGGGCATGGGCTGAGGAAGGGGCCATGGGCTGAGGAGGGGGACAGAGGCTGAGGAGGGGGGCAGAGGCTGAGGAGGGGGGCAGAGGCTGAGGAGAGGGGCAGGGGCTGATGAAGGGAGCAGGGGCTGAGGAGGGGGACAGGGCCTGAGTAAGAAGACAGGGACTGAGGAGGGAGACAGGGACTGAGTAAGGGGACAGGGCTTGAGGAGGGGGACAGAGACTGAGGAAAGGGACAGGGACTGAGGAGGGGGGCAAGGACTGAGGAGGGAGACAGGGCTTGAGGAGGGGGGCAGGGACTGAGGAGGGAGACAGGGACTGAGTAAGGGGACAGGGCTTGAGGAGGGGGACAGGGGCTGAGGAAAGGGACAGGGACTGAGGAGGGAGACAGGGACTGAGTAACGGGACAGGGCCTTAAATAGGGGGACAGGGACTCGGGAAAGGGACTTAGGAGGGGGACAGGGACTGAGGAGGAGGACAGGGACTGAGGAGGGAGACAGGGACTGAGGAGGGAGACAGGGACTGAGGAGGGAGACAGGGACTGAGGAGGGGGACAGGGACTGAGGAGGGGGACAGGGACTGAGGAGGGGGACAGGGACTCAGGAAAGGGACAGGGACTCAGGAAAGGGACAGGGACTGAGGAAGGGGGACAGGGACTGAGGAAGAGGGACAGGGCCTGAGGAAGGGGGACAGGGCCTGAGGAAGGGGGACAGGGCCTGAGGAAGGGGGACAGGGCCTGAGGAGGGAGACAGAGCCTGAGGAGGGAGACAGGGCCTGAGGAGGGGGGCAGGAACTGAGGAAGGGGGGCAGGAACTGAGGAAGGGGAACAGGGCCTCAGGAAAGGGACAGGCCTGAGGATGGGGGCAGGGACTGAGGAGGGGGACAGGGACTGAGTAAGGGGATAGGGCTTGAGGAGGGGGGCATGGACTGGGGAAAAGGACTAAGGAGGGAGACAGGGACTGAGGGGGGGCAGGGCCTCAAATAGGGGGACAGGGACTGAGGAGGGGGGACAGGGCCTTAAATAGGGGGACAGGGACTGAGGAGGGGGGACAGGGCCTTAAATAGAAGGGCAGGGACTGAGGAGGGGGGCAGGAACTGAGGACTGGGGACAGGGCCTTAAATAGGGGGACAGGGACTGAGGAGGGGGGACAGGACCTTAAATAGGGGGACAGGGACTCAGGAAAGGGACAGGCCTGAGGAGGGGGACAGGGACTGAGTAAGGGGATAGGGCTTGAGGAGGGGGACAGGGACTAAGTAGGGGGGCAGGAACTGAGGAGGGGGGACAGGGCCTTAAATAGGGGGACAGGGACTGAGGAGGGGGACAGGGCCTTAAACAGGGGGATAGGGACTGAGGAGGGGGGCAGGAACTGAGGAGGGGGGACAGGGCCTTAAATAGGGGGACAGGGACTGAGGAGGGGGGACAGGGCCTTAAATAGGGGGACAGGGACTGAGGAGGGGGCAGGAACTGAGGAGGGGGGACAGGGCCTTAAATAGGGGGACAGGGACCGAGGAGGGGGGCAGGAACTGAGGAGGGGGGACAGGGCCTTAAATAGGGGGACAGGGACTCAGGAATGGGACAGGCCTGAGGAGGGGGACAGGGACTGAGTAAGGGGATAGGGCTTGAGGATGGGGACAGGGACTGGGGAAAGGGACTAAGGAGGGGGGCAGGAACTGAGGAGGGGGGACAGGGCCTTAAATAGGGGGACAGGGACTGAGGAGGGGGAACAGGGCCTTAAACAGGGGGACAGGGACTGAGGAGGGGGGCAGGAACTGAGGAGGGGGGACAGGGCCTTAAATAGGGGGACAGGGACTGAGGAGGGGGGACAGGGCCTTAAATAGGGGGACAGGGACTGAGGAGGGGGGCAGGAACTGAGGAGGGGGACAGGGCCTTAAATAGGGGGACAGGGACTGAGGAGGGGGGCAGGAACTGAGGAGGGGGGCAGGAACTGAGGAGGGGGGACAGGGCCTTAAATAGGGGGACAGGGACTGAGGAGGGGGGACAGGGCCTTAAATAGGGGGACAGGGACTGGGGAGGGGGACAGGGACTGAGTAAGGGGATAGGGCTTGAGGAGGGGGGCATGGACTGGGGAAAAGGTCTAAGGAGGGAGACAGGGACTAAGGAGGGGGGACAGGGCCTTAAATAGGGGGACAGGGACTGAGGAGGGGGGACAGGGCCTTAAATAGGGGGACAGGGACTGAGGAGGGGGGCAGGAACTGAGGAGGGGGGACAGGGCCTTAAATAGGGGGACAGGGACTGAGGAGGGGGGACAGGGCCTTAAATAGGGGGACAGGGACTGAGGAGGGGGGGCAGGGCCTTAACTAGGGGGACAGGGACTGGGGAGGGGGACAGGGACTGAGGAAAGGGATAAAAAAAAAAAAACTAAAGTGCCTTCCCCCCTCCCGGAGGCTTACCTTGGGCCAGGAGGGGTGGGACAGGATCTGGAACCTGCAGCCTGCAGTCAGTGGAGTAAGCCGGCCTCTCCTGATGATGTCAGGAGGATGGGGCGTGGCTTCCTCTGCTCCCCAGCGGTCCTGTGAGAAGAGCAGAGAAAGTCACGCCCCCTCCTACTGACATCATCAGGAGAGGCTGGACGACTCCACTGACTGCAGGGGGAGAGGTGAGTTTAGAAATCCGAGTCCCCAGTCAGAGGCAGGGGATTCGGATTTGTGCTCCCCCTGCTCTCACAGCCGCTTGTGCCAGCCCTGGATCCTGCAGGACTAGTAATGGGAACGGCGTTCCTGCTGTGGAAAAAGTGCAGGAACGCCGTTCCCACGCATCCTGCAGGACTCGAGCCCTGAACTAATGAGAGAGGAAAAATAGGACTGTTTGGCAAGGGCAAGGGCTGCACTGTATGAATACAATATGAATCTATAATGGAGAAAGTCTGATTGGGTACGAGACTTCCTCCAGGAGCGTTCAGCACAACGGGAGCATCTTTGCAGGTAGCGTGTTGATTTAGTATGCCATGGTTGGGGGCGGGTCCTCCTTGAGGTGCTTGTTTGGAGTGGCGCTGCAATGTTCAAGGCAGATGTAAGAGTAGAGTTATATATGGAGATGGCCAGTGAAGGACAGGAGAAGGAAGGGATGGACAGCAGTTGTGAATCAATGTCAGCTGACAACTGTTGGAGATCAAGAGAATTAAGGTCCCTCCTGAGTTGAGGGGGGTTAGGCTGAGGTTGTTGGGTGAGGGGGTACGCGAGAGCAAATGATAAGAGGTGGTGATCAGAGAGTGGATATGGAGTGTTGTAGATATTAGATACTGTACATGCATAAGTGAAGATTAGGTCAAGGGTATTGCCAGCTACATGGGTGGGAGAATTTGCCCACTGCGATAGCCCGAGGGAGGAAGTAATTGAAAGTAGTTTAGTGGCTACAGAGGTCAAAGGTGGGTTTATAGGAATATTGAAGTCCCCGAGAATTAGGGATGGAATGTTAGAAGAGAGGAAATAGGGTAGCCAGGCAGCAAAGTGGTCAAGGAAGAGAAGAGGGGAACCAGGGGGACGGTAAATAACAGCAATGTTAGCAGAGAAGGGTTTGAAAAGGCGAATTGAGTGTATTTCAAATGATGGGAAAGAGAGGGAAGGGGGGGGGGGTGGGAAGAGGTTTAAAAGAGCTGGGAGGGGAGAGGAGAAACCCAACACCACCACCTTTACATTCAGAGTTTCTTGGGTTGTGGGTACGTTGGAGACCACCGAAGGACAAAGATGCAGGGGTGGCAGTGTCAGAGGGGGAGAGCCAGGTTTCTGTTAAGGCTAGTAAATCTATTGAACGAGAGATGAAGAAGTCATGGACAGCAGTGGATTTAGTTATATTGCAAACAGAGCGTGCGTTCCAGAGGGCAGTATTGAAGGAGGATTTAGAGGAACATGAGATGGGTATGAGATTTGTGTGGATCCTTGGGTTAGTATGTGCTGAGTTTGTTGAGAGGGGACCGGGGTTTGGAGAGACATCACCAGCTGCTAGGAGCAGAAGGATAGAAAGGAAGTGAAGGTGGGAGTAGGACTTGAAAGTTTTGTAGGAGGGTATGTATGTAGAGGATTTGGGAGGAGTTGGTGGAGATAGGCTGGAAAGGTATGGGGAGGGGAGGGGAGTAAGGTGGAAGTAATGATGATTGTGTTGCCAGGGACAGGTGAGTGAAAGGATAGGGATATTTTAGTGATGAGAGAAGTTAGTGTTAAAGTGAAAAATAGAAGGGAGAACATTAGAGAAAATGTGTATTATATAGATATGTAGATCATATATACAAACACTCACTAAACAGTTGTTATTCCTGGGTATCTTACTAGACACAGTGTTTATGCAGACACACCTCCCTGATGCAAACTGACACGCATTAGACAAGAACTGGACCAGTTCCTCCAAAACGGTACTGGTACACGGAGGGATATCTGGTCTTTACTGGGACACCTCAATTGCGCGATGCATATCATTCCACAGGGGAGATATTTTATCTCCAGTTTACTCTGCCTCGGGCCCGGCATGCCTGACGATGGCATCATAGTCCTCAATCCCCCAACCGTAGCCGATTTATTCATGTGGAAGCACTTCCTTGCAGAGTGGAACGGCATCTCCATATTCTTTCCCCCACTGACCGAGCACTCCCCTGTTATTTGGACTGACGCAGCAGCCCACACTGGGTTCGCTGAAATTTTTGGTAACCACTGGTTTAGGGATGTTTGGCCTCAAGAACACTTACTTTACCAGCCTTCAGGGAAACCTCAGCCCTTCTCGAGATCTATCCCATTGTAGCAGCAGATGACACTTGGGGTCATCTGTGGGCTGGTAAGGCAGTCAAGTGTTTCTCAGATAATTTGGCTGCTTGCAAGATCATCAATAGAGGGTGTTCTTCCTCCTTGACCATAATAGATTAATATGTATATTGACGTGGCTGGCCGACAAACTACAATTTTTCTTGGTGTGCGAGCACATTCCGGGCATTCATAATGCTGACGCTTTGTCCCGGTCTAATTTTCAGGCATTTTACAAGGTGCATCCCTTTGCCCATCCAGAATTCCGACATTTCCAGAGGGATTATTGACCCACCCACGGTCACTCTCACGCAACGCTCTGTCTGCCAAAACCAAAACAGCATACGATAGGGCGTTGATTGGTTTCCACAAATTTGGTAGGGAGTTTCACATCGTAGATAATTACTCTATCGAGACCATGGTGGCTTTTGCCTCTTTTTGCCACATACTACTACATGTACATACTACTACTACAAATTAACACATAATACTATCAACTTCTATCTCAAAGGTATACAGCACCACATCCTCGCTACCTTTCCCAATCACCCACCTTTTCTTTCCACTTACCCCATTAAAACTATTCGTAAAGGCATCAACAAAATAGTTCGACCTCTTACTACCAATAGATTACCCATAGACGGATCCATATTCAGGATCATGTCAGACCTGTTGGACACAAATCCCTTTAATATCCAAGCTAACTCTATCATCAAAGTAGCCATTTATATTGCCTACTGTGGCTTCCTCAGACCCCGAGAGTTCACTGTGGTCCGTCAATCGGATGTCAGCATACAGGGAGTGCAGAATTATTAGGCAAGTTGTATTTTTGAGGATTAATTTTATTATTGAACAACAACCATGTTCTCAATGAACCCAAAAAACTCATTAATATCAAAGCTGAATATTTTTGGAAGTAGTTTTTAGTTTGTTTTTAGTTATAGCTATTTTAGGGGGATATCTGTGTGTGCAGGTGACTATTACTGTGCATAATTATTAGGCAACTTAACAAAAAACAAATATATACCCATTTCAATTATTTATTTTTACCAGTGAAACCAATATAACATCTCAACATTCACAAATATACATTTCTGACATTCAAAAACATAACAAAAACAAATCAGTGACCAATATAGCCACCTTTCTTTGCAAGGACACTCAAAAGCCTGCCATCCATGGATTCTGTCAGTGTTTTGATCTGTTCACCATCAACATTGCGTGCAGCAGCAACCACAGCCTCCCAGACACTGTTCAGAGAGGTGTACTGTTTTCCCTCCTTGTAAATCTCACATTTGATGATGGACCACAGGTTCTCAATGGGGTTCAGATCAGGTGAACAAGGAGGCCATGTCATTAGATTTTCTTCTTTTATACCCTTTCTTGCCAGCCACGCTGTGGAGTACTTGGACGCGTGTGATGGAGCATTGTCCTGCATGAAAATCATGTTTTTCTTGAAGGATGCAGACTTCTTCCTGTACCACTGCTTGAAGAAGGTGTCTTCCAGAAACTGGGAGTTGAGCTTGACTCCATCCTCAACCCGAAAAGGCCCCACAAGCTCATCTTTGATGATACCAGCCCAAACCAGTACTCCACCTCCACCTTGCTGGCGTCTGAGTCAGACTGGAGCTCTCTGCCCTTTACCAATCCATCCATCTGGCCCATCAAGACTCACTCTCATTTCATCAGTCCATAAAACCTTAGAAAAATCAGTCTTGAGATATTTCTTGGCCCAGTCTTGACGTTTCAGCTTGTGTGTCTTGTTCAATGGTGGTCGTCTTTCAGCCTTTCTTACCTTGACCATGTCTCTGAGTATTGCACACCTTGTGCTTTCGGGCACTCTAGTGATGTTGCAGCTCTGAAATATGACCAGACTGGTGGCAAGTGGCATCTTGGCAGCTGCACGCTTGACTTTTCTCAGTTCATGGGCAGTTATTTTGCGCCTTGGTTTCTCCACACGCTTCTTGCGACCCTGTTGACTATTTTGAATGAAACGCTTGATTGTTCGATGATCACGCTTCAGAAGCTTTGCAATTTTAAGAGTGCTGCATCCCTCTGCAAGATATCTCACTATTTTTTTCTGAGCCTGTCAAGTCCTTCTTTTGACCCATTTTTCCAAAGGAAAGGAGGTTGCCTAATAATTATGCACACCTGATATAGGGTGTTGATGTCATTAGACCACACCCCTTCTCATTACAGAGATGCACATCACCTAATATGCTTAATTGGTAGTAGGCTTTCGAGCCTATACAGCTTGGAGTAAGACAACATGCATAAAGAGGATGATGTGGTCAAAATACTCATTTGCCTAATAATTCTGCACGCAGTGTATGTTTAAAACTATTGGACATGGTCAAACACAACGATCACTACATTATATCATTACATTCATCTAAAACCAACCACACAAACTATCCTACTGCAATTCCTCTCTTTCCAACAGATAACCTCTGGTGTCCCGTGAAGATACTCAACTAATTCCTCTTCACATGCAACAGTCTTCCACCTAACTCTCCCTTACTACTGCTTCACGGACACCCACTTACCACTTCCAAGGTCATATTCCATGATAGAACACTGATTCTAAGATTGGGAAATGACCCAGTCTCATTTTCTGGTGATTCTTTCAGAATTGGGGCAGCCACAGCAGCCTCCAGTACGGACACACCACTCCATATCATTAAAAGACTGGGCAGATGGAAATGCTCTGTGTACAGCACCTATATCCCAAAAACCAGAGAAAGAACTCAGGAAAGCTTTTAAATGTTTAGCATTGTAATTATGCAATATTGTGTTTTTCTGCAATATCTGTTGCACTCTTTATTACAGGCCTTCCCGTACGCTGTTTTCGGCACACCACTACCAACCTTCACCACTTTTCTCTATTTCCATATACGAATTAGGTTCTGACCACAAGTAAAAGGAAAAGGGCCTGAATTTGTTGGAGGAGTTTTCCCTATATAAACTCTATCCCCCCTGCTTACCTATGCTGTTTCCTGTTTGAGTGACCACACCCACCACTCTCTCTAATACCTTACTATCACCATTACATTATCTCTGGTGGGCCCTCTTTATTACAGGCCTACCCGTACGTTGGTTTCGGCAACCACTACCAACCTTCCCCTTTTTCTCTATTTCCATATACGAAGTTCTGACTACAAATAAATATATATATATATATATATATTAATAATAATATATATGTGTATAGCATATATTCTGATGCATAGGAAGAGCATACTGGCACCATTATCCCCTCTCCAACACCTGGGGGCAAATGAAAAACATTACCCACTCTCTATGTATTACCTTGTCTTACATAGTGGATAACATTATAAGATCTCAGATATGCATTTATACTCAGTATCCTGCATAGGCGTGCGCACGGGGTGTGCCTGGGCACACCCTAATCCCCGCGGCACGCCTATAGATTAAGTCCTGCAGGAACGGAGTTCCTGCACTTTTTATGAGCAGGAACACCGTTCCTGCAGGCACTCAGCGCCCCCAAATGCCCCCCTTCCTCCCCCTGTCATGGGGGGGGGGGCAAGAGGTGATGGACCCCAAACCCCCCCCCTCCCCCCCGGTCGGGCGCCTGTCTTTATCTCAGCCGCGCGCCGTTTGCTGATGCCGGAGCTGGAATATGACGTCATATTCCGGCTCCCAGCTTCAGCAGACAGCCCGCGCGGTGAGAGGGAGCAGAGAGCACACAGCTCCCTCGCCACGGCTGAGATAAAGACAGGCGCCCGACCCACTGGACCCCAGGGACAAGTCCACGCCAGCACTCCAGGTAGGGAGGCTGGATGGACATTTTTTTTTTAATTCTTTATTTTTCTTGTGCATGTTAATACAGTAAACAGTTTGCCGTGCGATGCCACAACAGCATTAGCAGGCCGATTGGGAACAATGGAATTTACATGGCATGTGGTTTGACAGCACAATTTTTATATTGATATCAGAGTTGTAACGGTTACGTCAAAATAAGAGATGCGATTTTGAACTATAGAGTATGGTAATTTAGGCTTAGGCACACATAAGATTAATTATGAGCTTTTACACCACTATACATTAACGTTGCTTTAGATCTTTAAAATAAGAGGGCTGGAACATGCTAAACCCCGCTTCATATGCATATATATTTTAAAAGGTAAAGGAAAACGGTAACTTCAGGCTCAGCAGTTGAACTTAGTATACGCTGGTACAGTAGAGTTGATGTTATAATTAATATTAAGTATCATCGCTTCAATGTCTAGACGTTTAGGTTGCTGTGATTCTACGCAACTGCTTAAGGGAGTGACATGCATTTTGTGTAGTAACAGCAGGTCTCATTTATCATAACATGCAAGACATATATTGGTTCCAACAATTATTAATAACTATTACTTGCTACTCAACTTTGCCTGGCTAGTCTTAGAGCAGCCATTAGTGCCTCTTCATCTCGAGTGATTGAAAGGTAATATGAAACAATAAGTAATGTGTAAAAACGAAAAAAAATAAAACATGGTGGGCATCAGTATTTATAGGCATCGGTAACTTAAGTTGTGGTGCCTGGAGTGAGACAAGCCTCTCGGCCTGTCAGGCCACTGGCCCTCTGTGGAAAGTCCAGGGTTAACCAATACCCTAGGCTGGGGGAGCGTAAAAGTTGGCATGACGTGTGGCTAAGTGCTCGTGGAGCATATGAGTGTGTCATCTCCTACCTGCCGCATAGGCCATCTCTTGAGATGAGAGTGCAGTCGTGGGTTAGGTTCACGAGTGTGCGTTAAAGAAAGTACCGCTCATTAACCCCTGAGCGGGGGGGGAGGGGGGAGGGAACAGACCCATAATTATTGTCTGCACAGGTATGGCCTTTTGTATAGTGCTAATATTAAATGAAGCTAAACCAACAGAAAAAAAAACAGTTATAACTATGAACTGGTAAGTTATTTGGTACATGAGGCCCAGATAGAGCCCATTTCTGTGTGACCGTCCCGTCTTCAGCCGGTATCAGCAGCGGTTCTTGGGGTGAACGGCACCACCTTGGCAACGTCCCATGAGCTGCGTGGACTGCTTCTTGGGCCTGTGGACGAGGTAAGGTTCAGTTTTTGGAGGAACTCTTCAGAGTCGTCCGCAGAGGCGAGTGGGTAGGTGCGGCCTTCTTTGGTGGCCTGGAGAGTTCGTGAGGGGCCCCACTTGTAAGGGATGCCCGCTGAGCGTAAGGTCTGAGTGACTCTTTGAAAGGATCGTCTCCATTGTAGTGTTGATCTACATAAGTCCTGTAGGAATAGTAGTTGCATGTCTTCAAAGCCATAAGGCGTGTTGTTTTTCACTGCCCCTTGGACCGCCGCTCTATCTCGGTTCAGTACGAAGCGTACTAGCACATCGCGGGTAGCTCCAGCCGGAGCCCCGTTAGACTTTGCTAGGCGAAAGCAGCCATCCAGTTGTATGTTTTTCGCTGAACGTTGCGGCATCAGGGAGGCGAAGAGGCGCCTGAGGAAGTGCGGCAGCTCGTGGTCGTCGACCGTGTCGGCAATACCTCTTATTTTAAGGTTGTTGCGTCTTCGGGCATCTTCCAGGGTATCCAGTTTGATCTGTAATGTCCTGTGGGCTGCCTGGAGGCTTCGGGTTTGCTCATTACAGTTTTCCTGTTGATGGGCCACTGTGGAGAGGTGTTCTTCCGTTGCCCCTACTCGGGTAGTGACCGCAGCGATGTCTTCGCGTATAATATCAAGGTCCGCATTAAAGAAGGCACGAATGTTGTTTATGAGGGCCTGTATGTCTCCTTTTGTGGCTGGGGCTGTTAGGTCCTCTGTTAGTGGTGTGGATATATGACCCACTGTGTGGGGGATCTTGTCCAGGGCATCCAGGCCTTCCTCCTCGGAGGAGGTGTAGGGAGAGTCGAGTGGCGCCGCCATTTTAAGTTTAGGCCTCTGTTGCAGGAGGTCCCCAATGTCGCGGGAGCCTACCCCGGTCAGGGTTTTCAGCTTTTTTGTTTTCTTCCCCATATCGGGCTGTGTTGTTGGGCTTCTTGTCTGTCGGGGTCGGGTTGTTAAACGCCTTGCTGTATGTTTCTGCGGGATATATGGCGGGAGCTCAGCCGCCATGCGTCTGCTCCCTTCGGTGTCCAGGCCACGCCCCCCGGATGGACATTTTTTAATAAAAAAATTATTTGTGTTTATGTGTGTATATGAATGTGTGTGTATATGTGTGTCTGTGAATGTATGTATGGGTGTCTGTGAATGTATGAGTGTGTGTCAGTGTATGTGTCTGTGAATGTGTGTGTGTATATGAATGTGTGTGTATATGTGTGTCTGTGAATGTATGTATGGGTGTCTGTGAATGTATGAGTGTGTGTCAGTGTATGTGTCTGTGAATGTGTGTGTGTATATGTGTGTCTGTGAATGTATGTATGGGTGTCTGTGAATGTATGAGTGTATGTCAGTGTATGTGTCTGTGAATGTGTGTGTCTGTGAATGTGTGTGTATATGAATGTGTGTGTATATGTGTGTCTGTGAATGTATGTATGGGTGTCTGTGAATGTATGAGTGTGTGTCAGTGTATGTGTCTGTGAATGTGTGTGTGTGTATATGAATGTGTGTGTATATGTGTGTCTGTGAATGTATGTATGGGTGTCTGTGAATGTATGAGTGTGTGTCAGTGTATGTGAATGTGTGTGTGTGTGTGTGTATGTTTGTCTGTGAATGTATGAGTGTGTGTGTCTGAATGTGTGTGTGTCTGAGTATGCGTGTCAGTGTGTGTGTGTGCACATATATATATATATATATATATATATATATATATATATATACACACACACAAACACATTGGAGTGTATATTATTTTTTTTGGTGGGGGGAATCTTGGGAGAGTTCCCACACTTTATTCCCCAGGACTTTATTCTCCCCTGTCGGCTCACACAGAACCGGCGCTATCTGAGTGCCGGCTCTGCTCTAAGCCTCCATGGGCCGGCGGGGAGATCAAAGATCTACCTCACCGGCCCACAGCAGCATGGAGGGAGGCAGGAGAGGACCCGGGGAACTCCAGACAGCAGCTCCGCCAGGTTCCTCTCGCGATATCTTAGCGTTGCCATGGCAATGCTCAGATCTCGCGAGAGTTAACTCTAGCCCCGCAGGCTAGAGTTAACTCTCCACTGGACCACCAGGGATGGCACATGGCAGCAAGGATCCCCCCTCCCTACATAAGGTACGAAGGGAGGGGGGATATTTACTAATCTGCCCCCACCTCCACAATCCCTCCAAACATACAGAACACACACACATACAGCACCCACACACAAACCGCACCTACAGAAATACAGCACCCTCACACAAACAGCACACACACAGCACCCACACACATACAGTACACATACAGCACCCACACACAGCACGCTCACACACACAGTACACTAACCACACTTTCACAAACACACAACACCCTCACACACAGCACACTAACAGCACCCTCACAAATACAGGACACCCACACACATCACACAAACAGCACCATCACACACACATCACACACACAGCACACTAACAGGACCCTAACAAACACACACACAGCAGCACCCTTACACACAGCACACTAACAGCACACACACACACAGCAGTGTGTGTATATATATATATATATATATATATATATATATACACACATACACATGCGTGTGTTTGTGCTTTAGGGTGCACACCCTAATGCAATAGGCTGCGCACGCCTATGGTATCCTGTCTTATTGACTACTCTATGAAGTTAGCCCCACTCTTTTGTATATAAACCCCCCTTTGATACAACACTCTGACACAATGCTAGCTCACTTAATAACATTGTTTTCTCAATATACACTTGTTTAGCTACAATGTTCGGATATAGTTTCAGCTTACTAAATTAGTATGTTTTAAACAAACGTGACCTATTTGATAATGATATATACACATGTTTATGTACACAGTATATTTATTGTTTTATATGTATTTTAATAAGCATTACTTACTGTCAGTATTTACATTTCTATTATTATTTCATTTTATTATATTATAACATGTCTCTAACTGAGTTCAGTCAATAATCCCCCCTTTTACTTTGGGTATCTCTATCGCTTTAGGAACCATAATTATTCCAAAAAGGAGGTTGTATATAACTTTAATGCTGTATCGGAAGTGAGTGCACACTCACGAAACGCGTAGGAACGGACGATTACCAATTTCTCCAATCTGCTTGTCCCTTCTGATCTTCCGTACTCACAGTTCCTGGTATAGTTTTTTTGTTTTTACGTGCCGCCGACGGAACTACTATAGTGGCATCTTTCCCCCCTCCAGCCAGGTTCTGCATATATAGCATCATCCAGTGCTCCACTCACCAACACACAGACCCGTCTGTGCTAGTTACATGCTATCTGCTGAGTAGACTGCAAGGGGAGGGTGGATTTGTAATACAGGTAATTTTGTGTGTTTTTGAAGTATTTACTGATTTTATTCTTATATATTTTATATTTCTCATAGTTTTTATTTTTATTTTGTACACATTTTATTGGGCACGTTTTTTGTACACGTTTTATTGGGCAGTCTAGATGCCTAATGTCTGGGCCTAATGGTTCTTATCTGCCGTCACAGTCTATGTCTCTGTGTTTCTATGTTTCTACTTTTATATGAAGTTTGCATATACATACTTTTAGGTACATCAACTAAATAAAGCATTCGTTGTGTTGAGCTATATGCAAATTGTTTTTGTTTGATTTGTTCATTGCAAACAGCTGAAAGTTTGTAAATTTTGACAATACACTTGTTTTTCAATGGTGGTTGAATAATTTTGGTTACAACTGTATATCTATATATATATAATTATTATTTTAATGTAATTATTTCATTATGAAAATGTAAAAAAATTAGAAACCACTTGCACTCTGGAGTATACCTTCAGATTTGTTGGTCTAGAATAACATTTGTTTAAATACCAAAGTGAGAATCCCTGGAACTTCAAAGTTAATTCAAACTGAATTTACATTTAATGCCAAAAGGAGTTGAAATTGAAGCATAGGTGACTTGAAGTTTCCAGTTATGTTATCTTGCAATACATTTTAAAATTCCCGACAATTCTCACTTTAGTGAATAACCCTGCTAGTATGATCTGTCTTTCCAGAAGGCTCTACCTAACTAAAAAGTAAGGACATTTGAAAGCCAGTATAATTATCTGGATAATCCATATTTAATGAGATTATTTCTGTCCATAAACCAATCAGACAGGGGATTATTTGTTATAAACATGTGTCCACCTTGTCCTCACCTTTTATCTATACATGGGTGACTGAAAGGTACACCTGTTTATTAAATAAATAATAAATTCATACATCTATGAAAAAAATAGAAATATATGTGTCCTAAAGGGTGTTTTAGTTGACAGATATTGCTATTAGTGTGTGTTTGCATGCATATCCGTGTCACAAGCTGTTTATTTGATGAGATGGGAGCAAATGCATTATTCTACTAAAGAGAGAATTGTCTAGAGTTCAAAAAACGTCTGAATTTGTTTTTGATTAACAACATTTTGTTTAAATAACCAAATTTTAACTAGATTTGCAATTCTCATATTTACTAAAGGGAAATATGGTTTGGTTAATTTCAACCGAGTGAGTATAACTCATTTAGAACCACCAGATGTCTGCTTACATGCAAGTCCCATAGAAAATATAGGATACATATTTATCAAACTGCACATTTTAATGTCAAAATAATGTATAAAAATGAATGTAAAAGCTTTGTGTTTAAGAACTTAAAGACGTGCAATATTTGCCCAATAGTAACTTCTAACTCAAATAAGTTAGTCCTCATAATGGAGTCAGTTTAGGGACAGAGCAGAGATGACCTGAATGCTGGCCAAGAGAGTGGGTGGGAGATCAAAGATGTCCCTCATTGACCATCCCTCTATCATGCCGGGAGGCCCAGGGAACTTGCTGGGAACTGCTTCTGGAAGTGTATCAGAACAATATTACAGGTTACCACAACAATACTATGATACTTTCTCTAGAGCCTGCAGGAGGGAGCAGTTTGCACAACTGGAGGTACGATGCAGAGCCGGTCCCTGACACCCCACCAAGGATTATTCCAGGCATAAGTGAAGCCAAAGGGAGGTGGAAATAAACTAGTTTAAAATTATAATAATAATATAATTTTAAAAAATTATTACTTTAGTATTAAAATAGAATAACTTTTAAATACGTTCAGCCCCACATTACAGTCCCAACCCAGCAAACATTACAGTTAATATCCCTACATACACAGTACAGCTCCTACACCCCACAGTACAGCCCATATCCCCCACCTACAAGGTAGTACAGCCCCTATCCCCCCAAATTACATCCCCTATTTTCCATACACACAGCCACATGCATTATCCACCTTGCAAACAGTGCAGCCATTTCTCCCCTATACAATACAGTTCTTAATACCCCACAGTTGTCAGGCATATTTTGTCCCACAATTATCTCTGTATAGCACAGCGCTTACCCCGACACAAGGTACAGCTCCCTTACCCAATAGAAACAGTACAGCTCATACCCCAGACTGCAAACAGCCCAGCAGAATCCCACAAGCACACAATACCACAGGTAGCCTACCCCACACAGATAACATCACAAACAACCTCAACACACCTTATGTGTGTTATAATGATGCATTGGGTGTTTCTATATAGTGTGTAAGGGATGCATGTGTAAGTAATGCCTTGTATGTTTCTTTAAGCATTGTTGGCTTTTGTGTGTGTAGTATGTAAGAGATGCATTGTGTGTTTCTGTTTGTATAAGTGTTTAAGGAATGCATTGCGTGTTTCTCTGTGTTTATGCAACTGTGTGTAAGGAATGCATTGTGTACTTCTCTGTTTGTATGTAAGAGATACATTGGGTGTTTCTGTGTAGTGTATAAGGAGTGCATGTGTAAGGGATGCATTGTGAGTTTCTGTGTGTGTGTGTGTATGTGAGTGAGTAGTGTGTTAAAGGAATGTCTTGTGTAAACATACTATATTGTGCAGGTGTGTGTGTGGGAGATGCACGTGTTTCTGTGTGTGTATGTCTAAGGGATTCATTGTGTGTTTCTGTATGCGTGTAAGGGATACATTGTGTGTTTCATGTGTATAAGTGTGTGTGTGTGTGTGTGTACGGGATGCATTGTCTTTCTCTGTGTTTGTGTGTAAGGGATACATTGTGTTTGTGTGTGTATTGAATGGATGCATTGTGTGTTTCTGTGTGTGCAGTGTGTGATGCATTGTTTGTTTGTGTGTGCATGTGTGTCAGGGATGCATTGTTTGTTTCTGTTTGTGTGTGTGTGTGTGTGTGTGTGTGCGGTATGCATTGTGTTTGTGTAAGAGATGCATTGTGTGTTTCTGTTAGAGGAGCAGCTCTTTACTAAGTTTCTAAGAATATTTATTTTCTTTTTTAAAGTTTTCATCCCTCCCTGTTTATTACCTCTGGCCAGTGGTAATCTGCCAGGTTTGTGTATTGTGTAAGGGATGTGTTGTGTGTTTCTGTGTGTATATGTAAGGGATGCATTGTGTGTTTCTATATTTGTGTATGCATATGTGAGCGTCAGGGATGCATTGTTTGATTTTGTGTGTGTGCATATGTGTCAGGGATGCATTATGTGTGTATGTGTGTGTAAGGTATGTATCATGTTTGTGTATATGTATGTGTAAGAGATGCATTGTTTTTTTTGAGTGTGTGTGTGTGTGTATGTGTAGGATGCATTGTGTTTTTCTGTGTAAGGGATGTATTGTGTGTTTCTATATGTGTGTGTGTGTGTGTGTGTGTAAGCAATGCATTGTGTGTATGTGTGTGTGTCAATGATTGTGTGTTTCTGTGTGTATGCAAGTTTGTATCATGGATGCATTGTATGTTTCTGTGGGTGTAAAGGATGCATTGTGTGTTTGTGTAAGATATGCATTGGGTGTTTCTGTGTAGTGTGTAAGGGATGCTTGTTTAAGGGATAGATTGTGGGCTTCTGTGTTATATTGGTGTGTTGGGTGTGTCTGTGTGTGTCTGTGTGTATGTGTGTTGAAAATGATACTTTGTGTGTTTCTGTGTGGGTTTTTTTTTTTTTTTTTTTTTAGTTGGAAAATGAGTTTTTTTTTTTTTTTTTTTTTTTTTTTAATTCTTTATTTTTGGTGCAGTGAAGATTACAAACAGTCCTGTGATGCCACAACAGCAGACACAGGCAAGGTAATGTATACAATGTCATGGCGATAAACAGTTGCACATTTTTTAATTATATGACAGGTTATATGCACGATTAAGTTCGCTGCTATGAGATTATGAGATTCATTAACAAAGAGCAGCTGGAGCACAGAGTGCAGTCCCCGCCGCCGAACATGCGCTTCCACAGCGAAGCCATAGGTATGATGCATGTCTGGGATTTGCGAGTGTATAGAATGCGGGTTATGCATGAGTGTCAGGCCGCCAAGCCCAATTTCTATAAGTGGTTAGCTGACAGGCTCTAAGATGATGTGAGTGGTACATGCGGTACAGCAACATATATTTATGCAAGGTGTGTTGTGTGAGCGCTAGCTAGATAAGCATATTGGCAACAGAAGATAAGATAAGAGAAGAGGGCAACCGGCCTAAGAATCACACCAAAACATTTAGTAAACTATGTAGGAATATAACACACATGACTTTGGTATTTATGATATGTCAGACTATATAGTAAGGTGTAAGCTGAACAGAATCAGGGTAATTCAAGATTAAAGTGACTATACATACTTGTTGTATATGCTAGACATGTGGGTGGTTGGGAGGTAAAGACGTAGGGTAGAAACCCTGCTATACTATGCTGGCATTTGGCAAAAGTGAGGAGACATATAAAAAGAAACAGCAATGTCCAACCAAATAAGTGGCCACTGAGTGTCAATGTCTTGGGGGTATTGAGGAGAAACAGCAGCGCTGGAGTGTTAAAGTCTGGTGTTGAGGTAAGCGAGGATCTCTCCTGTGTCTCTTAGCCTATGCCGCTAACGGGCCAGATTAGGAAGGGTGTATTGTTACCCGTTTGAGTCCCAGATTTGAGGCTTTGCTGGTCTGTGGTCAGGGACCCAGCTCTCCATGGCTTCCAAGATGTGATGCAGGGCTGAGGCTTGGACCCTGGCAGTTCCCACCTTTGTGTTGCTGATGGTTGTATTGGGCTCTGTTGTTTGCGTGCTGGTATAGCTTTCGCCTTGGGTGCATGCTGCTGTGCTCTCTGGAGCTTGTATGGGGTAGTGTGGAGGTTGGTGGTCGGCCAGGAGCTAACCAGTTGTGCCCTCCCGCTCCGGGCCTGTAGCAGGGCCGGCATCTTGTGGCCACGGACTCGGGAACTATCAAAGGCCGAGTCCTTCCCTTTTGGGGTCGGTCTGGAGATCCTGGGGTTGGTGGTATGCCGCCGTCGGCGGATGGGTCTCCACTTGTGTGGTCGATGCTTCGGGGTTGATCCCCTGTTGGCCCTTGGCCCAGATGGGCTGGTGTGGGGATACTTAGGCTGTATTTCCATGGCTTTGCCCGAAGGCAGCTTGGTCCCACTCCGGTCAGTATCGCCTTGTAAGCCCTCCGTACCTCTGATCTCCAGCAGCCTGGATCGCTCATCCTTATGTCGGGCCGCGATCCTCGCCCAGAAGGCCTCAAACAGCACGTCGAGGCGGGTAGTGAGGGAGTCGCTTGTGTTGGGGCTTTGTAGTGAAGGCCTAGATCGTGCTCGGGACTGCGTGTCCGCCATTTTGTTACAGTGGTTTGCTTGCGAGTTCGGTGCGTGGATGGGGTCGGTTTCCGCATTTAGAGTCCACTGAGGCTTGCCAGTCCAGGCGATTGGGACCGGGATAACCCCCACCGGTCCTAGGGGGGGGGGAGTAGCCATTTGCTGCGGGAGCTGCATGCGGTTATGGGCTGGGAGAGCGGCCGCCTCTCCCTTGCCCTGCTTAGTATAGGCCCCAGGCCTCAGCCTGGTCATACCGGCGTTATTTCTGGGCATGTGTAGTATCCCCCTGTTTGCCAGTGTCTGCAGAGCAAGATGCGGTGAGTTGGGGGTCTGAATTATGTAGTTTGCCCTCAATTTTAGTCAGTAATCGGCTTTAGATCCAGGAGCTCATGGTTTGTGCGTCTGCACAGCTTCACAGTCAGGCCACGCCCCCTCTGTGTGGGTTTTAATGGCTGCATTATGTGTTTTTGTGTCTGTGTGTAAGGCATGCATTGTGTATTTTATGTGTTTAAAGGATGTTTTGTGTATATCTGTGTGTGTTTGAAAGGGATCCCTTGTGTGTTTGTGTGTTTGTGTAAAAATGGTGTGTGTAAGGGATTTATTGTGTTTTTCTGTGTGTAAGGGATGCATTGAGTGTTTTTATGCTTGTGTGTAAGGGATGCATTGTGTGTTTGTGTGTGTGCTTGTGTAAGGGATTTATTGTGTATTTGTGTTTCTGTGTGTAGTTTGTAAGGGATATATTGTGTGTTTCTGTGTGTGTGTGTCAGGGATGCATTGTAAGTATCTGTGTTTGTGTCTTTGCATCCCTGACACACATGCATACTCGCACACAGAAATAGACAATGTGCCCCTTACACACATAAACACACAATGCATCCTTTACACACACACATACACACACACACTCACACACGCAGAAACACAGTATGCATCCCTTACACACACTCAAAAACACAATGCATCCCTTTCATACACAAAGAGACACACAATGTGTCCTTTACACAGAGGGGAAACAAACTTTATCAAATAGAATAAATAAATAAGTATTAAAAACATAAAAAGCTGCACCCCTCTCACAGCCTCCACAAAACCTCCCATATTCTACCATATGTAGTCTCTCTCACATACACATATACACACACACACAGAAACACAATACATACCTTACACACTCCACACAACACACACAATGCATCCCTTACACACATGCACACATACACACATACACACACAAAATCCCTTACACATATACACAGAAACATACATTCAATCCTTTACACACTCACACACACACAAACACAATGCGTACAAACATACAATGAATCCCTTACACACACAGAAAGACACAATGCATCCCTTACACGATACACACACAGAAACACACAATGAATACCTGATCCACACACATATACACGCTCACAGAAACACGCAGCACACAGTGCATTCCTGGCACCCGCACGCATACTCACACCCAGAAACACATAATGCACCCCTTACACTCGCACACACAAATACAATGCATCCCTGACACACACTAATAAACACAAAATGCATTCCTGTGTAAGGGATATGTTGTGTTCTTATCCTGTGTGTATTCATGTGTGCCTATCAGGAATGTATTGTGTGCTTGTGTATGCGTGTGTGTGTCATGGAAGAATTGTGTTCTTGTGTGTATAAGGGATGCATTCAATTTGTGAGTGCAAGGGATGCATTGTGTGTTATTGTGTGTTTCTATGTGTATTTGTGTAAGGAATGCATTGTGTGTTTATGTAAGCGATACATTGTGGAGTTCTGTGTGTGTGTGTGTGTATAAGGGATGCATTGTGTGTTTGTGTGTAGTGTGTATGGATGCATTGTGTGTTCGATGTGTGTAAGTGATACATTATGTGTTGTGTGTTAGGGATGCAATATTGTGATTAACACTGTAAGTCCCGTGTAATGGATCCAGGAGCTGGTTCACTTAAAAAAGGCTTTGTTAAAATTCAGGATGAAAACATAAAATTTGTATATATGGTGTGTATACCTTTAAATCTGTTTCAAACAGAATGAGATTAGGTGCACGCCAAATACTATACTTTTAGCAGACGAGAAATTAAAATCGCTTTCAAGTATAGGGAACTGTTTCCTGTGATGTAATAAATCAGTATAACACTGATACGTAATGACACAAAAATATATGGTGTGTGTGTCTTTAAATCTGTGATCATTAAGTGAACAGAGTATATACCAAATGGTGTACTTTGAAGTACAGAGATATATTACTTATAAGGTGGAAATATAGTTTGAATAACTGTATTTCATAAAAATGGATAAAAATCAATAAAGTCCAATGAATTCCAAATGAAGTTTAAAAATGATTCAAAATTTATTAGAAAAAGCGCCTATGTCAGGGCATTCAAAGTAGTAGAATATAAAAATATAAAACTGCGTAAAAATAAATAAATATAAGTCAGGGACGTTATGCAAGATTGTTACCAGCACATCTGTGTAAGTTGTTCCGTTTTCGTAGTGAGGACCGATCAGGATGGATGTGGATAGTTTGTTACACTCTCTGCCGGCTGTTTGTGAGGTTGGCGTGCGTCCCAGACCTCACTCTGGATGATGCACGCTGTTGGCCGGCGGGTCCCCAGATCTCGGAACACTCTTCGTTGGACGGAAGAATACTGCAGCTGGATCCTTGGTCTGCGTCCGTACCCTGCTTACTTCTTTGTGGTCTGTGGTCTAACGCGTTTCGTGGGTGTCAGCCCCACTTCCTCAGAGACAGATGAGGATTCTTCAGTACACCATGATTTATATACAGTTCTAATTGGTGTTGATTACATTAATTGTTACATTACTTAGCCAATTTTGTAGATATACAACTATAACTTTGCATTGGTTGATACATTGAGCTAGTATTTAGTAAACATACTAATACAACTTGAGTTGTGAACATATGTTTGTGGTGTACAGCGTTATTTCAACTTTTACATGCAGATAATAAACACAAATAATGGAAAACATTGGAGATAACGTAAAAAGTATCAGAAACATCAGAAATACATTAAAGATACATTAAAAGTGCATTGGAAATGCAATAAAAATACTAAAAATACTAAAAAGAGGAGCATGTATATTTAAAGAGTATCTCTGGATATTAATAACGGACCATATTGGGTAAAAATAAAAATAAATAAACACAGAGTTAGAAAGAATTACATGATTGTGCAATCATTGTTATTGTAATATGAAATTCATAAATAATGGATAATAGATAATACATAATAAATAATAAATAATACATAGATGAATGAATGAATAAACAAATAGATGAATAAATAGTGTTAATATGATGTCCTATGGAGATATGCTTGTGCGGGAACAGAGTGCACTAAGTAAGTGCTTGGACTTATACTTGTATTTAAATTTAAATAGCGTGGTCGTTTAGAGCTGTGTGATGGAATTGACAGTATGTGAACTGTATGAAATCTGATACAGTTCTAATGTCAAGAGTGATAGTGCGCAATTATTAAGGAAAAAACTGCATTCAATTGCTAGTTGTAACATACAGCTAGAGCTTGAGTTGTGAACAAAGTTAAAATGAAATTAAATTAAATTAGAAAATTCGGAAAAGAAAGAGGGCATTGAGAAATACTCATGTATATAAATATAAATATAAATATATATAATTATAGATATAATATACATATATAATAAATATAATTTATATGGGTGTATCTGTGAGATGTATCTAGATATAAATAGATATAGATCTTGGAATCAAAATTAATTAGTGTAGAGTTGAAATGTGAAATTATTGTTACTATAATATATACATTGCTTCAGAGTAATACCAATGATGGTATCCTATCGAGATCGCGCTTAATTAAAGAGATAGTGCATTAATAAGTGCTGAACTTATACTAGATGATCTAATGATGATATTCTAAAAGTGGAAAAAGAAGAAGAAAAGGAATGTATAACTAATACCTGTGATGTGTATAAGTGCCTAAGTGACAATAATTAAATATTTATTTAAATAAATGAATAAATAAATAAAATAAATAGATAAATAAATAAAATAAATAAATAAATAAATAAATCTATATATAGAGTGTACCGGTGTGATTGCATGAACTAAGAATTACAATCTAGATGTTGAATAAATGGATGGATGTATACATGGGTAGGCGTGTACTTCTATGGATATGCATATGAGTGTAGATATGCAGTTCCATCTGCATTCCTTGGATGAGTAAGTGGAGAGGTAGATAATAAAAATAAAAAAAAAAGGGGTAAAAATACGCCATCTATGTGTCAAAAAACACATATCTATAAAAAAGCATTCAGTTCATAGTCTATGTTCAGGCCTTTGGGTGCTAAGGTCTCTAAGTTGAATATCCACTTGGCCTCGGTTTGGTCAAGATTTCTTTCCATGTCCCCACCCCTCCAATGCACATTTACTTTTTCAATGGGTAAGAATCTTAAACTTGTGGGATCTCCTCCATGAAATTCTTGGAAATGTTTGGAGAGATTGTGTGTCTGTAGTCCTCTCTTAATATTGCGTATGTGTTCCGCTATTCTAGTTTTCAGAGATCTTTTTGTTCGTCCCACATATTGTTTGGGACAAGGGCACGTGATAAGATAGATGACTCCTACTGTGTCACAGTTCATGTTGGTGTGTAAGTTGTATTCTTCCAAGTTTGTTGTGGATTTAAATTTGGTCGTCTCCAATTCTAAGGAGGGATTATTCCTGCATGCTATGCATTAAGTGCATCTTTTGAAGCCTCTGGTTTCTGTTCTATCATGGGCATCATGAGAAGATTTGAGAGTTGGTGCTAGCATAAGTTGTAGATTTGGTGCTTTTGTAAAGATGATTCGTGGTTTAGGATCAAGGATGTCGGTGAGTGTAGAATCACTCCTCAGTATGTTCCAATGTCTGTTTAAAATCTTCTCTATCGTACGAGATTGATGATTATATTTGGTTATAAAAGCAGGTGTCAGATGATGTGTGTCTGTAGTCTTCTTCTTGCTTTTTAGAGTATCTTCTCTTGGAGTTGTTAAAGCTATCTTTTTGGCATCAGTCAGTAGTGTTGTGGGATATCCTTTAGCCAAAAATCTCTGTTCCATTTCCTCCATTTGTTCTTCACATGTTTCCAGTTTGGAACAGTTTTTTCTGATTCTCCTGAACTGGTTATGTGGGATGTTTTTCAACCAGGTGTGTTAGCAGGGGCGTATTAGCCGCGAGGCAAACAAGGCATTTGCCTTGGGCGGCATTTTCCAGGGGGTGGCAAAAAACGCCGCCCCCAAATGCCCAGGGCAAATGCCTTGTTAGCCTTGCGGCTAACTGACATGCCGTCTGGGCGGGCAGGCGGTCGGTCGGTCTGCTGGGCTGGCGGCTGGCGAGGGAGCACTTCCTCTGAGCTGTCTGCTCAGCTCCCTCGCGCGCCGCAGAGTGAGAATGGGAGCCGGAATATGACGTCATATTCCGGCTCCGCCTCCCAGCCTCACTCTGCGGGCGGCGCGCGAGGGAGCTGAGCAGACAGCTCAGAGGAAGTGCTCCCTCGCCAGCCGCCAGCCCAGCAGCCAGTGCCGCCCAGCAGCCACTGGACCACCAGGGAGAAATAGGATCCCCCCAGCATTCCCAAAGGTAAGGAGGCTGGGGGGGGGTTAAATTTTTTTTAAAAAAATAATGTGTTAAATATGTGAGTGAGTGAGTGTATGTCTGTGTGTGTCTGTTAGTGTGTGTGTGTGTCTGTTAGTGTGTGTGTGTGTCTGTTAGTGTGTCTGTGTATGTCTTTTAGTGTGTGTGTGTATGTCTGTTAGTGTGTGTGTGTGTGTGTCTGTTAGTGCGTGTGTGTGTGTCTGTTAGTGTGAGTGTGTGTGTATCTGCTAGTGAGTGTGTGTCTGTTAGTGTGTGTCTGTTAGTGAGTGTGAGTGTGTCTGTAAGTGTGTGTGTGTTTCTGTTAGCAAGTGTGTGTTTCTGTTAGCTAGTGTATGCGTATCTGTAAGTGAATGTGTGTGTGTGTATTTAGAAGGCGGGGCGGGGGAAGGGTGGGGGTGGTGCGGGCGGGGGGAAGGGTTGGATGGGGGTGGCGCGGGCGGGAGGGGGGCGCCTGAGTTTTGTCCTGCCTAGGGCAGCACAAAACCAGGATACACCACTGTGTGTTAGGGATGCAATATGTTTATGTGTGCGTGCAATGGATACATAGTGTGTGTCTGTGTAGTGTGTGTGAGATATGATGACATAAAAGGTTCTCTCCTATTAAGCTACTCAAATTTTAAGTGCCCAGGACAAATTGTTGTTCCTGTCTAGCCTTGGAAATGAGAGAATTACTGTAAAAAACATAATTGCACGTGTTACCACTATAAAGTCTTAAGGCATAGAATTTAGCAGGGCTGACCGTACAGATGTCTTTAGCCATAATGTTATATAGTTGATAAGAGTTTCTCTATTTAAAGTATATAAATAATTAAGAATACAATAAAAAAAATAGGGATTGTCTTGAAAGCCATAACATTTTGTCTTTTAAAATATTTTATTAAATATAAATAAGTATAGACATTTAAGCAACTTAATAATATGTTATAATAATGTACATGACATGCGCACAGTCGATTATTCGGCAGGTGCGCTGTTTACCCCAAACCCCCCAATAACTTACAGACACCGTATTTCTGTTGGAATAAAAAAGTCCACAGCTTTATTTATTATTATAAACAAGGTAACAAATTGGGGTCATTGCCACAAAAGTAAATATACCTCCACCCCCCACCGTACATAAATTACCCCCGGCAATGACCCCGCCAATAACAATAAATAACATTATAAATAACCAATAACACATAACATATGGCCTACCAAAGAGGCCCCATATCCATAACTTTTTAAACTGTAGGGGTGTACCGAGACCCCCCTACACCACCTGGTTCGGAGCCACCGATGAGCTCGAACCCACAAACCATTTCACACTCCAGTTTAATCCAGCCTAACCAATTTATACTCCTCCTACCTTCCAATTACCCAAGCCCTATCCCGCCGCTGTGACCAAACGGGAACTCCAAAACAACAGGGAGGGTGGGAGGGACAATTACCAGGTAAGTGTCAGTTTAGTTAAAATGTCCCTTAGTCATAAAATGGCCGCTTAATATACTCCTATAGTCCAACCCCCATTTACCAATAACCACACCCCTTTAACTGGTTACTCCCCTGCCTACTCCTGGCTCTGTCAAGGCCCACTCCCCTGACTGCGCTGTTCCATGGGCTACATGACATGCGCACAGTCGATTATTCGGCAGGTGCGCTGTTTACCCCAAACCCCCCAATAACTTACAGACACCGTATTTCTGTTGGAATAAAAAAGTCCACAGCTTTATTTATTATTATAAACAAGGTAACAAATTGGGGTCATTGCCACAAAAGTAAATATACCTCCACCCCCCACCGTAGATAAATTACCCCCGGCAATGACCCCGCCAATAACAATAAATAACATTATAAATAACCAATAACACATAACATATGGCCTACCAAAGAGGCCCCATATCCATAACTTTTTAAACTGTAGGGGTGTACCGAGACCCCCCTACACCACCTGGTTCGGAGCCACCGATGAGCTCGAACCCACAAACCATTTCACACTCCAGTTTAATCCAGCCTAACCAATTTATACTCCTCCTACCTTCCAATTACCCAAGCCCTATCCCGCCATAGCAAGAGACTTGACCCCTTAATGTCTCGAGCGACCCCCACCACACATAAATAGGGCTTTGGAAATACCCTCCTGGAATCCTAAGTTTAGTAGATCACACCCCACATCAGACAGGTGCACACCATCCCGCCTAAAATAACCGGGCAACCCGCCCTCCAATTCAAAGTGCCTCACTGGGACCCCCCCTAGTCTCCTAATAAAGACAGACATGGCCTTATTTACTTTACCACGGCAACGTGCCACAGCCGCCGGGTCCCTGGCATGCCTCCAGTTCAACCGCGGCACCATTTCAGACCAAACTATTGTAACTCCTGGGACCAGAGCCCTCACCCTATCCAGGTCCCTCTTCATTCTCCTGACCAACACCTTCTGGGGGACCAAACCTAAGTCATTGCCCCCACCGTGAATCAACAGTATATCCGGGGCAAACCCCTTGGACAACATCCCAAAAATTTCACCACTTATACTCTGCCAGCTGAAACCCCTAAAACCAAACCACCGAAGGTCCACTGTGTCCAGAAGAAAACCCAGTTGTGTGCCTTGTCTCCGAACTGCGGCCCTCTTCTCCGCCCAGTAGACAAACGAGTGACCCACCAGCCAAGCGACCAAGCCTGAAAGGAAACAAATTCAGTTAACCGGCAGAGCACCCTTTTCCCACATCCACAACATTCCATTCACACCAACCTTTCCGGCCTTACATATGCACGGAACCTGATGGATTCCCATCTCCCAATCTGCTTGATCCGCTCCTCCCCCAGCCCGAGCCGCGCCGCCTCAGTCGCAGCCCCGATACGGAAGGAGTGCGTACCAAATTGTCCGGGCTGCAAGCCCAATCTCGTCAACCCCATGCGGAAGACTCGCAAGAACTGAAAGCGCGACAGCGCCTTCCCATCCTCGTGAATCAGGAAGCAACCACCAACCTGCGGGCGAACCCGTAAAAACTCGTCCCCACACGCAACCGGGCACACCGGGGACCCTGGTAGTGAGGACAGGACAACATTCTTACCTTTTCCGAAGACATCCGTCTTCGAGCGCCGGAGCCAAATCACGACCTTGTCCTGTTCTATAGCCACATCCTCATACTGGAGGCCCGATGCCCCCGACCTATTGGCGCTCACCAATTCGCCAATACGAAAAGCCCCAAAGAAAGCCCACACGAAAGCCACAGAGAACACAGTTACTTCAAATGCCGAACTACACACTTCGTTCAACAACCCCACCAACCCTTGAAGGGTGGCAAAGGACACAGGCCTCCTCGTATCCACAGACCTCCTGCCCTTCTTGAAACCCTTCAAAGTTTGCTTTACCAAGAAATGTTTGGTCAGGTCTTCCCACCCGTTAAACTTGAACAGGAAGGCTAACGCAGACATGTAGCGCTCCACCCTAGAAGGGGATGACCCACCTGCCACCAACCTGCAAAGAAGCCACAACAGCGTGTCCAACCTACCAGCTGCAGAATCGCCTGCTCCCGCCTGGGACAACATTTCCTCCCATTCACACCAAACCTTAGTATAAGCGGTCCAAGTCCCCGGCGCCAGTGAGCTCCTTATGTATCGCCCAAGCACAACGTCCCGAGCCGCCACATCTCCTCCGGGCATGCCTGCCCTGTCGCTTGTGCGTCCGGCGCTGCTTCCCGGAACCGCACCCACTGTGAACGAGACAGAGCGTCAGCGACCACATTCAGCAGGCCCGGCACGTGCCGTGCCCGGAAGACAATGTTCCAAGACATACACAAGAGCACTAGCTGCCGCAACAACCTAACCACTGGCAGGGACGAAGCCGATAGACTGTTAATTACCTGTACCACTGCCATATTATCAGAGTGGAAGATAACTTTCTTGTCCCTGAGCTCCTCGCCCCATAGTGACACCGCTACCACAACTGGAAAAAGCTCCAAAAAGGCGAGGTTCCGAATCAAGGGGCTCTCGGACCAAGCCTCAGGCCAAACCTCGGCACACCACTTGCCCCCAAGGTAAGCCCCAAAGCCAACGCTCCCCGAGGCGTCCGTAAACAGCCCGGCTTCGCCAGATGCCTTCATCACATCCCTGAAAAACACCCGTCCGTTAAACTCAGTGAGGAAGCGGTCCCATATGTCCAAGTCCTCTCTCATACCCACCGACACCCTGATGTAATGACTCGGCAGACGGACCCCACAGGTAGCCCTAGCCAGTAATCTACAAAAAACTCTTCCCATAGGGATCACCTTACAAGCGAAATTAAGGCTGCCGAGCAAGGACTGCAGTCCCCGCAGCGTAACTTTCCTAGCGCCCTTTATCGCGTGCACCTGCTGGCGGAGCACCCTCAACTTCTCCTCCGGCAGCCTACATTCCCCCACAACCGAGTCGATTTCCAGCCCCAAAAAACTCAGACACTCGGTCGGGCCCACTGTCTTGTCCTCGGCCAGAGGAATCCCAAACTGTTGGGCTAACCTCTGGAACACCCGCAGTATTTGGGCACATCTGTCGGACCCAGCCGGGCCCACACACAGAAAGTCGTCCAAGTAATGGACCACCGTACCCCCGCCCGATTCCCTGCGCACTACCCACTCCAGGAACGTGCTAAACTTTTCAAAATACGCACATGAAATGGAGCAACCCATGGGTAGGCACAGGTCCACGAAAAACTTACCCTCAAAGAGGCACCCTAACAAATGGTGACAATCTGGGTGGATAGGAAGGAGCCTGAATGCTGCCTCCACATCCACCTTCGCCATCAAAGCCCCTCGCCCTGTTCTCCGAACCAACTCGACAGCATGGTCGAATGATGCATACGATACGGAGCACAGGGCCTCATCGATATCATCATTTACTGACGCCCCTTTTGGGAATGATAAATGATGAATCAACCTAAACTTACCCGCCTCCTTCTTGGGGACTACCCCCAGCGGGGATACCCTCAAGTCAGGCAGCGGCGGAGCCTCGAACGGCCCAGCCATCCTACCCAGTTGCACCTCCTTCAGCAACTTGTCCCTCACAACTCCCGGGTGTTCACCCACCGACTTGAGGTTACTGCATAACCTCCCCACATCCCTACTCTGAAACGGTATTGAAAAACCCTCCGTAAAGCCGTGCCATAAGAATTCAGCGTCCTGACGGTTACCGTACTGTTTTAGCCACGGCAGCATCTCGCCTACTTTCACCGGGGTTGCCCCCCGCGGCAGCGGAGGGGGCCGACGCTCCAACGGCTCCCGCTCCTGGTGCAGACTTACCTCGCTTAAAACACCGGCTGGCTCCGTGTGCACCCCCACAACCTGAGCACTCGTGCTTAAACCGGCACGACGCACCCCACTTACATTGGCCCTCGTTAAAGAGCCAACAGAAGCCTTTCTTTTGCCCGGCCGATGCAGGTCCCCCAGGGGCCGCACCGGCCGTCCCTTGAAAGGGCGCAGCCTTTTGCGCCATCATGAGCCGCATCCAGAGTGGAAGGTCCATTTGATCCCACCGCATGCTGGGATTCGCCGCTAACCTCTGGCGAAACTGCTCATCGTACCGCCACCAGGCGACCCCGCCATAGGTCCGGTACGCTTCCCCAATCCCATCTAGGTAGCAAAACAATTGGGAGCATTTATCCGGCGACTTTTCCCCTATCACGCTGGCCAGGATACAGAAGGCCCGCAGCCAGTTCCCAAACGTTTTAGGAATCTTCCGATACCTACGCTTTTTCTCCTCCTCCTCCTTCTTTGCGTCCTTCTTGTCCTCCTCCTTCATGTCTAAGAACTCCTCCAGCGGGAGTAAGGAAAAAACCTCCACAAACTCACCCTTCCAAATTTTCTCCTTGATGTCCATTTTCAGATGACAACCTAATGGGCCCGAAAAAGACACGTGCACGTTTTGCCGCGCAGCGTCGGTAATTTCGCCCCCAATACCTCCCTTGTCCCCCGACTCCTTACTAGTTTCAGACACAGATAACCCCACTTCGCTATCCAGCGTTGGGCCCACGGCCCTACCTTGTAACCCCTGGCCTTTCTCACACGTCCACACTCTCCCAAACTGAGGTGAAGCCATTTCCCCACCCGCCCATGAATCTAAGAAAGATTTTAAGCAATTCAATAGTGTTCCTGCGTGTGGTGTAACAGTAGACTCACCGCCTGAGCCCGAAGCCGCAGAAGGCTGTGGGTTCGTTTCCCGTCCGTCCGCCATGCTTGGCTCCGGAGCATCCAATTGGCGCCGACTCCTGTCAGCCTGGCCCTGCCTCAGGACCGCGGGTGTATTGCTGCGAGACCTGCAAGGAGAACGACACCTGGGTAGTGTGTCCACATGATCACATACCCGCCCAACCTCCTTATGTTCCTGCCTGTAGTTCCGCACCATATCCCGTCTCCCTGCCTGGCCCTCCCGGCCGTAAGCACTGCGCCGCTGACCTGGCGAGCTCCTGCCTGATGACCCAGACGCACTGCGCCGCTGCCTCCACCTCCGGTCCCTTGAGGCCGATCTCCTTCTGCTACACCTGCTTGCAGACCTGCTCCTCTCTCTACCCCTCCACCCGTCAGCCTGCCTCCTGTCATGCCTGGCACTGACGCCGTGCTGCTCCCTGCTGCGATGCGGCCTAGGGCTCCGCGAGAGACCCCTCGGTCCCCGGGAGCCGCCCCTGCGGCCCTCCCGCTCTCTCCCAGCCCGTCCTGCCTCCATGCCCTGAGCTGAGTCCTGGGAGCTATCCCGACTTGCTGAACCTGGCCCCTTTTGGGCCGCCTTGCGAACTGGGGATTCCGCCTGTCTATCCTGGCGTTTCCTGTCTGCTAAAGCCGCGGGCCCTGCCGGCCCCAATGTACCTGGCTGAGCGGACCCGCCGTCTGCGTCCCTTGTGCTGAACCTGGCCCCACTAGAGGCCGCCCCCGATGTGTCCCCTTGCCCAGGGGCTCCCCCTGCCATCAGGGGGACCGCCTGATCACTAGAGGCCTCCGCTCTGCCCCCCGCCCGCTGCCCAGCCCCAGCGCCATTCCCTGACTCACCGGGCCGCAACCGCTCACTGCTTCCACCATCCGATCTGCTCTGGGTCCTGGCTCCAGCCGCAACCGTCCCGCCTGCCGCCTCCCGGCGGGGCGCACACCGCGTGGTAGGCCTCGGCCTAGCTGCTGCCCGCGCCCGGCCAGCACCGCGTCGGACCGACGGTGCCGGCCGCGGTACATCCACTCCGCTGGGGCCCGCTACCTCATCCAGGGCCCCAACAGACTCCGCTGACGGGCTCCTCCGTCTGCCGACTTCGGGCTCCATGCCCGGGCTCAGCCGCTGGGGCGGTCTCGCCCTCCTCATGGAACGCCGTGCAGCCGCCGCAGGGGTTGTAGGGGGGGGACCCTGAGCCCCCAGTTGCTCGTGAAGCCAGGCCAATCCTCTATCCCGCACAGCAGCTCTCACTCCCTCCAGGATTTCTTCCATTGATGCCATGATCTGCAAGACAAAAGAAAAAACCAACACAGACCTGCCAAAAACAATTACCAGGTAAGTGTCAGTTTAGTTAAAATGTCCCTTAGTCATAAAATGGCCGCTTAATATACTCCTATAGTCCAACCCCCATTTACCAATAACCACACCCCTTTAACTGGTTACTCCCCTGCCTACTCCTGGCTCTGTCAAGGCCCACTCCCCTGACTGCGCTGTTCCATGGGCTACAGGAGAGTTTATAAGATTAAAATGTATGCTTGCAATATAAATAAAATAGAAGAACATACCTTCTCAGTCTTTTAAAATGTAGAAGTATCTCTGCTTCCAAATTATCCCTTCTGTGTGTCTAATATAAATAAGTAGACATATCTATACCCTATATTTTCAATTAGGTTGTGTTAAAGAAATCATAAATCTTATGTACAAATCAGTTCCGTGTTAAAATTAAGGGAAAACATCTCAATTAGTCTATTGTCATGCCATGGTCATCTTAATCTTTGTTTGGACACATTTTTAAGGTTAAACGTGACGTTTTTAAGGCTCTGACAAGTTAGCCACATTAATCTAGGTCAAAATGGCATCTTATGTATCTGAATATGAAGTCAATTTATTAAAGAAACATTGCATGAGAAACAATATTTTACATTTCTAACAACTTGTCATTTTGCTAAATCTCTTAACCCCTTAAGGACACATGACATGTGTGGCATGTCATGATTCCCTTTTATTCCAGAAGTTTGGTCCTTAAGGGGTTAAAGACAAAGCACACAGTTTAAGAAATACATCTTCATTCTAAAAAACAGTAATATTTGAAAATGTCCATAATGTACATAATACATGTTACCCTAAGTGGAACTGGCTATATTGATGAGTGAGCCTGATGTCCACGTCCCTGACATTGCTGAGAGGTATGCACAAAGTTCCTGTAAAACTCCTAATTTAAAAATCATAATCATAAAAATAACAACATCTGTAGCATTCTTCTAAATTGGCTCAAAAGCACTTTAAATTTATATATATTATATGTGAACGAGAGAGTTTGGGGTTCGATATATTCATCTTAAAAGGTTTGAGTGAGAAGGTAGGTGGCGAGTCTTTGTGTTAATATGTCCAGAGAAGTAGCATATTTCACTATATTGGGGAGAGGGTTAGAAGGTTCTAGGGAGCTGTTTTGCTAAAAGCATTCTGGTCTCATTTTCTGTATACTCTGTTACCTGTAGCTAGCTGTGTCCTTGACTGTAGTGCTTTGTAAGCTAATTTAGAATTGTATGGCAGACAGTAGGTTCATGTTGTGTTTAAGTAATTCTGTACTACTCAGTAGCAAAATAAACATAGGTAGGAGATAAAACAGTGATGCAACCAAACATGCTGAATAGGACCATAAGCAGCCAAACAGCATTAAACATAGTCTATACAAGATTGACCCCATAAATTGACCCCTTTTCTTCGCTGCTCCTAGGACAGCCAAGTTTCATACATATCTACTTCATTGTATTTTACTTCTGTTTATTATGAGCGACTTTGCTCTCTATTGTGGCTTACTAATGTGACTTTATTATTGTGTCTGGCACTATTTTACATGACCCAATACCCGCGAGTTAACCTTTGTTTTGTCCTTTCTCTATTCAGTCTAGTTTTCTCGCTTGCCAGCATTTCTCATCTCTTCCCATGCTGACTGGCACTCATCCTTGTTGATTTTCCTTCCCCTCACACTGCAGACATATTTCCCAAAGCGGCAGACCTGTTTCCTTTCTGTAATAGGCTTCATCACAAAGCACTTTCATTTTGCCTTCGCTAAACATGATCTTCTCGCATCTTGCACAAACTCATCTCCAACTCATGCTCAACTGGCTTTCTGGTCTCCAGGACACTGCTCCTCAGAAAACTGTTACTTTGTGTCTGTAGGCTACATTTATCTCACAAACTTACAAAAATGATACTTTTACTACTTGTCTGACCAGTTATTGTTTATACATATGCTTTAATCACAATATTGATTTTTGTTTTCTTCACACTATTACTTTGATATAAGTTTTGAAGGATTTATTTTTTTAATTTTTTATATTTTCGTTGTGCAGTTGAACCTTCGCAGATATAGACATATTGGAAAACAAAAGATATCTATCAAAGTAATATTTGCAGAAGCATAGCATCAAAAGCAAGAAAACATCCATCATAATAGCAACATGAAGTAAGCTAGACATTTTTTAAAAATATTAAGAGAAAACCAAATATAGAGGATAGCTTAATCATAAGAGAGAACAAGACAGGTAATTAAAGACACAGCATTGTTATTTTGGGCAAAATTAGGTAAAGAATAAATACAAGTGCAAAAGTATACGGTCCCTATAAGTCTGGAAGCAGTCAAATTCAATACACAATCAAAATTAGAAAGGCAGGCACACTATACTAGTTAAAGCACAGAATATGTCTATGAACAAATAACTGCAATATCACGTGCTCACTCAAAGGTCCTATCCCCCAAAGAACCTACATACAAGGTGCATGTACTATAGATTTTTTTTTTACACAGATAAAATATAACTATGGTGCATTAATACATTACTTATTATCATGCCAGATGCCATAAAGCATAGAAAAACATGATAGCTACAAAATACGAGAAGTACACCAGAATATACAAGAATTGTGAGAAGAGGGGAATATCCAAGTAGATGCCCCCAATGTTTCAGCAAAAAAGCCTTTACCAAGGGAGCATGTCATGCATCAAGTTTTCTACAGGACAGACCCCCGCTTTAGTAGTTGTGGTATGTGCACTCAACGTTCATTGAGCCTCTTCCAAAATTGTGAACATAATTAATTAAAGACTTCAATAAAAGAGCCTCCTGGCTGGCGAAGTGGTTGCTACACCATGATCCTTGTGGACACTTGGCCAGTGAACATCTTAAGCTGCTAGTGCCCTCACAAGCTTGTTGAATAGGTCGCTTTCAGAGACTCATAATGAGGCAGAGAGACTCCTGGGTGGGGACAAGAATAACCCCTGCTTGTCCAATGAGATGGAAATGGGAAACAGGTAAGAATTTGTTCAGGTACTGGCTACGGCAAAATAGGAGATCGGCCACCTCCCTGGTCTGCATTGCACATAAGGCTGTATAAGCTAGTATCCAGATATGCAGTCTAAAATGAGAAAAAATTACTATTAAAAAGCCCATCCAGGGGGGCGGAGCTTGCCAACACGCTGAGCCAGATGCGATTTCTAACAGCTCCTGACCAAAACTTGACAATCATCACAAAATCCCTGATGCTGAAGCCTATCTGGTCCTCTGACCCATAGCATCAGAACCAGCAAGAAACTTTGCTTCATGCCCAAATGCTACCTAAACGCAAACGGAAAACCGGGGCCTACCTCGCGCCCTCGGTCCTAGGCCTCGAGCGGTTCCTGCGAGAACACCCACTAGCGGGAGCGGACCTTCTTCCCTCCCCTCCACCATCCGACCTTACATGCCGGCTATGGGGCGGCAATCCCAAAAACCTCCGGCTGAGACATCGGGTCGATGCTGCAGAGACCCACGCAGCCCAAAACAGCACCCACACCTATGGAAGACAGGCAGGCAAACAGCTGAGCTTCCAGCCCGAAACAAAGAACACTGGAGAGCCCTCCAACCACACAGGTACCGCAGCAACCCTCACCAGAGGCACAGGATGACTCAGCTCCTACTACCAGGGGGATCTCAAACTCTTACTGGCAGAAATACACAAGCTCCTAGCGGCCAACTCAGCCCTCCTCAAAACAGAAGTGAGGGCCATCACTGACAGGGTGCAAGCCACGGAACAAGACATGGTGGGTGTCCAAACTGAACTGACAAAGCTATATGACACAGTACACCAGCTCCAATACCAACAAAAGCTTACGGCACTCAAAAAAGCAACCATGGAAGACCGTCAGACTCACACACATTAAAATCTGGGGGATTCCTGCTGCAATCTCGGCATAAAAGCTGCCACATTATGTCAGATGCCTGCTAGCCACCATACTCTCGCATGCTGTGGTGAAGAGAATTGCCATAGACGGAATATTCCGCCACCCGACATACACACGCCTGAGGTCCCCTGCGATACGAGACGTGATCCTGCGATGTATCTCAATCCAAGACAAGCAACACATCATGGCTGCACTAAAGGGCAATACGCCTCTTTCCTTTGAGGAATCATCCCTCACCTTCTATCAAGACCTGTCGAAAGCCACTCTACTTTGGCACAAGTCCTACGGCCCAGTCACCGTGCAACTACACAAAGCAGGAATAGCATACCGATGGGGGGCAGGTGGCTCACTGCAAGTAAAACACGCAGGGTCTGCTCAAGTTCTTACCTCGATGGAGGAGGCCCCAACCTTCTTGAAAACTCTTGGACTGTCAAACCTAGAAACAGCAACACCAACAACAGTCTCCAGGGAGAACCGGAAACCCACCACGGCTACCCCTTTGGCACCTAGAACAGGAGGAACGCAGCCTCTAGTGCCATGAACATGGGTGAAAACAGACCACACCAAGCTGCATTTCTGTTATTCTTAAGTTCGCTTATGTTTACACGTTATTGCAACCCCCTTCACCACTCACCACAAACTAACAAATAATCTAGATACCACAGGGCCCTAGAGCCCCATACCGATTGACAACCCTCCTACAGGGCGTCTTAAAAGAGAAATGAGAGTCTTTTCCGAGAATCCTCCCTTTTTATTTTTTTGCCAGAGGTTCATAAATCAGGTACTTACCTCACGTATATCTGACTACATAGATTTATTTTCTCCAAAAATATGTACAAGTGGACAAATCTTGTTTGAAAGACACTAAAATTGCATTAGGCTTGTCAATAAAAGCAAAAAATTCAAGAAACCACTGTGGTACTCCGCAGATGTGGCCAAAATAGTAAAAAACAAAAAGTTAGCATTTAGTAATTATAAAAAAACCCAGAGTGAGGAAGACAGAATGACCTATAAGATCAGGCAGAAAGAGGCTAAGCAAGTTATAAGAGCTTCCAAATCACACACAGAAGAGAAAATAGCACAGTCAGTAAAAAAGGGGGACAAAACTTTTTTTAGATACATAAATGAGAAAAGAAAAGTAAAACAAGGATTAGTTAGATTAAAAACAAAAGAAGGAAGGTATGTAGATGAGGATAAAGGTCTAGCTGACTGCCTCAATGAATATTTTTGTTCAGTATTTACAGCTGAAAATTAAGGAAAGGGACCTCTGTTAAAAAAAAGGATAAATGAGTCATTTATTACACGTGAGTTTACAGAGGAAGAGGTTCTATTTCAACTGTCAAAAGTAAAGACAAATAAGTCAATGGGACCTGATGGAATACACCCAAAGCTATTAAAAGAGCTTAGTTGTGTACTAGCAAAACCATTAACAGATTTATTTAACCAATCATTGTTAACAGGAGTAGTCCCAGAAGATTGGAAGTTAGCGAATGTTGTGCCCATTCACAAGAAAGGTAATAGGGAGGAGTCGGGCAACTATAGGCCAGTAAGCCTTACTTCAGTAGTGGGGAAAGTGATGGAAACCATGTTAAAGGATAGGATTGTGGAACATCTAGAAACACATGGATTTCAAGATCAGAGACAACATGGGTTTACTTCAGGGAGATCATGCCAAACTAATCTTATTGATTTTTTTGATTGGGTAACTAAAATTATAGATCAGGGTGGTGCAGTAGACATTGCTTACCTAGATTTCAGTAAGGCTTTTGACACTGTTGCACATAGAAGGCTTATCAATAAACTGCAATCTTTGAGTTTGGATTCCAATATTGTTGAATGGGTAAGGCAGTGGCTGAGTGACAGGCAACAGAGGGTTGTAGTCAATGGAGTATAATCAAAGCTTGGGCTTGTCACCAGTGGGGTACCTCAGGGATCTGTACTTGGACCCATTCTCTTTAATATTGTTATTATTGATATTGCAGAAGGTCTTGATGGTAAGGTGTGTCTTTTTGCGGATGATACTAAGATATGTAACAGGGTTGATGTTCCAGGAGGGATAAGCCAAATGGCAAATGATTTAGGTAAACTAGAAAAATGGTCAGAGTTGTGGCAACTGACATTTAATGTGGATAAGTGCAAGATAATGCATCTTGGACGTAAAAACCCAAGGCCAGAGTACAGAATATTTCCTAACCTCAACATCTGAGGAAAGGGATTTAGGGGTGATTATTTCTGAGGACTTAAAGGTAGGCAGACAATGTAATAGAGCAGCAGGAAATGCTAGCAGAATGCTTTGTTGTATAGGGAGAGGTATTAGCAGTAGAAAGAGGGAAGTGCTCATGCCATTGTACAGAACACTGGTGAGACCTCACTTGGAGTATTGTACGCAGTACTGGAGACCCTATCTTCAGAAGGATATTGATACCTTAGAGAGAGTTCAAAGAAGGGCTACTAAACTGGTTCATGGATTGCAGGATAAAACTTACCAGGAAAGGTTAAAGGATCTTAACATGTATAGCTTGGAGGAAAGACGAGACAGGGGGGATATGATAGAAACATTTAAATACATAAAGGGAATCAACACAGTAAAGGAGGAGACTATATTTAAAAGAAGAAAAACTACCACAACCAGAGGACATAGTCTAAAATTAGAGGGACAAAGGTTTAAAAATAATATCAGGAAGTATTACTTTACTGAGAGGGTAGTGGATGCATGGAATAGCCTTCCAGCTGAAGTGGTAGAGGTTAACACAGTAAATGAGTTTAAGCATGCGTGGGATAGGCATAAGGCTATCCTAACTACAAGATAATGCCAGGGACTAATGAAAGTATTTAGAAAACTGGGCAGACTAGATGGGCCGAATGGTTCTTATCTGCCGTCACATTCTATGTTTCTATGTTTCTATGTTAAAATTTTTATCCAAGAACTCAAACATTTAGAATGGAGAGAAGACTTTATATTGACCGCTCTGGATGTCACATCCCTTTACACTATAATTGATCATAAGTTAGGTCTTGAAACGGTTCAAGATAATTTTAAAATAGATTTTGTGTGAATCTTTCCGGTTTGTACTGATTTAATTTTTAACTCACAATTTCTTCAATATTAATGAAAAATGTTTCTTTAATTAAGAGGTACTGCCAGTGGTACCAAGATTGCGCCATGTTACGCCCTTTGGGAGCAGCTTAGAGGTTAATGGGCCAGTATAAATCCTTTCTATGTTTCTGAGGGCCTTGAAGGAACAGCTCTTTGTGAGAAAATAAAAAATGGAGTAATTGGCATCTATCATCAAAGTAGTATTCCCATGGGATTGGATGATTTCAATCTACCTAAAGGATGCTTATTTTCACATTCTGATAGTGCATCAGAGATATCTAAGATTCTGCCTAAACAATATATATCTTCAATTTACAGTGCTCCCCTTTGCCCTTAGCTCAGCACCAAGGGTCTTCACCAAAGGTCTAATATCTCTTTTTGTGGAAATCCGCCTACTAGGTATTCAGTTTTATCACTACCTAGACGATATTCTTCTGGTGGAAAAAGTCAGGCTTTGTTTTTGTCTCATCAGGACTAAACCAGTAACATCTTAGAGCATCATGGATGGATCCTGAATATGGAGAAGAGTAACCTGGATCTCACACAGCAGATAGTGTATTTAGGAGCAGCATTCAACACATATCAAGGGATATGAGCCTATTAGGCTAAATGTTGTCTACAATAGGCCTGACAAGATGGGCTCAGTGGCACTTGAGGATCCCTCAGGAATCCTTTCTTCTACAGTTCAGGCACCAGACTCTCGAACAAAAAATCTTTTTCTCTACCAAGGTGAAGAAAGCATTATCATGGTGGAGAAAATATTCCTGCCTATCAGGATGGGGAGCCTATTCGGACTAGTCCTTTGTACAGGGGAAATGACCAGCTACCATGAAGGAAAGTTCTTCCAATATACTGCAGTTAATGGCAGTTTTCAAACCCCTTCAATGCCGGCTTAGTTAAGTACAAGATCATTGGATGAAACTTCAGGTGGACAACACTTGATGAATTGGGTTCAGTATCATCTCCAAGGCTTGTCAGAAGTTCATCTCCCAGGGTCCTCCAACATTCGGGCAGGCATCCTCAGCAGACACCAAATACAGCCAGAGGAGTGGTGTCTGGCCAAATGGGAATTCCAGAGGATTGTAGAGAAATTGGGGGTTCCAGAAGTGGATCATGGCATCCATCAGAAACAAACAAGTCGACAGGCTCCTTCCAGGTATCCTCACCCTCAAGTGGAAGGATGGGATGCTATCACCTGTGCATGGCATTTCAAGCGGGGTCATGTCTTTCCTCCCATTCCCCTGATCTTCCGGCTGTTCAAAAGAAAACAGAGGGAATGAGTAAAAGTCTTAACGGCAATACCATGCTGACTGAAGAGACCTTAGTTTCCCATTCTATGGAGCCTCTCAGTAGAAGATCCTATCCCTCTCCCAGGCAAGCTGGGCCTTCTCTCAGGGACCACTGTTCCATCCAGCCCCCAAAACTCTCCAATTGAAGGCCTGGAGATTGATAGGAGACAGCTAGAAGATAAAAAGTTTCTCAGGGGCAGTCATTTCTACCCTGTTGAGGGCTAGGAGGAAGAATACTTTAGCGGCATATTACAGAATTTATGATGTGTTCACAAACTGGGCAGTGTTTCCCCAGTGTTCTTCTCAGCAGCAGAATTGTTGAATTTTCTTCAAGAAGGCCTAGAGAAGGAAATTAGCCTTAATACCTTTAAGGTGCAAGTGTCTGCCCTGTCAACCCTTTTCAACTTTAGATGAACATTGCATCCAGACGTGGCAAGGTTTCTGAGAGCACTCCTCCAGATAAGACCTCCATTAAAATCCATTTTCCCTCCTTGGGATCTTCAATTGGTCCTGTCGGCTTTTCAGTCCTTGCCTTTTGAAACTCTGGAGGAAAATATGATGATGTTATTGAAAACTAAACTAAACTAAACTAAAAACAGTGGTGCTAGTAGCCCTCATTCTGGACGTAACGTTTAGGAGCTAGGAACTTTTCCTGCAGACCACAGATACACATCTTTTTTTTCAGGGCAAAGTTGTCCTTGGGACAGTACCTGAATTTAGACCAAAGGTTATGTCATCCTGCCATCTGAATTAAGAGATAGTATTACTGGTTTTCTACCCTTCCCCTTCTCCAGAAGAGGAAATAAATCTTCATCATCTGGGTCTGTCTATCTAAACAGAACTACAGGCTAAAGGAAATCTCAGACTCTTTATTTTCCCAAGTGGTCAAAATAAAGGCGAGAGGTCATCTGTGAAAACCATCTCCAGATGGATTACCTCGGCTATATCTAAAGCTTATGAGGTTAATTAAATTCCTGCACCCAGGTAACTGAAAGCTCATTCCACCCGGGCTCTCTCTACTGCATGGGCAGCTGCGGCACATATTCCTTCTGATAAGATCTGTAGGGCTGCCACGTGGTCCTCGCAGAATACCTTTATTCGACATTACCAGCTGGATGCTAGTTCCTCTCAAGGAACAGAGTTTGCTACATCAGTCCTTTCTGCTTCAGAAATTGGATAAGTTTAATAAATGTTTGTTTGCAGGGGGCGGGTCCTGACCGCCAAGCGAGCAGGACACAGGTTGAGGGAGCTCCTCAGATTATCCTGTGATATAAGCCTATAAAGCATAAAATATTGACCTTGAGCAGCTGAAATCGACCCATGATTTAGGGAGACAGCTGTGACAACCTCCTGAACTGACTTACTTAGCTTTGATCAGCTTTTTCTGGGCCCCTAAGCTTACTGCGGCCTACTATTTGTACTGGAGTAAGAGACACGGCTAGTTTCCCACCTATCCTCGACATGACCATGTTCCCCCCCTCTGGGTCAGCGGGGGTTATCCCAGTCCCCGCTGGGGCTGCAAACACTGACCCAACAAACAACCTGTGATCTCTGCAACACTCCTGGCCCGAGGCCTAGCTCTGCAAGATGGCTGACGCACATGGTCTGGCCCTGGAGGGCCAGCTACAACCGTCCTGCTTACCTCTCCAACCATGGCATCATTGAATGCTCTCTTCAAATTTTTCTTAGCGATACTGGAGACATGCTTGAGAATGCTGACACCAGCTGCTCGGTCAGCTCAGGAGGTTTAGGGGTTCCACTGAGAGGAGCTAGTGAGGCCTCTGCTGGGCAAGGTGATTTCCCATACTGTCGCACACAAATGTGCACACCTTCCGAGGCAGAGAAACAGAAGGGATATGGCTCTGGCACAAAATCCCCAGAGACGAAGGGCCACGAGACACCACCATCAGAAATTGCATCCACAATGCAGACGGAGGACCTTACACTGCTACCTGCAACGGAAGAACTCAGACACCCTGATTCCACAGTCCTGGAAGGAAAGCCCTGGAAACTCACCCAAGCCCAACACCTCCTGCAGAAGAGTGAAAGTTGCTCTTATATACCTACTGGCTGACCCACTGCATAAAAGCATACTGCTGAAGCTGCACCCCCACACTAGGCTGGCATCTCAGGCTTTACATTACATGATACCACTGTTACCAAGCACTGTCCGACTGCATAGTTTGTGGTTAATGCCTTCAATTTTCATTGTTATAATTTTTTATCGTTATAGTTTTTTGTTCTTATGTCCATCAGGTTCCCTTAATTAAAATAGCCAGATTGGCCCATGTGAAATCCTACCCTTGGAGGCATTTGTCCCAGACCACTCCAGCCTACCTAGCAGACATTCTGTTTGCTGCTTTTGATAAATCTCATGATAGGCATGCTAGTTTAACTATTATATTGAAATCTATTCTTCTCATAGGTACCTACCCCGAGAATAGCTCCCAGCGGCTACTAAGCTACGGAGTTAACTATAGATTAGCGTGTTAGACTATTTTTTTTTTCTTATTTCTTTGACTACTCTAATGTCAGCCTAAATAATGTCTCATTCAATTTTATTGCCCTCTCATTAGCTGACATACCTTGAATCAGCCTGTTTATCACCTAAAAAAAAAAAGTGCAGCCCTATCCCATACCACGGTTTAATACATCTTGCAGTGTTTTAGCATTTATAACACACTCTGATTGGGCACCTATTTACTAAATAGTGGTCACTAGTTGTTTTTTTTTTTTATTTAAAAAGATTATATGGAAGAGTTTTTTAATATTTGAATATTATAAGAATTCTTAAATTGTGCGCACCAATTTTATAATTTTTTTTTATACATCTTGCAATACCTGTATTTACTGTCGTGGATTAACAATATGTATGTTAAACTTTTGCACAAAAAAATAAAGAATTAAAAAAAAAAAAAAGTTTGTTTGCAGCAACAATATGTTGGTTTCTTTTTTTTTTTTCCTTTCTTTGTTTGTTTAGCTTGGGCTTGTCCCAGGAGTAGTGCTGCTATGGCCATGACTGAAAAAAATAAAAATGTACTTATACTTAATCTTATTTTCCTTTCCCGGTAATAGGCCTGGGGCCTAAAGGGGAGGTATTTATAAAAGACATCAGTGGTGGGCGGCACTAACCCAGGACTAGTGCTGCCATCGCTTGTTACCGGGGGGTGGGGGGGATTTGTTAAGTATAAGTAAATTTTCCGTTATTTTGAACTCTTATTTAAAGATATTGTTTAATTGTTCCTTTTCTCAACCACAATTCTGTAAACATTATCTCCATGTTTCCTCCTCCACTTTAGCTGGATGGGTCAGACAAACAATGACCATGGCATTGGCATTGACTCTACTCAATTCGGGACACATTCCACCAAGATTCTAAGTGGGGGGGGGGGGGGGAGGGGTTCCTTCTCTAATAACAACTGAATGGTCCTCAGAATCTGCTTTTTAGACATTTTATTTAAAACCTTAGCTCTATGTTTCTATGCCTATATTATAACATAACTTATATAATGATACTTCTTAGTATTGCTATGCTATTATTATGTATTCATTAGCATTTAACATGCATATGTGCCTCCTGTCTGTCATAAGATCTCTCTAGTCCTTCGGCATCAGAAATTATAGATTTTATTAAAGACAGGAGACAAATATTATTCCACCTAACTATTCTACCCTTTATGGCTGTTCTGCTTTTGTTTTTCAGTTTAAAAAAGGAATTGATTGTATTATTATTTTCCTTTTTCCGGTTTTGAAGTTTGGCTTATTTTAAATTCTGTAATTCCTCATCTTTATTAGATTTTCTTTTTTTTATCTAGTTTATTTTCAGCAGCACAAAAGATGGGGATATTTGTGGAGTTACCGTTTTTATAGCCTGTGCTTAAACTCACCTTTTATTTAGCTGACAGGGGACAAGTACCTAAACGGTGCAGTTAGACATATAGTGTCAGGAATACGCGTTTGTATTCCTGACACTATAGTGTCTCTTTAAGCATAATATTCATAATATTCATATTAGGAGCCTGGTGTCTAATTTGATCAGAAAATGTCCCCAAGCCAGGGTGAATTCTCTTATCTTCTGTCTGTTAGTTCAGGGGCAATCAAGTTCCCAAAGTGCATTTCTGACAATGTAATTATTATGGTCTCTTGGGAACTACAGATCTTTACAGTCCAAGAGAGGCAGTCTAGATCATTATTACTAGTCTCATAATCCAAATAACTTAAAGAAAAGGAGCCCTAATGAACCTCCAACCAATTATTCCAACCTCCTGTATAAGCCACGAGCTGACATGCACGCAGCTTTTTTTCAATTGGCCAAGATGTAAACCCCTTTGCTAATAAAACTGGCAGTTCTATCTAGAATGGCAAAAGGATACAATTCATAACTAAAGCATGCAGACTATCATAGGAGGTAGACCAGGGGTCACTACTGGAGCCATCGTCCTCCTAGCTATGATACTCTTGGCACAGGGTAAGACTATAAGCAGGCCTTCATAAATGCACAGTGATTGTGAGAGCAGCGGTGTGGAATGTGTGGGTTTTGTTATGAAATAATATCTTTATAAGTGATGTATTCAAAATCTTTTAAACTTGGTAATGGCAGAGCAGCAAGCTATGACTTATGGAGATAAAACACACTTAAATGCACCGATGAATGCTAATTCAAAATGGTTTGCCGTTCAGTAAACATCCTAGTTCTCTTTTGCTCTGGCTTTAAGATGCATGAGGATTATAAAGTAGAGAGACTGATCTAGAGAAAATGTTCCATATATAACCTTGGCCACAAAGATATATGTTCCAGTTTAAAAAGTCAAGATATTTGAGTTGCTGTATTAGTCTAGTAATGTGGATACAAAATACTGAAGTATTACTGTAGCTTTTAATATCTTTGTATTGGGCTAACAGAACTACTGCAATACTTCACTATTTTGCATTTAGTTCAAAATGAAAGAAAATGAGTTTTTTAGACCAGGCTGTTTATGTTTTCAAGTTTATATGTTGACTTATTTTCTTCTTTTTTTCTTATTTCTCTGCTTTTTTGCATGCTGGAATGTAAGAAAATGCAATTTTCCCAATAAATATGATTTATCGAGCAGAGTGTTGCTTTAAACACTTTGATGAAAGGGTAGATTTACAAAGAATGGATCTTTTGTTACACCTCAGAAGGTTAATTTCAGGTTTATTTAGGTTTACTTCACTTTATATATTAAAAAGCATGTCTAACAAAGCCTGCATCTTTATCCTACAAGATTACCATATCACTTTAAAGGATCAGTAACAGAACTTGTTTTTATTACAAGAAGTACAAATGGTGTAAATGTATAAATTCTGACTGTGTACCCATAATAATTTTTTCTACAATAATCTCGCATAGGCTCTGATGCACCTGGTACAATTAATTGCACAGGTGGGAAGACAGAAGATTTCCTGGAAGCGTTCAGACCAGTGTTCCTAAGGAAAGCATTACGTCCTGTAAGGGACCTGAGAAAGCCAACTATTGTCAATATTTCCATCACTCTGTATGCAATCCTTGGTGTGGTATGTATTATGTTCTATAGATTGTGAATGTTAAACATTAGAATGATAGTACAGTTTTAGACCATTATGTATCTGAGTGCAACTATTTTGTTTCCTGTCCCTGGTGCTGAGGAGAGATAAGGTGTAGGACAGTGGTAGGCAACCTATGGCACGTGTGTCATGCATGGCACTCGAGGTGTCTTTGCACGGCACTCAAGGCTGCTAGAGCCAAACAGGCTCTGGCCTATCAGGAGTCCAGTGAAACTTCAGATATCTGCGAATACGAAAAAGGTGGTGAAGGACAATCCTAAATTTATGCATTGCAGCATGTAGAGGAAGTGATCTTAGATCACTTCCTCCCAGCACTTGTGAATGATAATCCACACTGTAGTAGAGCAGCCCGCAGCTGCTGTTGCAGCTTCTGTCCTCGACCTGTACCTGGCCAGCCTGGACCCTAGGAAAGCCACCCAAACTGCTAGATATACACAGGAATGCAGAATAACCCTCCCCTCATACAAATAATACGAACATCCCACACACAAACACAGCACACAATCCCCACAAACTCAACACCACTAACAATCCACATACATGCACACAACACCACGTGCAGCCTCTCACATGCAATACCACTAGCAGCCACACACATACACACTACCAAACACACAATGTGACATACCCATCCAGACACACAATTCCACAAGCAGCCCCCCCATACACAGCCCACATTTATAGGTATCATACACAACACCACAAACTACTTGTGAACATATACAATATAACAGTTCATACACACACAAATACAACGATACAAAGCAACTGCAGTATAAATAACACAAGCAGAATACAGCAACATACACACCTCAATTTAAAAAAATAGGACCGGCACGCTACGGGACATCAAAATCTTATTTCGGCATAGGGCTGCTAAAAGGTTACCTACCCCTGGTGTAGGATGTGCTACTGACTGTCTCAGGTTATGAGCGGGCTTTATGTCAAAGCACTAGGAGCTCGATTTTACTAATAAGATGTATGATATGAAACAACAAGAGGGTACTAAAGTTCACATCCAGTAGCAGGTGCCCATTTACATTCACCATTCAAAGAATTTTCCTGAGCTTTCAACAGCTCAGTGTTGAATATCCCCCACCTAGCAGATATAGAATGTACTTTAAAGGAGCACTATAGGGTCAGAAACACAAACATATATTTCTGACCTTATAGTGTTAAAGCCACCATCTAGCCCTCCTGGCCCTCTCTTGCCTCCCTAAATATAATAAAATCTTACTTGTATTTAAGCCTGAAGCTGCTCTCTGCCCCTGTCTGCCTCAGACCTGCAAGCTTACTGCTGACATCATCAGAAGTGTTATTCTGAGCCAATCACAGTGCTTCCCCATAGTATCAACTAGGCAGATCAGGGGCAGAGCCAGCACAAGCCAGCACAAGTCAAACACAGCCCTGGCCAGTGTTCAGTGGAGATACTGAATGTTGTGATGCACACTAGGCAAGACTGAGATAGGAAGCAGCTCTAGCAGCCATCTAAGGAGTGGCCAGTGGAGTTATCACTAGGCTGTAATGTAAACACTGCATTTTCTCTGAAAATACACAATTCTACATATGGCGAAGTCAGAAGAGGGCTGGCACCTTCTTGCTCCATATACTGCTGTCTACCAGGAAATATACTAGTGGTCCTGACCAGGGCTCAGAACAATCATATTGTGGCCCACCAGTCCATTCATAAACACATACAGTACTGCACTAGCAAACATCCTGCACAAATCGTTCCTTCTGTCTAACTCTAGCAGTACTATGCTCACAGACATCCGGACACGTATCCTGCTACTTTAATCCACAGAAAAAATGTTGTGAGGCTGCAGTCTACAAACCATGTATGTTAATGGACAGAGGCAATTGCTCCCCTGCTTCCCTTGCCAGACCTCTTATGGGTGTTGTGTGGGTGACTTTGCCATTGCATTGTGGGTCCAGTCTCATGAGCTTAAATTGTGACATTAGGTACATTAAATAACGTTACATGTCACTATTTACTTTAAATTCTTGTGGATCTAGTTAATCATAATCTCCTAATTCCAGAGTATATCTGTGTGGTAAGCATTATCAGAACTCTTTTTTTTCTGCAGTTAACTGGGAAAATCCCTTGAATTAGTCACCCTTACCATTTCATCCACTGTAAACCATTCCAAACAATGTTTGTTAATTTATTGTTTCAGAATGAGAAAGATCAACTGCTAACTTCGTTCTTGTGGCTCCGAATGGTGAGTAAAAGCTATTATTATCTAAATAAGTAGCAAGTACCAGTTATTTCCCATCTTCAAAATTCCCCTATTAGTAACAAGCAATACCAGTTAAGCCTACCTAAAGTAAGAATGTCTTATTGAGCCATAATAATTAAAGTGGGCCATGAGACTGGACATCTCCTTTGCTCCATTTCATTACTCTTCACTCCACTGCCAATGAATTGAATGATGGGGATGGGGCCCTTATTCAGTATTATTATGATCTATGTGACCCAACACTTTTATAATGTATTTAATAATTTATTCTACTGTGCCTTTCCATGCCCCAGCAGAGAGCAGTGTATTGTGCAGATCTTTACTGAAACACTGAAAGGGTTCACTCTGTTCCAGGCTGGGTAATCGCTATGCTGTAATCGCTATCAGTTGCGGCAGTGGATACTAACGTTAGGCTGTTAAAAAATAAATAAAAAAGAGCAACAAGATTAGAAACTTGTTGATAATTTGTATTCACTATTATCTACAGGTTACAGCTGATATTTAACGACAAGGGCCTCAGCTTACTTATAGCAGCAGAAAATAAATATAAACTTTTTAGGGCTGATATTTTTATTGATTCTCAACTGGATTTGCTACCAGTTTAAATTTGAGCAGCCCAACCTGATAAATTGTCCGGCAGCCTGAAAACAATCCTCTGATAAATGTGCTTCAGAAGTACATCTATGGGAATTTCCATCTTCTCACCAAAGTCTTGAGATAGGCTTGTCAGAGCAGTCTGATTGGCTGATGTACAAGTCATCCAATCAGAGCATTCTGAATAAGAATGTATAGTGTGGGAAAACCCTTTTCCCTCTGTGCAAGCAATGTGGAGATCTTATTTTGTAGGCAGTTTGTTTTATTTATTGCAATTGTTTTTGTGCGATTGGGTCTTTTATTTTTATTTGGCCTGGATTTTTATTTGACCCTTTTAGGGGCGAGGAAAACAAGTTTTAAAAAGAAAGAAGACATCAGTTTAGTTATTTTATTGTTACTGTTAAATCGGATTAAATCAATGGAAAAAAAGTCCACTACCGACAAGGGAGTAGAAAAGTTTGTAATATACAGACCCCCTCCAAGTACAGGGCATAATCCTAACATTAGAAGTATTACCATGAATGAAAGAGACAAGTGGAAGGACCCCCTATATAAAGAATTGTAAAATATAAACTTTATTGAGATGATTTTACTATACAGCCAAATTTTCCTTTATTTGGGGAAATATTTCCAAATGAATCACCAAAGCCTAAATTTTCAATGTAAAATATAGTCTTCAGATTCAATATTCTAACCAATATTTTTCGGCTTCCACTAAGCATTAAATGGCAGTAACTAAATCAATCCAAACTATTAAATAGATTATTGGTAGCAAATACATGTGATCAGTGGGAATTTAATTGAGTACAAGGTTGGAAACGAGCCCCAAGTAGGCAATATAGAAGTAAAACAGGCTCTTTAACAACCAATAACTTTTCAGAGTTGCTTTTAACACAACCTGCATTTTTGTATAATCTATGACTTCGTTCAAAATTAAGAGTTATATCTCTGGTGTGATATCACCCTTTGTTTAAGGCATTATAAAATGGATACTATAGGCAACCAGACCACTTCATCTCTGTGACGTGCTCTGGAGCAGTGTCGCTTACCTCTTTACCTCTTAACTCTGCAATGTAAACCATATCCAGCGTCTTCAAAATTACCCTAAGAAAGCATAGATTGCCACGCATGCAGATTAGGTTTCTCCATTGCAACAACAGAGGAGGAGGAGAAAGAACCAGCGCTAAGGGAACCCGGCACTGAAAAGAGGTAAGTGTTTAAAGTTTTTTTTTAACCATTTAAACACGGGGGAAGGGGGAGGCATTGCAGAAAGATACTATGGAGTTAGAAACACAGCTTTGTTTTCCTATTGCTATAGTGTTCCTTTAATTAATTGTGTCTTACGTTTTTGCTGCTGCCTGACAGTATCAGCAGTTTAATGAAAAGTCTGTTTCATTTATTGTAGGTATGGCATAATGAATTTGCAGAATGGGATCCCTTACTATGTGGTGGCATAGATAACATATCAGTTCCTGCTGAGGAGATGTGGATTCCAGATATCTTTGTTCATCAGTTGTAAGTATCACAAGCATTCATATTAGTCTTGTCTAATAGGTCATGACACAAGCCACGTTTGTACCTAAGAAGAAGGAACCTCTATAGACCCACTTTCACTTTGTTGTATATTTCAACTTCTGGATACTGCCTCCTTGATAAGAATCCATTATAAAAGGTGCCACTACATGTCTGGACCCTTTTTTAAAACTATATTAACCAGGCACTGACACAGGAAGCACCTCTATTGACCTCTAAAAAGGCTGTTTTTACAGCAAAAAGCCTGCAGTGCCAGACTATACTCACCAGAACAACTTCATTAAGTTGTAGTTGTTCTGATGACTATAGTGTCCCTTTAATAAATTATAAGTGATAAGGACACACATATAAAGGTTACTTCAAACATCCTTACCTGCTTTGGTCATGGCTGGATTTACTTGCTGCCTCAAGGCCAGTTTCCTTAATGCACCCCCCTGTATTCACCAGACCTTTCACCATTGTATTAACCCCAACTCCACAAAGGCAGAATATACCCTTTCCTTGTCCATTGTCCACGAATTTGTTACAGATAGCTTTGTTTTTACCACATTTTAATTTTCACCTTAACGCCTAACATTTAACTTTTGGGTAGATGAGGAAAGTGAGTACTTTTGAAGGAGAGTAATTCTATTGAGATGTTGGCTCCAGAATATGTGTTGCTGTAAATCTGCCCTTTTATCATGAGACTGGAATACGAAACTGAGATTTTTAAGTAATTTGTATATGGCTACAGAGTCTATAGCAGAGCCGTCATTATCGTTCTCTCCAAATGGCCCTTACTTTTTCAGCTTATGGAATGAACATATTGAATTCTCAGACTAAGATGAATACATATTCATCTGTACATAATGGAAATAGTGCCGTAAAGTGTTTGTGTTTTTATCAAACACTCCCCATAAGTCCAAATTCCAGTTAGACTAAAATATGAAATTTTAATGGTTCTGTGCAAAAGCAACTGGATGTCATTGCATGATAATCTCTCCTCTTTATTCTCAGATCTGCCCATGCCTATCTGCTATTAATTTCAGAATATTAAATATTAAACAGGACATCATAACATACAGTGGTTATTTAACATAGTTATTGGAGTTGATGTCTCCAGTATTTTTATCTATGGATATGTGAAATGTAAATTCTGCTACAAGCTCTATTATCATTATAATGCTTTCCCGTATTTTTTGTTATTCTAAACTTTCTGTGCACCTATCCAGTCATTATTCACACACTTAAAATTCCTCTTTTTTACCCTTCTTTATTACTTGTTGGAGTTAGTCTCTGTGTATTACTAGGCTGTTTTGGTTTTCTTATAGTGTGGATGAAGACAAATCCCCACATCTGCCCTATCTCCTGGTGGATCATACTGGGCAGGTGCGATACCTGAAACCATTGAGGGTGGTAAGCTCCTGCAATCTCAGCATCTTTCGCTTTCCTTTTGACATTCAGAATTGCTCCCTCACCTTTGGCTCTTTTTTGGACTCAGGTATGTTTTGACACAAATTAAACAATTAAAATAGCACTGTAATTATTGCAGCATTTATTGATCCTTAGAGTTCACTTCTACATGTTTTATGCCTCGTAGGTTCTCCAGAACAAAGTGTTGTCTTCTAAGCTTTCAAACTTTCATTATTTCTTGAAGAGTGCAGAAAGCAACAAGGTGGAGTGGTATCTTCAGAAGCATACCTAGGTTACTTGGCACCCAGGACATATATGTTTGTGCCCCCCTGTAGTTTAAACCCACTTATCCATATGTGCATATATTCTGACCCATTTTGTATGTTTCTCCTAATTCACCCTTTAAACAGTATGTGTCTCTTTTCACAATTTGTTTGTGTCTTTCAACCCACATTACTTCTTGTGTATCTCTTAACTCCCCCCACTTACCTCTTGTCTGTTTCTGACCACAACAGTTAAACCACTGTCAGGTAACTGATGGCACAATATTGCCACTCTGTGGCCTCATTCACCAAAACATGGCAGCAATGGGAAGCTTACAAGAGAATATAATAAGAAAGAAGGAAAAATGACTCCAACTATAAATAGTTAGGACTCAATTCTGTCCTGTTGTATTTTTTTTATAGCTCCCAAGAATGCATTATACTTGTTATGTTGATATTTCCAGATCTGATCTCTGGTACTATTGACTACTCTCCTTTCTGTAACCCCTGACTTTTATTTATGGTTTCCCTTGACTAACTTGTCTCAGACTATTCTTTGTTTACTTACATAAAGCCTAGCCACCCTAAGGACCAGTATATATTATTTATTGTATCTCAGGATACACTCTGCGTGATAGGTCTTACTATTCTGACATTACAATAGGGCCTTTTGGACCCTTCATGGATCATCACATGGACCAGTTTGCTCATACATTGCTGAATTGTTCAGCAACCCTGCAACCTGAGGGACAAACTTCTCCAGCCACTAATACATCGGTTGGGTTAGAAACATGCGCCTCTCAAACTTCCTCTCGTGTGACTTCACCTATACGTTATGTTGGAGATCCCTATCCTACTGACAGAGCCAAGATGGGTTTAGTTTTTACTCTATTGATTGATAATGCTTTAGTGTGGGCTAATCCTTTATGGAAGAATGATAGTCCTTTGCTATATAACTATGTGGCATTTGTGGATACATTTAGGAGAACCTTTGATGCCCCTGGTAGAAAGGCTAATGTAGAAAGATCCCTTCTAAGCTTAAACCAGGGAAATAGATTTTTAGTTAATTATGTTTTGGAATTCTGTTCTCTTGCAGCAGAAGTGTGCTGGATTAATCAGGGATTCATATATGGTTTTATAAATGTTTTTATGTAATTCTTGATGAGGTAGTCACTAGGCATCATCAAGAGAACTTAAATAATTCATACTTATACTCATACTTACAAAATACATGTTTGTTTTCCTGACACTATAATGTTTCTTTAAAAATTCTAAATTTTGTCATTCGTGGTAAAAGTATCAAGGAGGTCAACATTTCTTTGTTATTTTTATTTGTGGAACAATGTTCCATTTTAGAAGTCCTCTTTGAATCCTATCAGAATAGAATTCTTTTGTAATTTTAAAGCCATTTTCTCCAGAACTGGACACGATATTCTTTTGTCCACTTACAATAAACCTGCATAAGATCTGTTTTACTTCCCATACTGTGCCCAGGACCACTATTAGTGGTGATGGCCAACACAGCAGTATAGTCAAAACCAGCAAGAGTGTGAACTTTGGGTGTGTTCATATAATTATGTTATGTTGTACCTGAATATCTGAATTCAGCCTCCAGAAGGACGTAGACTGCCCAACTCCAGGCATACTTTTATCATATGTTGCAGTGAGTGCTTCTTGATTTCCTTCCTTCTAGTGCGTTCCCATTCAACCCTATAGCATGTACCTGTAATAGAATATCAATTCCTCTCTACACATATTTGAGGTTGTTCCATACGTTTTATCTATGTCCTTCTCACAGTGCAGCACATTAAACTTGGTCTGCTAATGCCAACTGACATCATTGAGAAATTCGCTAGGAATGCACGGACCTCACAGGGTGAATGGGAACTTGTTAAAATTGAAAGCCTATTTGCTGATGAAACAATGGATCTAGTGACATTTAATGTAAGTACATGCAAAATTAAAGCACAGAGCTATCCTCAATGTTAAGAAGTAAGATCTATGAACTCCTACATAAGGGCTTATAAATATCTGATGTATCAGTTGTATATTGTTTCCCTTAGATTATTGTGAAGCGCCGCCCTACTCTATATGTGGTGAATTTGCTGATTCCTAGCGCTTTTCTGATGTTGATTGATGTTTTAAGTTTTAACCTTCCGCCACATACTGTGGACAGAGCGTCTTTCAAAATGACCCTGCTGCTGGGATACACTGTCTTCCTGCTTATTCTCAATGACCTGCTTCCAGCCACTGCCAGCGGGACTCCTCTAATAGGTGAGGTCATGCCACCAGGGAACTCACAGTAACCACAGAAACTGTTGTTTGTACATTACATCTATAATACTCTAGTAGATCTGTTTAGCAATTTACAGGTTATGGTAGGAGGGATGTACACAATAAGTTCTATGATTTACAATGCAAAGTCATTTATTAGTATAAGAAGTCACTGTAACGAACTTAGGGGACGGTTTCTCAAATATACACTACGCCCAACTTCAAAAATCAAAACCAAATATACAAAAACATAGAATTATTCTGCAAGTCACAAAAATAGAGGGGCAGCTCAGTAATGCATAAAAAAAAAAAAAAAGAACAGATACAAAGGCATTCTTATTTTTTTTTTTAGCATATATTGTAGTGTGGATATATATTTCTTCAAAAGAATAATACTCTAACACAAGCTAATGAAAAGTGCCTACAGTGTTTTTAACAGGCAGGACAGTTTAGCCCTATAGTCACCTGAACAACTTTAGCTTAATGAGGTTGTTCAGGTGAGAACTATTGCTCACTGCAGCCTTTTTCATGTAAACACTGAGAAAATACAGTGTTTACATTGAAACCTAGGAACACCTCCAGTTGCAGTCACTCAGAGTGAACCAGAGGGACTTCGGAGTTGATGGAGGCATAATATGCCTCCATCCACTCAAATCTGCTCTCAGTAGAGCACAGGGCAGCACTGTGCACAGCATCCTGTGATTCAGTATCTCCTCCCTCTGTATGCAGACACTGAACATTCCTCATAGAGATTCATTGATTACATTAATCTCTATGAGGAGATGTTGATTGGCCAGGACTGTGTTTGAATCATGCTGGCTCTGCCCCTCATCTGCCTCTTTGTCAGTCTCAGCCAATCCTATGGGGAAGCGCTGTGATTGGATCAGGCTACCACATGTCAGCAGACTGCTTGTTTTTCTGAGTCTAACAGCATGCAGATTAACAGCTTCAGGCTTGAATACAGTAAGATTTTTTACTATATTTATGGAGGCATGAAGGGGCCCAGGGGGGCTAGATGGTGGTGTTAACACTATAGGGTCAGGAATATATGTTTGTGTTCCTGACCCTATAGTGATCCTTTAAGCATGCATTGGCACACCTGGCACACTTCTTATGCATGCCTATAGTATGGATTATAATGGGGTAATATTCCCAATCACATATGCCTTATACATTAGTAGGGGAAAGCTAGAACTAGTTTAGCAAACAAAATTCTTAGAACCCTGCTCACAACCTTCTATTTAAAAAATACATTGATAAAAAACACATATGTAATGTAATGTAATGTAATTCATTATCAGAGCCAGATTAAAGGTACACTATAGGCACCCAGATCACTTCACACTAAATCCACTACACACACTGCATCTATTATATAAACTACATCCACAATACACACACACCACATCCACTACACATACACACACACACACTGCATCCACTTTGCACAAGCTGCAATCACTACACAAACACATATACTGCATTCACTATACAAACATACTGCATTCAGTACACACACTCTGTATTTACTCTACACACACTGCATGCACTCTACACACACTGCATCCTTGTGGATGAACTCGGGAATGGACACTGTGGACGGAATGAGGGGTGGGCCCTGTGGATGAATTCAGGGTGGGCCCCAGGGGCCCAGACATTAAGCTGTGCAAGGGGCACCAACATTTCTAATGCAGCCATACATGTACATTAGATTCTCCCTGATTGCTGGAGAAAAATATTACTGACTTTGAATTGGTTTGGATACACTTGGAGCATTCACCATTTTAATTTATTCTACTTTATTTTTCACTAATACATTATTTGGATGACTTGTTTTTTTTCTGACTACACTAGTGTCTTAGTCTTGAACCTTCTTTTTCTTTTTCTTTCCTATGTGCGTGGGTGCAACATGAACTTACTTTTATTTTCCTCTTTTTTTTCTTTTTCTTCTGTTAACTCTGGTTAATGATAATTATGCTACTCTGTACTTATTATGTACAATTTACATGTCGCGTTTGAATCTTTGTATAAACTTGTATATTGTAAAATATATATGTAACTTATTTTTTCTTCAATGGAAAAAAAATTACTACATGCTGGACATAAAATAAAGGTTATGGTCATAATACAAGTTGACCATGGCACCTTAATTCCTGTGGCACATGTAATGGTGTATCTCTTTGAGATGATATGTACTAGAACAGATTATGTTGCTTAAGATCACACTTTATAATGTTTTTTATACACAGCTGACTATTTTGTTTAGTACTCTTATCTTTCTCTCGATCTCTCTCTTGTTCTCCCTTTTGTGCAGGAATTTATTTCTCACTTTGTCTGGCTTTGTTGGTTATTGGACTTTTAGAAACAGTCTTTGTGATGAATATTTTGCACAGGGGATCCTCACAATGCCCAGGGGTGCCCATCTGGGCTCGTACCTTAGTCTTGAATTACCTTGCTAGGTTGGTGTGTTACAAGAAAGTAGAACAATTTGAACCTGAATCCCTGAACAATTCCTTAACCTCTGAATCAGCATTTCATGGTATGTAGTGAGCACACTTATCAATCATCATTAGACAATGACACAAATTGCAAAAACTTTATGTATTCCAAAGATGTTGTTACACTGAGTAAAAATACATAAACTCGCAGAACTCATTAATTTCTGACTGCATAATGTTGAATTAGCATCTCTGTGGAACACCTCTAAATAGTTTTATAGCAGCTTGTGCTATAAGAAATTTTTTATAAATTACAATAATGGTATTTATTTTGTAGTAGAACAGGAATCACGGTCAGATAGCTACTACTGTCATTCACAACCATAGTAATAGAATACACGGGACTACAACAATCTACCATTTCTAATATCAGCTACCGGGTGTTGTCGGGTACCAATGTTGATGAGATCCTAAACTTTGTAACCCTATGAGAAAAACATTTCCCTCAGCAGGTCATGGGGTCTAGGCTATATGCTAAAAATAACATTGCAGATAAAATGCAATGAACATGTAACATTAATTTTATCCCAAGGAGTAGGTACAAACCATGATCCAAGACTTGTGTTTTGCAAAATCCAAGAACGGGAACTATGTACTATGGCTTAGAATTAGGAAAGGGGTAAAGGTAGGCATTATAGAAAATGTAACAAAGGTGGAAATGGCATTGTCAGGCAAAAAAAGATTTGCTTACAGTCTGAGTGATACAGGAAAATCTTAAACAATATCACTAATGTGGGACATAACATTTGCCATACCTGCAAGTTCCTTCTAGCATAACTATGTGTTTGAATTGCTAATATTCTTCTCCACAGGGAAGAATGTCAGTGTGCAGCTCACATGTGTAGAAATGAGCCAGGGGGATGTTCAGACGCACCAATTTCTAAGAAATATCAGCAGTGACCTGCACTCAATGAGAAGGCTGATGGAAGGTTACTTTGAACAACAAGAGATTGCTGAAGAATGGCTGCGCATTGGGTTAATCTTGGATGCTGTGGTGTACCGGATGTATCTGATCTTTATGATGGTATATGCTGTGGTACTTGGTGCTACATGGGGAACATGGTACAATGTATAGAAAACCAACATCACTGCAATTACTGGACATAGAACATGTTGATTTATAATCATACATAGTGCCTTATTGTACTGAGATGTTTTTCTAGTTTATTATTTTAAGACACACTGGCAAAGAGAAATTGTGATGCATGGTTCCTGGTGAAACACTCTCTAAATTGGGGGAAAAAATAGGTGAGGGATGGGTGAGGAGGTCTGACTATCCTATTGCAAAGACGTCCAACTGCTGAACTTCTTTAATTCAATCTACAAAATACCATTTCATTATTCATCAAAGCACTCCAGCATTGCTGATCCACCAGATTGTCATTTATGGTTATCCAACGATCAGTTTGAACAAACTCAATTGACTCTATTTGTGGGCTGAGTGAGGCATTGCCATTGTATGTGGCATAGCTACAGATATGAGGCGAGAGAAGTGGCCATTCTCCTGTCACAGCCATTAGTGAGCTAATAAAGGGCCCCAGCGCACCCACCTTTGGTCAGTGATGTTTATTCTGGACTTGAGGTTTCTCCTGCAAACTGATGCCAAACCCAAAATGGCTAGTGACACAAGCAATGTGACGACCTAGAGGCAAGTGTGGCATCCTCTGCAGGCCTTACCTGTTTGCAGCCTTTCTTAATGGCAGATCTGTACCAAGGCACAGGTTGCCGACTATGACATCCTCATCTACCAGCGAGGTTACAGGGAAACATATTTGTTTTTCAATGACTATGATTTTATTCTGTATACTGGTTCTCTCTGTGATCTGATTTTATTTCTTTAGCTTTCATATATTCTAGTGTTAAAATGTGCAGATGCATCTCTACAACGGCATTTGCACTGCTGTAATCAATTTTTTTACAACATTTATCCTACCGAGGTCTATTTACATTTTTCTACGTGCAGAAATATATAAATTAGTAAATAAATAAAAAGGGAGAAAAAGGAAATAGGAGCATGCAATATTAAAATATCTGGATGTGCAAAAACTTCAGAAAGGATGCTACTGGTCCTTTCAATCTGAATTCCTCTTGGTATTTGTTATTGTGATGCACCAAAACCCGTTGATCAGTATTTTATCAGGAACAACTGAATACCCATGCAGAAATATGCTATAAGCTAAACCTGTGGCTGCCAGGTTTATCGCAAAAGGGCTAGCACCTATAGGTGTACATAAGTGCACGTTTCCAGTAATATTTCCCTTACACACAAACTTGATTGGATTTGAATGAATACAAATTAAAAGGTTTATTGTTTTTATATGAATATAATGTGATTTGTACATAATGTTCGAATGTTTGGCATCTTTTGTAAGTGATGTTATTGTTCAAAGGAAATAAAATAGTGCATCGGGTCTTGAACTAAACTTATTTGAGGTCTGTAGCCAAGTCATCTTGTCTCATTGGGGCCACAGATCCAAATCCCCAGATGCACACATACAGATCTTTATTACCGGATACACTCGTTTGCACACATACAGATCTGTATTATCAGATAGACACACATTTATATACATACAACTGCAGCACTACCAGCACAGTTCTGCATTAATCCCAACTCCAAGCATTATACCTACACTTGCTGCATTAGCCCCCTCACTTGAAGCATTAAGTACACATCCAGGGTTAGAGCTGACATTAGGTGAAGCAGTGACTCACAGGAAGTACCCTACAGCCAACATGGGCTTTCAGGGAGATCTCACTGGCCAGCCTTGCATGATTAGTCCTCTAGTATTTACGTTGTTTTGTCCATTATTTTTGTTCATATATTCTAATTACAGTGCCTTGCAAAAGTATTCACCCCCCTTGGCATTTTTCGTGTTTTGTTGCCTTACAACTGGGAATTAACATGGATTGTTTGATTTTCATCATTTAATTTACAGAACATGCCCACAACTTTGAAGATGTTTTTTTTTTTATTATTGTGAAGCAAGCAACAAATAGGACAAAATAACAGAAAAGGACAATGTGCATAACTACTCACCCCCCTAAAGTCAATACTTTGTAGAGCCACCTTTTGCGGCAATCACAGCTCCAAGTCGCTTTGGATAAGTCTCTATAAGCTTGCCACATCTTGCCACTGGGATCTTTGCCCATTCCTCCTTGCAAAACTGCTCCAGCTCCTTCAAGTTGAATGGTTTGCACTTGTGAACAGGAATCTTTAAGTCTGACCACAGATTTTCTATTGGATTTAGGTCTGGGCTTTGACTAGGCCATTCCAACACATTTACATCTTTCCCCTTAAACCACTCAAGTATTGCTTTAGCAGTGTGTTTGGGGTCATTGTCCTGCTGGAAGGTGAACCTCCGTCCTAGCCTCAAATCACGTACTGAGTGGTACAGGTTTTGCTCAAGAATATCCCTGTATTTAGCACCATCCATCTTTCCCTCAACTCTGACCATTTTACCAGTCCCAGCTGCTGAAAAACATCCCCACAACATGATGCTGCCACCACCATGTTTCACTGTGGGCATGGTGTTCTTTGGTTGATGTGATGTGTTGGGTTTGCGCCAGACATAGCATTTTCTTTGATGGCCGAAAAGTTTAATTTTAGTCTCATCAGACCAGAGCACCTTCCTCCATACATTTTGGGCAAACTCAAAATGTGCCATTTTGTTTTTTGCTGAAAGTAATGGCTTTCTTCTGGCCACTCTGACATAAAGCCCAACTTTATGGAGCGTACGGCTTATTGTCGTCCTATGTACAGATACTTCAGTCTCTGCTGTGGAACTCTGCAGCTCCTCCAGGTTTACCTTAGGTCTCTGTGCTGCCTCTCTGATTAATGCCCTCCTTGCCCGGTCCATGAGTTTTGGTGAGCGGCCGTCTCTTGGCAGGTTTGCTGTTGTGCCATGTTTTTTTCAATTTGGTTATGAGAGATTTGATGGTGCACCTGGGGATCATCAAAGATTTGGATATTTTTTTATAACCTAACCCTGACTTGTACTTCTCAACAACATCGTCCCTTACTTGTTTGGAGAGTTCCTTGGTCTTCATGGCAGTGTTTGGTTAGTGGTGCCTCTTGCTTAGGTGTTGCAGCCTCTGGGGCCTTTCAAAAAAAAGGTGTGTATATGTAATGACAGATCATGTGACACTTAGATTGCACACAGGTGGACATTATTTCACTAATTATGGGACTTCTGAAGGTAATTGGTTGCACCAGAGCTTTTTATGGGCTTCATAACAAAGGGGGTGAATACATACGCACATGCCAATTTTCTGTTTTCTATTTCTAAAAAATAGTTTTATGTATATATTTTTCTCATTTCACTTCACTAACTTAGACTATTGTGTTCTGATCCATCACATAAAATTCAGATTAATAAAACATTGAACTTAAGGCTGTAATGTAACAAAATAAAAAGTCAAGGGGGGTGAATACTTTTGCAAGGCACTGTATATAAGGGGTTATCCCTACTAGTTCAAAATAATGAACTACTAGTTTAAAAAAAATGAACTATGGTCTATTTCATGGTTATGCAATCAGTAAGTAAAGAATATCATACAAACCAAAATTTACAACATTCCATGGCATCCCAGGGCAGGATCTTCACGATTTCACTTGTTCTTTATTGTAACTTTTATGGCATTGGTGCAAACTCTCTGGTTTATATCAGGGTTCCAGCCAGCTTCTGCTCATTAGACGTCATGCCACTCTACTGGCAACACCAATGTGGATGGAGATTTGTTACTAAACATAAAGTTAGAAGAGGATAGTGATTTGATCCTAAACATTGACAGGGTTATTCACTTAAATGAGAATACAAAGTGAATTTCAAATTGAAAGCCAAACTGGTTCCAGTTCATCAATTTTTACGCAAAATTTGAAATTCACTTTGAATTCTCACTTTAGTGAATAACTCTGTTAGAGTTCTATAGACTGTAAGCTTGTTTGAGCAAGGTCCTCTTCAGCCTATGGTTCCTATAAGTTTTTTTGCAATTGTTCTATTTATAGTTAAATCCCCCCCTATTATAATATTGTAAAGCGCTTCAGAGTCTGTTGGCGCTATATAAATGGTAATAATAATACTAATAATAGAGGACAAATCTAACAAGAAGCTTGCTCAACCAGATCAAGTCACAGACATGACAGAATTAGAATTATCAATCGGTTAAAACAGATGCAAGTTCTGTAGTCTCAAAACAACATCGCTTTGTGGAGTCATGTGAAAGGTTACCTGCATGTATAGAGCATCAATCTGTGACAAGTGCAACTCTGCATCATTTTCACCGCACTCGCAGTTGTAATGCGTCCAGCCTTCTCCCTAACTGCATTTAAAAAAAAAAAATAATAATTTAAAGTCAATTTTCAAGCCTTTTTGCCATCACTCGCTGTAATGGCTTGGTATTTGGGACCTGAGCTTGTGTTAGCAATTAGCTGCTAGTTTAAATTTTTCTCTCTAAGAATTAAACCCAGCAACTTTAAAATCTTGTAATAAACCTGCAACAGATCCCCTATACTCCGCTTTAACAGCGCGACCGGGCCCCTTGGTTTTCGGCAGTATGGGAGGAAGTGACAGCCGCGAGTCACTTCCTTCTATAAAGAGAGGAGCTGCACGGGATGGGGCAGAAGGAGATGCGCAGGAGGGAGGAGGCGACAGCAGTGGCAGTGAGGATGGAGGCTCCTCACTCCCATCGGCCTAAGGCACCACACTGGACCCCAGGGAAGCCACCCTCCAGGAAAAGGTAGGAAACTGGAGGGTGGGTTTAAAAATTGTACATGTATGGTAGTATATGTGTGTGCTAGTGTGCCTGTGTGTGTGTCAGTATGTCTGACAGTGTATGTATTTGTGTGTCAGTATGTCTGTGTGTGTGTGTGTTAGTGTGTGTGTGTTAGTTTATCTGTCTGTGTGTGTCAGTATTTCGGTGTGTGTGTCAGTATGTCTGACAGTGTATGTATTTGTGTGTCAGTATATCTGTGTGTGTGTCAGTATTTCTGCCAGTGTCTGTGTGTGTCAGTGTGTGTGTCAATATGTATATCAGTGTATGTTCCTTGCAATGGCTCATGATGTGTGTGTGTGCTAGTGTGCCTGTGTGTGTGTGTTTGTGTTAGTGTGTGTGTGTGTTAGTATTATTATTATTATATTTTATGTATGTCTATGTGTGTCAGTACCTCTGTGTGTGTCAGTATGTCTGTGTGTTTCAGAATATCTGTGTGTGTGTGTGTCAGTATGTCCTTGTCAGTATATCTGTGTTTGTGTGTCAGTATGTCTTTGTCAGTATATCTGTGTGTGTGTGTCAGTATGTCTTTGTCAGTATATCTGTGCGTGTGTGTTGGTATTTCTGACAGTGTATGTATTTGTGTCAGTATGTCTGTGTGTGTGTCAGTATGTCTTTCAGTGTATGCATCTGTGTGTCAATATTTCTGTCAGTGTATCTGTCTGTGTATGTGTGTCCATTTGTCAGTGTATGTGCCTGTGTGTGTCAGTATGTCTGTATATGTGCCTGTGTGTATGTGTGTGTGTGTGTGTGTGTCAGTATGTCTGTCAGTGTGTGTCAGTACATCTACCAGTGTATGTGCCTGTGTGTGTCAGTATGTCTGTCAGTGTATGTGCCTGTGTATCTGTATGTGTCTGTGTACCTGTATGTGGTCAGTGTGTGTATCTGTGTGTTTATCTGCATGTGTGTCAGTGTGTGTACCTGTGTGTGTGAGCACCAACATTAAATACACATACACCCCTTCATTCAAAATGTAACATTACATACAAACACACTCCTGCATTGAAACATCAACACTACATACAAACACACTCCTGCATTGAAACATCAACACTACATACAAACACACTCCTGCATTGAAACATCAACACTACATACAAACTCACTCCTGCATTGAATGTCAACACTACATACAAACTCACTCCTGCATTGAATGTCAACACTACATACAAACACACCTATGTGTTAAGCACCAAAATTATATATAAACAAATTCCTACATTCAAAAACCAACACTTCACATAAACGCACACTTGCATTTAAACTTCAACACCACATACAAACGCTTTCACACAAACATACTCCATGCAAACACATGCTTATATTCAAACACGGATCAAACACGGATCAGTGCTAAATACAACCCTGCAAACATGGGAAACTGGTAGAGCCCCAGCTGTCAAAGCATTGTTGAGTTGCACGACAGATAGGGTTCTACCTTTTGTCCAGCCTTACAATTGGGGGGCCCAATAAAATTCTTGCACCCGGGCTCTTTCTACTTTAGTTCCGCCACTGCGTTGGGGTGGATTCAGTGATTGCATGCCAGGGAGTGCCGGGGGAGGCATGGTCCAGGGGGCCCAAACAAATGCTTGCCCAGGGTCCAATCATTATTAAAGATGGCCCTGCATGCAGTGTAGGGGAAACGCCACCGTGTCAAAGTTCTGACCGGCCGCACACATGGTCCTATGCCCCAAACAGTTCCAGGGCGTTTGGTGCTTTGGCCGGTAAACTTTCGGAGCTCGGGTGATCTGCCTGGGTCTCAGGTAGCGTTTGTTCTCCTTAGTCCCAGGCACCTTCCCTCCCAAAAGCGCTCTCCTGGCGGATTTCAAAGTCGTTCAAAACCCCGGACCAAGTTGTCTGGGAGCCCCACGGTCACCTCATGCCAAAAACAGTTCCTTAACATTCGCAACTAAGTCCCACTGAGGTGACCGGGAGCCCATGAAGTCCTCATGCCGAATTTAGTTCCATAACGATCGTGGCTAAAGACCGCTGAGAACAATTTGTGTGTTTCTTCATGCGAACGGCCGCCAGGTTGCTAATGTTCGGTTCTATTCAAATTAAAGGAAAGTGCAGAATCAGAGCACCCATGGAAAGATTTAACTCATGAACAGGGTCTTTGTATGTGGCCCATAGTCCTTGGGCAGGAGGATAGCTAGCAGGCTCCTCCAGGAGTTTGTGACAAATGTCCAGGGTAAGGAGCGTTTGTCACAAAGCCTATCTTTCCATTTTATCCTTTGGTGAGATACTGACGTATACCTTGCTGAATTCCATCCCTACCTAGACAGGATGAGTCAGAGGTGAAATGGAGTGAAAGGATGACCCTGAGTACAGGGCTTTGTCACTACCGATACAATTGATGGTTCTTGTCATGTGTGTTCACATTGGGATTGGGTTTACTCTAAGGTTTTGTCTCTTTAAGAAAGGCTAACGCATTTTTTCCCCTTTAATTTGCTGGGCTATTTAAATCACTCATTGCCTATTAGCAGGTTTACTGTTAGTGTGTCTCCAGAGACCTATTTTCTCCTGCTAGCTGTATGTGTTATCTTTGAATGATTGCCTCTCCAGGTAACAGCATCAGCTATCTGTTGCTACATCTTATACTTGAATTGAGAATCCAAATAATTGATATAATTTAGATTTAGTGACCTCGACTTGCTACTTTGGACTAATGTCTGTTCTGGTTTTGCCTTTGATGTGCATATCTCCAAGTGTCCCTATTTAGGAAGTATAGTCCCTATTTTAGGCCCAAATTAATCTGTCCCTCTTTTCTATCCTAATGGCCCTTTTTTCTATGAGCTCTATATTGTTGGTGTGTAAGAGTGTATAACAGAGCTCTACAGCAATCACAGTAAAGTGTAAGTAAAAAAATAAATGTTTTTAGAAATCAGTCTGTGTAAATAACACATAATCCAACACATAATAATAGTATACAAAATTATCATAAGGTATTTCAAGTTACTAATTATAAACTAAAACAAATATACATAAATATATACTCATGGTAACCTAATCAGCCAACCAGTATATTAATTGTATCCAGTAATCCAATGTTACAAAATAACATTATACAAAAACAAATATACATATATAAAGTAAACTAAATACCAGTCACCCGAAATACCTGTCACCTGGAAAAGAAAAAGAAAAAAAAAAGAGATGGGAGAAGAGGAGAAGAGGAGAAGAGTCAAGCTAGTACCAAAATAAAAATGCCCCCCAACATTTCAGCCCAAGGCCTTTATCAAGGGAGGATGGTGGACACAACATCAGCTGACCTATGGTGGTATATTTACCCAGGAGCCTGAGAACTTTAGCTGACAAATGATGAAAGTAGATGGTAATAAACTTGATGATTATCATGGGCAACTGTCAAGGTGTGTATACCCAAACCCAGGAAAAACATGACACATGCAAAGGTATTACCAGTCCTTAGACAGGCTGGGCTTAATGCAAAAAGGCAGGAAAATAGAATCAACTGAGACAAGCCAAAGTCAAAAGACACAAAAGTATAAAGAGTGGAGGGGCGGGGCCTGACCGCCATGGCAAGCGGTCGCACGGTGTCTGAGCTCCGTGCAGCATCGTGAAACTAACCTACTTTATGGTCTCTAAAACTCCTGACTTTTAAGCGTGACAACACCGTGAGACCCTTGCCCTTCATGAGAGCATTGCCCGTGAGACCCTTGCCCTTTTAGCAGAGCATTGCCCACTTGTATAGAAGAGCAAGCAACATATTTACGGCCTTCCCGGCGGCGGAGGCATTGAGAAACGGCCGATCTCTCGGTCCCCAACCTACCTGGAAGCAGAATCACGGTGGTTAAGCCCCAATATTCCTTCCCCCCTGCCGGTGAGGGTTATCCCGGCACACATCTACTTTGGGACCTGCTGCAGTTGGTAACACGAACACAAAGTGCACAGACCCACCTAAGATGGCGGCCGTCTCGTGCCCATCGGGCCCACTCTCTCACAGCATGTCGGAGCTGGATCAGATCTTCAAGGTTTTCTGGGCCAAGTTGGCCAGCAGACTGCACAGTGCCACGCAAGAGCGGACACCCGCTGACACACCTCAGCGACCACGAGACAAAGGTACAGCACGGGAGGTCGGGCCGGCAAAGCATGCAGTGGGCCTGACACTAAAACGAAGGCCTAAAGGCTGTGCGGATGGTGCTCCCTCTCCTCGGAGGCTCCGCAAACCTCGCAAGCGACACACTACCCGAACTCACCGGGTCACAAAGCAAAACAGCACTCGTGGCGCGAAGCATGTCTCGAGGACTCTCCATGTGCAGATAGCTCAGCTGGGGAAGCCCTGGGTGAAGAGCCGAGATGACTCTCGGGCGCACGGGCTGGAAGTACAAAGACCTCAGCCTACTCAGTGGGACCCTGCTGAACCAGCGAAGGGTGTGGGCTGACTGCATGGACTCTCTTTAGGACACTAGGCCGCGGTCTGGATGGATACAATCTCATGAAGACCCTAATGGCCTCCCTCTGTTGAAAAGCATACTTTATAATAGTTTTACACAGCACCTACTAACGTTGATTGTGTAGCTTCATAGAATGCCATGAAGGTGTTTTTGCAGCAAGCATTATATTCATATAGCCAGCAGCAATTGTATATGTGTAGCCATTGTACCTTTCTCTTTGTCTCATAATTTTCTACAGCAACCACTAGGCAAGCATTAAAATAGCCTGACAACAGCTAATCTCACACTGACATATCTGGTTACGTAAGAATCTACTTGTTTATTCTCCTTTTTCAATACTCATGTCTCGCCAGCTTGTTTTAAACTTCATTATCATATAACATAATACCCGTCAACGCATGCGGGCACATGGTCCACCCTGTCAATTCAAATGGGCAGTATAACTGCGCAGAACCACTGCATTATAAAGCTGTATAATATGACATGCCAAACCTGTTGTAAGATTAAAGGACCACTATTGTGCCAGGAAAACATACTCGTTTTCCTGGCACTATAGTGCCCTGAGGGTGCCCCCACCCTCAGGGCCCCCCTCCCGCCGGGCTCTGGAGAGAGGAAGGGGTTAAACACTTACCTTTCTCCAGTGCCAGGCGGGGAGCTTTCCTCCTCCTCTCCTTCTTCCTCGCGACGTCATCAGCTGAATGCGCATGCGCCGCAGGAGCCGCGCGTGCATTCAGCCGGTCTCATAGGAAAGCATTATCAATGCTTTCCCAGGGACGCTGGCGTCTTCTCACTGTGATTTTCACAGTGAGAAGCACGCAAGCGCCTCTAGCGGCTGTCAATGAGACAGCCACTGGAGGCTCTAGAGGCTGGATTAACCCTCAGTATAAACATAGCAGTTTCTCTGAAACTGCTATGTTTATTAAAAAAAAGGGTTTATTAAAAAAAAGGGTTAATCCTTCATTAAGCTGAAGTGGTCTGGGTGCCTATAGTGGTCCTTTAAGCCTGTTTAACCTTTAACATGCTCTCGAATCGTATAAGCCTGCTTTAACCTCACCAAGTTGACTATTCAGTTTACCTAAACCCTCGCTTAACCTATAATATAAAAATGTGCAAGTACTAACTCAAACCCTAATGTTATAACTGTTTCTCGAAAAGCATGAGGATTGCCGTTGGGGTACCGCATGCTTGTTTGTCATATCTCAATGCACTGAAAAAAAAACCACTACCACTGGTGATATCATCGACATGATACGTTTTACTGTTTTGAAACTCATATTTGTGTTCAGCGAAGTCTCCCGAGTATAACAACACCCCCCATGTACCCTCCATGGAAACAAAATGCAAAAAAACTAATAAAAACACTAACTTTGCCCAGCGTTCGTGACTAAGTGGCTACTACAAAAGACTGGACATACCCCATTTTGAATACCCTGGGTTGTCTACATTTGCAAATGGTATGCCATGATGGGTTTAATTCACATTCTTGGGCTACCAAATGGTCTCAAAAGGCAACAAAGATGGTTTATCTAGTTTAGGGTCTGATACACAGTTAAAATCACCCGCTATCAATAGTATTCCTTTACGAATTGTTTCTAATCTTCTCATTATTTTCGATAGATATCTAATTGGAGCTTTATTTGGCAAATAGATGTTCAGTAAAGTATATTGGATCTCGTTTATCTTACCTATCCATATAATAAATCTCCCTTCTGTATCGCTTTCAGAATAATCACATGAATAATTGATCAGACTGGAAAACAATATTGCAACCCCTTTTTTTTTTTTTATTTGATCCGAGGCTTCCGCAATAATTTTAAATTTTTTATAGTTCCAATAGTGATTATCTTGTTTTTTCCAATGGGTTTCTTGAATAAAGGAAATTTGAGCGTTTTCCTTTATTAGGGTATTATATAGATATGCTCTTTTATTTGGGGAGTTGAGTCCTTGAGCATTTATTGATATCAATTTTAGCATTTTTATTGATTAATTTCTAACCGATCCCCTGTAAACTAGCGATTCCCACAAACCCTTCCATTTTCAGCCAAGTATATGTACAAATACATTTAAAAACAAACAACAAATAACTCAAGATGCTTAAAAGCATCAAACCTGTATAGCTCCTGCCGGTTATGCAGCACCTATATATTGGAATACAACAAGATTCCAACATCAAAGTATCATATAGATACCCACAGGGAGGGAGTCCTAATTGGAGATAATAGGGGACAGTATATAAAACTAGGGAGAAGAGGAGTAACCTTATCTTAAAATATTTTCATAGACTGTATTTTGTAATCTTATCCTACAACGTTTCCAATGGCATAGCCCAATAGCTTCTAGTGCCTAATTACTTCAAAGCATTTTTTTTTTTTTTTTTTTTTTTATCTTACCATGGATAATTTCTGTGCTATAGTACTTTAACATATCTTAATTTCAAATGCCCTTTTCTTGTGCTTACAGTGCGCGATATCTAAGAAATGGATAATTCCTCTTTACATACATATTTTCTAGTGGTTTCTTACATACATTGCCTGTGCATAATTTCATGTGATGAATTACACTATGTTCCGTGTTCAATTTCTCAAATACCTTATATCTACTATATATATCATACTATATTATATACTCCTATTACATACTCTTATAATCCTTAATATCTCGCGCTATGTTCCACAACTTCGCCATGATCAATTTACAGTGCTCAATTCACCGTGCAAAATTCTTGTGTTATATCTTATACTATTACGTTCCACTGTAATATGTGATTACTGTGAGGATACCCCCTAAATATTTTCAACAAAACAATACTTGAAGTGATTAATACTTAATGATCAATTACACTAAGTCCAATAGGTCTATAAAGACTTTGGTGCATGCTTTTTTTTTTTTTTTTTTTTTTTAGTGTCTTTCCAAGACCATCTTATTAATCTATTATGGGATTGATAGTCCTATTGAAGTAGTAAACCACTTGTAGTCTATGACTGATGTTCTGATTTTACAGTCTCTTATTTTATTTCCCCTTTTTTTTTTTCCTTTTCATTTCTCTTCTTTCTTTTTTTTTTTTTCTTCAATTTTCCTTTTTCCCCCTTTCTCTTCTTGCCCATTTTCTTTTCATTCTTTTCCTTTTCTTTTCATTTCTTTTCATTTCACCATGTATCTTTTTTATTTTTTTTGTTCTCTTTTCTCTTTCTCTTTTCTTTCTCCTTTCCCTCTTGCTCTTTTATTCCTGGTCTTGTCTTCCACTTTAGTTTCGCTTTACTTCTCTATATGTTGTGACAGCCATTCATTGGCTTTCTCGAATGTTGTGAATGAAATCCATTCATTATGGTAATATATTTGCAAGAAAGCAGGATGTCGCCATCTAAACCTCAGATTGTGCTTTATTAACCCCTTAAGTCCGGAGGACGTAATATTACGTCCTGCAGGAACCGGCTCTAAACGCCGGCGGGCGTAATATTACGTCCTCGCCATAATGGCCGCCCACGTGGCCGGCGCTAATCGCCCGCTGCAGATCGCAGTCGGGGGGGATGCCTGGCCCCCCAGGCAACCCCCCCTGTGGCCGGTGACCGCGATCTGCAGTCTCTGATCGCAGTGACAGGCTGTCACTGCGACCAGTATTAAGCATGTGTCAGCCGATTTCAAATCGGCTGACACATGCGGCCGGCGGCGTTCCCCTTCTGCAGATCGCGGTCGGGGGACTTACCTGGCCCCCCAGGCAGTCCCCCTGGGGTCAGTGACCGCGATCTGCGAAGTCTGAGATCGCAGTGACAGGCTGTCACTGCGATCTCAGAGCTCTCTGATCGCAGTGACAGCCTGTCACTGCGATCAGTGTTACATGTGTCAGCCTATTGGCTGACACATGTAACTGGCACAGTGATCCCCCTGCAGATTGGAAGGGGGGAGTGCTTGTACCACCCAGGCACTTCCCCCTGTGGTCAATCACCCAATCTGCAGGAGGTGATCACAGTGACAGGCAGTCACTGTGATCACTGATCCTGTGTGTCAGCCAGTGATGTGAAATCACTGGCTGACACTGTCATTGCCCCCTGTCCTGTAATAAAAATAAAATATTAGTTCAAAAAATAAATGTAAAAAATTACAGTTACAAATAAGATATACTTAGATCATATATATTATATATATATGATCTAAGTATATATATATATATATATATATATATACACACATACACACACACACACACATTTACACATACACGACGTGTATTTAAATATTAATATATATATAAATATATATATTAATATCAAATTACACGTAGACTGATACTGATCAAATATATATATAATTATTGTTATATATATATTTATATATAATATAAAAAAAATATGTAAATACGTAAAAAAATAAAATTAAAAAAATATTTAAAAATAAATAATAAAAAAATATATAGATGTGTGTTATTTCGTTCTAACTGTATTGTGATAATAATATATATATATTTATATCAAAATACACGTAGAACAAAATAATATATATCATAATATATATATCTATATACATAAATATATACGTATATATACCTATATATAAATAAAAATATTTAAAAAAAATTATATATATATATACGTATATATACACATATGTATATATATACATATATTAATTCTACACATATATTTATGTAATAATTTTACATAATTAGGTATCCTAATTAATTACAATTAGCGGGACCTGCCTGGCAACCCATGCCGAAAGTATAGGGAATTTAATTTGCTAGCACTATATTTAACCCTATAACTTTCCAAGACACCATAAAACCTGTACATGGGGGGTACTGTTTTACTCGGGAGACTTTGCTGAACACAGATATTAGTGTTTCAAAACAGTAAAATGTATTACAACGATGATATCGCCAGTAAAAGTGACGTTTTCTGCATTTTTCACGCACAAACAGCACTTACACGGACGATATTATTGCTGCAATACTTTTTACTGTTTTGAAATACAAATATTTGTGTTGAGCGAAGTCTCCCGAGTACAACAGTACCCCACATGTACAGGTTTTATGGTGTTTTCAAAAGTTACAGCGTCAAATATAAGGCTTGTGTTTCATTTTTTTCACATTAAAATTCGCCAGATTGCTTACGTTGCCTTTGTGACCCTATGGTAGCCCAAGAATGAAAATTACCCCTATGATGGCATACCATTTGCAATAGTAGACAACCCAAGGTATTGCAAATGGGGTTTGTCCAGACTTTTTTAGTAGCCACTCAGTCACAAACACTGGCCAAAATTGGCGTTTTTTGCATTTTTCACACACAAACAAATACTAACGCTAACTTTGGCCAGTGTTTGTGACCAAATGGCTACTAAAAAAGACTGGACATACCCCATTTGCAATACCTTGGGTTGTCTACTATTGCAAATGGTATGCCATTATGGGTGTAAATTTAATTCCTGGGCTACTATACAGTCTCAAAGGCAACGTAACCAATCTGGCGAATTTCAATTTCAAATGTAACGTGCTATATTTGACCCTGTAACTTCCCAAAACACCATAAAACCTGTACATAGGGGGTACTGTTTTACACGTGAGACATCGCTGAATACAAATATGTGTATTGTATTGCAGTAAAAGCAAACAGTATTTTGACATCCACAGTTAAAATGTCACATAGAACAAAAAAAAATTTAAAAATTCTTTTTTTCTCCCATTTTTTTATAAATTTTTTATATTAAATTATGTTCAATACCTAAATATTTGATGTTAAATGAAAGCCCTGTTTCCCCTGAATAAAATGATATATAATAAGGGGGGGTGCATTTAATATGAAAGAGGTGAATTACGGTTGGACAGACATATAGCGTAAATGCCAGGTTTTGTTTACGTTTTGTTCTGTTCACAACTTGTACATTTGGCTGCGGTGTTAAGGGGTTAACGTTTGAAATATTGGTGAAAAATTTCTTCTTTTAGCTCTTGTGTGGTAAGAGATATCAGGAACGGCGAATATCCCTTTAAATTTTTCTTCTGTTGATCTGTTGTTTTTTAAGGCAAACAAAATTTGGTTTTTCGTGTCATAGGAATGAAACGCCACTATTACGTCTCTTGGGGAGTCATTCTTGATACTTGTAGGCTTAGAGATTCTATGGCATCGGTCCATTATTAATTCATGAGGACCTAGTGATAATTTGAGGGATATAAACAGCTCCTTCAGAAAGTCTTTCAATTTATCGTTTGTTATATCTTCTGGAATATTTCTGAATTTTAAATTTGTTCTGCGGGCCCGGTCTTCTAAGTCTGCTATTTTAGCTTCCAGTTGCTCCAATTTGAGCTCCATTTCTTTGTGGGACTCTCCAAAGGATTGAATCTGAAGCTCTGTGTGATCTTGCTTATCTTCTATTGTTTGTATTCTAGTTAATACTTTAGAGATGTCATTTTTAGGGTCGCTGGAATTTCCCTGGATCTCTTTTTTTATCTGTTTTAAAGCATCATCCAATAATGATTTTATAATTTCTATAGTAATTGTCGATGTTTCTGTAAGTGGCAAAGTTGTATCAATAAAGGAATCTGAGGAGAGGTCTTCGTTGATACCTTGAGTTTTTTGAGGAGAAAAAAATGTAGAAAGTCTCTTTTCTTGTTTTGAAGATTTCTTTTCCATTTTTGATGTTGCTTTGAGATCCTGTGATCGTTTGGAAGCCATTTTTTTTTTTTTTTTTTAAATGAGAAATAGAGGGGTTATCCTTTAGATTCGGGGTTTGTTTTCCACGCTTATATATATATTTTTTTTTCCCCCTTTATTTATTTGTTTGATATTTGTTTGTTTGAAGCCAGGCTGCTTTTCTAACTTACAGTTTTTTTTGTTTTTTTTAGCAATTTTTTTTTTCCTTTTTTTAGCAGTTTAGGTGATATTCCCAGTATTTTAACAGTTCTTTATCAGTTTAAGTGGCAGTTTAGATAGCATTCCCTTTGAATTCTTAATTTCTTTCTGGTCCTGTTCTCTCTTTGTTGGTAGAGCAATACCTTTGGGAGTTATATGTGGAGTTTGTATTGGGAGGAGGCATATGATTGATTGTTGGGGTATGGAGGATATGGTCTCTTTTATTTTATCTTATCCACTTTTGCTTCCTCTCTTATCCCATTCTTTCCCTCCTTTCTTTATAACTTTCTTCCCCTCGTCCCCTTTATTTCTCCCTCTCTTTTTCGTTTCTTTTTTTTTTTTTAAATACCTTGGAATACCTTTACAGGATGACTTGCCCCTTTAATTTCTGCTTCAGCGATCTCAATAAGATAAGCGGTATGCAGCCAGATCAGACCCGATATGCTGGGGTATACTGGGAGCTTTTATCACTGCTCCTCCGTCGGTGGTAAAGGAAAACTCCGTCTCTTACCACGCGGTCTCACCGGAACAGCCACACCGAAACAGCCACTCAGATATCCAGGTATCGCCAGACAGACAGACAGAATAAGAGGTAAGTAGAGATTATTTAGAAGCTGGTTGAACCGAACACCATTGGAAATGGTTTTATCCCGGGCAGTGTTTTGAGCGGTATCATGCTTAGCTTAGCGTGGTCTCAAGCAGCAGCTACCTCGCGCTGATCATCTCCGACGGCTCCCTCCCCCTTACAGTTCGTACACCTTCCGGTCTACGTCATCACGTCACCTAACATCGCAAAATACCACATTTAATACCTTAGGTTGTCTTCTTTTAAAAATATATACATGTGAAGGGTTATTCAGGGATTCCTGACAGATATCAGTGTTACAATGTAACTTGCGTTCATTTTGAGGGAAAAAATGGTTTGGAAATAGCAAAGTGCTACTTGTACTTATTGCCCTATAACTTCCAAAAAAAACCCCGCTAAGAACATGTTAACATTGGGTATTTCTAAACTCAGCACACAATTTAGAAACTATTTAGTGTCAGGGTACCTGTGGTCTCTACCTCCGAAAGAGGTAGAGACTTAGCTGTTCCTCCATCCAGACGGTCTGATGGCTCCCTTCCCCGCGGTCTATCCGGTCATGCTAGGCCGGCCGCGAGGGAGTGACTGCCTTTTACAGCATCTAGGCAGGAAGTAGTCATCAGGACACTCCCCCGGAACAACCTGTCAGTCAATGGCTGCAGGACCAATCAGGACGCCTTGGAGGCGTGGTTACTGCTCTGAACAGGGTATTTAACAGAGCTTCTTTCATTAGCTCATTGCCCTGTCGTGGTTCTAGCTTGTTCTAGTCACTCAGTGCTTGTGTATTCTATTATCCCTTTTGGTTTTGACCCGGCTTGTTTACCTTACTCTGCTTATCTCTGTTACCCTTGATTCGGCTTGTCTCTCGCTTACCTGTCTTCTGTTACCCTCGACCTCGGCTTGTCTTTGACCATTCTATACTGTACTACTTACGTTAGTCCGGCCATTCTAAGGTCCGGTATACGTATCTGGCTACTGTTTGTACTCTGCGTGTTGGATCCCTGTCCCGATCCTGACATTACGACAGGGCCAATGGATCCTGCAAGTACAAACAGTCAGCTGGCTGCTCCTGATCCTAGGTTTGAAGCCATGGATCACAGAATGGATCAGATGGCGCTTGCGCTACAGGCTCTATTAGCTTGTGCCAATAACCCACCAGAGGAGATACGTAATACCCCTGTTTCTCCTGTCGGTTCAGGTCTAGAGGTAGCCACAGTGGGTGCTTCTTCTCACATTACCCCCCCAGTACGCTATGGTGGGGCTCCTGAGAAGTGTCGTGGTTTTTTAAACCAAATTAGTATCCACTTTGAATTGCAACCTCGCTCTTATCCTACAGATAGGGCAAAAGTAGGATTTATTATCACCCTACTCATTGAGAAAGCTCTGAGATGGACCAACCCACTATGGGAGAACGATAATCCATTAGTTTATAACTATAACGCATTTGTAGCTGCTTTTAGAAGAACATTTGACCCTCCAGGTAGAAAGGTTAATGCAGCCAGATTACTGTTGCGCCTGAGACAGGAGAACCAAACACTGGTGGATTATGCACTAGAGTTCAGGTCTCTGGCGGCAGAAATCAAGTGGAATGAGCAGGCGTATATGGATGTATTTTTGAATGGCCTATCTGATGTAATCCTTGATGAGGTTGCTACCAGAGAACTCCCTGAGAATTTAGAGGATTTAATTTCGTTCATCTCTCGTATAGATGAACGTCTAAGAGAGAGACAGAACACTCGAGAGAGGAACCAGAGACCTTCTTTTAGGTTAGCTCCCGCTGTTCCAAGTCCTGACTCCACGATATCTTTGCTTACTGAACCTATGCAGATAGGGTATACCCGCCTCTCTGAGGAGGAAAGACAGCACAGGAGAAGAGAGGGTTTGTGTATGTATTGTGGAGCCAAGGGTCATTTACTCTCGAACTGTTCTAACCGCCCGGGAAACGCTCGCACCTAAGTCTCTCTAGAGGACAGGCCTTGGGTGTTTCTATTTTGTCCTCTACTCCTGATTATAAAGATCACAGGCTTCTGCTACCAGTTTCCTTAACTTGGGGGAAGGAAGTAGTAAGGGCTATGGCATTGATAGATTCCGGTGCTGCTGAGAATTTTATCGACCAAGCCTTTGCTAGTAAGAACAATTTCCCATCCCAGCTAAGGGAGACACCTTTGGCCGTTGAGGCCATAGATGGTAGACCACTACTAGACCCTGTTATCTTTCGTGAGACCATACCCATTAATTTAAATGTGGGTATCCTACACGTGGAGAATTTATCTCTTCTGCTCATTTCGTCTCCTTCCGTTCCCATAGTTCTGGGGTACCCATGGTTGAAAAAACATAACCCTATTATCGATTGGGAGTTAGGAGAGATACTCTCGTGGGGCCAGGGCTGCCAGGATCGGTGTTTGTGCAAGGTTTCTCCATTAGCTAATATTAACATACCGGAGAATCCTACTCAGTCCACAGAAAGACAAATACCAGACCTTTACCTAGACTTAAGGGCAGTATTTGACAAGAAGAATGCCGATTCTTTGCCTCCACACAGGTCATTTGACTGTAAGATTAAGCTTCTACCCGGCACTATGCCTCCGAGGGGCCATGTATATCCTTTGTCTGTTCAGGAAAACTCGGTTCTAGAGGAGTATATTCGGGAGAATTTAGAAAAGGGATTCATCAGGAGGTCTTCTTCTCCGGCCGGGGCTGGGTTCTTTTTCATTAAGAAGAAGGATGGCACGCTGAGACCTTGTATCGATTACCGAGGCTTGAATAAAATAACTGTCAGAAATGCCTATCCTATCCCACTGATTACCGAGTTATTTGATCGTCTTAAGGGCTCCAAAATCTTCACCAAGTTAGATCTCAGAGGGGCTTACAATTTGGTGAGAATCCAGCAAGGTCACGAGTGGATGACGGCATTCAATACCCGGTATGGCCATTACGAATACACTGTTATGCCATTTGGACTATGCAATGCTCCTGCAGTATTTCAAGATTTGATTAATGAGGTACTTAGGGAGTTTCAGCATGATTGTGTTATTGTTTACCTGGACGACATACTAATACACTCTAAGGAGATTGAGACTCACCATAGACAGGTCAGAAAGGTATTACACAAGCTGCTGCAACATGGTCTATATTGCAAATTGGAGAAGTGCAGTTTTGATCAGTCTCAGGTAGACTTTCTTGGATACGTGATTTCTGGGGAGGGTTTTAAAATGGATCCTGTAAAACTTCAATCTATTTTAGACTGGCCCTTGCCCAAAGGACTCAAGGCTATCCAAAGGTTTATTGGTTTTTCCAACTACTATAGGCGCTTCATTAAAGGATACTCCTCTATCATTGTGCCTATTACCAATATGACCAAACAAGGGGCTGATACTAAGTTCTGGTCTAAGGAAGCTCTGGGTGCTTTCAAGACTCTCAAGGAACTTTTTGCCTCGGCTCCCATTCTAGTCCATCCTGATACGACTCTGCCTTTCTTGCTCGAGGTCGATGCCTCTGAGACAGCAGTTGGGGCTGTTCTGTCTCAAAGGTTAGGGGTGGATAAACCGTTACACCCTTGTGGTTTCTTCTCTAAGAAATTTTCTGGGCCTGAGAGCAGATATGACATCGGGGAAAGGGAACTGTTAGCAGTCATTAAAGCCTTAAAGGAGTGGAGACATTTGTTGGAGGGGACCCTACACCCTATTATGATTTTGACGGACCACAAAAACTTGTCCTATATTGGGGAGGCTAAGCGCTTATCGTCTAGACAAGCTCGTTGGTCCTTATTCCTGACTCACTTCAATTATGTACTGACTTACAGACCTGGTTCTAAAAACTCTAAAGCCGATGCATTATCTCGCCAATATGAACCTTCTACTGTACCTGAACCAGTTCTTTCTTCTATAGTTCCGAAATGCAATATCATTGCTAATACGAATCTCAGGATTCATTCTCCATTACTGGCCGAGATCATTAAGTTGCAACATCTAGCACCTAAACAGACTCCTGCGGGCCGTCATTTCGTTCCTCCTGCTCTTCAACTGGAACTTTTACAGTGTTTACATAATAGCAAGATGGCGGGACATCCTGGTATTCGCAAAACTTACGCGTTGATCTCTAAGGACTTCTGGTGGCCTGCTTTACGGAGGGATATTGAGGAGTTCATCGCTGCATGTGAAGTTTGTACTAAAACCAAACAACCCCATACGCTTCCATGTGGATTCCTGCAACCCTTGGAGGTTCCAGAAAAACCATGGTCCTGTTTGGCCATGGACTTTATTGTCGATCTACCTATCTCTAAAAGACAGACTGTTATCCTCACCGTGGTTGACAGGTTTACTAAGATGGCACACTTCATTCCCCTGCCTAAACTCCCGTCTTCTCCCGAATTGGCAGAGATATTCGCTAAGGAGATTTTTCGCCTACATGGGATACCCTCTCAAATTGTATCGGACAGAGGCTCCCAATTTGTTTCCCGCTTTTGGAGGTCCTTCTGCTCTCAACTTGGTATTAAATTAAACTTTTCTTCTGCCTATCATCCTCAGTCTAACGGAGCTGCTGAACGTACCAACCAGAAAATTGAACAATATTTACGATGCTTTGTTTCTGAACACCAGGATGATTGGGTCGGTTTGATTCCTTGGGCGGAGTTTGCACACAACAATCTCGTTTGCGATTCTACTCATTCAAGCCCCTTCTTCATGAATTATGGTTTTCATCCGTCTATTCTTCCTGCGGATTCCCTTTCCCAGGGGGTGCCGTCGGTTGATGTTCATGTTGCCAATTTGAGGAAGTTGTGGGATCAAACTCGACAAATCCTTGTGCACAACTCTATGTTGGTCAAGAAACACGCTGATAAACGTAGAAGGGCGGCTCCGGTCTTTGTTCCAGGTGATAGGGTATGGCTGAGCACGAGGAACATCCATTTAAAAGTGCCCTCCATGAAGTTCGCTCCTCGTTATATTGGACCCTACAGGGTGCTGACCCGTATCAATCCAGTTGCGTATCGTTTAGCTCTTCCTAATACCTTACGCATCCCGAACTCGTTTCACGTTTCATTGCTGAAACCACTCATATGTAACAGATTTTCCTCCACAATAGCCCCTCCTCGCCCCGTTCAGGTGGAGGGTCAGGAGGAGTATGAGGTTAACTCTATTATTGATTCTCGAATCTCCCGGGGGAGAGTACAATATCTGGTTGATTGGAAGGGATATGGTCCTGAGGAGAGGAGTTGGGTACCTCAGGAGGATGTTCATGCTCCCCGTCTCCGCAGGGCGTATCACTCTCGCTTCCCATCTCGTCCCGGTTCATTCCGCCCGGTGGGCGTATCTGAGAGGGGGGGTACTGTCAGGGTACCTGTGGTCTCTACCTCCGAAAGAGGTAGAGACTTAGCTGTTCCTCCATCCAGACGGTCTGATGGCTCCCTTCCCCGCGGTCTATCCGGTCATGCTAGGCCGGCCGCGAGGGAGTGACTGCCTTTTACAGCATCTAGGCAGGAAGTAGTCATCAGGACACTCCCCCGGAACAACCTGTCAGTCAATGGCTGCAGGACCAATCAGGACGCCTTGGAGGCGTGGTTACTGCTCTGAACAGGGTATTTAACAGAGCTTCTTTCATTAGCTCATTGCCCTGTCGTGGTTCTAGCTTGTTCTAGTCACTCAGTGCTTGTGTATTCTATTATCCCTTTTGGTTTTGACCCGGCTTGTTTACCTTACTCTGCTTATCTCTGTTACCCTTGATTCGGCTTGTCTCTCGCTTACCTGTCTTCTGTTACCCTCGACCTCGGCTTGTCTTTGACCATTCTATACTGTACTACTTACGTTAGTCCGGCCGTTCTAAGGTCCGGTATACGTATCTGGCTACTGTTTGTACTCTGCGTGTTGGATCCCTGTCCCGATCCTGACATTTAGCATGCGTGTTTTTTTGGCAGTTGTAGATGCGTAACAGATTTTGGGGGTCAAAGTTAGAAAAGGTGTGTTTTTTTTAAACATTTTTCATCATATTTTATAATTGGTTTTATAGTAAATTATATGATAGGATATGATGAAAATAATGGCATCTTTAAAAAGACCATTTAATGGCGAGAAAAACAGTATATAATATGTGTGGGTACAGTAAATGAGTAAGAGGAAAATTACAGCTAAACACAAATACCGCAGAAATGTAAAAACAGCCCTGGTCCCAAACGATAAGAAAATTGAAAAGCGGTCTGGTCACTAAAGGGGTTAAGATGATTACAATTATGAAACCATGGTCTTTTGCCAGCTGCCTGTAATATTTTTATTGATTCAATGGCAAATATCCAAAGACTCAAAAGCCTTACCTTCCAGTAAGTGACTCACTTTTTCCAATTTCCCTTTATTGAATAAAGCATGGTGTACATATACTTTTAAATATATTTTTACCTCCATGCAAGGGCACTATCAAGTCATCACAAAAATAAGGGAATGTGAAGTACCCAGGAAAAGTAAGTTTAAGAACCATTTGAAGTGATGTACTATTATGAAGGGATACCTGTTGAGCATTATGTATCAAGAGGACCTCTGATTGTCTGAAGTGTTCTAAGTGAACCTGAAACTTGCTCTGATTGCAGCAATGTTGTTAACAGAAACTTACTTTGCATAAATACGTCCCTTTTTATGCTGTGTAATCTACTGAGGAAAGTAGTGCAGTGCATGATGGGCTACCATAAAAGTTAATAGTTATTCATCACCTTATATCTACAAGCATCCTCCAACTACATGACTCCATAGAGCAAAATATTTATTGTATTCCACAAGTGTTAAGGAAAATGACCTCCCAGATTCATATATCTTAAAGGACCACTCTAGTGCCAGGAAAGCATACTCGTTTTCCTGGCACTAGAGTGCCCTGAGGGTGCCCCCACCCTCAGGGACCCCCTCCCGCCCGGCTCTGGAAAGGGGAAAGGGGTTAAATCTTACCTTTTTCCAGCGCTGGGCGGAGAGATCTCCTCCTGCTCTCCTCCTCCGATCCTCCTCTTCTCCTCCCCGTCGGCTGAATGCGCACGCGCGGCAAGAGCTGCGCGCGCATTCAGCCGGTCACATAGGAAAGCATTCATAATGCTTTCCTATGGACGCTGGCGTGCTCTCACTGTGAAAATCACAGTGAGAAGCACGCAAGCGCCTCTAGCGGCTGTCAATGAGACAGCCACTAGAGGACATAGGGGGAAGGCTTAACCCATTCACAAACATAGCAGTTTCTCTGAAACTGCTATGTTTATGAAAAAATGGGTTAACCCTAGAAGGACCTGGCACCCAGACCACCTCAATAAGCTGAAGTGGTCTGGGTGCCTAGAGTGGTCCTTTAACTACACATAACAGGAGAGACACAGTCTGACTACACCAGTAGGAGCATTCCCAATGTGATGGGTCCTATAGTCTGCACATATGTAGCCAATGTTGGTCCATATGATGAGGAAAAACATATTAATCAGCCATCAATTACCAGCTCTTTCGGAATCTTAAAATACAGTTCATCAGGGTGGTGGCAGGCTCCTCTAGGAGTGCCCATGATGCCTTTGCCCTCAGGCAGTCATTTATCAGCAGGAACTTTGAGGTTGGCATCCATGCTGTGGGTTGACTATTGGATCAGGCTTATATGTTTGATAAAGATAGAATAAAACAAATTAAATTTAAAAAAAAAGGCTTGTTCTCATTGCGTTTTTGTTTGTTTTTTTATAGACTGTTCCTTCTACCTTAAATTTATTTTAGGTTAGTATAATTCTAAGGTCCCCTGGGTTGATGTACTGTAGAGCTTGTTCTGAATCCTGTTTATATTTAGCTCCTGATCTGAACAATGTTTTCCTTGGCAGTGCATCAGAATGCTAGGACAGTCCATGAGCATCTGTACAGTCATACTTAGCATCACAATAAACCATTACTTCAGTCAATCAATAAATGTTTAGTATACAAGGCCTGTAAGCCTTTAAATTGTGGATCAGATTTAATAGATACTGAGATGGAAAAGATTCCATCACCCATTGCACCAGTTATTGTTTTTAACGCAGACTGCACACCTGCAAAGAAATACTATTCCTATGCATGAGTCTTATAAAAAAAAAAACACACATTGTCAATACATAATTTTAATAGAATGTTTGCACTTTGATTCCTTGTCTGTTATGGTATTTAGGATGGAGTATGGGCCAGCCAACAGAGGGCAGAAACGAGAGGTGGGCTCATCTCGTATAGGGTAAGGCTCACTAAAAAAAAGTTGGAATTTCAGCCTGCATGCGTGCGTGCATGGCAGACATGTTGACTGAAATGCAGTCTGGGTGATCCTTTTACAGCAGCCCATGCACAGAGCGTTTCTGAAGCAGTCTAAGCATGGGATGTGGTTACTCAGCACTCACACTGCTCTAATTGCGGACATGGTGTCACTCATCTGGTAGGGGATCCTAATTTTGGGCCATCCTACTGGACCTGTGACATTTAAGAGACATGCTATTCTAACATAGTGTATCCTGCTTATACAGTGAGGGGAAAAAGTATTTTATCCCCTGCTGATTTTGAACTTTTGCCCACTGCCAAAGAAATGATCAGTCTATAATTTTAATGGTAGATGTATTTTAACAGAATAACAACAACAAAAAATCCAGAAAAATGCATGTAAAAAAAGTTATAAATTGATTTGCATGTCAATGAGTGAAATACGTTTTTGACCCCTTCGACTTAGTACTTGGTGGCAAAACCCTTGTTGGCAATCAAAGAGGTCAGACGTTTCTTGTAGTTGGCACCAGGTTTGCACACATCTCAGGAGGGATTTTGTCCCACTCCTCTTTGCAGATGCTCTCCAAGTCATTAAGGTTTCGAGGCTGACGTTTGGCAACTCGAACCTTCAGCTCCCTCCACAGATTTTCTATGGGATTAAGGTCAGGAGACTGGTTAGGCCACTCCAGAACCTTAAATTGCTTCTTCTTGAGCCACTCCTTTGTAGCCTTGGCTGTGTGTATTGGATCATTGCCCTGCTGGAATACCCACCCACAGCCCATTTTTAATGCCCTGGCTGAGGGAAGGAGGTTCTCACCCAAGGTTTGACGCTACGTGGCCCCTGTCCATTGTCCCTTTGATGCGGTGCAGTTGTCCTGTCCCCTTAGCAGAAAAACACCCCCAAAGCATAATGTTTCCACCTCCATGTTTGACGGTGGGGATGGTGTTTTTGGGGTCATAGGCAGCATTCCTCCTCCAAACAGTTGAGTTGATGCCAAAGAGCTCAATTTTGGACTCATCTGACCACAACACTTTCACTCAGTTCTCCTCTGAATCATTCAGATTAGGGATGTGCATGGGGAAAAAAAATTGTTTTGGTTCGGAAATTAATCGGCAATTGTACATGTTCTTTCTTAAACAGTGGGACCTTGCGGGCGGTGCAGGATTTCAGTCCTCACAGCGTAGTGTGTTACCAATTGTTTTCTTGGTGACTATGGTCCAAGCTGCCTTGAGATCATTAACACGATCCTCCCATGTAGCTCTGGGCTGATTCCTCACCATTCTCATGATCACACAAGGAAACTCCACAAGGTGATATCTTGCATGGAGCAGCAGACAGATGGAAGCAGTTATTTTGTGTTTCTTAATTTGCAAATAATCGCACCAACTATTGTCACCTTTTCACCAAGCTGTTTGGCGATGGTCTTGTAGCCCATTCCAGCCTTGTGTAAATCTACAATCTTGTCTCTGACATCCTTGGACAGCTCTTTGGTCTTGGCCATGGTGGAGAGTTTGGAATTTGATTGATTGGCCTGTGGACAGGTGTCTTTTATACAGGTAATGAGCTCTCTGTGGGAGAGTTGGGGGATTCCCTGGGGTCCAGTGGTGCTGCTGGCCCTGCTGTCACCTGGCTGGCGGGCGCGCGAGGGAGCACTCTCCCCTGAGTACTACCTCTTCAGCTCCCTCCCACAGGTAAGGAGGCTGGGGGATTAAATAAAAAATAACAAAAACATGTGTGTGTATGTTAGTGTGTGTGTGTATGTTAGTGTGTGTGAGTGTATGTTAGTGTGTGTGTGTGAGTGTATGTTAGTGTGTGTGTGTGAGTGTATGTTAGTGCGTGTATGTTAGTGTGTGTGAGTGTGTTAGTGTGTGTAAGTGTGTGTGTTAGTGTTAGTGTGTGTGTCTGTTACTGAGTATGTTTGTGTGCGTCTGTTAGTGAGTGTTTGTCTGTCAGTGAGTGTCTATGCCTCTCAGCTCCGAACGCGCATGCGTGGCAAGACCCACGCGCGCATTCAAACCGCCCATAGGAAAGCATTACTCAATGCTTTCCTATGGACGTTCAGCGTCTTCTCACTGTGATTTTCAAAATCCTCTAGCGGCTGTCAATGAGACAGCCACTAGAGGCTGGATTAACCCTCAGTGAAACTGCTATGTTTTCAGCTGCAGGGTTAAAACTAGAGAGACCTAGCACCCAGACCACTTCATTGAGCTGATGTGATCTGGGTGTCTGGGTGGTCCTTTAAGTGTATGTGTTTATGCATGCACTGGCGTACATACCGCGGTCGCATGGGTCGCAGCCCTGCGACCAGGTGCCCGCCACCATGTGTTGCGGCCCCAGCCCACGCAGAGTAAGCGCGCGCGGGGGGGGGCCCACGGATCAGTTTTCGCACCGGGGCCCCATGGGTTGTGTGTACGACACTGGTCACATTCTTAAGTAAATCGGGGAAAGACCACGCAAAGGTATTGAACAAGGTTTCAAATCGGCACAAGATAAACTCTTGGATATTCGGAAACTTTTTGTCCTCTCAAAACATTTACCTATGAGATCTCACACACATGATCGGTCTCCTCTCGGCTTCCATACAAGCCATCTTTCTGGGACCACTGCATTATCGAGCAATGCAACAGACGTTTTACTCACATCGATCCACCTCATACGACCAAATAATTTAGGTAACAAACAAAGTACGGCTGGAACTTCATTGGTGGCTCCACAACATGGACGCCTGGAACTGAAAAGCCATATTCGGCTCCCAACCAGATTTTATTCAGGAGTCAGATGCCAGTCTTCTGGGATGGGGAGCAACATGCTCTGAAATGTCAACTGGAGTCCTTTGGTCCCCTACGGAACAAGCACTCCATATCAACTGTTCGAAGCTTATCACAGGCTCCTTTGCGATCCGCAGCTTCCGCAAAAGACATGTACAATTGCACCTGAGTACTACGAATGGATAACATATCCGCGGTCCATTATGTGAACAACCTCGGGGGACCCCATTCCAAACTCCTCTCCGACATCACGAAACATCACCATATCAGTCCTGCCTATCAAGGAATCTGTCCATTCATGCAGAATACCTTCCAGGTCCCGACAATCTAGTCGCTGGTTCTCCAGACGTTGGAGGGATGCAAGCGACTGGCAATTGAATCCACAGATCTTCCACAGCATTCATCTATTACGTGGACCACTCAACATGGATCTCTTTGCGTCTCATCTGAATCATCAGACGGTCGCCTACTTCAGTTGGCTACTAGATCCAATCTCCCCGGCGGTAGATGCATTTCTCCAAATCTGGCCAATGACGAGGGCGTATGCTATTCCCCCCTTCTCCATGATCTCATGTACTCTCTACCTTCTATGAGTTCAGGGTGTCCAGATAGTTCTAATAATGCCATTATGGCAAGCACAGTCATGGTTCCCAACCCTCCTGGAGATGTCAGTAGACCTCCCTCTGCTGTTACCTCATTATCAGGATCTACTCCGGAATCCAGCAGACAAATTTCATCCACTCGCTCTTCAGGGTCATCTACGGCTCATAGCCTGTACCATTTCAGGGGATTCTGGCATGTTGCAGGACTTTCGAACACAGCTCAATCACTCTTATGGGACTTGACAAGCCTACATCTCCGCTTGGCAGATTTGGATCCGCTGGTGTGTGGGAAGGAACACTGATCCAGTTTCAGCATCTCTCACACACATTTTGAATGTCCTCTCATCCCTGTATGATCAAGGCAAATCCAAATTCAAACTTTCGATATCCACTCAGTTACTTTTGCCCTGGACAGGGTACACTTTACCATTACAAGACATACTAAAGTTAGTTCGTCATCGGTTTTCTATCCCACTTTTCCGGAAATTACTTCCCTCTGCTTGGCTCGATGCGTTCGCCAATACATCTCTCTTACAACTCCACTCAGAGCAACCTTGGGTCCTCTATTCATGTCATATGTCCGACCTCATAAACCAGTCTCCTGCCTGACTATTGCCCATTGGATTAGGTGGCTACTAACTCTAGCAGGGATTGACCCCTCTTTTGGTGCTCATTCATACTAACATAGGTGTTAGCTCTATCAGTATATTATATCTAACCTCCGAACTAGGACATTGTATTGTTTTTTTCTTGTAGCAATAAATCATACTTTCACAATGTCTCTTCTTCTTTCCAGTGTGAAAATCCATCCACTTTATTACATGGATCCCTCTTCGGTTCATAGTTTACCTGGTTGACTATTCAACTGCATTTACCTGTTGTTTCCTGTTATCGTTTCATGGTTGACTCTACTGCGATTCAGAAGCATCAAGAAAGAGCAGTTAGGAGGAGCCTAATTACAATACATACTACTGTCATGCTCTCTGATTGCTTGATTTTTGTTAACTGTTTCTTTGCTGCTGGAGGTTTCAGTAAAGAAAGATAAGCAAATATTAGCCTCTTGTCTTTAATAAAATGTAGATTATTCGGTCACTAAACTAGAATAATCCCTAATTGTTGCAGTCCATCAATCTGGGAATGGTTGTAAGGCATTTCCAAACCATTTACAGTCCATCATTCTTGTGGCAGACCCTGTTCTATTACATAAACTGTGTCCCGAAAAGAGCTGTTCACGGTCCCCCTGGTTTGGTACCTTCTCTTGAACGTATTACCGAAAGCCCCTTTCTGGCATTCATAAACTAACAAACAGTCTTCAGCAGTACTTAACCACAAACGCTATGGAATTAAACTTATTTGACTTTGCGGCTCCCAATAATATTGACCCAGTGGGATGATCCCCTTACAGACCTCACAGGAGAGCACTATTTGGAGGGAAGGTACTACAGACTTATAGGAACAATCACTTCCTGAGATCCAGAGGGAGCCCCCTTCCATTTAACCGCAGGAGCACCCGCTATTTGACCGGCCCCAGCTACAATTTAGCTGGAACTATTTTGGGCTTAGTCCTCGTGTGCGGCTGGTCAAAACTTTACCCTGGTGGTGATCGAACAATTCTTCATTGATCCAGACGCTATTTTGCCAACTTGGGTGCCTGAATGAGAGCTATCTAGGGATGTATGATATGTGGGGTTCCTGTGTGTTTTTATTGTATTTTGTTTTTGTGTTAGGTACCTTGTATCCGGGAGATAAGTAGTCTAGCGGTCAGCAACTCAGTTATCTCCCAGATACAGAGGCACCTGGGCGGGCACTGTATGCACACCATGGAGACCCCATGTATGGGATCTGTGTATAAAAGACCAATCCTGTTGAATAAAAAACAGTTGTACTCCCAGAGTGTCAACGTCCAGTTACTGGGGGAAAGGGCTAAACAGCGCTTTTTTCCAGCTCGAGAGAATTTTGGCTGAGATATTCGGTCTCAGGATTGCAGCCCTGCTACAATTCTACAGACTCTACAGGCCTCAGCATGTTAAATATTAAAGTTCATGACAGTACAATTATAAAAAGACTGAACAAGTGTTGCTATTAGAAAACCTCTTATCTCCATAAAGAACTGTCTATGTGGTCCAAACTGTGACATCCTAGAGTCGTCCTGATACTCGACGCTGCATGATCAAAAGTACCCCACGTGTCCCCAGGCGAGCGCTGCAGAGGCAAACAGCCGTACCTGACCACCACGAGCCTCTGTGATCCCAGCGTGTCCTGCCTATACCAAAAAAACTCCTGCTTTAGCATCAGGGCGCACAATACCCGGGGACCACCAAGTAAAATTTTTTGCATTTTTCACACACGAACTGCACTTTTACGGACGATATTATTGTTGTAATGTGTTTTACTGTTTTTTTTTTTATTCTTTATTTTGAGTGACAGAAGAAGAAAAAAGCCAAAAACAAAGCAGACACGTGAATAATACAGAGGCTTGCGCAGAAGCCAATTTTTGTGTTTTACAGGGTTTTCACAGTAATACATAGAGCCGAGATTGCGTTGTTAGGTGATAATACCACTGTACGGGTTTGTGCTCCTCTGTTTCGTTCTGTCAGGTTTTCTTTTTTTTTTTATATATTCAACATTTACATACAGTAAGCAAACAAAAAAACATTACAAGGTTAATTTTGACCTTGAACAGTATAGTAACTATGTGATAATAACAAGTGGTATCGTTAAGAGGTCTTATGACCTCGGGTATTTCTGTGGGTCTGTGGGGGTGGGGGGGAGAAGGACGAGGGTCTGTGATTCTACTTGTTGTGTGACCTCTAAGTGTCATAGCCAGGTCTGCAATCTTTATGTGCCTTTAGGTGTCAGTTGGTTCTCGTGTTTGGTGTGTCGTCCCCCTTTGTGTCGGTGGTCAGTCCAATGACTTGTATTTATCTTTTCCTTCTGGTGGATAGGGTTGGGTAAATTGGTGTGTGTATGGTGTTGATGGGGTGGGGACTGGGGGTTGAGGTCCCCTTCCCTGTTGGGTTGTGTGTCTACTATTTTCAGTGTGTATCTTTACATATGTATGGTCTTTCTGTATGGTTGGTTTCCTGTCCTGTTGTGGGGGGTGGGGAAGCGTTTTATGAGGGTTGTGGTGTCTCTGCTGTGGTGTTGTGGGTGTAGATATGGGTTTGTTTCTATAGTTTTGTTGTTGCGCCTCTGTAGTGTCTCTTGTGTGTTCTTTTAGTGTTGTGTTGGTGGTTGGGCCCTCGGCTGTGTTTTGCCTCTCATTTCTCATACTTTGTCCTTCCCTCTGTGGTGGTTGTGTTATGGAGTCGTGGGTTGGTATTGTATGGGTTGGGGGGTATCTCTTTACTCTTGCCTCCAGTGGCCCTCCGTATAGAGTTTCCATTCTGTGTCGGTTAGTGGGTAGGTTGGGAGGCCGGGTCTGGGTAGTGGTATGTCTGCGTTCCTGGTAAGAGTGGTTGAGGGGAGGGTGTGCGTGACTCTATGGGGTGAGTGGGGGGGGGCTGGGTATGTTATCGGGTCTGGGTTACGTGATGGGAGGATATGTTAGTGTTGTGATGGTGGTCCTGTTGTTTTGTGTGTTTTGGGGCCCTTATGATTAAGCTGCGGTTGTGGGTTCCATGAGCCAGAGGTCCCATATTTTGTTGCAATGAGTTGTGGTATCATGAATGAGCGCTGACATGATGTCCATTGTTCTGGCCTCATTCATTTTTTTCTTTATATCAGTAATGGATGGTACTGTGTTTGCTCCCCAATGTGTAGCTAGGTCTTCTGGTGGCTAGGGCCAGTTTAGCCATTAGTTTGTTGTGGGCTCTGGGCGTGCCTTCCGCCGCTTTGGATAAGAGCCAAATCCAAGGGTCTTTTGGGATAGGGTTATGTAGGACTTTGGAGGCGAGGGTTACCACTTCCTCGCAGATTTGTGTTATGTGTGGGCATTCCCACCATAGGTGGTAGTATGTCCCTGTTTGGCCGCAGCCCTTCCAGCATCTGTCTGATGTAGAAATACCCATTTGCTTGAGTTTGAGCAGTGAGTACCATCGCATCAGGGTTTTATAGGCCTGTTCTTTATGTGTGGCGCATATTGGCACTGCTGTGGCTTCCCAGAATGTTTTACTGTTTTAAAACACTTATTTTTGTGTTCAGTGAAGTCTCCCAAGTATAACAGTACCCCCCATGTACAGTTTTTACGGTGTTTTGGAAAGTTAGATAGTCAAATATAAGGCTTGCATTTAATTTCTTTCACATTGAAATTTGCCAGATTGATTATGTTACCTTTTGAGACTGTATGGTAGCCCAGGAATAAGAATTACCCACATGATGGCCAAACACTGGCCAAATATTTGTTTTTTGCTTTTTTCACACAATAACAAATATGAATGCTAACTTTGGCCAGTGTTTGTGACTGAGTGGCCACTACCAGGGCCGGACTGGGAAAAAAATTCGGCCCGGGCATTTTTTGATCACAGCGGCCCACTAAGAAGGGGGCGGGGCAGAGAGGGTGTGTTTCGTCATCACCAATGACAAACACGCCCCCTCTCAAAGTGAGCATGTTGGTTCAATGCTCTTCCAGGGCAGACCATGCGCAGAGCTCTGCTGAAGAGCTCTAACATGAGAAAAAAGCCCTGTATTTGTTCTGCACAGCGCAAGCAAATTTAATAACATGCTTGCACTGTGCTTCCTTGCAACTTGTCTCTGGTGTCTCTATAAATGGATACCAGGAGACAAAAATGCCAGGAAAGAGTATTTTACATGTTTTTGGAGCCTGCCGTTGTGTGTGTGCAGAGTGAGCTGATTGTGGTGTGGTATTGTGTTATAAGGTCGGTTTTAGTCGTGTTGTGTTTGTGGTGTAATGTAATGCATATGTGGCTAGGGGCTGTAGAGAATGTGTGTATAGGGGATGTAGCAAGAGTGTGCATACAGGCTATAGTGTGTGTGTGTGAATATTTTATATATATATATATATATATTATATAAATATGTTTGGAAGTATTGTGTATGTGTGTGGTGCAGTGTGTCGGGGGGTTCTGTGTGTATGTGAGGGGTGCAGTATGTGTATGTGAGGTGTGATGTGTGTGAGGGTGCTGAGTGTGAGGGTGCTGTGTGTGATTGATTTGTGTGAGGGTGCTGTGTGATGTGTGTAAGGGTGCTGTGGGTGATTTGTGCGTGTGGGTGCTGTGTATGATGTGTGTGAGAGTGCTGTGTGTGATGTGTGTGTGAGAGTGCTGTGTGTGTGTGAGTGCTGTGTGTGTGTGAATATTATATATATATATATATATATATATATATATTATATAAATATGTTTGGAAGTATTGTGTATGTGTGTGGTGCAGTGTGTCGGGGGGGTTCTGTGTGTATGTGAGGGGTGCAGTATGTGTATGTGAGGTGTGATGTGTGTGAGGGTGCTGAGTGTGAGGGTGCTGTGTGTGATTGATTTGTGTGAGGGTGTTGTGTGATGTGTGTAAGGGTGCTGTGGGTGATTTGTGTGTGTGGGTGCTGGGTATGATGTGTGTGAGAGTGCTGTGTGTGATGTGTGTGTGAGAGTGCTGTGTGTGTGAGAGTGCTGTGTGTGAGAGTGCTGTGTGTGAGAGTGCTGTGTGTGTGTGAGTGCTGTGTGTGTGTGTGTGTGAGTGTTGTGTGTGTGAGTGCTGTGTGTGTGAGAGTGCTGTGTGTGTGAGAGTGCTGTGTGTGTGAGTGCTGTGTGAGTGCTGTGTGTGAGAGAGTGCTGTGTGTGAGAGAGTTCTGTGTGTGAGAGTGCTTTGTGTGAGAGTGCTGTGTGTGTGAGTGCTGTGTGTGAGAGAGTTCTGTGTCTGAGAGTGCTGTGTGTGAGAGTGCTGTGTGTGAGAGTGCTGTGTGTGTGTGAGAGGGCTGTGTGTGTGAGAGAGGGCTGTGTGTGTGAGAGTGCTGTGTGTGGGAATGCTGTGTGTGAGAGTGCTGTGTGTGAGAGTGCTGTGTGTGTGAGAGTGCTGTGTGTGTGAGTGCTGTGTGTGTGAGAGTGCTGTGTGTGTGAGAGAGTGCTGTGTGTGGGAGTGCTGTGTGTGAGAGTGCTGTGTGTGTGAGTGCTGTGTGTGTGAGAGAGCTGTGTGTGTGTGAGAGTGCTGTGTGTGTGAGAGGGCTGTGTGTGTGAGTGCTGTGTGAGTGCTGTGTGTGAGAGAGTGCTGTGTGTGAGAGAGTTCTGTGTGTGAGAGTGCTGTGTGTGAGAGTGCTGTGTGTGTGCTGTGTGTGAGAGAGTTCTGTGTGTGAGAGTGCTGTGTGTGTGAGAGGGCTGTGTGTGTGAGAGGGCTGTGTGTGTGAGAGGGCTGTGTGTGTGAGAGAGGGCTGTGTGTGTGAGAGTGCTGTGTGTGAGAGTGCTGTGTGTGAGAGTGCTGTGTGTGAGAGTGCTGTGTGTGAGAGTGCTGTGTGTGAGAGTGCTGTGTGTGTGAGAGTGCTGTGTGTGTGAGAGTGCTGTGTGTGAGAGTGCTGTGTGTGTGTGAGTGCTGTGTGTGTGAGTGTTGTGTGTGTGAGTGCTGTGTGTGTGAGTGCTGTGTGTGTGAGAGTGCTGTGTGTGTGAGAGTGCTGTGTGTGTGAGTGCTGTGTGAGTGCTGTGTGTGAGAGAGTGCTGTGTGTGAGAGAGTTCTGTGTGTGAGAGTGCTTTGTGTGAGAGTGCTGTGTGTGTGAGTGCTGTGTGTGAGAGAGTTCTGTGTGTGAGAGTGCTGTGTGTGAGAGTGCTGTGTGTGAGAGTGCTGTGTGTGTGTGAGAGGGCTGTGTGTGTGAGAGAGGGCTGTGTGTGTGAGAGTGCTGTGTGTGGGAATGCTGTGTGTGAGAGTGCTGTGTGTGAGAGTGCTGTGTGTGTGAGAGTGCTGTGTGTGTGAGTGCTGTGTGTGTGAGAGTGCTGTGTGTGTGAGAGAGTGCTGTGTGTGGGAGTGCTGTGTGTGAGAGTGCTGTGTGTGTGAGTGCTGTGTGTGGGAGTGCTGTGTGTGTGAGAGAGCTGTGTGTGTGTGAGAGTGCTGTGTGTGTGAGAGGGCTGTGTGTGAGAGTGCTGTGTGAGTGCTGTGTGTGAGAGAGTGCTCACAGGGGAGGTCGGGGAGGGCAGGTTTCCGTGGCGGACGGGTAAGGGGGAAAACCGCCCGTCGGCCTGGAACTCTGGCTGGGCATGGGAGAACCAGCGAGTTCTGTGTGTGAGAGTGCTGTGTGTGAGAGTGCTGTGTGTGTGCTGTGTGTGAGAGAGTTCTGTGTGTGAGAGTGTTGTGTGTGTGAGAGGGCTGTGTGTGTGAGAGGGCTGTGTGTGTGAGAGAGGGCTGTGTGTGTGAGAGTGCTGTGTGTGAGAGTGCTGTGTGTGAGAGTGCTGTGTGTGTGAGAGTGCTGTGTGTGTGAGAGTGCTGTGTGTGTGAGAGTGCTGTGTGTGTGAGAGAGTGCTGTGTGTGGGAGTGCTGTGTGTGAGAGTGCTGTGTGTGTGAGTGCTGTGTGTGGGAGTGCTGTGTGTGTGAGAGAGCTGTGTGTGTGTGAGAGTGCTGTGTGTGTGAGAGGGCTGTGTGTGTGAGTGCTGTGTGAGTGCTGTGTGTGAGAGAGTGCTCACAGGGGAGGTCGGGGAGGGCAGGTTTCTGTGGCGGACGGGTAAGGGGGAAAACCGCCCGTCGGCCTGGAACTCTGGCTGGGCATGGGAGAACCAGCGAGTTCTGTGTGTGAGAGTGCTGTGTGTGAGAGTGCTGTGTGTGTGCTGTGTGTGAGAGAGTTCTGTGTGTGAGAGTGCTGTGTGTGTGAGAGGGCTGTGTGTGTGAGAGGGCTGTGTGTGTGAGAGAGGGCTGTGTGTGTGAGAGTGCTGTGTGTGAGAGTGCTGTGTGTGAGAGTGCTGTGTGTGTGAGAGTGCTGTGTGTGTGAGAGTGCTGTGTGTGTGAGAGTGCTGTGTGTGTGAGTGCTGTGTGTGTGAGTGCTGTGTGTGAGAGTGCTGTGTGTGAGTGCTGTGTTAAAATTAGGGGCCTCTGCTTATATTCGGGTCGGCTTATACTCGAGTATATACGGTATGTAACTATGTAACTATCTACATAAATTCATGTGACTAAACTATCCCTTTAAGACCTTCTAAAGAACAAATGATTGTTATTATGTCCTGATATGTAAAAATATAGAATTTAAAGAGTGAGTACTTTTCCCCATAACTGTATCTGCACATCCAAAGAGGGTTACCTCTTTATCATCCCTCCCTGACCCTTTAACCCCTTAAGGACACATGACGTGTGTGACATGTCATGATTCCATTTTATTCCAGAAGCTTGGTCCTTAAGGGGTTAATTTGCCTAATGTTAGCAAAGAAAAGCCTAGTGTTACCTCCTGATTCTGTTACCTTGCTAGCTTTCAATTTTTTCACTCTTCTATAATGAACTTCACACCTTTTTTCAGGTTTCCAAGAGGTTAAAATTATACAAATTGTTACTATGATGACAGCTATGGGATCCCCATGCATAAATGTGATTCTTGTGGGATATGAAATACGTATATAATAAGGGCCATTCCATTAACCTTTCTTCTTCCTGTTAATGAATCCTTTGAGGATCGAATGGCACATTATTTGGATCTGGGCAGTGAAAAGGGAATAGTGCTCGGAATATATGTATTGAGAGGCAGTGGGAAATAAGAATTTGATTTAACAACACAATATAGGGCTCCTGGAAAAAGTAACTAAATAACTAGACAATTAAACTACAACAGAATAAGAAGAGGAATTCAAGGAAAGATTATAGGAGGCTGTTGTCAGTAGTCCATGGAAGGACTGATGGAGGGATGTCCTGCAAGGAAGATATTGTTCTTTCTAGTGATTTGGGGAACGTTTGTTTGTGGTAAGTTGATATACATATGATATGTAGCAAGAGGACTGTATCATCCTAATATACAAACATAGACAGGGTTTTTTACTTAAGCGACTATTGCCGGAATACAAAGTGAATTTTAAAATTTACATCAAAATAGCCAAATTAGAAAAACTCTCCAAATCAATTCTGTTTAGAGTTTGGCTACACTGGCTTTAAATTTGAAATTTACTTCTAATTCCCAGAAATTCTCACTTTAGTGAATAGTATATCCTTATTCATCCTAAACATTGAAATTGAGCATTGAGTTACTTTAAATTTTAAAATTCTGAGTTTAGGAAGAACCTTATGAATCACTTGACAGTAACACCAGGTGTCGTTTATGTAGGTCATATGTTTGTGAGAGATCCCTGTGTTTGGCTCTTCCTTGAGCAATGTGAGTGTTGACATTTCTGGTATACGTGTGTATATCTGAACTTGATATGATGTCCCATGAATTTAACTGGTATGTATATATGAACTCTTTTAATAGAATGGATTTACTTTACTGAGATTCATTGTGATCCTACTCGAGTGTTACACCAATTTTTATTTCCCTCAAGAGTGAGAAGCCGATTAAGGCATGGAGCCTGGAATAGTATGCTTACATTATAGACTAAGAGCAATGATATGAAAACAATAAAGATATAATCAGTTAAGTAACTAATTGGCCCTCTGCCTTTGATACCCCTAACCAAGCACTTAAAGGATCACTATAGTGTCAGGAAAACAAACTCGTTTTCCTGACACTATATAATCCTTATGCCCCCCCACCCTCGTGGCCCCCCTCCCGCTGGGCTGAAGGGGTTTGAACCCCTTCAGCCACTTACCTTTATCCAGCGCCGGGCTCCCTTGGCGCTGGTGACCTCTCCTCCCCCTCCGACTTAAGCTCCCGAGTGAGCATTTCTCAATGCTTTTCTATGGACGTTCTGTGTACTCAATGCGATTTTCGCATTGAGCGTTGCAGAAGCACCTCTAGAGGCTGGATTAGCCCTGCAATATAAACATAGCAGTTTCTCTAAATCTGCTATGTTTACATCTGAAGGGTTAAAACCTAGGGGACCTGGCACCCAGACCACTTCATTGAGCTAAAGTGGTCTGGGTGACTATAGTGTTCCTTTAAGTTTGCTGAAGTGCTTTAGGGGGTTAACAATACCAATTTGTGAAAGTGCCTAATTCAAGAGAAAGTGTCAGTAGTTTTAAATGATGGGCCCATTACTGAGCACACTGGTGTCAATGCAAAGAAGTTATTTTGTTGAGCTAAATGTGCTGGAACAATGTGTGATATCAGTTTGTGATAAATGGTATAATGTAGCTTGTGACACCAATTGAGCATGTAAGGGGTTAAAGGGACACTAAAGGCACACAGACCCCTTCATATCAATGATGTGCTCTGGGTGCAGTGGCCCTGTTGTTTTAACCCTGCGATGTAAAACACTGTCAGTTTTTAGAAACAGTATTTTTTTCATTACAGGCTTAAACACCTCTAGCGGTTGTCTCCCTGACAGCTATCACAGGCGTTTCTGCTGTAATAACCGAGGCTGACTTGTTTATTCAATGAAATGTCTCTCATAGAAAGCATTTGACTGGTGCAACACAGGCTCTATTGCATTGATGAATTCAGCCAGCAGCATGGAGTGTTAAAATGTGTGTAAAAATGCATATTTATTGCACACAGGTAGCGATGGGGCGGCCATTACCTAAATAGTTAGTAGGACATTGTAGCATTTGGAATATAGTGTTCCTTTAATACTGCCGGAATGTTACGGAATGTGCTGCTCTGGTACCATGTGTAATTTAATTAAAATAGGCCATAGTTCTTAGTTTCCCAAGTCCTGTTACTGTTTGTTGTTTTGACCTCCCCTTGTGTTTTCCTATGTAAACTCATACACGCTCCAATAAAAATATAGATTGTTCTTCCCTTCACTAAGTCTTGCCTGGTGTTTGGAGAGAGATATAAAAGCTATTTAACGTTTCCTCACCTGACTTACTGAGGGTTGTTGGAGTAGGACGGAACAAACACTGTAGCAGGTTCAGCTCTGGTACTCAAGCCTGAGACCTGTCCCTCTGCCCCCATGCCCCCCTGTTCCCATTACATAGTTATATAACATTATACATTAACCCCTTAAGGACACATGTCATGATTCCCTTTTATTCCAGACGTTCGGTCCTTAAGGGGTTAAAGGGTTACTCCAAGGACAGCTTCAGTAATTTGAAGTGGTCATAGTGCTTGGAATCTGTAAGTACAGCTTTCAGTATAAGAAACTGCACATACATAGGGCTGGTCTGGGTATAAAAAGCAGACAGCATTTCGCCAGTATAGTGCGCGGATATAAAGGCGGGGGGAAAAAACAACCTTGAAAGTGAAAATTATTTCCTCTACGTTAAGAGGCATATTAATTGCACTTCAAAATAATAAAAAACCTTTTTTTTTGTCTAACATGTAACAGGATGCAGTTAACATTTTATCCGCATTAGCTTGATATTTTGTAACTCTGGTAATAAGATTAAAATTTAGATTTTTGCTGTTGCATGTTGCAAGGTTATTTTTTTAAAATTCTGTTTATAGTGAAGTCCTTGTGGATTATATTATTGGGCTGGAGTTTTACTTCAGGGTAACAAAGACTGGAAAATGTTTGTGAATCAAGGCTAAAGCATCCAAGTCATGATGATCACCTGTTTACGGAGGAATCCCTTCTTACATTTTATATATATATATATATGTAGGTATATGATTTATGAGTGTATTATAAGTACATATTTATATCGGGGACAATAAGCTGAGTCAGAGGCGGAACAACCACGGTCGCAGGGGTTGCAGCTGCGACCGGGCTCATCTGCGAGGTAGAACCGCCAGGGGCGCGTGTTAAGTGGCCCGGGGGGGGTGGGGAGGGCGGTCAGCTCTGTGGCGCCTTAACAGCACGACCAGGCCCCATGAGAGCACATTACAGCTGGGAGGAAGTGTATGCCACGGTCACCCCTCCCAGCTTACACCGTAAGCTGCGCGGGAGGAAGAGGAGGGAGTCAGAGTGGGAACTCTGACTCCCATCAGGCTGAGCCACCGGACCCAAGGGAAGTCACCCTTCTGCACCTAAAAGGTAGGAAACAGGAGGGTGACTAAAACATTTTGTATATGTGTGTGTTTGTATGCATGTGTATGTGTGTCTATATGAATGTTCCTCTGTATGTGTGTATGTATGTGTATGTATATGTCTGTCTGTGTGTGTGTGTGTGTGTGTGTATGTCTGTCTGTGTATCTATATGTGTGTGTGAGTTTATATGTGTGTGTGTATGTATGTATGTGTGTTTGTATGTGTGTGTGTGTGTGTGTCTGTCCGTGTATTTGTATGTATGTGTGTTTGCATGTCTATGTTTGTGTGTATGTCTGTGTGTATGTGTGTATGTCTGTCTATGTATGTGTGTCTGTGTGTGTATGTGTCTGTATGTATGTATGTGTGTGTATGTATGTGTGTGTGTCTGAATGTATGTATGTGTGTGTCTATGTGTGTCTCTGTATATGTGTGTGTGTCTGCATGTGTATCTGTTTGTCTGCATGTGTGGGGTGGCAACGTATGGGAGGGAGAGGGTACACCTATTGGGAGTGGCGGGGGGGTAGACGTAAGGGGGGGCCGGGGCAGTTTTTGCACCGGTGCCCCATGGTTTCTAGTTACGCCTCTGAGCCGAGTTATGTTAGTAGTGCACAAGTTGGTTGTAGTGTGCCGAAATCAAAATTCGGGTAGGCCTGTAAAAAGAGGGCAAATAGTTAATAGCTTGATAGTGTATACATTACGCAATCAATACTTTACATTTTATCAGAATTTATAACCATACCTGAAAGAGAAAATTTGTTAGTGGGGGATACTCTATAAAACCAAGATACTGGCTGACCTATGTTATGCCAGGTTGCGGAACAATAAAGCTAAATTGGTGACATGGGAACCTAACTAGTTGCCAAGTGGCGATTAGAGGCTCTACCTAGGATTTGGCCTGCTGGGTATGTTTGCAAAAAAGCGTTGTGGCGGGGTGTTGGCCTCTCGGTGAGGATTAAAGAGATTTAAAATAAATTGGCCGTGACAGGTGAGGCCCTAACTGCTTTTGCCAAGAGGGCGGAGATGCGAGGCACTAACTATGATTTGGCCTGGGGGCGAATAACTCCGTAGTTGAGGATGGGAGTTGGCCTCGCGGGACAGCTATATACTGGCACAAGAAGCCAAAAACTACTTATGGCCACTTAGGGTACTCTAACAGCCAGACCAAGCTAAAGTTAGGTTCTGTAGAGCGAGTGGTTGTTGTAAGAAGGGAGGTAGTATCGTAAAGCAAGTCACTTACGTGGTGACTTGAAAAATGTAAATGCAAAACAATAAATGTGGCATGAGTAGACATACACCTAGCAGATAAATGAAAGATATGCTGGAAGTTGATGGTAAAAATATGTGAATAGAAAGTGGAAGGCAAATGAAAATGTTTACAGAGGTACAAAACTGAAATCCCACCTGAGAGAGTGACACCAAAGAACTTAGTGTTCATAATTCAGAACTACAACACCAACACCAATGAAAATACAACAGACAGATTGCAGGTAAGGTAGGTAAAGCAAGTGCAATGGGCTCAGAACACAAAATACTCTATATTAATCTATGTTACCAAACTAACCAAAGGAAATTGAACAGTGTAATACATGACTCAGTTGACCATACATGCAAAAATACCCACAGATATGCCCCCAAGCATATATATATATATATTTTAAAAGTACAACGCAGATGCCTAAAATACTTAAGCCTGTATACAGACACTAGGCTACAGCAGAATATAAACATTTCTGTATTACCAGATCTTAGAGTGGCTAGGCTTAATGTATGAATATTCAGATATATAGCCGATATCCAGGGTAGAAGAAAGCAGAGTAAACGTTAGGCAATATTAGGGACATAGGGAATAGAATAAACAGCAAATTATCCAAGGTAAGTAACACGAAGTCAAAGTTATCACAAATTCACTATTGGGCTAAAGTACAAAAACCACAATAGGGCAACTGGGACGAGAAAGGCCAGGTTTTAAATAGCTGTGGCTTTATTCTGGTTGGACTACATCACTGAAGAGCACCAGAAGATGCGAGGCAAGCAAGTTGCTGATGTTGTGTCATTAGAGAATTTGTTCATGCACGTCAAATTCATTGGAGCTCTGGGGTCTGCTATTCGTACGTAGAAATAAATGCTTATAAACAAACGCATATTTATGAGCAATGTGAGGCATCCAAATCAATGTCACAGCAGTAAGTTTTAATTAAACTTTGATATTTAAAATCACACGTACGCTTTCAGTGACACATGCAAATACTCACTGACACACAAACCATAAATACTTACACACATCATGACACACAATCTGGCACAGACATACACTGATACACAAATCCACTCATTCACCCACATTACACTGACACATGCAGTCACTGAAACACACACAGTCACTGCCACATACACTGACACACACACAGCCACTGCCACGTACACTGACCCACAAACACAGAAACATTAATTGACACAAGCTTACTGACACTCAAACACACACAGACATATACTGCCTTTACCAACAGCTGCACGGATGCTTTCCTAGGCCAGAACTGGATCTTCATATGAGCCCCATCACTCCCTCTCAATGCATAGAGTCTCAGCCGCCATGGTCTGATGTCGTGTATCTCGGCAGCCTTAGCTCTGTGCATCATGAGAAACTGGCTGCTGTCGCTCCTCACAAATCTGACCAATAGTGAGAACCCTTGGGGAAAAAAGATGGTTCAGTCATACTGGACTTTTACATCAAGAGAGTTTAGTACTTCTCTGAACAAAAAGAGGATATAAATGGATCTGAGCAAACATCAGTCCTAGTGCACTCTATTTTATGTTTCATTTTTCATATTTTTTATATTTAACTTAACACATATGTTTCAGTAAATCTACTCAGAAGTTGATGCTGCTAATCTTACATAAAAGAGGTTTAGTGATTTCTGACATTGATTCCTTTTTAATTAACTATTTCCTCCATCAATTCCCCCAGGGAGCAGTGAGCTGCAGTGTACAGGCTCTGAGACCGGGCCCTCAGAAGAATCCCTAATGGCTGTTTTTGAAAAAAAAGCTCTTCGTCCAACACTGAACTACAGTCGTCCGACAAGTGTGAACATCTCTTTCACACTCTATGCTGTTTTAGGAGTGGTGAGGAATATGGTTGAAAGGGTGTGTCTGAGTTGACCTGAATGTCTTAAAGAAATACTCCTTGCACTAGGATTGCTGGATGAACCACCCTGTTTGTCTCCCTTTAATTTAATGTATAGTTCAGCAACAATTTGCAAAACTTGCCTGAGCTTTGTCCTACTTGGCTATTCTAGAACATCGTAAATAAAGTAAGACTTGTCCATGACCTATCCAAGATCATGTTGATATTGGGAGCAGACATGAATCGCTCCCGTAAGTATATTTCAGGGACTTTGTCATAGCTTTATATGAAAGAGCCACTAACATACAAGGCTGTTGATAGGCTTGGGAAACCAGGGCTTCTGCTCCCACACTTATGGGTCTTGTGGCATTTTTTATTAATTTGCTTGCAGTGTGTCTCAATAGTGTTCAGTTCGCAAGGGGATCTGGCCAAGGTCTCTGATGGTCCACCAGTGGGAGTTGTGGGAATTATGATATGAAAAAAGTCCTTTTGTTGCAAATATCTGCATAATTATTCATTTGATCTTCCCCAGGTCATCCTTCTTTTCTACCGTCACTGAATCCGTCCAAACATATTAGCTTCCATAATTAAATTATACATTTCTAAGAAAGCATAAATGTGCAAATAAGGTATCTCAATGATGAACAAGTGGTAAAATAACAAGTCAACTAAAATGTTCTATGCCCAGGGGCTTTTTTTAGATTTTAGCAAAACTAATACACTGTTTGCCAGGATGATTTAGTAAAGTGAGAATTATTGGGTATTCAAAGAGAATTTCAGATTTTAGCCATAGAAGCAGAATTCCAATTCACCTACTTTGGCCTTAAATTTAAATCCACCCTGTAAATGTAAAATCTTACATTTCCACAAAACTTTGCAAACAACTGCCACTATGTCGAACTCATATTTTATTGAGCAGAGTAAGTGATGAGAACCGCACTCAGTCCCAACGGCCAAGGGTGCTCCAGAGCAGGACCAGCAATCCCAGTACAGTAATCCAAGAAGAAAAAACTCACAGGCACTCCAACTTCAAGCCGCAGGCAGATTTATTATGACAGAATGCAACGCAACGTTTCGACCGGAAAGGTCTTTTTCAAGCTTGAAAAATACCTTTCCGGTCGAAACGTTGCGTTGCATTCTGTCATAATAAATCTGCCTGCGGCTTGAAGTTGGAGAACTCATATTTTATGTCACAAGTAAACACATAATGTTGTCAGTTTATTCTGACACTTATTTTTCATTTATAGTAAAAAGAGACTGTTTGTTTTTACCTGTATAATTAAGTTATTGAGTATACTAGAGCGTTATTTATGAAACTAAAAAGCAGGTATATAAATAGAGCAGTCAACTTACTGTGAAATTTACGCTGGATGCTATATACACATGACATTTATTGCTATTCCTTCTGTTACACTTATTTTGATTTCCCTTTCAATAAAAAAAAATTAAAAAAAAAATAAAAAGTGGAAATCACAATTTGAGCTTAAGAACTTTCAACTTGCAAATATATTGCTGGAAAAAGGGCTTATTATCGTGTGTTTTAAAGACATAAAGACACCAGTTTGTGAGTCTTTCCATTTAATATCTGTAATAATGGCTTTTCCATTATGTTTCCTTTGTAGAATGAGAAAAGTCAGATTCTGACGACATTTCTATGGCTGCGTTTGGTGAGTTACAAAGTCAGCCCTGTGAATCAAACTCTAGAATAGATCCTAAAACCTATCAAAGCCTTCTGCAAATTTGTTGAAGACAACTATTAATAGTAAAAGAAAGTTAAAAGCCTGTAACTGATATCTAATTAAAAACATTTCTTACATAAATATTCAAAAAAAAAAGACTAATGGAACTAAGACCACAAAATTGTGGCATTTGGCGGTTAAAAAGTATTCGAGCCAGAAAACGATCTAGATGCCAGTAATGAGTCTGTCTCCAGGAAACTATGAATCATATCTTGAAAAGCTGTGTTTTATGCTTAAAGAAACAGTACACATCTTCCAAGACTATACACCACATTGTGATTTTTCAGGAATTCAAAGCAAATTTTAAGTGTGAAAAAGTGATATATTGGTTTTAAAACGCACACATATATATATATATAGTGGAGCGCTTCCAATTAATAAAAAATAAACATGCAATAAAGCTTACCCTCCTATTATAAAGATAAAATGGGGGGATATACATCGATGGACAATATGAAAAGCACAAATACAGTGCAGATGGTACTGAATGTGTTTAAGTAATGTGAACAGTAATTAGAATCACTCACATGGACATGAGCCTGACAATGCTGGCTCAGTAGATTGCACCTTTATGCTCTTTTAGGCAGATTCACAACCCCCTTTGATGAGAAAGTTGTTCTCCAAATATGAAAAGAAAAGAAATAATAAATAGTGTAGCTTGTAGCTTGTATTCACTTCACAACTACTGCAATGTTCTACAAATAAGTGTATATTTCTGAGGTAGCACTACACTACATCACAGACTGTATCTGCTGGGATATGCACCAATATGGCAGTATATATATATATATATATATATATATATATATAATTATTATTATTTCTTTTTAACTTTACAATTAAAAAGCCACAAAATAAACATAGGAAGGATGTTAGGTTTTAGGGTAGGTGCAAGGTAAAGTGAAATTGGTTTAGGAATACCGAAGATTTAGGGTTAGGGGGCAACTTCAAAATGCAGTACACTTTAACCCCCTTTATTCTCAGCCAGACAGATTATTTAATTATTTTATAATTACATGGGTAAGACTTTCTAGCTTAGACAAACATAACCTTCTCATACTGCCCTTTAATTTTGTATAAATGTTTGGAATTTCGGTGATTAGTTTTGGCAGAACGAGCTTCTAACCTGGATTCCGGATAAATGTGGATCAGTAGAGAAGATTTCGCTGCCAGTGGAAAACATGTGGTCCCCGGATATTATTGTCTACGAATTGTAAGTGGTAAATGCAAATTTACAAGCATGAACATCTTTCTTATGTATATTTATAAACGGACAGGGAGTAATAATTTTAGAGCCTGTTAGAAGGCTACAGGGTGTGTAAGATCTATTGATCCAGAAGTAATTTGTGATACTTAGAAGAAAAAAAAAAGAAAGAAAATTAAATATCACCATGTCACTGGGTATAATATGGTGTGAACATTGCAGTGAACTATTTACCATATAGAACCATGAAGTATACACCTTTTTGTTTAACACAAATACATACATTGTGTGCTGAATTAAATCTGTGATTTCACAAGATAAAAAGTTGATGGTACAATAAATTATTGTAAAACCAAAAAACGTTTTTTATTCCATTTGAGAAAGCCTATATGGTGAAACGCGTTATGGGCATTACTTTTTATTTGATTGATTTTGGTTTCACAATAATCTGTTGTACCATCACCTTTTTATCTCAACAACTTATTAATACTTCTTGGCATTTTATAATTTTTTTATCATCTCTATCATCCTTACTCTCAAGAATATCCCAGGTGGGGATCATGCCACCAACGCTATCATCATAGAGCAGTGAGCCTGCTCTACGCTTGTTAGTACAATTCTGATTAATTTTATACAACTTTTACTTTTACTGAGAGCACTATTTGTGGCTATTTTTATTTCTTTTCTGAGTACCTGGACAACCATATGCTGTGAATAACCCTCACCATATCCCATAAGTGGGGATAATACCACTATATGTGATATACACTAGAGCTGGTCATAGCTCTCTTACATGTGAGTGCAATATCACTATTATTTATGTATTGTCAATCAAGCCCTGACACACTGCACTATTAGGTTGTCTTGTCTTTTTTCTATCCACATACAGAGACTAAAGACACTCAGACCTTCCACATCCCCCAAGCATAAAGAACCACAGCTGCATCTACTCCTTAATAGGAGACACCTTTATATGTGACAATTTGCACTGTAGGGACAGGATTTTCAGTACTATCTGTTCCTGTTCAATTTTATGTAGCACAGACCTTCTCTATCTCTATCCATTTTCTTGTGTTACTTTGAAGGGTTGAGAAGGATCCCCTTCTTAGGGTTGCTGCCTTGTTGTCTATTATTCTCTGTTACTAAGCGCTGACCCAATTGTGTGTTTTTATCTAAAATGTATTTTGTGTTATCTTTATTCCAGTATAGATGAGGATAAGTTCCAGCGCACACCGTTCACATATGTTAATCACACCGGCCGTGTACGCTATGACCGTATGATGCGAGTGGTCAGCTCTTGTAACCTTGGAATCTTTAACTTCCCATTTGATGTCCAGAACTGCTCGCTAACCTTTGGCTCTTATATGCATACAGGTACTAACGAATTACACATAAAATAAAAAAAAGGAATTTTTTAAGGAATTACACAGAAAAATAGTTATAGGTAATTATAATGAAACATACGTAGCAGAGAGCCTCATAGGAATTACACTAAAAGAGTCATCACATTGGAATTATAGTTAAATATGTATGGCTGGAAGTCACACAGTTAATTCGAAAATTTAAACATTAGCACCAAAGAGTAGTAGTTAGCCACCCAGTCTCTAAAGCATATCAGCCATCCAAAATGCAGAATACAGTTGCAAGAAAAAGTATGTGAACCCTTTGGAATGATATGGATTTCTGCACAAATTGGTCATAAAATGTGATCTGATCGGGGGGGCGGAGCCTGACCTGCAAGCAGACAAGACGTGTCTAGCTGGGGCTCCTGCAAATACCCGCTGATTCAAGGCAATATCTCAAGCCACAGAGTCCCAAACCTGAATCTGAGATGCACAGCAGAGAGGAGACACGATACCACACATTTAGACACCTGTAGCGAAGCCAAAAACCGCAGATAACCGCGGCAGTAATTTGCGGCCTGTCAACCACAGAGCAAGGGAGATGCGCCCGGTCCCCCCATGCTGGATACTGCAGCTTGACATGGCAAGAGACCACAGAGGACCCCCCCCCACCCCCTTTGGACCGGTGGGGGTTATCCCGGTCCCCACGGGTGGAACCCACAAAATCGACACAAACAAGCACGGCACAGACACCACTCACTGTAGATCCAAGATGGTGGAGGCATACCCCGACCCTGCACAGGAACAACAGCAACAAACGGTGGCCCAACATTGCCCTAATGACTGCATGCTGAAGTGCATAGATAAGCACTTTGCACGATTCTGGGCGCAACTTAGGGCACGATCGGCAGACTCACTGACCCAAGACCGGGAGGAGCGGTGCAGCGGAGCACAGCGGGAGTGGGGTACAACCCCTCCTGGTGTTACTCACCCTGAAGCATCTAAACCACTCACCCTACACCGGCCTGGACTGAAGGCCCGCAGGGCTCAGCCCCTGGGGCACCGACCACGGAAGCGTCAGGTCCACCGCCACAGGCGGAAACAGACCAACGGGAGCCTCGCCTGGAGCCAAACAAAGAGAGACTTGGCCTCCCTTACGATTACCCGAGTGTTTGGGGCTGAGAAACAGGTCTCCAGGATTGCCTGGGGCAGGAGGGCCCCTATACCCCATGCCTACCGGGATATTGCCGGGACTCAACACCTGAAAGACACCCTGACAGTCAGCAGGAGTATAACACCTCCACAAAGCCGAAACTCGCCCGGGAGCCAGAACACCTCAGCAGCGGAGGGTAACCATGCAAAGCCCAGGCCCTCAAGACGACCCAGCAGGCACCAGCAAACACCGAACATACTGCACCTGTCGCCTGACGGGCCACTGAAAGCCCTGCATGAACTGTCCACACATGGCGGCTTGCAGCCCACCCGGGGTATAGGTTGACGGACTGCTTAACTGTGCAGGCATGCCAGATCACTTATTATTGCTAGCGATGCATGTTACCCATTTATCTTAGTCACCTGTTGATGTTTCAATGTTTAAATGTTTTTGCTAGCTCAAGCTTTCTTTCTCTTCCCACCACCCACTCTCACCTTGCTCTCACACTAACTCACCTGTGCATCAGGTCTCCTATGCCATACATCGCTATAACTGCCATTCCAGCAACGAGACTATTCATGTATGTGATGAGCCTTAAAGCTATATACCTAATCTGTGTTACTTTAATCTAGACCAGCTGTTAGTACATAAAACGCAGACCTCTCACCTATGCACAATCAAGACTAACAGTGCTGTTGTACTTAGCGTAGTTTAACTTTTATCGTAAAGATCTACAGCGTCATGAACAGATATAGATGCAAGCGCTTATAATTACACCTATGTATGACAATGTTTGAAATATTAGTACTTCTGGTTTAAAATTAGGCCTCATATTTTGGAACAACCTTTCCGGCTTTAACTTTGTCATTATTATAAAAATGTGCTGTTAAATTGCATGCCATGTCAAACCATTTGTCTCTAATTAGCTTGCCAATGCTGTTGTGGCATCGCAAGAAAAATGTAAACTGTCTATCCATGCACAAGAAAAATAAAGAAATAAAAAAAAAAAAAAAATGTGATCTGATCATCATCTAAGTCACAACAATAGACAATCACTAGAAAAGATACAATTTATCCAGGAGCTTTTACAATAAAAAGAAGAGAATGCCTTATAGTTACACAATAAAATTCTAATTTCTAAAAATGAGGAATTTCTTAAAATGCAAATGTGTGTACTCAGGCAGACAAAGTTATACTCAGTATAAAATCACAGCATTATGTTTCATAGCAGCAAATAGTCCAAGTATAAATATATAAGTCCCAAATTGGATGAATAATATATACCAGTCTATTTATACTTGGACTATTTGCTGCTATGAAACATAATGCTGTGATTTTATACTGAGTATAACTTTGTCTGCCTGAGTACACACATTTGCATTTTAAGAATTTCCTCATTTTTAGAAATTAGAATTTTATTGTGTAACTATAAGGCATTCTCTTCTTTTTATTGTAAAAGCTCCTGGATAAATTGTATCTTTTCTACGTTAATCCTTGGGATTTGGTGAAACCCCACTCACTCCAGTTTTCGAGCTTCCACGTATTACTCTGTCTTGTTCCCTCTTATTTTCTGATAGCCATTACTTTTGTCTTTCAGTTTTGTTTATTTAATAGACAATCACTGACTGGCCGTGAAACAAAACATATGGAGATGTGGCTCCCGTGGTTCATGTACATTACCCAATATAGACAAGCAGAAGATGCTCCTGGACCCACTACTGGAGCGGCAGCAGTCGTGGGCCCCACTTGATGCAGATCAACTCATCCTACACCCCTTCCTTCTACACCTAATCCCTACTTACCTCCCTCCAACTCCGCAATTGCTAAGCCAACGGGTCCCGGGGCCCGGGGGACAAGGGCCAGGATCAGAGGGACATACCATTGACCGTACAATCTACTACACCTTAATGACACATAAATTCCCAGCCCTCACGGGGCACAGACAACCACCCATACTTTGGGAAATGCGAGATAAACGTAGACATACGCACTATCACACCATGAGTCGATGTAAGAGACAACACAGGTTTACAGCTTACGGTACTATACCACATAGACCTGCATCATACTCACTCTGCGCTAACACTGATACACATGCTAATGACTGACCACAATTACCCACACTCGACATTTGCACTGTCAACGACAACCACATGTAACTTGCAACCTAGCTTAGAGGGAGATTATGCCCCGAATCATATGCTTATACGAACAGTTGACTACCTGAGGACTGTGACGCTTACTAAGAAACACGACCCAAGTAATCCCACCTTTTCCGCGCACTAGGGTATACCAATGCGGACCTGCGAGTCTGCACCCAACAAGGGCCTGCGAGCCACCTTTCTCGTTATTGCTTTGACATCCCACCCAAACGTTCAGATAGCACCTTGTTGTCTAACTTACATCTTACATCATAGCCCACCGAGAACGGCATGTCTAGTTACAAACTATGTTTGTCCGTAGCACATAACCATATTACGCGATGCCCTCTGAGCGCTCCATACGTATTACTCTGTATGATACCACCGCCTCGCACTGTTGTGCACCTACGCTATCTATAACGTGTGAACATTATATTTCCCTTGCTACGAGACCTGCGAGTCTCTCTACTGAAGATTACGCAGAGATTTGCATATCTCAATGTATAACCTGCTCCACCAAACAACAGAAACCTGCGAGTTTCACACTGCTTACTTACTAAATGCTCTTTATAACATGAAAACACCTAATAAAAAGATTTAAAAAAAACAATAGACAATCACAGTCTGCTTAAACTAATAACACACAAAGAATGAAATGTTGCCATGTTTTTATTGAACACACCATGTAAACATTCACAGTGCAGGTGGAAAAAGTATGTGAACCCCTAGACTAATGACATCTTCAAGAGCTAATTGAATTGAGATGTCAGCCAACTGGAGTCCAATCAATAAGATGAGATTGGAGGTGTTGGTTACAGCTGCCCTGCCCTATAAAAAACACACACCAGTTCTGAGTTTGCTTTTCACAAGAAGCATTGCCTGATGTGAATGATGCCTCGCACAAAAGAGCTCTCAGAAGACCTACGATTAAGAATTGTTGACTTGCATAAAGCTGGAAAGGGTTATAAAAGTATCTCCAAAAGCCTTGCTGTTCATCAGTCCACGGTAAGACAAATTGTCTATAAATGGAGGAAGTTCAGCACTGCTGCTACTCTCCCTAGGAGTGGCCGTCCTGTAAAGATGACTGCAAGAGCACAGCGCAAACTGCTCAATGAGGTGAAGAAGAATCCTAGAGTGTCAGCTAAAGACTTACAAAAGTCACTGGCAAATGCTAACATCCCTGTTAGCGAATCTACAATACGTAAAACACTAAACAAGAATGGATTTCATGGGAGGATACCACAGAGGAAGCCCCTGCTGTCCAAACAAAACATTGCGGCATGTTTACAGTTTGCACAAGAGCACCTGGATGTTCCACAGCAGTACTGGCAAAATATTCTGTGGACAGATGAAACCAAAGTTGAGTTGTTTGGAAGAAACACACAACACTATGTGTGGCGAAAAAGAGGCACAGCACACCAACATCAAAACCTCATCCCAACTGTGAAGTATGGTGGTGGGGGCATCATGGTTTGGGGCTGCTTTGCTGCGTCAGGGCCTGGACAGATTGCTATCATCGAAGGAAAAATGAATTCCCAAGTTTATCAAGACATTTTGCAGGAGAACTTAAGGCCATCTGTCTACCAGCTGAAGCTCAACAGAAGATGGGTGTTGCAACAGGACAATGACCCAAAGCATAGAAGTAATTCAACAACAGAATGGCTTAAACAGAAGAAAATAAGCCTTCTGAAGTGGCCCAGTCAGAGTCCTGACCTCAACCCGATTGAGATGCTGTGGCATGACCTCAAGAAAGCGATTCACACCAGACATCCCAAGAATATTGCTGAACTGAAACAGTTCTGTAAAGAGGAATGGTCAAGAATTACTCCTGACCGTTGTGCACGTCTGATCTGCAACTAAGGAAACGTTTGGTTGAAGTTATTGCTGCCAAAGGAGGTTCAACCAGTTATTAAATCCAAGGGTTCACATACTTTTTCCACCTGCACTGTGAATGTTTACATGGTGTGTTCAATAAAAACATGCTAACATTTCATTCTTTGTGTGTTATTAGTTTAAGCAGACTGTGATTGTCTATTGTTGTGACTTAGATGATGATCAGATCACATTTTATGACCAATTTGTGCAGAAATCCATATCATTCCAAAGGGTTCACATACTTTTTCTTGCAACTGTATATTGTGAACCACACAGTTGAACTATAAATTGTATGTTTGTGAAAACCTCTATATGATTTGCACATATGTAAAGCACATTAATAATAAACAAAATGACACAGAGTACCATCTCTACCTGTCTTCTCATTACAGTGAAAGATGTGCGTCTTGGGCTGGCTCTACCTGTTGAACAGATCCTGACAAATTCATTGAACTATTTGGAGACCAGTGGCGAGTGGGAACTTCTGAGGATAGAAGGAGCCCCTGATGTCCTGAAATTTGGTGCTGATGAATGGGATATAATAACATTTTGGGTGAGGAGCAATCAAAGTAAGGTTTATTGGGGCTAGGGTGGCGGGGGAGGGGTGAGGGGGGCAGGGTTGATAGAGTATGAGTATATTAAGGTAATAAATCATAGAATGAATGAAAGAGCTAAAAGATGAAAGTGGAACATATTAAAATGTGTCTCTTTAAAAAAAATGTAAAAAAATGTTATGTTGCACAGTGCACATTTTCTTTTTCATTTTGCCAGGTGGTGATTAGGCGGCGCTCGGTACTCTACGTTGTAAACTTGCTCATTCCCAGCGCCTTCCTAATGCTGATTGATATTCTGAGCTTCTATCTCCCACCACACAGCACAGACCGGGCTTCCTTCAAGATGACTCTTCTGCTGGGATACACAGTGTTCCTTCTCATTATGAATGATCTGTTGCCAAGTACAGCTAATGGGACCCCTCTGATTGGTAAACTTGTGCTCACAGGTTACACACACACACACACATACACACAGCTGCCTACAAGAACTACAGGATGTGATGAATTAGACTACAAATATCTTACATTTAATTGGTTACCTGTTGCATTAAAGGAGCACTATAGGGTCAGAAACACAAACATATATTTCTGACCCTATAATGTTAAAACCACCATCTAGCCCCTCTGGCCCTCTCTTGCCTCCCTCTCTTGGGAGGGGTGCAAAAAATCCACACAGGTGCCTCATTCCAGGACCCTATTTAGCCTTGACTTGCAGAGAGTTCCAGTAAGGAAGTATTTCACAAGTAAGTTTATTAATCTCATAAGAGCAAGCATGAGGCTGCTAAAGAAGGACCTGCCAAGAATGGGGTACATTGACGTAGTTGGCAGGCTTATGCAATATATGATCATATAATGTAACTAAACCCCCATTATTTTTTTGCGTAGGTGAGGAGTTTTTAAATAAAACTATTACAATCTCTAAGATTTGAAATCATTGTTTAGTGAATAAGCGAGTGCCCTGGATTGTGTATTTTGAAATTTTTTGGCCCCAGCAGCAACCTATAATGAACAGCCACTAGAGTAGCTTCCTGGCCTTTCACGGAGTTTGACTATGGTGAAGTCCTATGAGCATGCGGCACTCTTCACGCATGTGCATAAGGTCCACCCCATCTGCTGAAAAATGTTTTTAATCCTTAAAGTTTTTTTTGTTCTTTTAACCAGAGGAACTATATTCCTAACATTAACGTTTTCCTTTAATGTGATTTGGCAGTCAGGTGGCCATTAATATGTCACTCACCATTCATTGTCACTCTTATTTTTTTGTCTGTTTTCAGGTATTTACTTTTCAGTGTGCTTGGCTCTGCTTGTTCTCAGTCTGTTAGAGACCGTAATAATCACTCATGTTCTACATCGTGGAACGTTGCAGAGCGGATCTGTGCCATCTTGGGTCAAACGCCTTGTGTTGGGATACATTGCTCAGCTCATCTGTTATCGTGTCACAGTTATTCCTAGCTCTGCTTCATCCAATAACCATGTCCCACCCACAAACAGCAAGAATTATACACCAAAACCTCCACCATCCAACAACTTCCAAGAAAATGGCAGTAACATAGGTAAGATCTTGGCACAGAGTAGTTCCTGGAAAGAAAGGTTGTCAAAAAAAGCACCCAAAAATATCATAATAAACTTATTCACTAAACTGAATATTTTGTAACCATGTCAGTAGTTGTACTATAAATAATTAGCTGTAGGTTTGTAATTTTCATCTATAATCAGTTGCTAACCTTGTTAGTTTAAAAAAAAATCGCAGCATGTGAGTAACTGTATTTTAAAGGTGAATCTTAATCAGAATATATCAGTTATGGACAGTACTAAAGTACAACAAAAACAAATAAGTAGGAATGCAGAGCAGAAGAGAAAAACACTTCTAAGGTGTAGATATAAGTATATATACAACCTTATTATAACGTGATGGGCGATATCTGCAGAAAGATATATAAATCGCACATAGTGTAATACAAAATAAAATATAAGGACACGCAGTGAATATCAGGCCCATCATCCTTAGTCCATCATCCAAACGCGTCCGCAGGACTTCCTCAGGGATTATGAAGTCCTGCGGACGAAACGCGTCTGATTATACCATTGGAGGACTTGCTATTGTTGCTTTTTAATACCACCTTGCAGTGGATTATATGCTGTTTTACCTGGACCTTTTTTGAGAAAGAAGACTCCTCTAATATATTCTGAAGACCACTTCTGACTAAGGATGATGGGCCTGATATTCACTGATCTCTTGTGAGTTTTATATAGTCATCCTGCGTGTCCTTATATTTTATTTTGTATTACACTATGTGCGATTTATATATCTTTCTGCAGATATCGCCCATCACGTTATAATAAGGTTGTATATATACTTATATCTACACCTTAGAAGTGTTTTTCTCTTCTGCTCTGCATTCCTACTTATTTGTTTTTGTTGTACTTTTGTATTGGTGTTTTAGAGGGCACACTATTTAGTAGGTTTTGCTGGTTTTGTATTTTAGTGGTTGGGCACTTTTTATTGCCTTATGGACAGTACTCAACCTATAATACTCCATAAACTGCTACAATCCAGAAGGAACCATTTCAGTCATCTAAATGGTCTTTAAGTATAAAAGACCAAAATAGAACATGCCAATCATTCTGAAAAACAGGCTCTACAGAGCTGCTATTGCTAATTAAATAGGATACTCCACCCTGGAACAATGAGTGAGCTATTTCAGGGCAAAATAACAGTTGCAAATCTGGGTCAAAGAGCACAATAAGCAGCAATCACACTGGAAACCAAAATTGTGTATGTCAACATTCAGCACTTTGCTCTCAAATTAGCACCAGTTTTGCCTTGATAATTCTCCCTCGTTATCTGTTGGGACTAAACTATAATGATAGCAAAGAATTCCAGAAGATTTATCATAAAAACAATAAAGTGAGATAGCATACAGACAGGGCCGGTGCAAGGATTTTGGGCTGCACAGGCGAAGATTAATTTTGCCCCCCCCCCCCCCCCACACACACACACAATAAGATGTATCTTTAGTGGTGTCTCATATCCAGGCTTTTGAAATCCCCATGTAGTGTATTGTACCCCCTTTAATGTGTCTTACACCTCCTTGTATGTCTCTTACAACCCCCATATGTATCTCCTTTCCCCCCCAGCCCCTTTGTGTGTGTGTCTTTCTTTCCCACAGCCCTTTTCTGTGGGTCTCTCCCCTCAGCCTGTTTTTTGTGTGTCCCTCTACCCCTCAGGCCCCTTTGTGTAACTTTTCCCTCCCAAGCCATATAGACATAGATATATAGCTACACACACATACAGGCACAGTCACAGAAATATGCAGGCACACAATCAAACAAACACAGCCATACAGGCACACAGTCATACAATCAACACATACAGGTACACAGACATACAGTCATACAGACACACACACAGAGACATGCAGACACTGGCATATAGATAAATAAAGACACAGTTATACAAACACAGACATGCAGACAGGTATACAGGTATACAGAGCAGGGGCAGATCCAGAACCTAATCTTGGGTGGGGGGGTGGTAGTGAGTTTTAGTGGGGTAATAGGGGCTCTAATTGAGGAGTTAGGGGCTGTAGTAGGGGGACAGGGGCTGTAGTTGAGAGTTAGGGGCTGTAATTGGGGGCTTAGGAAATGTAGTGGGGAATTGGGGCTGTAGTAGAGGGTTAGGGACTGAAGTAGGTTGATGGCTGCAAGTGGGAACAGGGGCTGTAGTGTGGGGGATATGGGCAGCAATTGGGGGAGAGGGGCTGTAGTGGGGGTAATGACTGTAGTAAGGGAATAGGGGCTGTACTGGAGTTATGGGGTGTAAAAGGGAGTGGAAGGGATGTGAAGTAAGGGAGTTAGGGGCTGTATAAGGGAGTATAGGGGCTGTGGTGGGAGCAAAGGGGCAATGTGGTTGGAAACGGGCAGTATGGTGGGAAACGGGCAGTAGAGGGGGACACAGGGGCAGTATGGTGTGGGCACAGGCTGTAACGAGGGACACTGAAGCATTAAAGTGGTGTCGCAGGGACAGTATGGTGGGGGTAAATGGGAAGCAGAGGGGAGGACAGGGGCTGTAGAGGCGGGTAGGGGAAGTAGAGGGGGAGACAGGGGCAGTAGAGGCGTGTGAAAGGGGGGCAGAGGCAGGGGGCAGGGTCTGTAGAGGGAAATAGAGGAGGCACAGGGTATAAAGAGGGGGGCACAAAAGCAATAGAGGGGGGCATTGGCAGTATAGTGGGGACAGGGGCTGTAGAGGGAAAGAGGGGCTGTAGAAGGGGGCATGGGCTGTATAGGATGCGCATGGGCAGTATGGTGGGGCAGAGGCCTTAGAGGGAAATAGAGGGGCTGTAGACAGGGCAGGGGCTGTAGAGGGAAATAGAGGAGCTGTAGAGGGGCTGTATGGTGGGGCAGGGGTTATGGAGGTAAATAGAGGTGCTGTAGAGTGGCACATGGGGCAGTAGAGGAGGACAGGGTCAGTATGGTGGGGGCAGGGGCTATAGAGGGAAATAGAAGTGCTGTAGAGGGGCACATGGGGCAGTATGGTGGGGCAGGGGCTATAGAGGGACGTAGAGGGGACATGGGCAGTATGGTGGGGGCAGGGTCTATAGAGGGAAATAGAAGTGCTGGAGAGGGGCACATGGAGCAGTAGAGGGGGGTTGGGGCAGTATGGTGGGGACAGAGGCTATAGAGGGGTTGTTAAGGGGCAGGGGTAGTTTGGTGGGGCAGGGGCTGCAGAGGGGGCAGGGGTAGTATGGTGGGGCAGGGGGTATAGAGGGGACAGGGGCAGTATAGTGGGGGCAGGGGCATAGAGGGGCTGTAGAGGGGGCAGGGGCAGTATGGTGGGGTAGGGGCTATAGAGGGACATAGAGGGGCGGGGGCTATAGAGGGGGCAGTGTGGTGGGGGCAGGGGCTATAGAGGGAAATAGAATTGCTGTAGAGGGGCACATGGGGCAGTAGAGGGGGCAGGGGCACTATGGTGGGGGCAGAGGCTATAGAGGGGCTGTAAAGGGGGCAGTATGGTGGGGGCAGGGGCTATTGAGGGACATAGAGGGGCAGGGGCTATAGAGGAGCTGTAAAGGGGGCAGTATGGTGGGGCAGGGGCTATAGAGGGACATAGAGGGGCAGGGGCTATAGAGGAGCTGTAAAGGGGGCAGTATGGTGGGGCAGGGGCTATAGAGGGAAATAGAAGTGCTGAAGAGGGGCACATGGGGCAGTAGAGTGGGCAGGGACACTATGGTGGGGCAGGGGCACTATGGTGGGGCAGGGGCTATAGATGGGCTTTAAAGGGGGCAGGGGTAGTATGGTGGGGCAGGGGCTATAGAGGTGGCAGGGGAGTATGGTGGGGGCAGGGGGAGTATGGTGGAGGCAGGGGGAGTATGGTGGAGGCAGGGGGAGTATGGTGGAGGCAGGGGGAGTATGGTGGAGGCAGGGGGAGTATGGTGGGGGCAGGGGGAGTATGGTGGGGGCAGGGGGAGTATGGTGGAGGCAGGGGGAGTATGGTGGAGGCAGGGGGAGTTTGGTGGAAGCAGGGGGAGTATGGTGGAGGCAGTGGGAGTATGGTGGAGGCAGGGGGAGTATGGTGGGGGCAGGGGGAGTATGGTGGAGGCAGGGGGAGTATGGTGGAGGCAGGGGGAGTTTGGTGGAGGCAGGGGGAGTATGGTGGAGGCAGTGGGAGTATGGTGGAGGCAGGGGGAGTATGGTGGGGGCAGGGGGAGAATAGTGGGGGCAGGGGGAGTATAGTGGGGGCAGGGGCAGTATAGTGGGTGCAGGGGTTGTAGAAAGGGGCTGCAAAAAAACGTTTTGATTTAAAAAAAAATACAAAAAATACAAATAAACATTTCTTCCCCCACCCCCTTCCCCTCCCCTCTTACCTTGGGCCAGGGAGGGAGAGCCTTACCCCTGGTGGTCGGCTGGGACAGGCTGCACTGGAGGCTGGAGCTGCAATCAGGACCGCTGGGGACTGGAGTCTGGGAGCAGTAGAAGTCCCGCCCTCTTCTGACATCATCAGAGGAGGACAGCTGACTTCACTGCCCTGCTCCTGCTGTGTGCTGGCTGCAGGGAGAGAGGTGAGTTTAAAAATCCGAGTCTCCAGCCAGAGGCAGGGGATTCGGATTTTTGCGCCCCCCTGCTCTGGCGCCCTAAGGCGGCCGCCTGTGCCACCTTATGGACGCGCCGGCCCTGCATACAGATAAAAATAAACACATGCAATTAATCATAGAAAAGAGTGAATGTAGCACAGCTCCCTGTACCCTGGTTGAGTACCTCCGCCAAGGATCGCTTCCTAGCTTGAACCGAGGAAAACCTCAGTGCTTTGGCCCCAGTCGCCGCTTGACTGGGGTCCTCCTGGAGCCTCTCTGTCCTGGAACTATTCCCTCCCAGGGACTGGATGACACATTGCCTCTGGGAGCTATAGTCCTTTCAAGAACTTTCCATGCTCCTCCACGAGCTGGAACAAGGTGCTGAGTAGTGATTAGCCCTTTCCCCTCCCAGTAACTAGACGACATATAGTTTGGTGAGTTCAACAAATTTTAATGAGTAAAACTCTGCCTTTTATGCAGAGACCCCAACATGGGTTCTCCATTGTATTCAACACAAGACCCTCACAGGAATCTCTCAGCCTGGGAGATAATTGGGGTAAAGACCAGTAAGCTAATTATCTCCCAGGAACAGAGAGTCAAACACAAAAATATAAAAACATAAAAGTACCCCAAAACATAATAAAAACATACAATAGCCCCACAAATAATAAATCCTCAAATAGCCCTGATTTCAGCACCAAAATTCTCCAAATAGCACTCAGATCCATGCAGTGTAGGGTAAACGCCACCGTGTTATAGTTTTGACCAGCCGCACACGTAGTCCTATGCCCAAAATAGTTCCTGGGCGTTTGGGGCTTTTGCCGGTCAACTTTCGGGAGCTCATGTGTCCGAAATATGGGGTGAAATATGGGGTAAGTAGTGTTTGCTCCTCTTAGTCTCAGGCACCTTCCCTCCAAAAAAGCACTCCTCCAGGAGTCCGTGGCAAACGTTCGTGGGAAGGAGTGTTTGTCACAGTGATTAACCATGTAATCCTTAAAGGAACACTATAGTGTCAGGGATACAAAAGTGTATTCCTGACACTATAAGTCTACATAATTGTTTAGTTACCCTACTAATCAGTTTTGTACATTTATTTATAACAATAACCATTGCAAAGTTATAGTAAAAATAAGTTATGTTGACGCTGAGAAGTTGCAGGTTAAATTACCCCTTCCAGTAATGCTAAAAAATATATGTATCATGGGTCAAAATAAGTTCTGGTTCTGCTGGGCCAGTTATCAGAAGATGAAATCCTAGTCAATTATGAGATTGATCGATGAAGAGTTATATTCAAGTCTCTGTAGAAATCGCAAGACTTATATCTAGAAGATAAGTCTTTTTTTAGATGTAAGTCTTAGTAAGATGTACTTACAAGAGAGACAAACTATGGTAACCTTCATAAAGCAGAACAGAAACTCATCACATTTCTCTGCGAGGAGATCAGATCTTTATTTAATTGGCATGTGACCTCACACTGTTCCACATCTAAACTTGTTATGCCAATATTCCAGACTTCCCTTTTACTGACTGGTGCAAGTGTATCCCTCTCTACACAGCTGGTCAACCTCTTCACATACATATTTAATATCTGTATATTTCTATTGTCCGATAGAGACATAGGAAATGTATGGCTGGTATAAATGTCCTTTATAGAGTTAGGTTTTCTCCTTGCTCTCTTTGACTGCATAGTTTGTATTGTCTTTTTTAAAATGTATTTACTTGTTGTTTCTACCCTCATACCTCAATACCAGAGCTGCCTCCTCCAGATGCCTTGTCCCCTGGTCCCGAGAGGCAATTAGAAATGATCAATCACAATCTTCATTTTATCAAGGAGGTGATGGAGAGCAAAAACCATCTTCAAGAACAAGAAGAGGAATGGATACAGATTGGATATGTTTTAGATTCTCTGCTTTATCGTTTCTACCTTATCTTCATTGGATCCTATGCCATCATCATTATCTGTGTGTGGTGTGTCTGGTTGGACATATAAAAAGATAAAAAATAATAATAAAGACCTTAATGATGATATGGAAGGGGAAGGGGGGGGGGGAGAGAGGGAGCATAAAATATCTAGATAAATAAAAACCTTCTCAATTGATTACCTAATTTGCTGTGTTGCTACTGGTTCCTTCATTAAGGAATAAAATGATATATTTTTGTCAGAAATCAAGAAAATTATTCTGTACTCAAATATAATTCAACTTAACATGGAAAAATCCATAGATGTAAATGACAAACGCCCCACCCATTTTAATTTACTACATATCTACTAGTTTTCATTTTATAAATATCTACTATTTTGTTATACCAGTGAAAAAAAATGTAGAAGTAGAGCAGAACAAAATGGCAATTCAGAAACAGGACCACACATGATTAAATCAGTGCTGTAATAGAAAAATAAAAAATAAAAAAAACATACTTTAACGGGGCTGAGTAGTCAAAGTTTGTTGGTCTACATTTCGGTTAAAATCACACAGGTGAGGAAGATATACAGGCATTTAGGTTTTTAGTTTAGTCTAGAACCAATTGCTTGAGTTTAGACATCTAAAACAAAAGAGCTTTGTAACAGATGAATAATACATTAACTAGCATTACCTATGATACAGAAACACTCAAGATACTGCACGCAACATTTCCCTGACGCCGGTACAATGTGAAACCGTGGATCCATTATTAGCCATTTCTACAGCTGTGTAACTGCTAGGTGTGAGTCTTGGGACAACATAGGTCTACAATGTATAATACTGTGTGACACATTGTGGGAATGTTCCCATTATCACATCATACAAGCTTCTCCCACAGTGCAAGTGTCTGAGCAAGACGTAACAAATTAGCAAAATGTATAAACCATTGCATATATGTTGTTCTAGGCAACATGGGTTTCTATTTAATATTTCACTCAAGCATGAATTTTAATTTAGATTGAAATTAGCAGATGTTGGCCACACAAATGCACAGAAGGCTGTATCTCACTAGAGATTGTTTTCTTATTTGATATGTGGTCGGCCATGCACTAAGCAACATGTGGTAGAAAAGCACATGACGACCTCATCACACTGGTTCCTGCACTTGTGGTACAATTGCACAATATTGCTTAGTGCTTACTCATCAGGTGAAGCTCAGGGATCTGAACGGAGAGATCTTAACCCCCGCCAACCCACACAAAATAGGGAAGTCATCTTCATGGGAAATGCTAAATATGCAAAGAACCCCAAAACTGACAGTGTCACTTTAACACATAGATAGATAGATAGACAGACAGACAGGCAGACTGACTGACTGACTGGTAAATAGTGGCCTGAGTATGTCAATAAATATTACAACCTACAAAAAGCATCAACAAAGCCTGAATTTCATAACAAGAATGGCATATCATCATATTTTTTTTAAGATTTTGCAATTGTATTGAATATTATGAAATAACAAATAAATACATCCAAACATTCAAATCTACATACATGGTTGGCGAGAGTCAAAACAAAGAAAATAAGGAAAAATTAAAATAAAGCCTGTCGATAGCACAATATTTTAAATATGTATGTGTCCCTCAGTGTTTCAAAATTAATGTGTGCTATCACTGGCTTCCCAGCGCCTGGCACTTAGAATGACAGCAGTGTGTATGAAAAATCCCCTTTAAATAGTATTTTGGAAAGTCTTAGGGAATTTAAACAATAAAGAATAATAATATAGTTTGAGGCAACCTGTCCCTAACACCTGCCGCCAATCCCTCCCTGCTCTGTATGTATGATGAATGCATTTGCGACTGTTTTTGTATGGTACTACGATACTCTTGTTTTTTTACAATCTTAGCATTAACAATATGGGTTATCCTGATTTTTTTTATTCAAAAGTTAAGTTTAGTATAACATAACTATCTTTTTTCTTTTTTTTGATGACTAATCCAAACTTAAATGGCTGTGGTGGCAGTCCTGGCACTGGAAGCCCCCTGCCCATTAGAGTAATGGGCAGGGGGTTCCCAGTGCCAGGACTGCCACAACTACCACTTAAACAGCTATAGGGCTCCCAGAGCCAGGACTGCCACCACAACCACTTACACATCCATAGAGCTCCCGACTCCCAGTGCCCGGACTGCCACCACAACCACTTACATATATATAGGGCTCCCAGTGCCAGGACTGCCACCACAACCACTTACACATCTATAGGGCTTCCACCTCCCAGTGCCAGGATTGCCACCACAACTACTGACACATCTATGGGGCTCCCAGTGTCTGGGGAGCGGGATGCCATCCTCTGATGAAGTGATCAGCGAGATAAGAAAACCTTTGGACCCTCAGTTTGTTAACCTGGTACTTTTTGCTTCTCACTTGGAACATTTTCTATTACTAGTCTTTTAAATATGTGTAGAATAAAGATAGCGAAAGGAAAGAATCCTATTGCTAAGACCAGGAGATCGTTACTAACACTTATAATTATAGAATAGGTATATTCAAAACCACAGTATTTAAAATGGGATAGGAAATTGGCAGCAGTGGTGGGTCTGCTAAACAATGTTATACAATAAATAAATCACAGTAGCAATGATAACACTCAGATCTTCAGTATGCGCAAACCAGATGGAAATGTATAAATTGTAACAATCAGTTATGAAAATTGTAACAGTCCTTAGTAATTTGAACCACCATACGTGGGTGAAACAGTCCTAATAAGTCTTTTGAGCTGTATGCTCCTATTTATGGCTAGAATCCCTTCTATTGAAACAGCAGGGAAAGCTGACCAATGGGAGCTCAATATTATTCTAGTAACACACTGATAAGGACATTTAATAGTATGGCACACATGAAAAATAACGTAATACACTTTGTGAAAAATGTAGAAATGTGTAATGAAACTTTTCTACACAAGAGTCAGGTTTAAAAATCGACACTGTTATCCATCCAACACCAGCCGTTGGTCTTCATAGTGAGAAACACAGAAAAAATGTCTTACTTAAAAACAGAAATTTTATTCTAAAAATAGAATCAATGTCACTCAATAAGTGGTTAAAATCAAATATCACAGACGGTGCAAAAGAGTGGGAACCTTTATCCGGAGTCTCACCAGCTTCAGTCTTGTTCCTCTGCCGTTGCTGACTGTCAGAAGCCGGCTTGCAGGCAGCTGCAGAGTCCTGTGTTTCCAGTAGCTGAAGGGGAGATTTGCCGCGTGCGTTCCACTTTGGATCTCTTTGCGTTCCAATCTGTTTCAGTGAGATGCAGCCTTACGCGTTTCGTGACGGTCCGTCACTTCATCAGAGGACTGTTACAATTTTCATAACTGATTGTTACAATTTATACATTTCCATCTGGTTTGCGCATACTGAAGATCTGAGTGTTATCATTGCTACTGTGATTTATTTATTGTATAACATTGTTTAGCATGTTGCCAATTTCCTATCCCATTTTAAATACTGTGGTTTTGAATATACCTATTCTATAATTATAAGTGTTAGTAACGATCTCCTGGTCTCAGCAATAGGATTCTTTCCTTTTGCTATCTTTATTCTTTCTATTACTTTTTCAGCCTAAGGTGTGGGTTGATTTACTGGGATTTGAGGAGTTACACACTTTTCTTGAGACCATTTCCTTAACCTTCCTATTTATCAGAAAGGAAGCAATACCTCTTCTGGTGATCCTTTATTTTTCTTTTTATATATGTGTGTTGTTATGACAGTGTCTATTTGCAATAAATATTTTATAGGAAGCACTCTCTCTGCTGCACTATATGACTCACTGATCAGCAAGGATTTTAACCCTTTGGGTATATTGTCATATACTTGGATTTATTATATTATACACCAATTTTGTTTCGGTTTTCTTACTTAAAAGTCACAGAACCTTTACTATGTTATTATTTGCAGCTCTATTAGATCTTTCCTGCCTATCTCATGGGAGGTAAATAGTCTGATAAGCTGTTACAATCTTTCCAATCAGATACAATTATCCTTTTGTATCAAATTCCTACAGCTAAAAGCATTCTATCTCTGTCAATATAACTTTTGACATATCTTCAACAAATCTATCCTATTCAATTTCCACTGCAGTCCTGGTTTTACTAGTGATTTAGTTCAGTAGTTACTTATGATATTATTTTCCATTATAACCTAAGGTGGTGGCTGTTTTTTTCAGTGAGACGGTGGTTATGGTAGTTTTATTTGGTCTCTCCATTTAACTTCAGCAGGGTATTTCATCATCCTTTTTTGTGAGTTTTTTTTTTTTTTTTTTTAAATTCTTTATTTTTGCTGTGCATATGGCGTTACAGACTTGCACGGGGTACCCCAAAGGCAATCCTCGTGCTATTCAGGCATTAGTTACAATGGGATATTCGTTGGTGCTTGCACAATTTTTGGTTAAGTGACATAACTGAACAAATGCACATTTTTATAGATATACAAGATTATACTACGTGTGACAGAAGAGAAATCGGTGTGACTAATGACTACAAGAGTGTGAACTGGTGTTTCTCTGAGACACACTGTAGAGATAAGAAAGGAGAGAAAAAAAAAAAATGAAACACAAAACGCAATAAAGGAGAGCATATTCTTCGCTGGTACTATATGCGCTATGAACGCGTTAATGCTTAATGAAGTATACATGCAGCCCTTGTCTGGTTATGTATTCTTGTCTATGTGTTTAACAGTAGATGTAGCCTATAGAGAGGAGCTTTAAACATGCACGGGTTTTTCCACCCCCATTTAACGCCTCACCGCACCAACGACGCCCGCCCGGGCTGAGAGCCAAAATAGGCATGGCCTCGAGACATCGACCACACGGGGGAAGAACACACGCCGCAGGCAGCGGATGTCACCACGATTTTCCAACTGCCCCTTTGGGGGCCAGGACTGGGCCACATGTAGGTACCGAGTCCGTGGACAGAGGGTGTCGGCTATCACACCAACCTGGGGCTGGAGGACAATCTCCTGCACCTGTTGCCCATCAGTTGAACCCAACAATTATCGCAAACAAACAACTACTCACCAAGCTGCTCAACCTTCCAGGCTAGAAACACCTTGAGGCACTGCCTCCCTGCAACAGCCATGCAAGCGGAAGATCACCCGCCATGACCGCAGTCACCCACGACCCTCCACAAACCTAAGGCAGGAGACGGACTTGAACCACATGAACACCAGGGACAATGGACTAGCGATACTTACCCTTCTGCAGACCTGGAGCTGGAAGAGGGTCATGAAACGGCACACTGCGGTAGATAATTGTTGGGACTCCCCTACACTTGTACCACCTCTGCTGCTACTGGGGATTGGATGACCGGGCACCCAAAACCACACCCAGAGCTCCTGGTAACGCACTGAAGACACCGAGCGAAGGGACAAGCCTGATAAGATACTTCCCACTTACACCCTGTTCCAAATTATTATGCAAATTCTATTTAAGTGTCACAAAGATTAAATATTTTGTTTTTCAGTTTAACTCATGGATGGCATTGTGTCTCAGGGCTCATTTGATCACTGAAAACAATCTTGGACACCTGTGATAATTAGATTGCCAGGTGAGCCCAATTTAAGGAAAAACTACTAAAGGAGGGTGTTCCACATTATTAAGCAGAGCACCATTTTCATGCAATATGGGGAAGAAAAATGATCTCTCTGCTGCCAAAAAGAGTAAAATAGTTCAATGCCTTGGACGAGGTATGAAAACATTGGATATTTCACGAAAACTTAAGTGTGATCATCGCACTGTTAAGAGATTTGTTGCTGATTCAGACGGGTTTGTGCAGATAAAGGCACATTGAGGAAGATTTCTGCCAGATCCAGGGCCGGATTTTCCTATAGGCTAACTAGGCTTCAGCCTAGGGCCTCAAGATCAAGAGGGGCCTACATTCAAATTGTTGGCAAAATTAAAATTACACTATTCTAAAAACACTGAACCGAAAACACTAAACCGAAAATAAGGAGAAATTCTACGCATATGATATGACCAGTGGCGTACTAAGGGGGGGCGGGGAGCAGTCCAACCTGGGTGCTACTTACTAGGGGGGTGCCCGGGGCAGACTGCAATGCTCTTCCTGCCGCGATAACCGAGACCGGCGGTCTGCAGCTTCGCAATGTGCAGAGCTGCAGACCATGGATCTCGCGTGCACTGCCCAATCAGAGCGTTGCCGCGGGTTACCACGGCAACGCTCTGATTGGGTCTCGCGAGATCCATGGTCTGCAGCTCCGCGGAGCTGCAGACCGGAAATGAGGGCCACCGGACCACCAGGCAGCCCCCACTGGACCACCAGGGTTTTAAGATAATTTTTTTAGTCCCCCCCCTCCTCATCACCCCCCTCCCTCTCACAATCACCCTCCCTCTCCTCATCACCCCCCTCTCACAATCACCCCCCTCTCCTCATCAGCCCTCTCACAAATCACCCCCCCTCTCCTCATCACCCCCCTCCCTCTCACAATCACCCCCCTCTCACAATCATCCCCCTCTCCTCATCACCCCCCTCCCTCTCACAATCACCCCCATCTCACAATCACTCCCCCTCTCCTCATCACCCCCTCCCTCTCACAATCACCCCCCCTCTCACAATAACCCCCCCTGTCCTCATCATCCCCTCCCTCTCACAATCACCCCCTCCTCATCTCAACTTTTTTTTAATTTATTATCCGTGCCACATTTTTTATAAAGGTTAGTACCAATCACAACATGTTTCATTTAACATATTGATATATATCACAGTAATTATGTATTTTATTGTCTCTCATGTAATTTACAAACTTAAAAATGGGAGGTGAAAGGGCCTCATAAGTGGAATAGCCTTGGCCTCTTTTCATCTAAATCCGGCCCTGGCCAGATCCATTCATCGGATCAAGTGAGCAGCTGCTAAAATACCATTACATAGCAGCAAACAGATATTTGTAGCTGCTGGTGCCTCTGGAGTTCCACGGACATCAAGGTATAGAGTCCTTCAGAGTCTTGCAGCTGTGCATAAACCTTCTATTCGGCCATCACTAACCAATGCTCACAAGCAGAAATGGCTGCATTGGGCAGAAAAATACATGAAGACTAATTTTCAAACAGTCCTGTTCACAGATGAGTGCCGTGCAACCCTGGATGGTCCAGATGGATGGAGTAGTGGATGGTTGGTGGACGGCCACCCTGTTCCAACAAGGCTGCGACTTCAGCAAGGCAGTGATGGAGTCGTGTTTTGGGCCAGAATCATGGGAAGAGAGCTGGTCGGCCCCTTTAGGGTCCCCGAAGGTGTAAAGATGACCTCTGCAAAGTACGTGGAGTTTCTGACTGACCACTTTCTTCCCTGGTACAGAAGGAAGAACTATGCTTTCTGTAATAAAATCATATTCATGCATGACAATGCACCATTACACGCTGCAAAGAATACCTCTGCATTAATGGCTGCTATGGGGATAAAAGGAGAGAAAGTCATGGTGTGGCCTCCATCCTCCCCTGACCTCAATCCTATTGAGAACCTTTGGAGCATCCTCAAGAAAAAAGATCTATGAGGGTGGGAGGCAATTTACATCCAAACAGCAGCTCTGGGAGGCTATTCTGACATCTTGCAAACAAATTCAAGCAGAAACTGTCCAAAAACTCACAAGTTCATTGGATGCAAGACTTGTGAAGCTGCTATCAAATAAGGGGTCCTATGTTAAAATGTAATGTGACCTGTTAAAATGTTTAAAAAGTTCAAATGTTTTTATAAGTTTGATTGAAATAGCTTTTGATTTCAGTAAATATGCTGCAAACACAACAAATGACAATTTTCAGTTCTTTACAACCTATAAAGTGTTTTGAAACTTACTGTGTGTAATAATTTGGAACAGTGCATTGTAAGTTTTTTATGTTTAAAAAAAATACTGTTATCATCAGGAGGTTTGTTCAATAAAATTTGAATTGTACTATTAATAGTTGATAACATGAGAATTATGCTGACTGTTATTTACATCAATTATTTAGGTAAATGAGAAAAATATAATTTGCATAATAATTTGGAACAGGGTGTATTGTTGAGGAAGTACTAGATAAGCTTTGTTTATTTAGCTGCTTATAATTTTGACCTAATCGGTTGCGCAGTTTTCTATTCCTAGACCCAGAACCCAGTGGTATACTGTTCTCAATCCATGCAAGACTCAATGTTTAACTAGCCTGTTAACTCACAGACACATCTGCCAAGCAATTTTCAGTCTGATGTCACTAGCCTGTATAGTTTCACGAAAAGTCAAGATTGTAATTAGCGGCTCGGTCACAAGAGTATAGCATGTCTTGGATAGCAGTCTATGTACCTTATGTATACACTACTACTAACTAATTTAACCGCGCTAGCCTGTTTAATTAACTAGCATATTGTACCCACACTACCTATACTGTTACTAGAGCAGCTTAAGTATTACCTTGACAATTGTACCTTACAGTAATGGGTGTGTTAACAATCTACTTATTCTTTGGGGGAAAAAACGGGGCAGACGCTTCACGAAGATGCTATCAACTGTATTGTTATACCTCCATTTGAAATGTATCTTAATTGTCCTCCCCTTCTTTCTTCTGTTCCCATGCAACTCTATGCCTCAATAAAAGAAAGATTGACCAAAAAAAAAGAAAAATTCCCTCGTGGCTCCACCAGGCATAGCTACAGCCAGGATACCTTCCAGGCGGTCCAGCCCCCAGCACCGCTGATCTTCCAGGGCACCTTCCCAAACTTCTGGGTCGGCTACCAGGCACTCGGTAACAGTGAGTACATACGAATGCGGTTAAACTACCGAATGGGGGACGCATGCACACGAACACAATTACACATTAACATATAGCTCGCACATAAACAAATGAAATAACGTATCAATAGGCACGAACACGGTCAAAACGAACCCAACTTCATTCTCCTGAAACATAGTAGTTCCCATAGACGAAAACCCATACGGCTACTATCACCTCATAATGATGAATGCAAGCTTTCCGTTTGGCTAAAGCTTGGTTACAAACTCTATACGAAACATGCACCAACACTGCCATCTACTGTCAAAAATTGCTAACTACGAGTAAATCCCAAACGGTAACTTTAGTGCGGTGAAAATTATAAATGGTTTTACTGGAATTGCCTTATATATACCAATACACGCTCATATTGTCATTATGTACTTTCAGAATTCAGATCAATACTCTCTTGTATCATCCTGTCACATTGATTTTTCTTGTATACACGGTACGTTGAAACTCGAGCGGATTCCAGGTGGTGGGGGGGGATGTTGCATGGATGTCATAACCTTGGTAGTTAAGATAATAATATATTAGACATATTTAGCTCTAAATGTTTAATACTTTTGTCATAGGGGTTAATGTCAGTATTAGGAGTACTAGGTAAAACCCCAGTAAAGAGTCTTGACATATCATGATACGATTAGATTCCAGTCAGAACTCCTATCAATCTCCAGTTCCTATTCAAATTGGTACGCTCACATCTGCCTGAATACACGATCTGTACCACAAATATACAGACCAGTAAGTTACATTTCCTATTATACCTCTTTCCGGCACAATTTAAAAGTTACGTAAATTTTCCACACTAACAGAATAACTTTAAATAGAGCAGCCTGGGGCGTGTCCTTGACTCGGACCGGGGCGGACGCACGTGCTGATTGCTCCACTTTGTGAGAGCTTCTACTGAGCAATTAAGCCCCAAAGAAGGGCACCAACTCCCCAACATGTCACAACCCAAGGCCAAGGGGAAGAGAACTACGGAGAGGTCAGAAAAGACAAATCTCTTCGACCTTGTGGGGGACAGGGACAAAAAGGTTACAGCCAATAATATTACAGTGACAAAGATGAACACTCCCAATGCAAACAGACAATCCCCTCCTCTCTGCCTGTGAGATAATTGAGTCAGCTGACTTAATATCTCAATTATCTTCAGGCAGTAAAAACATATTTTTCCCAAAACTTGGAAAGTACCCTAAAACACATAGTAACCCCGTAAAAGTCACATCTCCTGATAGCCCTGATCTGGGTTACCAACATATCCAAAAATCACCCAGATCAGTTCAGGGGTTTTCGAATTTTATGGAAGTCCCATTTGACCGACCACACACGAGGCTCCTGCTCAGAAACAGTTCCATGAGTTTAGGCTGTGCGGTCGGTCTATTTCGAAAAGTCATAAAAACGAATAAATGCACGAACGGAGCCCCCTGGCTCATAGTAGCGATTGTTCCCCCGGTTCGTGGGAACCAAACTACCGAACAGCGTTCTCCTGGCTGTTCGGGAAAAGGAAGCCGGCGTTCATATGGTTTGACCAGTGTTCGGGAAGTCGGGTGTCAGATTTAAGTTCCAGACACTCGACGACCAAGTCCCGCTGCCTCCTTTCATGCAAACAAGATGGCCACTGTTTTCTCTCGCACGTGGCATTTGGCTATACGAACGGCGGCCACACAAGGAGAGCACTTAATCGACAGTTTTCTTTGAAGATAATGAGCCAGGGGGTGGTGGATGTTCGGTAGTTACAGTTACCGAACCAATAAAACATAAAAAGTCCCGAATGGTAATAAAAGTCTTGAATAACATGCTATTTTCTTCACACACCTAATCTCTTGAAGATTAAGCATAAGCTTAATTTCAAGCCCTCAGTCTGCTAGGTCCAGAAGTAACCCAACCATACTTAAAACCCCTTAAAAGGAAAAACGGTTTACCCAGGTATGTATCACTTTGAATTAATATTAAACACTCACATATTCATGGTGAAGTTACCAACCATAGTCTTGGTTATCAACAGGTGATACATACTAATAAATCAGACATCCCGTCAAACCATAAGACCCCTTCAAAAAAGTTAACAGATATGTTACATCCTTCATACCTTTTACCCCAAGCATCGTTAACTGGCATTTAGATTACTCGAACAACCCCATATACAGATTAAGGTACTTTGGAAATTTCCGCAAGTCCAACACCCATCCTCACATAGAGGTATTTTCGTCCATCAGTCCAAGTCATAGATATAGTCTCGCAACACTCTGTTAAGAGGTTTAGAAATGGCGTCACTTTCTTATCCTTTTACCACTTATCAAGTTCCCCAGAGGCCTACACCCTGCCTCCGTTTTAATGGCACAGCACAGGGCCAAATCACAGACAGCGCCTCTATTAGCCACTTGGCAATTAGCAGGGCCTCACCATCTCACAAGTAGTTAAGTTCTTTGCAACCTGGCATTTAAAGAGATGCCAGTTAACGCAAGTCACAAATAACCATATCAGGATAAGTCTTACGTTTAAATTTCATTATAGCATGCCTCACGTGTCAGACCAAGGAGAGCACTTCTCCCTACCCAGCACGCCAGCTAGACCACCCCCTCCAACTACAGCCCCTACATCAGGCGAGAATCAAGACCCTTCATGTCCCTGTTCTTTAAGATAATGGACAATCCCAAAGATCGCCGATGGCGCAGTGTCGGCCTGGGGATACAAAGTAGCCCTGGAAAAAAATCTATGCCAGCCCATAAGTCATTGTCCTATGTAGTGTGTGTTATATACACACACACACACACACATATATATATATATATATATGTATATATATATATATATATATATATATATATATATAATTGGTATATTTATTTTTCCAATTCAAAATTAGTCCTTTCAGGGTAATTAAGTTATACAGTAAAACATACACACATACAGACACGGACAATCTTACTGATGCACACAAATAGGCTCATTGACAGACAATCTCAATGACACACACAGACAAGGTTACTGGTACACACACACGTTAAGAACAGACAAACTCTGATACACACACCAGCTTACTACAGACAAGCTCACTGTCACACACACACGCTCACTACAGACAAGCTCACTGATGCGCACACACTCTCCCTACAGACAAGCCCATTGACACACACATGCTCCCTACAGAAGAGCTCACTAACACACAGATTCACTACAGACAGGCTCAGACACACCCATGCTCCCTACAGACAAGCTCACTAACACACACACATGATCCCTACAGACAAGCTCACTGACACACATACAAGCTCACTCACTAGCAAGCACACACACACAAATGCACTAGCAGGCGCACACACACAGAAGCTCCCTCACTAGCAGATGCACACACAGAAGCTCACTCACTAGCAGATGAGCACACACAAAGACATCCACACATTTAGTACAGACAAACTCTGATACACACACAAGCTTACTACAGATAAGCTCACTGTCACACACACATGCTCACTACAGACACGCTCACTGATGCGCACACACTCTCCCTACAGACAAGCCCATTGACACACACATGCTCCCTACAGAAGAGCTCACTAACACATAGATTCACTACAGACAAGCTCACTGACACACGCATGCTCACTACAGACAAGCTCACTGACACACATATGGTCACTATAGACAAGCTCACGATCACACACATGCTTACTACAGACAAGCTCACTGCACACACATGCTCACCACAGACAGGCTCAGACACACCCATGCTCCCTGCAGACAAGCTCACTAACACACACACACGATCCCTACAGACAAGCTCACTAACACACATACAAGGTCCCTCACTAGCAGGTACACACACACAAACTCACTAGCAGGTGCACACACACAGAAGCTCCCTCACTAGCAGATGCACACACAGAAGCTCACTCACTAGCAAATGCACACACACACAAACACACAGAAGCTCACTCACTAGCAGATGCACACATGGAGGCAGACATCCACACACACAGAGGCAGACAGCCACACACAGAAAGCCACACACACACACACACACACAGGCAGACAGTCACACATACACACACACAGGCAGTTACACACACACTCACACAGGCAGACAGTCACACACACACACACACACACACACTCCTGCTTCTTACCTCCACAACCCTTGGAGACTGGTTGTTGAGGAAGCAGGGACTCCTTCCTGCTTACCATGCTGCAGTTACCCAGCTCATTTAGCCCCGACATGCTGCACTGTAAGCTCTGCCCCGTCGCACACTAAGCTCCGCCCCCACTGCGCGATAAGCTCTGCCCCTGTCGCAATATTGGGATATATTGGGGTTTTTTCTTTTGTTTTTTATAATCCTGGCCGGCCATGTGCGAGCTGTGTCGGCCGCCTGGCGCCCCTTGCTCCCATGGGGCCCTGTGCGGCCGCACAGCTCGCATTTGGCCGGCCGGGATTACAGGAGCCTGATCAGTGATTAGGGCTGTCAGCCCAGTCTTAGGTGCCACGGCCCACCGGGAAATTTCCCGATAACCCAGTGGGCCAGTCCGGACCTGCTGAGGCGTAGGGGCATACCTTATTGTGCCACCACCAGAAATGCAGAGTTATACAGAATTATGATGACCAGTACGGATAATCCACAGCCAGGGTCCAGTACTCAAGATAACTTAATGACACCCTAACAGGGATTCAGACCACAATAACAGCCATGCTGCATCCATCAATAATTTGAACCAAAGAATAGAAAAGTTGGAATCTCCAGCACCAGCTACCGTGTGTCCCCCAGATATCCCTTCAACACAAATCATCGACCAAACTGTCTCAAAGGGTAATGTCACAGGTACACAGAATTCACAGGGTTCCGCTACACACATCATCACACCAGCACATATGGTCCCTCCCAACATCAAGAAAGACATATTGGAGGGAAAGGACGTAAACTTCATGTCGTTACTGATTGCATCACAAGACATAGTAGAAAACAAGACATACAACTACGGTGACCTGTCAGTGGTGCTCAAAGCCAAAGATCCTAGGTTAAGTAAAAAGTTGTCCTTACCAGACTTTGTACTAGCCTTCGGGTTATATAGAGACGTAATATGCTTCAATTTTCCTCTCTAGAGAGGAACTGGACTTGACCATGCCCAAGTTGGTAGATCTGGGGAACAAGTACGGTGGTACCAATTTCTACGATTATCACAAATCATTTTCAGCCAAGGCAGTGCCAATCTTTGCCCAGTTCAACATCAGGATAGATTGGAGTCACGTGGACACTGAAGTGTCACTGACAGGCACACACACTCAGATACACATACAGTGACATACATTCAAAGACTGACACACACATTCACTGACAGACACACACATTCACTCACAGACATAGTGACAGAAACACTCGGACACAGTGACAGATATGCACACATTCACTCACACACACACACATTCACTGACAGACACCCTGATACTGACACACTCACGCACTTACAAAGTATTATATATATTTTTAACATTGTAATCCACCCAGCCTCCCTACCTTTGGGAGAGCTGGAGTGGATTCTTCCCTGGGGTCCAGTGGGACTTGCTGTTGGTGGCTGGGCTTGCAGGCAGGAACACAGTTGTGGCAGTGAGAGAGCTGTAATCCTCCTGCTCACCTCCCTCACATGCCGCTCAGTGATGCCGGGAGCCAGAGTGACGTCATATTCCGGCCCTCGGCGTTACTGCGGGGCGCGAGAGAGCTGAGAAGGAAGAGCACAAAGGAGAGTGCTCCCTGTTTCCCCTGTGATAATTTGAAAGTTTCGGAGGGGGCCAGCTCTTGGGCCCCCATGAAAGAGGCTAACAAGGCAAGGAAAATGCCTGGTTAGCCTTGTGGGAAATACACCACTGTATACACACACACACAATACGCATTTAAAAACAGTTTTATAGGGTCACTGTAACTTAAATGAACACTCCACACACCATATGGCCATAGTGACCCCTAGTGGTGAGCTTAAAGGAACTCTCCAGTGCCAGGAAAACAAACCGTCCCCTCTCCTTCCCACCCCTCATCCCAAGTTACTGAAGGGATTAAAACCACTTCAGTGACTTACCTGTATACAGCACCGATGTCCCTCGGCGCTGGTTCAGGGTCCGCCCGCGCTCCTCCCTGCCGGCGTCATCCGGTGGCGGGGCAAGACCTAATGCGCGTGCGCGGCATTAGACCTCCCCATAGGAAAGCATTGAAAAAAATTTTCCTATGGTGATTTCAGCGATGCTGGAGGTCCTCACATAGCGTGAGGACGTCCAGCGACGCTACAGCACACGAAATGTGTGCTATAAACCCGGAAGTGCCCTCTAGTGGCTGTCTAGTAGACAGCCACTAGAGGAGGAGTTAACCCTGCAAGGTAATTATTGCAGTTTATGAAAACTGCAATATTTACAGTTGCAGGGTTAAGGGTAGTGGGAGTTGGCACCCAGACCACTCCAGTGGGCAGAAGAGGTCTGGGTGCCTGGAGTGTCCCTTTAACACGATATTACCATATGGTGCAAGTAAATTCCATTATTTTTTGTTAACACAGGTGGTTTTAAGTATACTTGTATAATGTAAAACTGTATTCTTTTGTATGTGCTCTGTTCCCTTAATCTACATTTTGGCCTTACTGGCAGCACCACTGTTGAGAAGTGCAAATCCCACTTTTTTCAGTACTATAGATATCCAGGTTGACATGGGTGCCAATAATATTTTGGTAAGTATGCATTCATGCTGAGGTTAGTCATTGTATTCAACGCAGTACCGGCTGGTCATACTGTTTTTGTTTTTTTGTCATTGAATTACTAGTAGTGATTTAGTGAGCAACACCGAAAAATTGATTGCAGACCTATTACACCACCCTCTATAGGAGTACCAAGATGGTGGCGCTCGGATTTGAGTAGCAAGATGTCCAAATGCCAGCGCATGCACAGTCGGTATGCAATGTTTTGTCCCGCTTCGGCCGCCGTATACCACGCTTGCAGAGCATGCGGGCGTACGGTGTCCGCCGAGGGACACAGTGCACGCGTTGGGAACCTGCATGTCATGGCTTCGCGGCTCGGGAAACGGGCGGCAGCGGGAGAGGACGAACAGCCTCCCCTACAGGCCGTTCTAATCGCTGACAGCTTCAACCGGAGATTTTTCCCCATCACCAAGGACCGCCCTCGGGTAAACTTACTAAACAGAGCACGGCTTAGACTGGCAGCAATGGGAGGGCTTAACATGGGAAATGACAGCTGTAAAGTGGAAACCCCAGTGCCACCATATGCCTTGGCTCCCTCCCTCCCCCTGCCTCCATGCCAGCCCAATGACCCCTCCGGTCAATGACCCCCCTCCATGCCAGCCCAATGACCCCTCCATGCCAGCCCAGTGACCCCCCTCCATGCCAGCCCAATAACCCCTCCATGCCAGCCCAGTGACCCCCCTCCATGCCAGCCCAATAACCCCATCCATGCCAGCCCAGTGACCCCTCCATGCCAGCCCAGTGACCCCTCCATGCCAGCCCAGTGACCCCTCTATGCCAGCCCAATGAGGTAATTTACAATGAGTTGCTGCATGGCTTCAATGGGCTGTCTCAGGCTGTGCTCAGCAAGCTGCAGACTTACAGCAATGTCTTCCTGGCACACGTACATCTAGTACTAGCAAGGTGCTAAGTGGGGGGATGAAAAGCTTTATGGAAGATCACATGTCACGTAAGCAAATTGTGGGATGTGTAGTCATGAGCCCAGTATACAGGATCAAAGAAACACAGACACAATAAAACACTGACATACAAAATGAAGTCCTGCACTAAAAACTCCCACTACTCCTAGGCAGCAGCAATGACTGTAGTACACATCCGCCCAATTACAACCAAAGAAAAAGCTGCTCACTATCCCAGCTCCCCACGCACACCTAAACTATTGGAAACCATCATTGACCATCCAACATGAGTAAATGTAAGTAAATTTTCAAACATGCTCAAGATGGGCAGTCCGTGATAAGACTGTGAGTGTCACTGCTCGAGATAATACTTTCACGATAGCCAGAGCACAAGAGGAGAAGCAGGAGGTTACAGGTTTAGCATACCCCTTCTTGAAAAGGGACTGACACTGTGAATGTTCTATCTACAGGCTCTTCTACCATTAGCTAATGTGGCTCTGATAGATTACACTCTTGAATTTCTTACTGCAACTGGCGTTAAAGAAACATTTGTGTTCTGCTGCTGGTTGGCAAATGAAATAAAAGAACATTTGAGGTAAGCAATTTTGTTGTGAAATGATGGATAAGATTATATACAAGTAAGGAGTATGGTTACAGTTTCAACTTCATTGTACATATTCCTAAAATGCTACCAGCTTGGTATAGATCTAGACTTTCACTCTTTGTGATGTACAGGAATTCCAAGTGGTGTCGATCTACAAGTCCCAATGTAGTCCGTGTGGTGACATCTGAACTTTACCGGTCTCTTGGAGACGTCTTGAGAGATGTTGATGCCAAATCCTTATTGAGATCAGACTTCATTCTAGTCACTGGGGATGTGGTCTCCAATATCAACATTGAAGCAGCTCTGGAGGCACATAGGTATAAAAGGGAATCTTGTGTGTTAATGAAAATTGTTTTGGTTATTGAGGTGATGTTAAAATGCATTTTTTTTTTGTTTTGTTTTGTTTTTTGTAAATCTGTTTGGATTTTTTTTTTTCCCATCTAATCACTAATGGCCTATTGTTTAAAGTTCATACATTAAACCCCACACTTTTGTAGGACACGCCGAAAGCTGGAGAAGAATGTGTCTGTGATGACCATGATTCTCAAGGAGTCTTCCCCACGTCATCGCACAAGGTGCCAGGAGGACGATGTCATCATTGCCATGGATAGCAAAACAAAAAGAGTACTTCTCTTTCAGAAGAGCCAGGATCTAAAGCGGTTCCATTTCCCAATGGTGAGTGGATCTTATGTTCGTTATTAGTATAACATAAGTATATTAGTTAAAGAAACACTATAGTGATTAGAATTACAACCACTACAGCTTAATGTGGTGTTTCTTGGGTATATAATGTTTACATTGCTGCCAAAGTCCACCTCTAGCGGCTGTCACTTGGACAGCCCCTAGAGGGACTTCCTCGATGAGATCCTGCAATCTTCGCAAGACCTACATTTAGCATGGAGATGCTGAATATTCCCCTTAGAGATGCAATGCTTTAGTGCAACTCTATGAGGAGATGCTAATTGGTGCAGTGCACTAGCCTCCCAATGTTTCCCCATGGGGAAGCATTGGATTAGCTGAGATCATCAAGAATGATGATCTCAGCTAAGGAGGTGGGACAGCAGCATAGCAAGGACCAGAAGGTAAATTTATCTAAAATAGAATTTTTAATGCACATGGTCTAGGGCTAGAAACCTAAATAGTTAGCAGAGCACTATGGCATTAGGAATACATGTGTGTATTCCTAACTCTACAAAGTTATTTTAATTAATCTTATCTCATGGCTACTCTTTGGTAGATAATAGCATGACAAGAGTAGTATGAAGTATATTAATAGGTCTGTCAACTACAACCTTTAATCACTCCCATACATTTATATTTTTAGCACATTGCGATCTGTTGCTGTTTCTTCGTAATATTTTTTAATAACGTAAATTTTCTGTGTTCTCTTTCAAGTTTGGCATGTCTTAGAATTGGGTTATTCTGCTTATGCCAGCAAGGGGGAATAGGACAACGAATGCAATATCCAATTTTTAGTTTCCATTAGCGTCTTCTCACAGACATTGCCTTTTTTTTTTTGTACAATCATACAACCTAGAATTTGTAGTTCTTTGTGTATTTATATGATTTATGTCTAATAGGAAACATTAGATTTAAAGACATAACTGCCGAAATAGCATTGGTCCTATATACAAAACAATTTACTCCATTAACTGATCTATTTGGTTATCTAGCCTTAGCTAGTGATACCATATAAAAGAAAAATATTCATGTGCTAGTATTTTAATCAGGCCTACTTTTACTATGTCTTTCTTTTTAAAGAGCATATTCCAGAGTAAGACTGATGAAGTGGAACTACGGCATGATTTGCTGGATTGCCATATCAGTATCTGTTCTCCCCAGGTGAGTAATGGGAGATGTGTTGGGCTATTTTATTATTTCACCACCCATAAATAGGGTTTCTGGTTTATCTCTGTTTTCTTTCAGATTTAACAGGTTAATTTCAAAGGTATAATACAAAAAAAGAAAATGTTTATTCATTAACTTGTTCATTCAACTAGCTGAAATATTAATCAACCCATCCCTCTTCCCTGGTAAAGCATATATCACTTAATTAATCCCACCTTGAAGGCATGCAATGCAATATATTTTCATGCCAAACTCCTTCAAAATGCTTGGAAAGGGTTGCAATGAACATTTGATCAATGTCTTGGCAATCTTGATAGTACAGTGCATGAACCCAAATGCCTCTACCTCAAAATGATCCACTGCAATCAAAGTACGATATGTGTAATTTGTGATCAGGTTGAGAAAATAGATTTTACCTCTCGTATACTTTGTTTTTGTGTTTGTTCTGTTCTTACTTTTTCAATTGAATTTTTTCCCATCACCTCAATTTCCTATACATTCTGTGTTTCCCGTTTTTCTCCCTATAGGTTGCAGAACTGTTCACAGATAACTTTGATTATCAGACAAGGGACGATTTTGTCCGTGGCATTTTAGTAAATGAAGAGGTGAGGCATCTGTACTAGTATATTAAAAGATGTGCCCTTTTCTGTGCTCTGCTTCCATTTGTAATTATCTTTATGTCTGTGTGTAGATCTTAGGAAATCAGATCCACCTTCATGTAACCCAAGAAGAGTATGGTGCCCGGGTATCCAACCTGCTGATGTATGAAGCTGTGACCTTAGATATCCTGTGCCGCTGGCTCTACCCTCTTACCCCAGAAACAAATTTCACTGACCAAGAGTCCCAGTGTTGTACACACGCCCGTCATAATATATACCGAGGGTCAGAGGTTAGCCGAGGCCATGGTAGCACTCTGCGAGAAAATGTGCTGATTGGGAGCAATACCACTATTGGAGCAAACTGCAACATCAGCAACACTAGCATTGGAAGAAAATGCAGTATCGGTAAGAGGGAAGGGAGAGTATAATGATTGGCTAGTGAAGCAGAGAGTGAGCAGTAAAAGTGAGTAGCAATCAGAGAGGAAAGTGAAGAACTCAGATTTGTTTAACGTTTGTCATTACAACATTGGTTTGATGTACGCTTGTGCAAAAAAATGATTTCGTCCTTAATTGAACCATTTAATCCAGAACAGAACAAATCTGCTTGTTAAGGGAATCATTTATGTGAACACATTGATTAGTTCGTGTGTAGGTTAAAAGGTTTTGTTTTGGTTGAATTTATTCAATTAATTTTGTAAAATTATGTAAATAAAATACAGACCCATGTTTTCTGTTGCCTCTGTTTATTCTCAACAAATTGCTATTTAGTGAATATACCTCTGAATTAGAAGTTAGTCCTATGGAAAATAATGAGGATGTGCTTAAGAATGCAATGGATTAAGCATTGTAAAGCCATATTTATTTTTTAAATAATTTTTTAAAAAGAGATCAGGCACCCACACATCTCGTGCAGAATGCAGTTTAGATTAAACACTAGTATTCAGCCTCCAAATTATCTTGTGGAACTGTGTCCGCAAATTACTACACAAAAAAGTACCCGTGTTGGCAAGTTCCTAGTAAGAGTCTCCTTTTACTCTTTCTGACAGGTGACAGAGTTACTCTGGAGAATGTGTACATCTGGGATGGGGTTCACATTGAAGATGATGTCACTATCAAAACGTCAATCATTTGCGACAATGTGATTGTAAAAAAAAGGGTGCAGATAAATGCCAACTGTGTCCTAACTTCTAAGGTAAGGGAATGAGCACGTGTATGTGAAGGTAGCAGTCTATAGTGACACCAAACTTCACCAGGTTCTCAAAGTTAACTTATATCGCAATCTTGCCTTCAGGTGGTTGTGGGCCCAGACCTGCAGATCCTAGAGAGTACAGTAATTTCTCTACATCATCCAGATGAGGATGAAGAGGACGAGGATGAATTTAGTGACGATGCAGAACATGGAAAACTAAAAGAGATTTCAAAGGTCAAAGGTAATAAAGCTGCCATTGAGTTAAGGCCTGCATAATGTTCTATATGAGGCTTTACCAAACCTGGAAAGTTGACTTCAAACAATTTGAGCATTTTGTGCAGATATATGTGAATATACAAAATTGCCTTACAGAGTAGTAATGCCCAGCTTTCTTTTTTGAAGCTATTATAAATACATCGAACACTTGCAATGTAATTTTGCGGGAGTTTAAACTTTTTATTGTTAATGTGGGAAAGCTAAAGGCTTTAATTTTTTCCATACCCCAGTTTGTTAAATCATAATATATGTTACTCAGATCTGGCACTGTTTAAATATCTCATGTTTTCCTAAAGGTTTACGGTAAGTAGAAATGTTGTATTATGATATACCGTATATACTCGAGTATAAGCCGACCCGAATATAAGCCGAGGCCCCTAATTTTATCCCAAAAAACTGGGAAAACGTATTGACTCGAGTATAAGACTAGGGTGGGAAATGCAGCAGCTACTGGTAAATTTCTAAATAAAATTAGATCCTAAAAAAAATATATTAATTGAATATTTATTTACAGTGTGTGTATAATGAATGCAGTGTGTGCGTATGTGTGTGTGTATGAGTGCAGCGTGTGTGTATGAGTGCAGCGTGTGTGTATGAGTGCAGCGTGTGTGTATGAGTGCAGCGTGTGTGTATGAGTGCAGTGTGTGTATGAGTGCAGTGTGTGTGTGCATGAATGCAGTGTGTGCGTGCATGAATGCAGTGTGTGCAGGGCCGGTGCAAGGATATTTGCCGCCGTAGGCAAAAAAAATTTTGCCGCCCCCTCCCCCCCCCATATGTCCTGACTTCCCCTCCTCCTCCCTCAGTGGTCCTTACCTCCCCACCCCCGTGTTCCTTCACTCCCCCCCCCAGTGGTCCTGACTCACCCCTCCCCTAGTGGTCCTTACCCTCCCCTCCCGTAGTGGTCCTTACTTCCCCCTCCCCTCCCATAGTGGTCCTTATCCCACCCCCTCCCTCTCATAGTGGTCCTTATCCCCCTTCTCCCTCCCATAGTGTTCCTTATCCCCCCCATCCCTCCCATAGTGGTCCATATACCCCCCCCCTCCCTCCCATAATGGTCCTTATACCCCCCCTCCCTCCCATAGTGGTCCTTATCCCACCCCCTCCCATAGTGGTCCTTATACCCCCCCTCCCTCCCATAGTGGTCCTTATACCCCCTCCCTCCAATAGTGGTCCTTATCCCCCTCCCTCCCATAGTGGTCCTTATCCCCCCCTCCCTCCCATAGTGGTCCTTATACCCCCCTCCCTCCCATAGTGGTCCTTACCCCCCCCCCCCCCCTCCCTCCCATAGTGGTCCTTACCCCCCCCCCCCCTCCCTCCCATAGTGGTCCTTATACCCCCCCTCCCTCCCATAGCGGTCCTTATACCCCCCTCCCTCCCATAGTGGTCCTTAACCCACCCCCTCCCTCCCATAGTGGTCCTTATACCCCCCCCCCCCCTCCCATAGTGGTCCTTATAACCCTTTTTTTATTATTATTAATTTTTTTTTATTATTTTATTTATATTTTTTTTTTTTCGTCCCCCCTCCCTGCTTGATATATGGCAGGGAGGGGGGCTCTCCTTCCCTGGTGGTCCAGCATTGGTAGTTCAGTGGGGGGGAGAGGGGGGCTGGCAGAGCTGTACTTACCTTTCCTGCAGCTCCTGTCAGCTCTCTCCTCCTCCGCGCGGTCTGTGCAGCTCCCTCTGTCAGCTCCCAGTGTAAGTCTCGCGAGAGCCGCGGCTCTCGCGAGACTTACACTGGGAGCTGACCGAGGTGCTGAACGGACGGCGCGGAGGAGGAGAGAGCTGACAGGAGCTGCAGGAAAGGTAAGTACAGCTCTGCCAGCCCCCCTCTCCCCCCAGTCTGTATTATGGCAATGCAAATTGTCATAATACAGACTCTGACTCGAGTATAAGCCGAGTTGGGGTTTTTCAGCCCAAAAAATGGGCTGAAAAACTCGGCTTATACTCGAGTATATACGGTACTAAACATTATGAATACACCTTTAAAGGACACTATAGTCACCAGAACAACTACAGCTTATTGTATTTTTTCTGGTGAGTAGAATCATTCCCTTCAGACTTTTTGCAGTAAACACTGTCTTTTCAAAGAAAATGCAGTGTTTGCATTACAGTCTAGGGATAACTTCACTGACCACTCCTCAGGTGGCTACTAGAAATGCTTCCTGGGACAGTACTGCACACTGTGCAACACTGCCATTCAGTCTGTGCAGCACTGAAATTGAGTGTCTACATTCTCTGCATCTAGACACTGAAGTTTACTCATAGAGATGCATTTAATTAATTTATCTCTATAAGGAGATGCTGATTGGCCAGAGCTGGGCTTGACTTGTGCTGGCTCTCCCCCTGATCTGCCTCTGTGTCAGTCTCGGCCAATTATATGGGAAAGCATTTTGATTGGCTCAGAAAATCACTTCTGATGATGTCAGCCAAGCAGATCAGGGGCAGAGGCAGTGGCTGCAGACTTGAATACAAGTAGGATTTTACTAAATTTAGGGAGGGTGTATGAGGGGGGGCTGGGAGGTTAGATGTTAATTTTAACCCCTTAAGGATGGCGGGCGTGCTTGGGGACCCGGCTCTAAACGCCAGCAGGCAGCATAGCATGTCCACACCGTCTTGGCCACTTACCTGGCATCACGATCACATGGACAGAATAGCCATCCATAGCAGTGCCAGCAGGGGGAGTGCCTGGAATGACAGGTAATCCCCCTGCTGTCTGTAAAAAGTTAAATAAAGGTTAAAAACAGTTTAAAATAAAATAATATATACTTAGATCATATATAATATATATATATATTATATGTGACCCAAGAGTGTGTGTGTGTGTGTATATATATATATATATATATATATATATATATAATATATATATATACACTTTTACATACATACACTGTCTAAGTGTATTTTAATATATATAGTTATATAAATATCAAAATACACGTAGAATGATATTAAATATATATAATATAAAGTAAATAAATATATAAATACGTTAAAAATTTAATTATATATATATATATATATATACATTTATGTAATATTTTTACATAATGAAGTCATTTTATTCATTACAATTTGCGGGACCTGCCTGATAACCCAGGCAGAAAGTCCAGAGAATTTAGTTTGCTAGCACTATATTTAACCCTGTAACTTTCCAAGACGCCATAAAACCTGTACATTAGGGGTACTGCTTTATTCGGGAGACTTTGCAGAACACAAATATTAGTGTTTCAAAACCGTAAAATGTTTTACAACGATGATATCATCAGTGAAAGTGAAATTTTTTGCATTTTTCACACACAAACGGCACTTACACTGACGATATAATTGTTCATATACGGTTTTGAAACACTAATATTTGTGTTCAGCAAAGTCTCCATAGTATAACCGTACCCCTCATGTACAGGTTTATGGTGTTTTCAAAAGTTACAGAATCAAATATAATGCTTGCGTTTCAGTTTTTATTCACATTGAAATTCGCCAGATTGGTTACGTTTCCTTTGAGACCGTATGGTAGCTGAGGAATGAGAATTACCCCCATGATGGCATACCATTTGCAATAGTTGACAACCAAAGGTATTGCAAATGGGGTATGTCCAGTCTTTTTTGTAGCCACTTAGTCAGAAACACTGGCCAAAATTGGCGTTCAGATTAGTTTTATGCATTTTTCACACACAAACAAATATTAATGCTAACTTTGGCCAGTTTTTGTGACTAAGTGGCTACTAAAAAAGACTGGACATATACCCCATTTGCAATACCTTGGGTTGTCTACTATTGCAAATGGTATGCCATCATGGGGGTAATTCTCATTTCTGGGCTACCATTCGGTCTCAAAGGCAACGTAACCAATCTGGCGAATTTCAATGTAAAATGCTATGTTTCACCCTGTAACTTCCCAAAACACCATAAAACCTGTACATAGGGGGTACTGTTTTACACGTGTGACATCGCTGAATATGACATTCACGGTTAAAATGTCTTGTAGAACTAAAGAAATAACACAATTTCTTAATTTATCAATTTTTTTATATTTTATTCATAATAAATAATGTTTCATATCTAAATATTTGATGTTAAATGAAAGCCCTATTTCTCCTGAATAAAATGATATATAATAAGTGTGGGTGCACCTAATATGAAAGAGGTGAATTACAGTTGAACAGACATGTAGTCAAATTCCAAGTTTTGTTGATGTTTTTCTTTTGATCAAAATGTGTACATTTGGCTCAGTCCTTAAGGGGTTAAACACTATAGGGTCAAGAATGCATGTTTGTGTTCCTGACCCTATAGTGTTCCATTGCTGTCTACTATATCTAGTTCCATATGCATTGCTGGAGTTTAGGGGTCCCTGGAGAATTTGCCTATTGCTGCTGTTGCTTTGGAATTACACAAGAGCAAATACTGGTATAGCTAAATGGTGTTTAGAATGCCCCTAATAAAGTTGGAAGGGGTTGTGTGTGTTGCTGCCATCCAGTAGATATCTCCTTAGTTAAGTTCTTAAGTTTTGTGTTTTCATATTTCATTCTACCTTTAGATCAAGTAAGGTTTGTCAGTTGTATTTATTAACATGTTTTCTCTTTATAGTATACAACAAAGATGAAGTTGGATCAGAAGGTAAAGGATATGTGTGGAAATCTTCAAAGATGACAGAGGATGAAGAAGAGGATCTGCAAATAAGTTTGTGGGGTAAGTACAGAAGAACTTTCAAAGGAGTAGTTGGACATTTCAAAACCTATAGAGGTTTCTTCAGGAATCCTAATGTGAATATTGTATAATTGTACACATAATCAAATGTAGAAAACATATATTTTGGCCAGTTATACATGGTGCTACTTTTAAGAATATACAATACCTCTCCCATACAAGATTTTATTTGTGTATTATCAACTACAGGCCTTACTTTGACCACTGTGGAAGACAGTGACAGTGAGAGTGAGAAAAGTGTTGGGTCGGAGTTGATAGATAGTCGCACAGTTTCCCCAGTGCTTGATGATATTAAAGGTAAGCATTTTCTCTTTCACTTCATGAAAACAGTTAAAAAAAATCTACATGTGGGGTACTATGATGCCCCTTTTTGATACTGGTGAAACTTTCAGTTTGCATGTAGATTTTTTGCAGTCTATTATATTACTATTATTAATAGTTTCTAGTTTGCTGCTATATTTGTTTCACTTTGAAATCATATTAAGAATTTTGCAAATATATGTATAAAAGGATCTGTTCTCTTATTTTTTTATTTCTTTATCATTAACATCAGAAAAATAGTACTCCATAGAAAATGTGTAAGTTGTAGTATATACGTTTTTAACATAATACAAAAGACATTAACCCCTTAAGGACCAAACTTCTGGAATAAAAGGGAATCATGACATGTCCTTAAGGGGTTAAACATATCTAAGAAATGACAGTAAAGATAAAGAGAAGAACGGGAGGAGGGGATACATGTTGATGCTTTTATCCATATTCTCACTATATTCCATGTGGGAAAAACATGATATGTACAAATCTGAAGAGTATCTTGGGTCATGAGTATTAATTTATCAATTAACGTGAAATCCACCAGCTATACTGAACCTTATGTGCAGAGCGTACGCTATCAGATCCTTTAATGGTGCGTCACCAAATATAGCCAGTTGGTCATTCCGGCTTACCAATCAGAAAAGCAGAATTTGTTTGAGATAGTGGCCTTTTGTTAGTTGCACAATGGTATATTTCTCTTGCTTACCCTACTGTCTTTGCAACAGCACCACATCCTTTTTTGTTTGCATACAATGCTCTTTTTATGTCCTGGTCCTTCATTAAGTATTGGACTTGCATAAGGAATTATGCACTGTATAGAGTTCACCTTAAGTTAAAAAGTCTAAACATGTAGTTGTCACTTTGTTTTTTACTGTTTTCCAAACCTGCTGTAAAAGTTCTGACTTTTAGATTTCCAGTCCTCTCTCTGGAAACTCATTATTGCATGTATTATAGCTGCGCCTAAAACACTAGTGCCTAACCACTGTGTAAGGTTCATGTCACCAAATTGCACAATGATTTAAACCACTTCTGGTCACAATGTGCAACAAGGTTCAATAATCCAGGTGGCTTTGACAAAAAGGCAATATGGTAGTTAACCTGTGAGTTCTTTAAATGGCTGCCAATGAAAGTGCAAGCTTTGAAGGCAGATGAGATGCTGCTGTCTTTGGGCAAGTCAGACCTAACACCAGACCTTGACTAAGAAGGGATTAGGTGTGTGAGTATGGGAAATGAAAATGATTCTGGATTTGAACAGGAATACTTGTAAGAGTGACAGTAGGTTAATTCATTTATTGACTGGCTAAACACACTCTCACAGAGAATTAAATCCTCCTCTATAAACAGATGGTTTGTCAGTGAATTTATACCAAGCATGATGCCTCTGGGCACCGATAACAATAGTCTCTTGTACAGTGTTATGATCTCAGATTCCACCTTATTCTTCCCACTTGTTTAGACTGGCTCACAGTGACATTAAATATTCCACGAGAGCACACTCAAATAGCACAAATAGCCATTTACTAAGTTAAAATGATGAGGTTGGACCTGGAGCTCCTCCAAACCGAGGTGCAAATGGTTTCCTAGTGTCCTCTCTTAAGACCTCCAAAATTTTAAGCAATAACAAAAAATAGATAGGACCTTGCGCATTCTAATAAACAACAAAGAAAATCCAGCAGACCACAATAAACCTGCTGAGAAGACTTTAATGGAAAACAAGGAATTATGTACACTCTGAAGGAGTGATCTCCGAATTCCCAGATTCACCAAGGTCAAATCAGAAACCACTGCCACTTAAAGGCAGTCATAAAGCCATTTTCCATATTCTCCATTTAGCTGGCACCCCCAGGGCAGATCTTTGTACTTATTCATATTCTACTCATACATTTCAGTATTATCCACCCAACCTATCAAACCATGGATGGTAATGACAGGCGGTAAGGTCTGGTCTTCCACGCTCTGAGCCTATCACTGCTACCAAAAGTTGGACGGATTGTGAAGCGGAGAGGCTGGGCTTTGGATGCCAGAGACAGATCATCTTTTTATTTACCGTATTTACTCGCATCTAATGCACCATCAAATTAAATGCGCATCTTAATTTTTGAAATCTGGAAGCTGAAAAAAGTTTTTTTGCTGGCGAATGTAATGCGCATTTATACAATGTGATACTACTATAAATTATTGAGCTACAATTAAAATGTTTATTGCCATATACCATAGTAACATTGATGGTATTTCAATTTTAGTGTTACATGTTAAGTCGAAATTTGCCTGTGTGAATTCACCGGAATGAAATTCGCATGTGTGAATTCACCAGTTTTAATCCGCCTGTGTGAATTCACCAGAATATTTAGAATTTTGTCCCGATTGTAATGCGTCATCAAATCTAATGCACATTTACATTTTAGAAACTTTATTTTTCCAAAAAGGTGCGCATTAGATTCAAGTAAATATGGTATTCAATTATTGTCAAGGCTGCTTATTGATTATTTGCACTATGATCACTACAATGAGCTGTAGTTGTCATGGCTCTTAGTGACCCTCTTAATAGACATATCTTAGTTAGCCATATATTTACCAATTCATATTTTTTCTTTGTACATGGAGTCAGTTGTTATTTACATCTATTATTTCTGTGAGTGGGTGGGTGGCGAGTCTTAATGTTTGGGAATCCCAACTGCCCCTAATTACAATACTTTTGTGATACAGTGTTTCAGAATGAAGTTGTTGGAACGTTACAGAGAGGTTTGGATGAGAACATTTCTTGTGATAATCTGGTGTTAGAAATCAACTCATTGAAGTAAGTAGGAAGAAAATTGCAAATGATGGCATATAAAAGTGAGCGTGTGTTCATATATATATATATATATATATATATATTTTTTTTTTTTTTTTTTTTTTTTTTTTTACCGGTTTTACTGTGTCATTGCCCTACAGGTATGCTTATAACATCTCCCTGTCGGAGGTAATGCAGGTGTTGTGTAAAGTGACCCTGGAGTTCCCTTTGCTGCAGCTGGATGTGGAACTTGACACAAACCCATATTTCAGCTCTCTTCTCCCGGTGAGTGTTTACTGCTTATTATCTGTGCCCTGTCTGAACGTTATTCCTACACACACTGATCCTAACTGCATCCTCTTTCTTTCCCTCAGCTAATGAAGAGATGGACACCAGTATTTAAAAATTATATAAAGCGTGCTACAGATCACCTATGTTTTTTAGGGGCCGTTGAGGAATTTTTTTTGGATCACGAGTCTCTCTGGGCTGCTATTGCAAAGGTAAGAAATTGTATTGTAATTGAAGATTTTTTTATTTTTTATTTTTTTTTATCTTTGGTAAATTTGTATTCATATTATTTAGAAGGTAATTGTGTTTTAATTTTATAGTTGCATATTGAAATACATCCCTTACAATTTTAACAGCAGTTTTAGGCGACTTGGAATTGTGCATTACTGTTGTAGTTGCCCTTTTTTTCATACACCATCATGATCTGGAAAATTGCACATCCCACTGGTATTCAAAACATACTTAGATTTGGCAAATGTTCAACAAAATAAAAACAACAAGGGCTTGGCTCATGAGAAATAGCCAATATTTAACTCTACAGCTGTGTCTCAAACTAGAATTTCCCTTGCCATCAACAAGGTTTTGTCTAAATGCAACATTGTATTTCAACAAGAAAGAAAACTATTGTTTGACCAGCTATTTTGGGTGATGATTAAAAACCATCATGTCACTTGCTGAAATCAACTTGTTTTTCACCCTAATGATAAAGTCTCAATAAAGAACAAACCACTCAGAGCCCGTGACTTGGATTTTGACAAATGGTCCCAATCCACTCAAAACATTATTTAGCTGTTTATCAACCATTGGCTCTCTTTGACATGCGTCTGCACTCCAATATTACTTAATACACTGACTCATAACACTATGGTATTGTGTATGACCAGCAATAACAACATGGTTCAAGCTAGGGATCGACCAATATTGATTTTTTTTAGAGCCGATACCGATAATCTGTGAACTTTCAGGCCGATAGCCGATAACTTATTGATATTCTGTACATTTACCATTTTGAAAAAATAAACTATTTCTACACAAATCTACTGTTAACTGAACATGTTTATTATCTATTTTTTTATTAAGGTAAATGCACAAAATATACATGCTAGTCAGATTTTTTTATGTTTTTAAGAATATATGTATGTGTAGTGGATACAGTGAGAGTATTTGATTAGTGAATGCGGTGTATGTTATTGTAGTGGAATGCATGTGTGTGTTTGTGTAGTGTGTATATAATGAATGCAGAGTGTGTTTGTATAGTGAATGCAGTGAGTGTGTAGTGTGTATATAATGAATGCAGAGTGTGTTTGTGTAGTGTGCATATAATGAATGCAGTTTGTTTGTGTAGTGTGTGTATAGTGAATGCAGTGTGTGTGTGCGTTTGTGTAGTGTGCTTAAATATTTTTTATTTTTTTTGTCCCCCCTCCCTGCTTCTTACTTGGCCAGGGAGGGGGGATATGGCATTCCCTGGTGGCATAGACTGCGCAGTGGGGGCCCGCAGCAATCTCTTACTTACTTCCCTTCAGCTCCCCTGTCTAAATCTCGCGGCCAGCGTGACACACGGTGCGCTGCAATGGTAACCTGTGGCAACGCTCTGGCGGTTGTGGGACTCGCAAGATTTAGACGGGAGCTGCTGGGAAGGTAAGTAAGCTGAAGGGAGCTGCTGGGCCCTCCAGGACCGCCGGGCTTGTCCTGGTCTGCATTATCGGCAACATCGGTATCTCTATAGACTGATATTGCCGAAAATACCGAATATCGGCCGATAATATTGGCCTGACCGATAATCGGTCGATCCCTACTTCAAGCACACATTGGTTTTGCTTTTTTGTTTTCACAAATTTCCAAATTTTATTTTGCTATATGTAGGTGCTGATGGGGTTCTACCAGCAGGATGTGGTAGCAGAAGAGATGATTCTTCGCTGGTTCTCAAAGACTGATATCACAGAAAAAGGCCGGCAGCTGCGCAAGAGACAGGTGGTAAGTGCAATGACGGCTCTTACAAATATGCACAAGGACTTAAGTCCCTTGTTATCTTACTACATGTTGCTGTTTAATTTCTGACTTCTCTAATTGTAGCTAGTTTCTTTTTTTCTGTTCTTCAGCTACAGAAATTTATACAGTGGTTAGAGGAAGCTGAAGAAGAATCCTCAGAAGACGAGTGATAAATAGGAGGTACTTGCTTCTCATGCCCTCATACAATATTTCAGTCTGGTGACCTTTTGAGTTTGACTCACCACTGTGACCTATCTCTACAGCAGTCAGTGGAGGACAACATCCTGAGGACTTCTCCACTGACAATTTGTTTATGGCCTGTGGTTTGCAGCTCTTTGTTCCCTGGATTCTAAAAAGATCGTCTTTGCTAGTCACAAGAACATCTGCACTCCCTCCATTAGAATGTAGTGAGGTTTGTCAACGCCAGTAATCCGCTTTTATACCTCACTACCTGAGCATTCAGTGCTCTTCTAGGGAACTTGCAAATTTGAAGCCACTGATTGCGACCTGGGGGTTCAAGTCTGCATTAACTGAGGAGTTACTGTCTCACACGTTTACAGTGGATCTTTCTGTTTTCAATTTCTGCTTCCATTTATTATTCCCCGTGATGACTAACACAGGAATTCTGCCAGATGATTTAGTCCTAGGAAGCCATGGGAAGCTTAATACACTGCACACTGTGCCTGTAAGAATCTCCACAGGATTAAAAACTGACATGTATGAGAATGCAAATATTTATTTCAGGGAACAAATAAAGAAAACATAGATATGGTGTGCATGTAGACTCTGTGGTGACTGGGAGAATATAGGCATTAGTCACTTCCTGCTCTGTTGTACATTGAGGTACCAGCACTGCCATGTATTGTATTACTAAAGGAAAACATGTTTTTATTGAAAATAAAAAAAAAAATACATACATCATCTTTATCATTTTAAAATGCATACAAATAACTAAATACTTATTTTCAGTACATCTCTTGGTTTAGCGTTGCAACCCATTGCAACAATAATTTCTATTGTCTTCCCTGTTTCAGTGCAGTGAGTGAAACAGGGAAAGCCACAGAGACTGTTGGATCCATGGTGTATGGATATAGCTGAGGGATCCTGTCGTGTGCTAAAGGTAGAGATGAGTTTCAAAGAAAACGTTGGTGTGCTTCATTCTTTCGAACTGGTGTAGGTATCAAGGTCACCCTCCAAAGACCTTACACTAAATAACTAGAAAATCAATACGATGCCGCACTCCACATATAGTATCTGTATATATTTTTTTGGTTATTTATTAATACAGTATTGCCACAAACTGTCGGGTCAGAACGTATAGAAACAAAAACATATGGGCACAAACATATAGACCTGAAAAAACTAGGTATTGGGTGATTCCGGGGTTGCGCACTCGGATTGTGGAATCCCTTTTATGGGGATTAATTCTTTATTTTTGGGGGAAATGATTATTGTATTAAAAAATAGTTTTGAGTTGACAGATATCCTAAGCATAATATCCGTATCGGTGGACACTTTGATTAGCTGTAAACAAGTGGCCTTGAAAAATGCAAAGCAAGGTTAAGATGTACTAGAAATCAGTATTTACCTATATGAATACTTTACAAAAGAATGCAAATGGTGGAACTAATGTAGAGAGGGCCGTTATGCAAGAAACATTTTTGGGGCCCCCTCTAGTGCAAGCGTGGCCAAAAAGTAGATCCCCATCTGCTGTAGAATTCCAATTATGCTATGCCAACTAGGGATCTACCATTTGCCCATATTGCAGGGTTGTATTTATGAGCTGTGTTTGTGCGTTTGAACGTAAGCATGTTTTTGTATATAGTATGTGTGCACATGTAGGTGTGTATTTGTATGTACTGTTAATGTTGGAATGCAATGGTGTACTTTTGTGTAGTGTTGGCTTTTATATGCAGGTTTGCTTTGAGTTTAGTGTTGGTGTTTTAATACAGGGTTGTATTTGTGTGTGTGTAATGTAAGTGATTGCGGGGGGTGTATTTGCATGTAATGTTGGCTTTGAAATGTGAATGTAAATTTGTGTGTAGTATTGGTGTTTGAGTGAAGGGGGGTGTGTTTGTATGTCATATTTGTGTAAGATTGCCATTTGCTTGTTGTGTTGGTGTTTGATTGCTTAGATGTATGCACATAGAAACATTGCCACATCCATACTTACACAGATCTACATACACATTAACACAGATACACATATATAAAGGCACTGTCACAAACACAAATTCATATACAGTCTGACAAACAAACACATAGGTACCAACACATATACACTGTGACACACCCTGAAACGCAGATACACATACTGACATATACACAGGCTGGCACACAGATATATAATACACCCGACACACATATACACATGCATGTCATAAGCTTATATTTGCAGCCACCCTCTCATTACCATAACTTTAGTGTGCAGAAGGGTGGCTTGCTTGAGGTTTTGTTGCTGGCTGAGGTTAATGGGAGTGTGGGGCTCTCTATTTGCTCCTCTGACTGATCTCTGACTCCATGCGGTCTCCTCTCTCTGTGCTTGATCTCTCACTCCATGCGGTCTCCTCTCTCTGTGCCTGATCTCTCACTTCATGCTGCCTCCTCTCCCTGTGCCTGATCTCTAACTCCATGCTGCATGATCTCCCTTTGCCTAATCTATCACTTCATGCTGTCTCCTCTCCCTACCCTGTGTACGCCACTAACACCTCTTCCCTCATGCGCGGCATTTGAAGCTTGGAGAATGTGATTTGCAGTCACTTCCTCACAGCCTAAAAATTCAACAGGGGCCCAGTCGCGGTCTTAAAAGGCTGTGGCAACGGACCGGGCCCCTGTTAAACAATAAATGCGTGGCCACTTGATAGGCCCCTCTATTATTAGAATTATCAGTGCTCCCAGGTGCAATCGCACTTAAATCTGCCATCCTCTTTCTTAGCACCACCATACAGACATACAGTTTCACCTTTACAAAAAATGCAAAACTTTCTCAGATGACAGTTCCACTTAAAGATCAAACTGCAGAGTTAAACTGGAGACTGATGGAAGACAGTTTTGTAAATTTGTTGTGGTGCCTGAAAAATGGAGACTGAATGGAGAGGTTGGTTTTGGGCGGCTAGGGGCAAATAAGCAGCTTAGTATGCCATGTTAAACAAGAAATCTGCCTAATGAGGTCTTGTCTGAATTTTGGCACAGGCATACACAAAAGCAGAAAAAATGATGCCTATGACTCTGATGACATGCAAAACAGCTCTAATGTTGCCTGGCCAAATGGCTATACAATATCAGGTGTTTTTTGCAATGCCAATTCTGGGTTGCCAAAATTAGATAATTGTATATCTGTAAACATAAATGTGAGAAGAGGGAGATCTTGGTTTTAGAATGATTGATTGTAATTTTTTTCATTTTATCTTGTATGAATGAAAAATCGGGAGCAAGAGTTATTTTATATTGATCTAGGGGCTTTATCAAAAATTAAAGAAAAAAGAGGGACCACTCACTCACTTCTACCACCCAACCAAGAACAAAACCTGTCCACACATCCAGTCTGTAATGTCAGTGACTGTCCTTCAGTGTGGAAATAAATGTCTTATTGGCTTCTCCCATCTAAGTCTGCAGAGATGGCACACAAAGCACAACTGGCAGAGCAAAACAATACAATGAAAGGCATTTTAAACATTTGGAAACCACTGCATGACAAATTTAATTTGATGTTTTTTTTATTTACCGCCAGAATTTAGAGTATTTTTTTTAAATCTCACATCCGAGTGGGGAGTCAATGCCAATGGAGTTGTAACAAGATTTCCATCTGCTGCTCCAAAACTTTTTCCAGCATGTCTAAAGTGGAGTTCCACTGTGTGCTACCATCCTGTTGTAGATGGTATGTGGAAAACCTCATTATTTTATTTTCTCTTGTTCCAGACACAAGTTGACCAGCCCTTGCACTATGGTGGAAATAACTAGGAATCCACTTCCGATGCCCGAGTATGGTTTCCACCTTGGTGTAGGTAGTGCCCAGATGCGTGAATATGAGTAATCTCGGTATCCCCCATATGTTGGGAATGTCCTGGTGCGGAGGTGTTGCAAGAATGGAAGCAGGGACTTGCTCCGTGTAAGAGAGCCTCTTGTGAGGTCTGGGAACAATAACAATGTGGAGCCTTTACCCCTTAAGGACCAAACTTCTGGAATAAAAGGGAATCATGACATGTCACACATGTCATGTGTCCTTAAAGGGACACTCCAGGCACCCAGACCACTTCTGCTCATTGGAGTGGTCTGGGTGCCAACTCTCACTACTCTTAACCCTGCAAGTGTAATTATTGCAGTTTTGTATAAACTGCAATAATTACCTTGCAGGGTTAACTCCACCTCTAGTGGCTGTCTACTAGACAGCCACTAGAGGTCACTTCCTCCTTCATAGCACAGATTATCTGTGCTAGAGCGTCGCTGGACGTCCTCACGCTGTGTGAGGACCTCTAGCGTCGCTCATTTCCTCATAGGAAAGCATTGAAAATCGTTTTCAATGCTTTCCTATGGGGAGTGCTAATGCGCATGCGCGGCATTGGCGCGCATGCGCATTAGGTCTCCTCGGCCGGTGGGCGGGATCAGTCTCTCCCACCGGCCGACGGAGACAAAAGGAGGAGCGGCGTGGAGGAGGAGACAGCGACGAGGGACATCGTCGTTGCCTCAGGTAAGTGACTGAAGGGGTTTTCACCCCTTCAGTAACCGGGGATTGGGGGGTGGGAGGAAGAGGGTACCTCCAGTGCCAGGAAAACGGATTGTTTAAGGGGTTAAAGAGCAACTGAGTTTTTCCAAGGGCTGCTGAAAGAAGCAGGGCCTTATCTTAAAGTGATTGGAAACGGTAAATGAGGTCCGCAATTGCTGATGTTAATGCAGTCGCCGGTTTCAGGAATCGAAACATGCTATCAATCTTCACCGTTTTGGCCTGCTTAGGCAGCAACAAGACAGCAAACAGATGCCTAACGAAATGCAGTAAGTCTGAGAGGCCTATAGACTCCTGAATACCTCAAACTTTTAAGTTGTATCATCTCCTCTGATCCTCCACTGTTTTTATCCTCCATTAGTAGTGAGTTGCTGTCACTGGAGTTAATTGATTTTCTGCCCCATGGAGGATAGCCATGGAGTCATGGGTGCTCGCGGAGGCCTCCAGAAGGGTGATCCTAGAGGTGGCGCTGTCGATTGCATCTTTAAAGTAGGCCATGTCAGTGCTATGTTCATGCATAGTTCAGCCAGCATGCTTTTTAGCAGGCCTGTATTGGCCAGTTCCTAGACCATGGCTGCCAAATGACACCCCCTCGCCTTCACTATTGGGATTTCCCTATTCTCTCCCACCCTTCCTATGTATGGTGGAGTTTCTCATATAGTGAAGATATCTATCAGTGGAAACTACCTTTTCCTTTCCAGCCTTTAAAACCCAGAGCTGGTTATTTTGGCCTCTGGTCCAAGTGAGTTTGATACCATAGGGATTTTTTCACTAACATATTATTGTATTGCTTTTAATACATTTTATTCTTGTATTTTTTGCACTGTTGTTTTTTGTCTTTTAGGTTCAAATACATTATATGTGGTAATATTTTGATTGTTTATGCATATATTGAGATCTTGGTATGATACTATCTGCATTCTACTACAGAACCCTTTGAAACTCTCCTTTGAACTTACTCTCACTGAAAACAATTTCCTTAGTTGCCATAACATTGGCCAGAAGGGTGTGGGGCTTACTCAGCATATGTAATTTACCAATAGCATGTCTGATTGTCTCCTTCCAGCATTCAGACCAAATGTTCTCAGTAGGCATGTGCATGGGGAACATTTTTGGTTCGGTTCGGCATTCCGAAATTCGGTATTTTCGCAATTCGGGACTTCGGAACTTCGGCAGTTCAACAGTTCGGAAATTTGGCAACTTCGGCACTTAGGGACTTCGGCACTTCTGAACTTAGGGACTTCGGCACTTCTGAACTTAGGGACTTCGGCACTTCTGAACTTAGGGACTTCGGCACTTCTGAACTTAGGGACTTCGGCACTTCTGAACTTAGGGACTTCGGGACTTCTTTGCAGCCGCTTATTAGATAACTCCCTAATTCCCACGGTATATTGGTCTTTAAGAAATATTTACTAATACTAAGTAAAAATTACTTAGTATTAGTAAATTTTGCCCCTACTCGCCGCATGTCTAGTAAACAGTGAGCAGCCTGTGGCTGTTCACTGTTTTTTTTGTTTTGTTTTTTATATATAATTCTTTATTTTTGTAGTGCACGAAAATAAGACAGGTAAGCTTGAGGTGCCCCAAAAGCAATCCTCAGGGATTTCCCACACTTAACATGCGGGGTATACGATTAACTGGCACAATTTTTTGTTTTATCAGGCTTAATTAATGTAACGTTAAAGCAACAGTTGAAATGTAAATATATTATACAAACAGGCTTGGTTCATGCGTGAATTATGTTAGAATCAACATAGTACAGGTAGTGTAATACAACGCTAGTGACAACAGTTAGCTAGTACATATGTACCTGTGGAAGTTAGACAGTTCGCTTATATGTTATAACCTGCTAGGGTAGCGTCGCTTATAGTTATATTAGTTGCGCTTAGGTTAATAAATATGCGGTTTGCATTTAGTGTGCTATGAAAAGCTAGTAGAAGCAGCATTATGTGATTTAATGCAAACCAGCATTGATGGTACATGCCAATTTTGCGCATTAAACAACAAACAAATGAAAATCAAAATGGGGGAGAGTAGAGTAGAGCTCAGCGTAAGTAAACAGGTGTAGTGAGTCTGACATGCAGTGAGCTTTGGGAGGAGAGAGTCTCTGCATTGTGTGCAGGGTCTTGGGCCGTGAGCCTCACCACGTATCTGTCCATATTGCCTCAGCCGATGCCTGTCCTGGAGGCCATCCCTGCATCTCCGTTTCGGGAGTCCGCTTTAGTGCGTCTCTTTTTAGTGTGCTGTCTCGCGGTAGCTTGTGTTGTGGCCGCTGTTGGGAAGAGGCGCCTGGTGCTGCACTGGTAGCCGGGTTTAAGGTCAGGCGCTTTATTTGTGTGCGTCGCTGGGTTTGTGATCTTGGTATTTCTTGTGTGCAGATGGGTGCGTGAGTCCGAGAGGCCTGGTGCCGAGTCCTGCCGCGAGGCCCTCCGGTGTCTATGGTGCCTGACGGCCATCTTGGATGCTCGGGGTGCCTGCTTGTAGTACCTGCGTCGCGCTGCTTGTCGTATCCAGGAGGCCACCATTAGATCCGCTTGGCGGAGAGTCACCCCTCGACTTTGCAGTGCTGCCCTGAGGCCAGCGCAGGTCCTGTCAAATATCTCTATTGGGGATGTGTGCGCCTCTGGGCAGGTGCTCCGCTTTCTCCACTTAGGTCGGGTGGCCATATTGGCTGTACCTCGTGGGTCTGTTGCCCCTTCATTTATTGTGGCTGGTATGCTCGTGTTCCATGCTGTTCCATGCTGGTCCATGCGTCCAGAGGGGACCGGGATGTCCCCCACCGGTCCAGAGGGGGGGGGGGGTACTCTGAGGTAAGATCGCTTGTGGGCTCTGGCCTCGAGGGGAGGGGCCGTCTCCCCCCTGCCTCAGCCCCAGTAGGCCGCATTGAGATCTCAGTGTTCCCGGGGTCGGCAGACACCGGGGTGGTGTCGATATGCTCAGCGGGGCACCCCCGACATGAGTGGTGCACCCTCTGGTGAGTGTGGGCTTGGTAGCCTGCGTTTTAACCCCCGGATTCTGCCTGCCGGTTCGCAGCTCATGGCAGGTGCGTCCGCTCAGCTCGGCGGCAAACTCCGCCCCCCGGCTGCTCACTGTTTTTTATAAAAAAAAAAAAAAATAGGGTCCCCCCCTCCCGAGCCTATTGCCCCCCCCCCCCGGCCCTTATTTTACTGTAGGGCCCCCACCCACCGCTCAGGGGTGGGGGCAACGGGGGAGGACGACATTAGGTCCCCCCCATTAGTATTTAGGGCCCCCACCCACCGCTCAGGGGTGGGGGCCAGGGGGGAAGACATTAGGTCCCCCCCCTATTCTGATTTAGGACCCCCACCCGCCGCTCAGGGGTGGGGGTCCGGGGGGAGGACAATAGGTCCCCCCCATTATTTTACATTAGGGCCCCCACCTGCCGCACAGGGGTGGGGGCCGGGGGGGCAATTTATTTATTTTTTAACAGTGAGCAGCCACAGGCTGCTCACTGTTTAATAGACATGCCCCTACTCGCGTTATAGCGAGTAGGGGCATAATTTACTAATTTACTAATACTAATCTTTACTTAGTATTAGTAAATTTGGCTGAAAGACCAATTTAGGTCTTTCAACCTTTTAGTAGATAGCTCCCTAATACCGTGGGAATTAGGAAGTTATCTACTTATTCATTCCTGTCATTACACTGACTGGCCAAGTAACTTACATTTTATATGAATGTATGTTACTTGATTGTTGTAAGTGTTGCAAATGTTTACAGCTGAATCCTGGCCAATTAAAAAAAAAAAAAAAAAGAATCCTTCTTCACCCATGGAGGGCTCCACGCAGACAGAGCTCTGCAGGGCGAGGGAAGGCTTATAAAGCCTTGCCCCGCCCTGCAGTTAGGCTCAGAGCACTCTGATTGGTGGGTTTAAGACATCCAATCAGAGTGCTCTGACAGGTAAATGAAGAGACTGACGGGTAAGTCTCTACATTTACCTGTCACAGCACTCTGGTTGGTTTGAAATCCAACAGTCAGAGTGCTCTGTGTCATTTTACACAGCATGGGAATGTTCTTTGGAATTTTCCCACGCTGTGTAATTTGACTCATAACTCTCTGATTGGTTACTTAATCCGCCAATCAGAGAGTTATGAGTCAAATTACACAGCAATACTGTACTTCGTAAATTCTGTAATTTCGGAACTTCGGGAACTCGGCAATTCGGACATTCGGAAGTACCCGAATGTCCGAATTGCCCGAAATACGTCCAAATTCATATTCGGACCGAAACAAATTGCACATGTCTAGTTCTCAGCTCTATTGTACTTAGTCAAGGAATTTGATCACCAACTTTTTCTTTCCTCTTCATTCCTTCCTCTGGGAGTAACACCTTCTGAATGCAAAGAGAACTTTACAGATTTATCTAGACCAAATATCGGGCTATAGGAAATCTAAAAAAGTTTTACATTTTTTTGAGGAAAATAAAAAGGAGTGAAAGCTTCAATAGTATCACTATCAAGATGGATCAGAGAAATGATCTAGTCAGAACTGGAAAATCTCCCCCAAACAAAATATAGTTCATTCAACAATGCCTGTCAACATCCTGGTCCTCATACCATTGGTGGTAATTTGTAAAGCGGTGACATGGTCTTCCCTGTGTAAGGTTTTTCATGATATTGTCAGGATCCTATCCAAAGATAAGGTTTCTTTTATTCTGTTTCATTACAAGAAGTTCCAGTTTTCCACCCCTAGACCACTCGACCTTTTCTTCTCTCTACCTCACCTGCCTGGACTGATTACTTATTCTACAAAAGACCACACCCAGCTCAATACTGGGCCTTTACATTAAAGTTGATGGTCTACCTGAAAGAACTTCTGAATTATCAGTGCTCCTTCCAAACAAGGGGCTGATTCCCTAAACGTTTATTAAGTATTCTTGCATAGCAAGACCACTTAATGTTATCTCACATATATATTATTCTTATTATAGCCAAATTTACCACCCTAACTCCTCCCACAGTTTTTACACTAAATAGACAGTAATATACCGAAACATGTGGATTGTTGCCGATTGGTTTGCTATTACTTTGTGGAACGTTTCGTGGAATATCGTCATTCTTGTGGCGAAATTGATCCCATAGGAATGAATGGCAAAATGTTCAAAACTAGAGTGGAAGCTGGCAAAACTGAAAAATCAGGACATGATTTCTAAACTGCCACCATCATTTTCAAGCCCACCTACACAAATCTTATATCAAAACATTCAGCTATCCCTGCTGCCACTTAAAATGTCCACGGCTAAGCCATAGTCCTGATAGTTTTCACAATATGACCAATGTAGCGGAGAGCTGATTTCCCACAGCTTAACTCCACCAATATTTTAGGAGGATGCAGGAACAAGTAATAAATCCAAGAGAATATCCAGCACAATCAGCAATAAAATCCAATAATATCCCAACACCTTTCCCAATCACTGGACGACACACAGTATCAGGAGTAGAACTGAAGTTTAATTCCTAACCACCTTCTTTTAAAGCATTCTCCCACGCAAGGGAGGGATTTACATCAATTCTACAGTACACCAATCACATAGACGTTACCTCCCACACATCTACTCCACTTAGCTTAACATTTAACACAAATATAATGTCCATACTTTTCCCCAATTCCTGGATGTACCCCAAATATGGTAGGTACACCTTTAAATGTGGTATCTCCTGGTAGCCCTGATCTTGGTGAGGAACATATCCTAAAATCACCCAGATCAGACCAAGGGTTCGGGAGTTATGGGAAGGTAAAGTTTTGACCGACCGCATGGGTAAGGTAGCCGAAAATAGTTCCATAAGATCTGGCCCTGCGGTCAGTCTCAGTTCGTGTATATAACTGGATGAAAATACCGAATAAAATAGCTGTTGCTTGCCTTCATTTGAATCCCCTTGTTCATTTGAATATTTCTACCGAACGGCAGCCCGTTCGGTAGTTTTGGCACGAATCCATTGAAGTCTGGAGGTCTCAGCGGTGTTTGCCTAGTCGAGTGTCCGATTTTAGTTCCAGACACTCAATGGCAAAACACCGCTGTTCGGGAGTTTAAGATGGCCGCCGCCACCACGTGTTAGTTTCCCGAATGGCGGCCACCCAGAGGACAAAGCCCATATTGCACGGATTGCCAATTACTCGTTTGCAACATTGTTGCAAATGGTAATTGGAGGCACACTTCCTCCTGGGGTGGTCTGATTTGTTCGGTAGTTTCACTCGTATAATAAACTGAGTGGTTTTACCGAACAATCAGACGAATGCTGCATACAAGGTGAATGAATACACAATACATGAAAATATATTAAAAGACACACATTTTTGGTAATAGCTCAATGTCATTTGCTGCATAAGGTATATGGTCCGAAGTCTCTGTAATAGTATCTTATGTCCTTGGCTGGGTCTTAAAGGGCCAGTAGTGCCATACCACATCCCATTAATCCCAGCCATTGTACTTAAAGGGTCCCATCTTTCTGGGACCATAATCACTGGGCAGGAGGTGAACAATCAGCCCCCTCCAGGAAACTGGGGCATACTCTGGTACAGGACCCAGTCCGCTACAACCATTTGTTTGCAACTCACGCCGTTCATTGACATTCATTGAAACTCCACTCTAGCCAGCTCAAACTTAAAGGGCAATTTCTAAACTGCGACTGTGCCTTCATTTTTAATACCCCAGAGACATACTATGCATCAAAATGGGTCTTGTGATTCTCACAATATAAAGCTCTTCGCTGTAGGATGTATAGTTTTTAAAATACGACCATTTGAAGATGGCAACTGCCAAAATACTCTGACCTGTGCCAGGCTGGAGCAGCAAGTGATGTCATAGACAGGGCCTTTTGTACACCTGCTAATGTTTTTAAAAATGTATGTCTTAACCCCTTAAGACCGGAGGGCGTACAATTACGTCCTTTTTTAAGCGGCTCTAAACGCCGCCGGGCATAATTGTACACCCTCAGTTTTTTTTTTTTTTACTTACCCGGTCGCCGGCGATTGCGGTTGGGGGGACTCCCAGGGAGCCCCCCGCAGCACCTCCGTCCTCTTCAGCCCCCCCGGGCCATGTGTGAGTGAGTGTAATGACAGGTAGTCCCCCTGCTGGCTGAAATCAAATAAAAATTTTTTTAAAATAAGTGTAAAAAAAAATAATAATATACTTAGATCATATATATATATATATATATATATATATATACCGTATATACTCAAGTATAAGCCGAGTTTTTCAGCACATTTTTTGTGCTGAAATACCCCAACTCGGCTTATATACTCGAGTCAATGTCTGTATTATGGCAATTTACATTGCCATAATACAGACAATGGGGCTGGCAGCGAGCGCTTACCTCTCCTGCAGCTCCTGTCAGCTCCCTTCTCATCCGCGCCGGTCCGTTCAGCACCTCTGTCAGCTCCCAGTGTAAGTCTCGCAAGAGCCGCGGGGTCATAGTGCGGCTCTCGCGAGACTTACAGTGTGAGCTGGCAGAGGGAGATGACCGGACCGGCGCGGAGGAGAAGGGAGCTGACAGGAGCTGCAGGAGAGGTAAGTGCTTCCTGCCAGCCCCCTCCACTGAACTGCCAATGCCACTGGACCACCAGGGAGTGAGAGCCCCCCTCCCTGCCATGTATCAAGCAGGGAGGGTGGACGAAAAAAAAATAATAATAATAAAATAAAATAATATTTTAAAAATAATAATAATAAAAAAATTATTAAAATAATAATAAAAAAAAATAATAAAAATGCCCAACCCCCACCAAGGCTCTGCAACACACACACACACACACACTGCATTCATACACACACTGCATTCATACACACACTGCACTCATTATATACACACACTGTAAATAAATATTAAATTAATATAATTATTTTAGGATCAAATTTTATTTAGAAATTTACCAGTAGCTGCTGCATTTCCCACCCTAGTCTTATACTCGAGTCAATAAGTTTTCCCAGTTTTTTTGGGTAAAATTAGGGGCCTCGGCTTATATTCGGGTCGGCTTATACTCGAGTATATACGGTATATTATATATATATATATATATATATATATATATGATCTAAGTATATATATACACATTCATACACACACATACACTGTCTAGGTGTATTTTAATATTAATATATATATATATTAATATCAAATTACACGTAGACTGATACTGATTAAATATATATATAATTATTGTTATATATATATTTATATATAATGTAAAAAAAATATGTAAATACGTAAAAAATAAAATTAAAAAAATTAAAAATAAATTATTAAAAAATATATAGATGTTTTATATCGTTCTAACTGTATTGTGATATTAATATATATATATATCAAAATACACGTAGAACGAAATAATATATATCTATATACATAAATATATACGTATATATATACCTATATATAAATAAAAATATTTAAAAATATATATATATATATATATATACATATATTAATTCTACACATATATTTATGTAATATTTTTACATAATTAGGTATCCTAATTAATTACAATTAGCGGGACCTGCCTGACAACCCATTCCGAAAGTATAGGGAATTTAATTTGCTAGCACTATATTTAACCCTATAACTTTCCAAGACACCATAAAACCTGTACATGGGGGGTACTGTTTTACTCGGGAGACTTCGCTGAACACAAATATTAGTGTTTCAAAACAGTAAAATGTATTACAACGATGATATCGCCAGTAAAAGTGAAGTTTGTTGCATTTTTCACGCACAAACAGCACTTACACAGAAAATATTATTGCTGCAATACTTTTTACTGTTTTGAAACACAAATATTTGTGTTTAGAAAAGTCTCCCGAGTACAACAGTACCCCTCATGTACAGGTTTTATGGTGTTTTCAAAAGTTACAGCGTCAAATATAAGGCTTGTGTTTCATTTTTTTCACATTAAAATTCGCCAGATTGCTTACGTTGCCTTTGTGACCGTATGGTAGCCCAAGAATAAAAATTACCCCTATGATGGCATACCATTTGCAATAGTAGACAACCCAATGTATTGCAAATGGGGTATGACCAGTCTTTTTTAGTAGCCACTTAGTCACAAACACTGGCCAAAATTGGCGTTTTTTTGCATTTTTCACACACAAACAAATACTAACGCTTACTTTGGCCAGTGTTTGTGACCAAATGGCTACTAAAAAAGACTGGACATACCCCATTTGCAATACCTTGGGTTGTCTACTATTGCAAATGGTATGCCATTATGGGTGTAAATTTATTTCCTGGGCTACTATACAGTCTCAAAGGCAACGTAACCAATCTGGCAAATTTCAATTTCAAATGTAACTTCCCAAAACACCATAAATCCTGTACATAGGGGGTACTGTTTTACACATGAGACTTTGCTGAATACAAATATGTGTATTTCATTGCAGTAAAAGCAAACAGTATTATGACATTGACAGTTAAAATGTCTTGTAGAACTAAAAAAATAACAAAATTTCTTATTTTCTCCCATTTTTTTCATATTAAATTATGTTTCATAGCTAAATATTTGATATTAAATGAAAGCCCCTTTTCCCCTGAATAAAATGATATATAATAAGGGGGGGGTGCATTTAATATGAAAGAGGTGAATTACGCCTGTACAGACATAGCGCAAATTAAAGGTTTTGTTTACGTTTTATTCTGTTCACAACGTGTACATTTGGCTCAGTCCTTAAGGGGTTAATGTAACTGTGAAGCACTTTGGGCAACAACGTTGCAATTAAATGTGCTATATGAATAAATATTAACAGTTACTCTGACCACTCCAGTTGTAGACTTCTGGTGGAGGCAAGAACACTTCAAACAATGTCCACAGAAATTGTAGCTTTTCTAGTTTTACTTGCAATTCTGAAACCTTACTGTTCTGTTTTACTTATCTCTCTAAATATCCTATACTTTCATCTATAGGATTTCTTACTATCCAATTACATCCTGTTAATAATATGTCTGGGGCATATTGCTCAAACCCCTATTTCTTTTACCTTCTACCTATTGCCTATAATTTCGTTTATACACTGAACAAAATTATAAACGCAACACTTTTGTTTTTGACCCAATTTTTCATGAGCTGAACTCAAAGATCTAAGATTTTTTCTATGTACACAAAAGGCCTATTTCCCTCAAATATTGCCCACAAATCGGTCTAAATCTGTGTTAGTGAGCACTTCACCTTTACCAAGATAATCCATCCACCTCACAGGTGTGGCATATCAAGATGCTGATTAGACAGCATGATTATTGCAAAGGTGTGCCTTAGGCTGGCCACAATAAAAGGCCACTCTAAAATGTGCAGTTTTATCACACAGCACAATGCCACAGATGTCGCAAGTTTTGAGCGAGCGTGCACTTGGCATGCTGACTGCAGGAATGTCCACCAGAGCTGTTTCCCGTGAATTGAATGTTAATTTCTCTACCATAAGCAGTCTCCAAAGGGGTTTCAGAGAATTTGGAAGTACATCCAACCGGCCTCACAATCACAGACCACATGTAACCACACCAACCCAGGACCTCTTTACCTCCATGATCGTCTGGGACCAGCCACCCGGACAGCTGCTGCAACAATCGGTTTGCATAACCAAAGAATTTCTGCACAAACTGTCAGAAACCGTCTCAGGGAAGCTCATCTGTATGCTTGTCGTCCTGACTTCAGTTCATCGTAACCGACTTGAGTGGGGAAATGCTTACATTCAATGGCGTCTGGCACTTTGGAGAGGTGTTCTATTCATGGATAAATTACGTTTTTCACTGTACAGGGCAGATGGCAATCAGTGTGTATGGCGTTGTGTGGGTGAGCGGTTTGCTGATGTCAACGTTGTGGATCGAGTGGCCCATGGTGGCGGTGGGGTTATGGTATGGGCAGGCATATGTTATGAACAACGAACACAGGTGCATTTTATTGATGGCATGAGATGCCGTGATGAGAAGCTGAAGGCCATTGTTGTGCCATTCATCCATGACCATCTCCTCATTTTGCAGCATGATAATGTACTGCCACATGTTGCAAGGATCTGTACACAATCCTGGAAGCTGAAAACATCCCAGTTCTTGCATGGCCAGCATACTCACCGGACAGATCGGCGTATACGTCAGCGTGTTCCAGGTCCTTCCAATATCCAGCAACTTCGCACAGCCATTGAAGAGGAGTGGACCAACATTCCACAGGCCACAATCAACAACCTGATCAACTCTATGCGAAGGAGATGTGTTGCACTGCGTGAGGCAAATAGTGGTCACACCAGATACTGACTGGTTTTCTGACCCCCTGGGCCCCCCAATACAATAAAACTGCACATTTTAGAGTGGCCTTTTATTGTGGCCCATCTGTGCAATAATCATGCTGTCTAAACAGAATCTTGATATGCCACACCTGTGAGGTGGATGGATTATCTCGCCAAAGGAGAAGTGCTCACTAACACAGATTTAGACTGTTTTGTGAACAATATTTGAGAGAAATAGGCCTTTTGTGTACATAGAAAAAAGTGTTAGATCTTTGAGTTCAGCTCATGAAAAATGGGGGCAAAAACAAAAGTGTTTTCTCTGAAACTGCTATGTTTACAGATGCAGGGTTAACCCTGGATGGACCTGGCACCCAGACCACTTCATTGAGTTGAAGTGGTCTGGGTGCCTATAGTGGTCCTTTAATCAGCAGAGGGTTCTGCCATTGCAGAGAATTATGATTCCCCAGGGGGGTCTGGGAAAATCCCCAAAGGTGGGGGGGCGCAGGGCTGCAGAAGAAAAGTTGCCAGAAGCAAGTCCCGTGCTGGGAGATCGGCCGCCTCTCTCAGGCTCTAGGCAGCTATCCCCGCGTTGCTGCTCGATGCTAAGTAAGGCACAGGTCGTGTTGTGCGGTTTTCCCTGCACTTTGGCATAAAAAGTAAATTTTTGTGCCTGATTGTGCCAGAGCTATCAAAGAGCACATCTGGCCATCTTGCATGTCATGACCCGCCCCTGCTCCGCATAGTTTTATCAACGTAGTCTACCTATCTTGGGCTTTATTTGACCACAAAAGCAGTTAGAAGCATCAGGCTTTTTAAAATGTACATTCCTTCTGTCCCAATCCCTCTGATTTTAAAACTTATAACGTATTATTAAACCTATTAAATCAGCGGTATAAATGTAAGGTTCTGGTTTGCTGTATAAATTAAATGGTATTTTATTTTTTAATCTCCCCCATGTTTAAAAAATTCAAAATTGGACAAGCTAAATGGTTGATAAGTAATTTGTTGAGATGTATGGAGCAGTATCAGACACGGTATCTAGTTATATAGGTGGGATTTGTGCTCATGCTTGTTAACCCCTTAACCCCTTAAGGACATATGACATGTGTGACATGTCATGATTCCCTTTTATTACAGAAGTTTGGTCCTTAAGGGGTTAAGGACACATGACATGTCTGACATGTCATGATTCCATTTTATTCCAGAAGCTTGGTCCTTAAGGGGTTAATATGTTGTGAAATATTGAAAAAAAAATTGTATGTATGTAGTATGTTATTTTTTTCCAAAATAAAAGAAAAATTAAACATGAAAAAAAAATTAGAAATCATCTTGTTATTGTAATGAGGGATTTAAAAATTGTTGTGAAAATATGTATTCACCAGTTCTATACTGTAAACTGTAAATATAATTATGCATCTTTTCATTATTGGTATATCTAAAAACAGTTTGCAAGCCTTTTCCAGCGCTCTCCTTTCCACCCCCCACGCTTGGAGCAAGGGATCTAGAGGTAAACTGAGCTTTGTGGACATGCGCAAGCTTACAAGCTCACTGTGACTTGAGGGGAGACGTGTCTGTCACTTCCTTTAGCTTTGTGGAATGGAATTTGGAAGATAACCTCCCTGGCTTCATAAACTGCAATTTGAATGAGCATATCCTCGCACTTTAAAACATTTCAGCTTTTTTTTTACAAGTGCAGCTAAATTTACAAAAGTTTAGCTAGCTAAAATTATCTATTAAGAATACTATTCACCACGGGAGTCCTGAGGGGGAGATTCAGGCCCTGGGTACGCGGATGGCCAGAGTAGAATACTATCTGGAGGTCACAACAGAGGCACACAACGCAGCAATCACCTAATTGAACTGACGGCCAAAGTACAATGCGACTGACTTGGCGCTAGAAAACATGGGCAATCGATCCAGGCGCATCCGTGGCCTACCAGAGCATGCGGAGGAAGGGCTCCTAGCAGACCTTGTGGTAAGAATCTTGCAACTGTTGCTCCCGAGGATACTGCAAGAGATGTGGCACGTGGAGAGGGCTCACTGAGCGCTCCGAGCCAGGAGGCTGGAGCAGAACACCCAACGACACGTCATTGTGAGGTTCCTGCATTTCCCTACTAAGGAAGTGGTGATGCAGAGGGCGAGAGAAGGCCCCATCATTCACAAGGGCGTCCCTATTTTGTTCTATCAAGATCTGGCACCCCTCATGTTGCAGCGAAGGCAGGAGTGGAAGCCGGTCATGGAGGTTCTCCGCCAGGCCAACATGAAATATGCCTGGGGTTACCCTTTCAAATCGCTGGTTTACAAAGATGGACGCCTACATGTCCTGCACCTGGGAGGAGACCCCGTGGCCTTTTTCGGTAACTTGGGGCTCCAAGTGCCGAACACCCTTCCAGGCATGGGAGCAGAAGCCACCGATCTACCAAGAGAGTGGCTCCAAGCCGGTGAATGAGCAGAGGTACCGGGCAGGAGAAGGTAGAACATTCGGGTGAGAGGCAATACTAGGGAAATAAGGTTCAGGGTAAAGGCACCTGTTATCATTATGTTTTCTGTTGCTCATAGGCAAAATGTTAACAAACAAGAAAACCACAGAATAAAACAACACTCCAAAAAAAAAATTCTCTGACTCTATGATCTTTTTAAGCTATGTAAATAATGTCCGGTTGACCTCTACAAAACAAAACGAAACGAAAAACACACGAAAACAACAACAACAACACAAAATAAAGAAAACCGGCTACAAACTGAGGTATAAGAGGGAAATTGGGTTTCCTACGGGGGAAATCGTTTTGTATATCTGGGGGACCCATCCCTGGTTTAAAGTTTTACCCACTGTTCTGGGAGCTAGGTAGGTGGCAACACGGAGGTGGAAATGGAAAAGGCATGGTATCAGAGATCGGATAGACCGGTAATGGGTGTCCACGGCAAATATTTGCCTCAAGCCAGGAAGCTAGATCCCTAGCATATAGATCATTAGGAAAGCGTGACACCTTGGTACCTCCATTGCTCAGATCGATAGGTCTAGGCAGAGGACGGTATTTTTCTACCTCAACCCATTGTTATTATTGCCCACATGCCTCTGATTCACAATAAATGTCCACTCCATATCACTGGTTCAGACCTGGACCCTGAGGGTAGATACATGATACTGTATAGTACTCTTCACTCTCACGTGATCGATTTGATCAATATGTATGTCCCTAATGCCCCTGATGCAGACTTCTGGGACTCTGACAGATAAAGCTAGGGCTTTACCTCATGGCATGATCCTGATGGGTGGAGAGTTTAATTCTGTGCCGTGTCCTGCCATCGACCGCAGCTCTCACAGAGGGCTCCCACATTCACAGGGCAGAGGGGGACAGGACAAGTTGGTCCACAATTTCCTTCAGACTACCGGGCGTTTAGACGTCTGGAGGGCACAACACCCAACTGATGTAAACTATACTTTCTATTCAGCACCCCATGACTCGTATTCATGGATAGATTATTTCCTAGTTAACAATCATTTCTGGCCCGTGTCGTCGGCTCTGGGATTGGATCGATCACTTGTTCGCAACACGCAGATGCATCCCTCAAGTTAGGCAATCTGTGCACGGCCTCACCGTGGTCCTGGAAGCTGAATGCTTCCTTGCTGCGTGACCCTGTGATCGTTTCACATATTCGCAGGGAATAACAGGATTATGTTCTAGAAAACGATATGTGAGAACTTACGGCGATGAAGGTTTATGCTGCTCATAAGGCGGTTATTCAAGGAAATGTATTTGTCTGGCAACGGTTAAAAAGAAATGGAAAACTCAATTATTGCATTCATTACTGGAATCGCTGCGCAGCTTAGAACAATGCCATAAATCAGACTGCGCCGCAGACGTCCTAATTAAAAGCGGTATGGTTGTCTCTTCAGGACCTCCTGGTGGAGGATACGGCCAGGAATGTTTTCTGGTCCAAGAGGACCTTTTACGAGAAGGCCAATAAAATGGATTTGCTCCTGGCAAGATTATTGACCCCTAGGCTTGATTTGCTCTTTAACAATCAGGACGGTGAGGCCCTGGATAGGGACATGTCCTTGGCTACGATAGTCCTGATCACAAAACCCAACAAAGATCCCTTGTTGCCAGAAAACTATCGCCCCCATCTCCCTTATCAATCATGACTCAAAGATACTGGCCAAGATACTGGCAGACAAGTTGAACCCTTTTTTATCAACATTAATCAATGCTGACCAAGTGGGTTTCATACCCGGGCGCCAATTGTTTGAGAGCACGCGCAGAAACGTAGGCCTGATTTGGAGACAAGTTACAGTCAAGAATCCTTCCATACTGGTCTCCCTTGATGCTGAGATGGTCTTGATAGGGTCAACTGGCCCTATCTATTCTGTCTCCTTGCCTTTCTGGGCTTCCCACCGCCTTATCTCGAGCTATGTACCGTGACGTAACTGCACAGGTCCGTGTCCCAGGAGCTGAAAAATATGGACGTTGGTTGGAAAACGGCACACGGCAGGGCTGCCCACTCTCCCCATTGCAGTTTGTGCGGTCTCTGGAACCCCTTCTGCACGCTATCTGTGAACACCCAGATATTCACGGAATCACGGTCGGGGTACACAATTTTTGGTTTTGGCATATGCAGATGACATTCTAATATCATTTACCGATCCCGTGGAGTCTATGGCTGCACTCCAGGATCTCTTGACGACGTATGGGTCCATTTCCAGCTATAAAGCGAACATGAATAAATCTAGCGCTCTCCCCCTAGAGATGTCGGCGGTAGACACGGCACACATCCAATCCACCTATAGCACTCAGATGGCACAATGCTCCCTTAAATACTTAGGGACGCATTTAACAGCTGATCCCTCTAAATTATACAAAATTAACTATAGACCCCTAATGAAAAAATTGATGAGATATGGAAAAATGGATGGATACGTCGATCTTGTGGATTGGTCGTGTTCACTCTGTGAAGATGAACATATTGCCACGTATTCTATTTCTATTCCAGGCCCTCCCAATTAAGATTACGAAAATTGATTTAGCACCCCTACAAAGTGCAATAGGGTCTTTCATTTGGCAGAACAAGAGGCACAAGGTCTCTAGAAATGTCCTCTATCTCCCTAAAATGAGGGGATGGCTGGGGCTACCTCATTTATGCTATTATTACCAGGCAGCACAGCTTACAGTGATAGCAATGTGGCATGTACTGGTGGATGTTAGGAGATGGGTCGACTTGGAATCCCTAATGACAGGAGCGGATACCCAACAATACAACATGTGGGTTCCTAGAAAGAATAGAATAATATTACGGTCCACTTCCCAGCCATACTTAACTCACTCATAATATGGGATGCGACAGCTTCTAAATTTGGCCTGTCCTCCATCCTGTCCCCGATCACTCCTCTGCTCAGAAACAGGGCGTTCTCTCCAAGTATGTTGGCCCGAGATTTAAAAAATATAGAAGGGGCAGGCCTTCAGATATTTTGTCATTTATATGAGGGGGGCCAGATAGTGTCATTTGAGACCCTTAAGACACACACTAGACTCACCCCGTCTGGCTTTTTTCGATACTTACAGATTAGAGACGTTGCAAAGAGGACCTGGGTACCACAGGAGGATGTCCATGCTCCTCGTCTTCGCAGGGCTTTTCATTCCCGCTTTCCATCTCGTCCCGGTTCCTTCCGCCCGGTGGGCGTTTCTGAGAGGGGGGGTACTGTCAGGGTACCTGTAGTCTCTACCCCTGAGACGGGTAGAGACTTAGACGTTGTTCCATCCAGACGGCATGATTCTTCCGTTCCTCGCGGTCCCCTCGCGCATGTAAACGCCGGCCGCGAGAGAACTATGCCTTTTTGTAACGTGACGCTCAGTAGTCGACGTCATGACGCCATTCTACCCCGACCTGTCAGTCAAATCCCGGACACGAATCAGGCCTCGGCGGAGGCGTGATTAGTCTCTAGAACCAGGGTATTTAAGGGAGCTCTCAGCATTTGCTCATTGCCCTGTCGTGGTTCTAGCCAGCCTAGTCACACAGTGCTCCTGTATTCTCTTGTCTTTTTGTTCTGACCCGGCTTTGTTATTACTTACCTGTCTTCTCTGTTATCCTTGACCCGGCTTGTCTCTCGCTTACCTGTCTTCTCGTTCCCTCGACCTCGGCTTGTCCCTGACCATTCTATACGTAGTTTTACGTTAAGTCCGGCCATTCTAAGGTCCAGTATACGTATCTGCTACTCTTTGTACTCTGCGTGTTGGATCCCTGTCCCGATCCTGACACCGCCTGACTCTAAGAGCGCGCCGCGGGTATCGGGTGCGCTCTTAAAGGGACAGTGGGAGCCTAAATTGGCAAAGGCCTCCCATTGGTCCCTGTCATGCCACACACCCCATACACTTACCTTTTGGGGGCGTGGATATGACAGGGGCCAATCAAAATAGATGTTAAGGTATATATACTCACCTTTTTCCCTTAGTTCCTTGCCCTATCGTGGTTTCTGTTTCAGTTCCCTTTAGCGCTTGTTGTGTTCAGTTGTGTTCCTTCGTACTTGACCTTGGCTTTGTTTCTGACTACGTCATCTCTTTATCCTTATCTGTTCTGTTTGCCGACTTGCTGTTTACTGTGTACCAGACCCCGGCTAGTCTTAGTTTACGCTGTCTCTTTGTGCCCTTGACCTCGGATCGCTCCTGACTCTGTACTCCTCTCATATACGTTGAGTCCGGCCATTCTAAGGTCCGGTAGACGTATCTCCCCTCTGTGTTGTCTTCTGTTGAGTTGAATCCTGCGTGTTGGGGTATATTTTTGTTACACTGGCAGGATATCTGGGAAGCGGCTGCTTCTTCCTCCATTTGCATCACGTTGCAAGAGCAATGTTTTAAGACTGTGTTTCGGTGGTACACTACACCGGTGAAACTCCATTGCATAAATCAAACTCCGACTTACTTGTGCTGGAGGTGCTGCTGCCTCAAGGGCACATACCTCCACATGTGGTGGGAGTGCCCCCAGATCAGAACACTCTGGTCTGCAATAGGAGACGTTTTGGAAAAACGTATTCACAGATGACCGGACCTAACCCCAAGGAAGTGCCTCCTGAATAAGCCATTAGAAGGGTGGACTCGCTCAGAGCAAACGTTGATTCAGAGTCACTTTGGCGACCAGACGAGCCACAGCTCAGATTTTGCTACAACCTACCGTTCCCTCTGTCTCCCAGGTCCTTGATAAAGTTAAGGACAATTGTCTGATGGACAAACTGACAGCGCAGGTGAGAAACATGGTACACAAATATGAGAAAGTATCGGAACCCTGGAACTCAAGTGACTTTGTAGACTGAAGTGGGATGCTGGTGGGGGTTGTGAGGAGTGGAGTTGGGGTGCCGACGGATGCGGCCCTCTTCTGCCTCCTCCCCTCCCTTCCTTCTCTTCCCCCTCTCTAACAAGCGACCAACACACACTATTCTATCCTTCTCTTCTTCTCTATTCCTGTGCCTTCTCTTCTTCTCTATTCCTGTGTCGGCTCTCGAACACATATTCCATGCAATTCTGTGTCTCCGCATAGTCCAGGGGATTGATCATTCAGTTTTACGGACATATGGGAGATTAGCTTTACCAAGTGAGGTTACAAACATCAGATCAGGGTCTTCTCCAGTGTCACTCCCTCTCCAAGGCACAGAGGCATGTTCTGACAGGGCAACAGGTCTTTTCTGTCCTATCTCTCTTTTCTACTAATTCTCTACTGTATCTCACACATAAAAACAAAAAATTTGGTGCTTCTGAAGCATACTGATAACAGAGTTACGGGATCATAAGGTGAATTTAAGAAACGCTGTTGAGTTGAATAGCTTAACCGTGACATGGCTCAGGATGCCATGTTATGTTACATTATCGTTGTACTATTTGCACAATGTTGTATTGTACTGTATACTGAGTTGTTATGCTATTTTGTGACCATAAATAAAGAATTAAAAAAAAAAAAGAATATTATTCACTCCTAATTTATGTAAATATTTCCAGTGAAAGAGACACTTTAAATGCATACAATTTCAATCAGTGTACATGCCACCTGGTGATAGGGATCTAGAGCCATCATCTTACTACCATAACTTAAATGTCTCAGAATTTAAATACCTGTGCAATAGATTCTACATGCCCGTAATCTTTCTTACATTCTCCAGCATACTGCCTCTAACACTTGATTGATGAATACATGTAGGTTTATTTACTAAGAATTCAAATAGAATTTCAAATGTAAGACTACAGTGTGAAAGGAGAGCAGAGTTAGAGTTTTCCCAGTTCTGCAATGTTCACCTTAAATTGGAAATGGAAATTGATATTGAATTCACTTTGAATTCTCACTTTGAATGATCCTGGAAGACGTGAAGACAGGATATTTAGCTCATGACAGAGACAAAACTATTATTTTCTGTAAACAATAAATACATTTGTATTTAACTGCCTAAAGATGTTGTTTTATCAGATTATAAGCAGATTTTAAAATGCATGGATGCTTTCTAGGAAAAATAGAATATTTTCAAATCTGATTAATAAGATGCACATTATTTATGCAATTGTACTTATTTAGTTATACAGTGAACACAACAATTATTCTTTTTATGCATCTTATACTTCATGTTTATTATTCATTATCTCTAAGTGCGTAGACACTTTTTTCTTCAAAACTCTGAAGAAAAAACATTGTAAAAGTAAAACAGTGATACGGTTGTTCACTAAATTACAAATTGTAGCGAATTGAGATTAGAATGACAAAGTTTAGGCTGAAATAGGCTGAAATAACCGTTTTGAGCAAATTCTCAATCTTACCTGCAACTTGTTTTTTTTTTCCTTGTTTACAATCTTGGATCTTTTGTCACAATTCATAATGTATTGATTAACCCTGTTATATGCAGAATTGTCAACCAAAAAATCTACAAATACCCATTTCTTATCGCCCAATTTCCACGTCACAGTTGATAGATGTCAACTATTGGGCTATATCACAGTGGACAATTATTACAAATTTACAGTTCCCAAGTATCACATCTTTCAACAACACAGTGAGATAAGGACACACCTTTACATTTGTTATAAACATAGCAGGGAATTATCTGGATTAATATAATTACTGGTGCATGACTACACTCTGAGTCAGACTGTTCTTTAGCATTAACTCCTGCAAGCAAACACTAATTTAGGATTAGAAATTGTGTTTCTACGGGCAAAGCTAAGATACAATGCTTATTTCAGACCATTCGAGTTTCTCAAATATGTATTCATAAATAAACCTCATAACTGTGCTGGAGTAAGAGCCTAATGCTAATGATTATTATGGGCTTAATTGCAGAATCTTTTAGTTACAATATATCAAAAACAGACATAACTCCCAAGTGTCCTGAATATAGTAGAACACTCTTGGCACTAGTGTCCTGGTGGCCTGAGCTATTTCCATGGTATCCTGCTTCTCAAGGACACCAGAGAACAACTCATACTTTCCAACTGTTGTCACTGAGAAATTGACGTGTGACTGGGGCTTTATTGCCACAATAGGTATTTTAGTTCTGCAACTCACATCTGGGGTGTCATGCTGGTATCAATACTGCCTTAATAAAAGAAGTTAGCTTTGTGCTCTTGCGAGCCATGCTGAGGCATACAAGTTGACAGCCAAGTGTACTTGCTAAGGTAATGCTACTTTGGGTAGAGACGACAAACAATTTGTCTGATTTAGTGTACTTTCTCTCTGTGAACATACATGCCCATCTCAGCCTCTTATATTAGTCTTTCAATCCATGACTATGCTTCACATTATTGTCTATTCTGTTTGTTTTACCTATATTTCCCGGCTGACATGGCAGTGGGTAGCCCCTCCCCTCTCATCAAATAACACAGTAAAAAGTTAAAGGGATCCTGACTGATCCTCAGTCTTTTTTTCCTCACCTCTCAAATTGGGACAGTCAGTCTGTCCTAGACTGATTGTTTTTCTTTTAAATGACTCACATGGAGTTGTTACTTTCCATCACTCTGGGAAGTTTAGCCTTCCTTCCCTATGAGGTAATTCAGGGGTATCCAATGACCCTTCTCCTCCAATGGCATCTAAGGACATGCTTCTCAGCCATCTATGTGTCCCCCTTAAGCTAATTAAGTGTTTGGCCATTCAGCTTGTAGGTGTAGGCAGTTGAAGATATTTGACAGTTAGAAGATCTGATGGTCCAAGATTTACGGCAAAGGAAGATATTTACTATTCTAAATGTGGTTCATAAATGTAAAATGTGAGGTGTCACCAATGGAATGTGCTTGCTGGTTCCACTAGTTTACATGGTGATTTCCCAAGTTCTAGTAATCCAGACCACCTATTACAACATAACACTTTGATACAGCTCTCCCAAAGGTTTTTTTTTTTTTAAATCACAGACTGTCCAATCACACTGAATCACAAGGGCCTACCATGCAAGATGGCATGCTCACAACCAAAGGATATCCTGACTAAATATGATCAGCTCTTCGAGAGAATCTGGGTTAAGTTTAACTAGCAAACAACATTGTAATTATCTACTACTTACAAGATGGTTTACGGTTCTCCAGAATCAAAGTTGACATCCTTGAGACCCCATGCCATTTCCTACACCATTTCTAAGCAGTAATTCTTTTCTAGACTCAGAACCCTTCAGGTAATTTACCCCTCTCACCACCCACACACATAGATGGCTACGCAGCAGAGGCGTCATAACCACTGACCTAAAATTACACCACTCTCTAGGTAACATAGCTTGGACATGGTTTACGGTGCTTAGGATGACGGCTCCCTTGCAGGCCAAGGGCTGGTATGGCACGGTTCTGTGACTCGATTGCTGTGCTGCTGAGTGGCATTTGCTCAGAAACACAGCAATGGAACCCAAGCTTTACCTACCATGGGAGGTTTACTAACCTTTTTTGATAGATAGATGCCCTGCTGTCCACCCTTATGTCTTTAATTAATAGTTTCTTTTTACTTTGCTGTTATATGTGCATACCTTGTGCCTCTGCATTATTGCTTTAACTATGAGCTGAGTGGCTTCCAAGTGATTTGCACATCACTCACTACATTTATTTTATCTTCTTTCATCTGTGATTGCCATCAGTGCATACTGTTTTATTATGTTTTGTTTTCCATGCACTGTCTACTTTGCCGGTTTACTTTATTACTAAAATACAATGGTCTGATTTTCACATCTCTAGACAGGGATTTTTGTACAGCAATTTTACTGTAATATTAAGTATTCTTTGTACAGCTCTTTTACTGCATTTTGCCTTGTTTGTATCTCACATATGGCACTCAACAAAACACTGATTGAAGAAAAAAACAAATACACTTGACGGTGTAAATGCCACCTTTTGTCAAGTTTTGTTAACATAAGACAAAGTAAGGCCTACTCTTTAAATTTTTTGATTGCATTCAGATTTAGTTTAATTTTATCTTTATACAATATAAAAATAAATAAATAAATGAATAAATGAAAGGCTGGCAAGTGAGCAACTTTAAATAGAGGTGTGAAGTGTCCAATCCTGCCCATTTTGTTGATTAATCCACTCCTATTGCTGAGCAATACCTGTCTTAATCTGTGTCAGGGTACCTGCGGTGCTGGTTTCCTCACGGTGCCCATGTGGGGTTATGGAGGGAGGCCGTACTCTTTCCCACACCTCGGGATCTTATTTTACCGATTCAGATGCAGAGTGCTGTAACTCCACCTTCTTTTATGACATGCTACATTATGCCGGTTTCAATGGCCCCTCACATAGTTAGGTCACGGTTACAAGCCACATTATAAAAATAGTTTGCTGGGGCTACGTTCTATGCCCTGTTGTGCTACATTGTTGGTCCCAGTAGCAGATTTATATAGTAAATTTCTGTATTTTCTGGTTATGACGATTTTACTTTCTGGTATCCTTAACATGGCTTTTGTCTCTCATTCTCCTGATTTCTTGCTCCCTCATATCTGTTTTGTCTTTGACCATTTTCTGTATATTTACATGTAGCCCAGCCACTCTAAGGACCAATAATACGTTATATTTACCATTTTGCGTGTTGGGTTGTACTATACAGTGACAAGCTGACATTTTGCATATGGAAAAACTGCTATCCTGCTCAGCAAAATGTATCTTGTCTTGCTGGTTACCTATTAAATTGATTGCACTATTCCATTCACTAGGTGTTTTCCTGATTTCTACCCCTATTTCTGCAAAGTAAAACTCTTCATTTACACTGCTCACTTCTTTGATTTTGCAGTTTGCCTAGCATTTTTCTTATTTTGAATACCATACTGAAATGTAGACCCATTCATGTAAATCTCTGCTCACACCACTAAACCCAGGTACCAGTGAATACATTGGGGCTCCCCTTAATGTGCTAGGGCCAATTTTAGTGTCTTTATCTGAACATTGCAGCACTAAGTGCAATAGGCATGAGCTAAAGGTGTCTGGGTGCCTGTAGTGTCCCTTTAAGAATTAATTGATTCAATGCTTTCCTATGGGATTTTTGATGGTGCTGGACGTACTCATGCAAAGTGTGAGGACATCCAGTGTCGTTTCACAGTGTTATACTCCATGTAAATGCAGGAAGTGCCTCTAGTGGCTGTCTAAGCAGTATTAATGCTCTAATGCTCTCTAAAACAGGGACACTGCACCCAAATCATTTAAATGAGATGAAGTATCCTGGGAGCCTATATGGTCTCTTTAAATGCATAGTTAGGTATTATGGTGTGAACAGAGTTAAATCCCTGCACACAACACAAACCCCAGGACTGCATAGAGCCCTTTAGTGCTCAGCTGCAGTTTTTGTGCCCAGGGGAGACCCTCCAGGACCTGAATAAACCCTGACAGGATCACCCAGCCTGTCCCTTTCCAAAAAGGACCGGTGCTAGGTGCCAGGATGCCAGCACCGATCTCTATATATTTAACTGGGAAGCAGGCTCATTCAGAATTACACAAAGTGTAATTCTGAAAACGGCCAATAGATGGTAGCAACATACCACCATCTACTATGTTAAATAGAGTAAAACCCATTTCTAATATTAGAATTTGGGTTGGGGTTAGATTTAGGGGTAACAGTAGTGTAGGGTTACACTTGGTTTAGGCTTAGCTTTAGAGTTAATGCTGTTTTAGGGTTAGAGCAACAACAATTTTTTTTTTATTTTATAAAGATAGAATACTCATTTTGACCGCATTGGAATTTTACTGAAATTCTAACCAAGTCATGAGATATACAGAGACAAAGCTGGGGCTACCTTGTGTCTGTATTTTTCCTCCGCCTAACTTTCTTAGACTCAGGGTGGCGTTAATACCGACAGCCATCTACAATGACGGCTGCAGGGACCGGGACTTGGTCGTGTCTATGGAGGATCCCGCTCCATAGACCTCAATACTGTACTCTCGCACATGCGCGGTAGTGCAGCAGTGACATCAGCTCCATAAGGGCTCTGCCGGAACAACTCTGCAAATTTGGTAGAGTCCCCAAACGGTGACAGTGCCACTTTAAAAATAGTGTAGGGTTAAAAAGTAAGATTAAGATAGGCATACAGTTAGAGTTAGTGTAAGCATTGGGTAAGTGGTATAGCCTTTGTGTGGGGGTTGGTATAGGGTTAGCATGAGCTATCAAACATTAATTTAGATCCTTAACATATTAGATACTTAACAATCAGGGTTGATATAATCTATTATGAGTTCTTTTTAATTAGTTGCACAGGATGTGTAAACATTATTATTAGCAAAAATGTAGGAAAAAGTTTTTTTAGTTTGTTTCCATTTTCACACATAATGATGTGTTGGGTATACATGTAGGATGTTTTTTTTTTTGTTTTTTTTTTATATATTTTATTTTTCCAAAATTTTACAATATACAAAAATACGTACAGTACCTAAATTTGCAATACATATATTCAAGTGAATGCGTTTTCATCTGTACTAAATAGGAAGTCGTTAAAGCGAAATGTCTATAAAATACAAACAGTGCCTCACGTTGCATCGCATATATACAAATAGAATTCCTATACATCAAAAATAAAAGGAACAATGATGGAATTACAGTGTCTGTAAATTACACGAATTGCAAGATTAAGGTATCTCCAAAAGACAGTCACACTCAGACACACAAACAGTCCCCAAGAGCTAGCATTGTTGTGACCATGTATGCAGTTATTTCCCAGATGGGCACATCTATTGCAGCTAATTTCTCTCGGGACCCAGACACACCTCGGGGTCATCACATACCATCTATAATATAAACATTAATTACTGACCAGGAGCTTATCCACAATATTTTTCCATCTGCTGATTTTCTTCAATCCAACAGAATTCCTTTGAATTATTTCAGTTTCCATTTTCCATTGATATATTGATTGTTTTTTAATTTCAGCCCACTCTAAAACTTTAGTACTTTTCCAATGCCTTGCCAACACTATCTTAGCTGCCATTAAAATGTGTGTTATTAACATGCATTTTTTCAATGGGCATAGAGGACATGTAGGATGTTAATAGCCCTTTCAAATATACATATTGACTCAGTCAAGAGATATATTGGGACAAAGTAATATTATTATTTTTTTTTTTTTTCATTATTATTCTTTATTTTTTCTTGACAGAAACAGAGGCATATCAATAGTATTCCGGCTTACGCAGAAGCCCATATTCAATGATCTATTGGATAATTATACATACAATTAAACTCTTAGTATACATTTGAATTCTCTGCAGTCAAGCGTCACCTTCCGTCAAGGTTTTTACAGTGTTATTACAAGTATTCGTGTGTATACTACTGAATGAGCCTCCATAGCTATGTTCTTGCACATCACGTATCATATAGTGCCCCCGAGAGCGGGCCTGGCCTGTCGCTATTACAAGCGCCTAACTTCCTTTTAGTATCCTACAGTTTTATTTCTATTTTCAGAAGCCCTATATATGGGCTATTAGCAAAGTTAGGGCTGGGCCATGTGGGACAAAGTATTTTGTCTCTGTATATTTCCTACGCCTGACACTTCTAGACCCTGAGCTACTGCCGTCTAGAACGGTCAATCCCCCAGCCATCACCAGTGAATTGACTATCAATGGAGTATTCCGCGTTCACCTCCATAGACCGCGGGTTCGGCAGTGGATGTCGTCCACTAGGAGTTGCAGAGAGAAGATGGTGGCACTTGGCCTGTGTCCCAGCAGCAAAGTCACTGCTGGGGGTCTCTGCAAACCATGTGCCACTTTAAGGGGTAAAGCCAAAGGGGTATTTTTTTTTTTAATTCTTTATTTTTGTAGTGCGTAAGCGTATAACAGATGCTTGTGAGGTACCCGAAAGGCAATCCTCTAGCACAGTACGAACAGTTGAATATAGAGGTACAAGGTAGAACAGGCACATTTTTATATATAAGGATAGAAACAGTATAGCTTTACTTTGTGTAGGCTTTTGCTTAACATAACAGAGTGATCTCGCTTAATTTCCTAGACAGGTGATTATTTTGCTGTGTCAAGAGCTATTCAAGCTGCGAATTACCACATGTTTTAGAGCAAGTCAGTGTAAGTCAGTAGGTTAGTTATTGCTAATGACCACAGCAAAGGGTATGGTTACAGAATATGTAATGACATGGCTGGTATGGGTCAGTAGCGTGTTGAGTCGAACCTCATCCTAACAGGCTGATATGTCTACTTATGCATACGTGTTGAGCTAGTTATTTACTGGAGCCCTCCTGGTCGTTATGGCTATAGATTAGTAGTCACACTGGTGAACTGGGTTGGGCTAACCTTGGGAACAAGGTAGTGAGGCTATGTTCGGAGAGGCTCAGTATGTAGTTGCTCATTCCCGCGTGGAATTCCCTCCATGGCCCCTGGCGTGGACAGAGCTGTGCGTCGAATTAAATTGTGTGCTGCAAGTACCCAGCGCTAATAAGGCAGTTATAGTTACAGTTATTAGGCAGATATACAGCAAAAAAAATAACAATAAATGATTATCAAGGTACATATTTGCTCTCTTGCCGTAACTAGAGTTCTCCGTTGTCTGTAATTCGATATGTCTGCATTATAAGTAAGGTCAATAAGTGTCCAAGTGGAACCCGAAGTAGGTGTCGAACTCCGGTAGCCAGTTTAAAGTGGTCACCTAGCCGACTCCAGATCGCGGGGCCTGCAGCTTGGCGGTATGGTGCATCCGTCTTCTTCGGTCGGTGCGAGAGGTCTTTGCGAAAGTGAGTTCATAGCCCCGCTCTTGTGGGGTAGACCCGCTAACCAGTGAAGGTCTGTGTGAGGTGGTTTGCTGCAGGTTGTGGTGTCGCCTCCGAGATATGCCTGGGCGCGGGTCCGCCTCTGTGTGCCGTTTGTAGGGGAGTTGCACCGTGATCTGTCCGGGACCCCACGGTCTTGTCCGGCCCTTGTTCGCCATAGTGTGTCGCTGCTGCAGGGTAGACTTTTCATGCCTCTCATGTAGGTTTAGTTTTGCCGGGCCTCGGTATTGGTGGGTCGCTGTTATAGGCAATGGTAGTCGTTTGGGCTTACATGCTTTTCGGATTTTCCGTCCACTGGCTTTGTTTGTACGAGGAGGTGAGCCCTTTCGTTGGGGGATCGCCGGTAGGATTGTAGCAGGTTGGTATGCCTTAGCCTGTTGCTCCCTGGAGGCTATTGTCCTCCAGAATCTGGCAAACAGCTCATCCAGCCTGGCCTCGAGGTCAGATTTCTTTGTGTCTCAAGCACACGTGGTGGCTGCCGTTTCGGTCGCTATCTTGCCAGTAGCGGTTTGCTGGATGGGGGTATGATTAAGGTCATTGCCCTCTTTTGCGGTCCATGTATGCATGTGGTAGTCGCTGGCGTGGACCGGGATAACCCCCACCGGTCCTAGGGGGGGGGGGGGGGAAGGCCCAATACTTCAGGTGCTGCAGTGTTAGGTGAGCGGGGAGAGCGGCCGTCTCTTTCCCGCTCTGCATGATGCCCGGTCCGGTTTCCCAGTGGGCATTTGAACAGGCGATGTGTCCCCCGGTACCCCTGCCTCCATATAACAAGGTGAGGTGCGGTGGGATCCTGAATTAGGAGATTTTCCCACTGTTTTCTGCCAAAAATCGGGTTCAGGCTCGGGAGCTCACAGAAAGCATGTCTGTTCAGCTTCCCGGTCAGGCCCCGCCCCCCGCCAAAGGGGTATTAATGGGAAAAATATACAAAAATCAAACAAATAGGACTTTTAACCCGTTAACGCCGTTACGGCGTTCCATGCCGTCCCGCATTTAGTGGGCTTTAAAGCCGTTGCGGCGGCATGGAACGCCGTAACGGCTTTGAGCCCTGGAGCGCCCGGAATACTCACCTACCCGGCGCTCCGCTTCGGGAGGACTGCCTGGCAGCCCCCCCACGGCAAATCAGGCCCCCGGGGGCCATGTGATCGCTCTCAAAGAGCGATCACATGGCCCCCTATAGCTGGCTGTGGATCTGCCAGCAGGGGGACAGTCTAAAATATTAGACAGTCCCCCTGCTGGTAGGTAGTGTAAAAAAAAATTATTAGACAGGTTATAAAATAAAATAAATATATTTATATATATATATATATATATATATATATATATATATATATATATATATATATATATATATATATAATATATGTATATATATATATATATATACACATATTATATATATTTAACGTCATACATAGTGTATTTTAATACTAATATAAGTACATATATTAGTATTAAAATACACTTAGAATGACGTTACATATATATAATATGTATATATATTATGTATATATAATAGATCTACATATATATTATATATATACGTATAATTACAATAATAAATAAAATAATACAATTAATAAATAAAATATTGAAACAAAATTTAATATAAATTATATATACATATGTAATTTCATTCTAACTGTATTTTGTTATTAATATATATATATATTGGTAACAAAATACACTTAGAATGACATTCTATATATATCTATCTATATATAAAATGCAAATAATCGCAAATATATTTATATAGATAAATACATATAATTACATAAAAGATTACATTAGTATACACGTAGAATTTAAATACCTATAAATGCATATATATTAAAATTCTACGTGTATATTTAAGTAATCTTTTAACATAATTCGGTGATTTGATTAATTAACATTTGATTGACATACCTGACAACACAGGGAGAAAGTGCTGAGAATTTAATTTGCAAGCACTGTATTTGACCCTGTAACTCTCCAAGACACCATAAAACTTGTACATGGGGGGTACTGTTTTACTCGGGAGACTTCGCTGAACTCAAATATTAGTGTTTCAAACTGGTAAATTGTATTACAACGATGATATTTTAAGTAAAAGTTAAGTTTTTTGCATTTTTTACAAACGAACTGCACTTTTATGGACTATATTATTGTTGTAATATGTTTTACTGTTTTAAAACACTAATATTTGTGTTTAGTGAAGTCTCCCGAGAATAACAGTACCCCCCATGTACAGGTTTTATGGTGTCTTGGAAAGTTAGAGAGTCACATATAAGGCTTGCATTTCATTTGTTTGACATTGAAATTTGCCAGATTGGTTATGTTGCCTTTGAGAGCGTATGGTAGCCCAGGAATGAGAATTACCCCCATGATGGCATACCATTTGCATTTTTGTTTTGATCAGAACGTGCACTATTGACTCCGTCCTGAAGGGGTTAACTAAAGTGTGAATTGTAATGAATTCGAGCTGAATTTCAAATTTTTGCCCAAAATAACTCACTTTTTTAACCCAAGTTTGCTATTTTTGTCTAAAATGTGAAATTTACTTTGAATTCTCGATAATTCAGGTCACTAACTGGTCCTGATAGATAGAGGGAGGGGGGAGAGACACAGCCTAATGCTTACTGCCCATTCACTACATGCTCAGTCTATTACTGTTACAGCCTTACAAACACGCTCCGCTCAACACACGCGATAGGCTAGTTAGAAACGTACGTCACCCCCGTCTGATCATGTGACCGGATAACGTCATCAGCAAAGCCTGGCATCCAGAAGCCATCGTTTTGTAGAAGCGGATTTCCCGTTACGTATGTCGCTGTGGGCGTGGTTTCTCACTAGGCTGTCCTTGGTTGGCGCGTGCGTAGAGAGCCGCGACTGGCAGTGAGTACCGCGCATGCGCAGCGCCCGATAGACGGACACCGAGTGACAGAAACAGAGCGAGGAACCGGCCGGTAACTGTGCCCGAACACACAGGCCGGACCGGGAGAGGCCACCGGACTACACCGGCCTCCGACAGCGAGGGTTCGGGGCGGGCAAGCCAGCGGGAGAGAAGCTAATGTGTGCTGCACTGACAGGCCACACTCAACTGTTTATTACTGGCCGTCCGCATATACAGAGACACTGCCTGCTCGGCCCATCCTCTACCACACACACACAGAGCTCCCATAACTCCCACACAGAGCTCCCACACTGAGCTCCCATAACTCCCACACTGAGCTCCCATAACTCCCACACTGAGCTCATATACTGAGCTCCAACACAGAGCTCCCATAACTCCCACACAGAGCTCATATACTGAGCTCCAACACAGAGCTACCATAACTCACACACAGAGCTCCTATACCGAGCTCCCAGACTGACCTCCCTTACCATCCACACTGAGCTCCTATACTGAGCTCCTAAACCATCCTCTCACTGAGCTCACAGTCTAAGTCTGTATCTACCATCACATCCTCTCACTGAGCTCCCACACTCTGTTTCACACACACACTGAGCTCCTATCCTAGCTTTACACACTGAGCTCCCACACTGAGCTCCTCCAACCTTAGCTTCACACACACAGAGAGATTGTCTCTCCAAGCCCAGTCTCAAGGTTCACACTGAGCTCCCAGGCTCTCATCCAGCCTGCCCCATCACTGTGAGCTCTCAGACAGTCTCTAACATCCTATTCTCCCAGCATAGTCTTCTACTGGAGCTCAAACTGTCCCCTCTAGACTCCACATCCTCTCATTGTCAGCCCTCTGTCTCTCCATGAACCCCCTTGTATGACAACTACTGGGGCTGGGCCCCTCCCCAAATCTGGTTACAGCACCCTCTTCCTCAGGCCTTTACCCTTCTCTGTTGGGTCACCATGGGGGAAACCAAGGTTATTTACCACCTGGATGAGCAGGAGACCCCGTACCTGGTCAAGCTGCCCGTACCCTCTGAAAGAGTTACCCTGGGAGACTTTAAAGGTGTTCTGAACAAACCCAACTACAAGTTCTTCTTCAAGTCCATGGATGATGACTTTGGGTGAGTGAGCTAAATCTGTAGGTCAGGAGTAGGGGTAATATATCTGTCAATGTGGCATTTTATATCCCCAGTCTGGTTGTTAAATAATCACTGCCAATTAGTTCCCCCTTAATTCGTTTGGAGCTGATGGTAGACTTCCTGTGATAGCAGACTTTTTAAAGTTGCCAGTCCATGATATAAGTGACTGAGACAGTATGGACTCTGCATTGTGTATAATGGCTGAATCTGAGGATAGCTGATTATACACAGCTGGGGAATCCTGAGGTGGCATCTGGGCCTGGCCCTGTCTATTTGGAGTTGGGAGTCTGCAGCTGTGTAATAGACTAGCGGAGGATATGAATCTAGTCTTGAAACAATGACCCAGTGCTATTAGTATGCTGTGATTATTGTTGGCAGTCTGCTATTAACTCAGAAATGGCAGATGGGTCACCCATCAGCCATTCAAATGGTTAAAACATGAATTTAAGAATTATCTAAATTGGTACTGATTAAACAAACTCTTACATTTATTATTAGATGGGTTACTAGCACACATTGGAAAGTATTCTGTTATTGGTAGACTCTTTTATGTCTGTGCGTACAACAACCCTTTACTTATTCAGTGTTACAGAGATTTTAAATTTGGTGTTCTTCCAGTCAGGAAACCAGCAAACTGACAGCAGTAAATTAAAGGGCACAAAGGATTAGCATGGAAAGAAGGGCATACATTCTGGCCTCTGTCTCAGTATCATTAAATTCCCATTACAAGAAAAATCACAGGCTCCTTTAACCTTCTCGGGTGATGTATTTAATTTCCGTCCTGCAAATATTGTCAGATTTCATGCCATTTAAAGTCACAATTCAGGTTCTTGTTGCTGACCATTGGAAATTGTTTGCTATTATTTTGGTGATGGTAAAATAAAACGTGCTACTTGACTATAAAAGAGAGATGTTTGTGCTGATCAGGACCTTACAGTTTGAGGTCTGTATTGAAACACAATGGCAGTATCTGTTGTACTCTCACCTCACTTTAGCTGTCTTTTTGAAGCTCTGCACAGGCCTTTGTTCTGAGAGAGCGTGAATAGGCAAAGAAGGCAGTGCTGCTATGACAGACATCCAGGAAGAGTTTAGAACAAGTACCAATGCTTTCCTTCCAGTGTAAACAGTGGAAAATTGTGTTCTCTGTATACAGGAGCTTGGTAGGAGGGAGTGTGAAGCATAGCTAAATCTTCTAACTTCAGCATGTCTGAATTACTGTTGTTTGTCTGTACCGTTCAGATGTCTGAGGGTTAGAACGTGCTTGATGCCAGCGTGTCGTACATAAACTGGGTTTAAAAAGCCTTCTTGCAGTTGCATACCTAAAGTTGAGGTTTCAGGAAAAAAGCATTGATTTGAACAAATCTCTATTAACCCTACTGAATACTGTACACATTGTGAAAAGCAATATTTCATCTGTAAGTTGGTATTGTGACCTACTGTATTAGTATTCTGGAGTTTTGTGGAAAATTGTCTGCACCAAAAATTGTGATCATCTTTACAATGTTTCTGTTTTGTATTCTTTAACAAGCATTTTGTTAATTTTCCATTGTTCCTGTAAACTGCATATGTGCGGAATGATCACTGTGTGAAAATATCCATTTTCTCCTGTTCATAGGTCTTATATTCTGCTTTATTTTTGGTAGTGTGGTAAAAATATCAATGTATTCTGGTTACTGGCATTTGCTTAGATGTCACCCCTTCTGCCTGTCAATTGTAGAAGTGTAATTCATGAGGAATGTGTTGTAAGAGTTAGAGCAAGTCCAGAGTAGCAGGTAACGCTAAACTTTTATGTGAAGATAATTGGATTCACATGATGCTACTGCAAGAGGCATAGGCAGACACTGTTTTTGGTTTGGTTTTTATTTCATAAGACACCACAGGGTATGGACACTTTTTTTTTATTTTATTTTATTATAAGTTAGGCTATTCTGGTAATATGCATTTACAGGGCTGTACGAATAATACATCATACAATCATTTTGAAGTCTTAACCACAGTTTGGAAACAAGGTATATTGGTTTAGAAAAGTATGTTTGTTTATTGCATGAATTTCGTTGTTCTTCTTATGTTTCTATCTTTGCTTGTGTCGTATCATCTCAGTAGTGATAATCACATGTATTGTTTTGTAGATTTGTTTCTTGGGTAATTTGACTGTGTTTTAAGCCTAGCATTGACACCTAAAATTACATTTATACCATGCCAGCATATTTCCATTTAAAGTAAACATTTTATTTTTTAATAAAAAAACAAAATATACAAGAAACATAGGGTTATTTACCGCAGTGGTAATTGTGAAATCTTTGAAGTGAAAATCAGATTGCATGGCAACTATAGCCAAGCTGGAACTAGAACTCATTACAATATTTTTTTTTCCACAGTGCAGCTGTTAAAGGGACACTATTGAAGTGTCCAATGTTCAATGACACTATTCAGCTCACTGAAGTAGTCTGGGTGCAGTGTTCATTTTGCACTTAGTGCTGCAATGTAAAACATACATTGCAGCACGGAGTCTGCCTCCAGTGGCTCTTTCCCAGACAGCCACTGGAGGCGCTTCCTGCATCGTAACAGACCTTTGACCTGGTATCTGACACTGTACGTCCTCACACTCTGCATGAGGGCATCCAGCGTCAGATTTTTCCCTTCGTATAGTGGCAGTACTCACAGTTGGGTTGTTCCTTCCAATCTGGGACAAGAAGCTCCCCCTTCTTCCGGTTTTTATGCCTGTGCTCCGCCTGCTGCCTCCATAAATCCTGTATGCCCTGAACACACGCCAGTTCTTCTTGTCCCGGCAAACGGGACGGACAGGTTCCCCAGTCTGGTGGAGAAGGTGCGATCAGCACAGGCTGCTGATCGGGGAGGTGTACGCCCGATAGCTCCCCGGGCGGGAGCTGAGTGGCAGAGGTTCCGGTCCAGCGTTACGGAACGCGACCAGGTAGGGCAATTTATGTGGCTCTTCCGCAGGAGTTCCCGGGCGGTCCTCCTCGTGGTTCCTTACGCATGCGCACAGCAGTGGAACGCACGCCCGGGTGACGTTGCGTTCCACCAAACCCGGTATCGCGCTACTGCGCATGCGCGATCCGGAGTTTTTTGGCGCAAAATTTCAAATTTTCAAAAAACTGTATTTAAGCTGTGCTGAACCCTTCTGACCCCAAGGGTGGGTGTGCAGTTCGGTTCTTCCGTGTCACCAGCCCTCCTACACGGACCTCAGGTGGCTAAAGGTGAGGTTTAACTATTTAAACTCTCCACTTTGTCACCTACTATTATGCATGCGTTTATTTTCTTTAAAAAATTTATTTAAAATTTTATTAATTTCATTCCTTTTTTTCTGATTCACAGATATGTCCAGCCCTATAGCTCCGGACAAGGCAGATAAGGACAAGATGTCTATTTCTGTGCCCAAAAAAGCCACAAGCAAGTCTAAGCACTTATGTTGTCTGGAATGTGCTGTTCCTCTACCTGACGGATGTCGCAAAAAGACATGTAACCAGTGCGCTTCTGAATTACTGGAAAAAACAAAACAGTCGGATATGGCATCCTTCCTGGGCTGGTTTCAGGAAAATTTGTCCCAGACATTTGAGTCTTTTAAAGATACGATGAAGAAAGACCCTGCAATTCAGGAGAAATTGCCTAAAAAGCGTAGGAGGAATAGATCCCCTTCTGAGTCTGACGTCTCTTCTGGAGAATGTTCCCTTTCTTCTCCTTCGGATATTTCCAGCTTAACTTCTAGTGTGGAGGAGGGTTTTCCACCAGAAGAGTTGAAAAGATTCATTAAAGAAGTGAGTGCGGCTTTTCAAGAGACGGAACCTACCAATGTGAAGGTTAAAGGTTTCCCTATGTCTCCAAAAATATTGGATCTCCTTCACAGGGAATGGAAGAATCCTGAAAGACGGGCGTTCATTTCAAAACATTTTAAACTACTGTTCAAACTCCAGTCTGAGGAAAAGTGGGAAGATCTTCCTAAAGTAGATATTCAGATTGCCCAACTATCTAAGAAAACTACTATACCCATTGGCGAAGTCTCTGGCCTCAAAGATCCTATGGACAAAAGAGCCGAAACTTCATGTAGAAGAATATACCAGGCCGCAGGCTTTCAGTGCAGAGCTGAAATTGCGGGTTCAGCAGTGCTCAGAGCCCAGAGTGTTTGGCTTCAAGCACTGGAAGATTCCCTCATGGGAAAATCCGATACGGACCCTTCCCATCTCATGTTCCTGCTGAAGCTATCCAATGAATTCCTTTCAGATACTGCTGAGGAGTTTCTTCGTTTATCAGCAAGAATTATGGGGTTATCATCAGTAGCCAGGAGGGCTCTTTGGCTTCGAACATGGACTGCTGATTCAGCATCGAAAGCAGCGTTATGTGAATTACCCTTCGAGAGGAACAAGCTGTTTGGTACCCCGTTGGAAGACATTATTAAACATATGTCAGATACAAAGAAAGCCCTTCCGCTGGAACCAAGAGCCCAGGGATTTAAGAGATTCCAGTACAAGAGCCAGCGGCCCTTTCGTTACCAGGGGCGGTTTCGCAGGTTCCACAGACAGGGTGGCAACAACAGCCAGTGGTCTAGGCATGAATCCAACAGGCAAGAGAAAAAGAGGAAGTTTTGACGCCAAAAGAGTGGGAGGACGCCTTCGGTTCTTCACCCACGAATGGAGAAAGAGTACTTCAAATGGGTGGATTTTAAGAACCGTTTCAGAAGGTTACAGGATAAAGTTTTCATCAAGTCCTCGGCCATCCTTCCTTCTGTCGAGCTATCCTTCAAAGGTAAAAACAGAGGCCCTGCTTACGGAAGCACTCATCCTTTTAAGAAAAAATGTGGTGGAGAAGGTACCCAAAGGTTGGGAATTTCAAGGAGTCTACTCACGCCTTTTTCTGGTGCAAAAACCAGATGGATCCTTTCGTCCGATTCTAGACCTAAAGCAAGTCAACACCTGCATACCATACCAGAAGTTCCGTATGGAGAGCATTCTGTCGGTAACACACATATTACAAAAGGGAGATTTCATGGCAAAATTGGATTTAAAAGACGCCTATCTGCATATTCCAGTGGCAGAATCTTCCAGGAAGTTTCTCAGATTTGCAGTTCTAACGAAAAGGCGAAGGATTCTCCATTTGCAGTTCAAGGCTCTTCCCTTTGGCCTGTCTTCAGCCCCTCGAGTTTTTACAAAAATTCTGGCACCCGTGGCAGCAGTTCTACGTCTGAAAGGTATTGCGATTGTTCCATACCTGGACGATTGGTTCCTGAAAGCACAGTCAGGACAACTACTAGAACTTCATCTAGAGATTGCAAGGAAGGTTTTAAAAGATCACGGTTGGATCCTGAACCTGGAAAAATCCGAATTAACCCCGTCTTGGAGTTTAGTATTCTTGGGGCTTCGGATAGATTCCCAGTCCCTATCTCTTTTTCTTCCAAAAAAGAAACAAGTGGGGATTTTCAAAGCAGTATCAAAGCTGCAAAGAAACCTAAGCTCAATCAGAGATGCTATGAGGTTGCTAGGCCTCCTAACGGCGACAATACCTGCCGTCGCCTGGGCAAAAGCGGAATCCAAACCGTTACAGTGGGACATTCTATCCCAGTGGACGCGAAAACAGGAAGATCTGGACGCTCCCTTCCGTCTATCCGACACGGTGAAAAAACAACTGAACTGGTGGAAAGTAAGAGACAACATTTCAAAGGGCCTGTCGTTCGCACTAAAACAGTGGATTACGATAACCACAGATGCCTCCCAGACGGGTTGGGGCGCTCATCTAGGCTCTCATTTCCATCAAGGGCTTTGGAACAAAGAAGAGGCATGCGCTTCCTCGAATTTCAGGGAATTAAAAGCGGTTTGGGAAGCCCTAATTTCCTTCAGTTCTCTCATCGCCAATCAGTCGGTAAGGATTCAGTCGGACAACGCCACTACGGTGGCCTACTTGAATCGCCAAGGGGGCACAAAAGTAAAAGCTCTTCAAGATCTTTGCTACCACATTTTGACTTGGGCCCAAGCAAATCTTTGCGCAATATCAGCTACCCATATCAAAGGGTCTCTAAACGTTATTGCAGACGACCTCAGCAGAAGCCATTGGTCCCAAGCGGACTGGGCTCTATCAAGCGAAGTTTTTCTGGAGCTGGTTGCACGCTTCGGCAGGCCAGAGATGGACTTGTTGGCAACAAGGAGGAACAGAAAGGTGCAGAGATTTGCGTCACTTCATTCAAAAGATTACCCAGATGTCCTAGACGGTCTATCGTTCCCTTGGGTTTTCGATCTGGCTTATGTCTTCCCTCCTATAGCCCTTATCCCACGAATTGTTCAGAAAATACGTTGGGAGAAGGCAAGAATTCTGGCAGTCCTGCCCTTCTGGCCGAACAGGAGTTGGTTTTCGGAAGTGGAAAACATGGCCATCTCTCGTTGGCACCTCCCGGTCTCTTCTCACATTTTAGAGAACGTGAAGCTTCCAGAAGAAACCCTAGCAATGTTTCACCTGACGGCATGGTTGCTGCAAGGATGATACTCCAAGGTCAGGGTCTTTCTGACCGTCTATGTGACGTTTTGCTGTCATCTGTCCGCTCGTCCACTTCAAGAATCTATTTCAGGGTTTGGATGAAGTTCAGAACCTGGTGTTATCTCCGGAATTCTGATCCGGCCAAAGCCTCAGTTCCGAAAATTCTTTCTTTTTTGCAAGATGGGTTTGAAGCCGGCCTAGGGGTGTCTACACTCAAGGGCCAGATTTCTGCGCTTAGTCACTTCCTGGTTCAGGATATTGCATCTAACCCTCTTGTTCGAAGGTTTATTAAGTCCATACGGTTGAAGAGGCCTCCCAGGCTGGTTTCCTTTCCTACATGGGATTTGTCTCTGGTTCTTCAGGCCCTTTGTGAACCACCATTTGAACCTTTGTGTCAAGTCTCCATCAAATTTCTTACCTTCAAGACGGCCTTCCTGGTGGCGGTTACCTCCGCTAGGAGAATTGGTGAGATCCGAGCTCTATCATCTTCGCCGGAATTCACCATTTTTCATCAAGAGAAAGTAGTTCTACATCCCAGACCTTCTTTTTTGCCTAAGGTTATTTCAAGTGCTTCGATCAACCAGCCTATTGTTCTGCCGGCCTTTTGTCAATCGCCCACATCTGAGCTGGAAAAGAAATGGCATCTCCTTGATGTTAGGAGATCCCTGAAATGCTACCTTCATAAAACTCGGGAGTTTAGATCCTCAGATCATCTTTTCGTCTACTTTCAAGGCAAATGTGTGGGTAATGCTGTCTCTGGACCCTCATTAGCTAGATGGCTGACAAATACCATCAGGTTGGCCTATCGCTCCAAAGGGATTCCCCTAAAATTTCCATTGAGGGCTCATTCAACTAGGGCTATGGCTACCTCATGGGCTGAAAGAGCTGCGGCTTCTCCTGAAGACATCTGCAAAGCGGCTACCTGGTCTTCATTGCATACCTTTATCAAGCATTATAGGCTGGACATTTTCTCATCATCTGAGGCTGAATTTGGGCGTAAGGTGTTGCAAGCTGTGGCCTGCTGAGTTCCCACCCTTTCGTTTTTACGGGGATCTTGTTATATCCCAACTGTGAGTACTGCCACTATACGAAGGGAAAAACAGCAATTTTACTTACCGTAAATTCCTTTTTTCTTTGTATAGTGGCAGTACTGGCTTTCCCTCCACTTTTTTGTATAGATTAAATGTATTTTGCATGACTCAGTCTCCGTTTGGGTTCTTTTTATTACTGGCGTGTGTTCAGGGCATACAGGATTTATGGAGGCAGCAGGCGGAGCACAGGCATAAAAACCGGAAGAAGGGGGAGCTTCTTGTCCCAGATTGGAAGGAACAACCCAACTGTGAGTACTGCCACTATACAAAGAAAAAAGGAATTTACGGTAAGTAAAATTGCTGTTTTTCCCCATAGGAAATAATAGATTCAATCCTTTCCTATGGGGAGGTCTAATGCGCGCTAGTCATTTGCCGCACATGCGAATTAGCGCCTGCGAGTCGCGGGACATCGGAGGGGGGGTTAACCCTGCGCCGAGGGACATCGACGCTGGGATAAGATAAGAAGTAAATAAGGTTTTTTTTTACCCTTTATTCACCGGGAAGGGGGGCATAAGTGAGGGAGGAGGCTGGGGCAGCGATAGTGCCAAGAATACAGCTTTGTATTCCTGGAACTATAGTATCTCTGTAAAGGCCAACATTTTTAATTCTCTTTTTAATTTCAGACAATTCACACTTAACTAAATAATGGTAACAGTGAAACAAAGGATTCTATTTTTAAGTATTTACTTTGTGAGCATTCAAACATTTGTCTTCATTCTAATTTTGTAATTTGTATTTATATATTCTACACCAATTGTGTGTGAGTACACTATTAATAATGTTCAAAAGGTTTTTTGTTGTGGGATTTTTTTTTTCCCCCTCTTCTTTTTTGCCTTTTGTGCATTCTGTTCTTTTCAGAAGTCTGTTTTGGATTACCCTCATCTCTAAATGTTGACATGCAGCATGGTCATTTTCACCATTGTATTTTATGTGATGTATGTATGTGCCATCATGTGCACTCAGTACTGAAGGCACATACTAGGAATTTGTGAGTGTTTGTGTGGGATTATTATTTGGACCTATATTCAATATTTTTCCCTTTTGTATTATCAAACATTTCTGGCAGCACACAATCTTTTAAACTTAAATATATCTCGGTGGGTTCTGTCTAAATCGTGTTAAACTATTGGAATTTATTTACAAGATATATTTGCAACTGCACATTGGTGCCTCACATTTTGACTACATAAGCTGAAAACTGCATAAGGTTTAAAGATTGATTTTAGAGTGCTGCATTATTGCATGGTTACCATGTAGTGAGACATTTTCTTACTGGTAGTGAATGCTCCCCAGGACTCTTTTCTCTTAAACATAGTTCACTGCTCAGTGGCTACTGACCTTCTGGGTTTCATTACTTGCAGGTAGTTCCTTAATTTTTTGACTTTGTGAGATTAATTTAAAGATTGGAGGTTCAAATCTATTGCTGGACTGATATCTGGTATTCTAGCATAAATATGCCAATCTGCTTTTTCAAAACCGGATAATGTGCTCCATACTTGGTATACATAAGCATGTTTTATTAAATGCAATTAAAAAAGAGCTTTTGTATTCTTAAAAGTTTAAGTTAACCTTGGGCTTTAGTAACCTATAATCATGAGGTGATAGGGTCATTTGAGCCCAAACGTATCGTAAAGCACTTGGCTTATTCCCAAAAATGATGAGCTCTCATATTTACCCCAGTTGTGCTCAGTGTTTGTACTCTAATAAAATTAGCATCACTAAACTTACTGCTGACTTTCTCTTAAGTTTGAATATTTAGGGGAACGGTTGCCTTTGCATCAAAAAATTCTATCCATAATGAAAGCTGTGTTGTAGCAATGTGTGTCCACTCAGAGCCTAGTGATTAAACACAGCTTTTGAAAACCATTCAATTATATATATTGCTGGGAATTACGTTAAAGGGGACACTCCACTGCCCAAAAAAAGTAAAATTGCTGTTTAGTAGATAAACCGCAGTAAAATAAAATGCATGCATGCAATTGTGCATTTTTCAGTGGGGATTACATATACAGATATAGGTAAAATGGTTTGCAACAACTGAAGATCTCTTTTCTGTAAGCATGCGCCAGCCGATACTTTCTGTGGCAGCCCTATCACATACTTCCCAATGCAGCTCAATGAGAGACAGGTGCTCTGAGCAATTACCTGGCTCTTGAGTTAAAGGGACACTCCAGGCACCCAGACCACTTCTGCTCATTGGAGTGGTCTGGGTGCCAACTCCCACTACCCTTAACCCTGCAAGTGTAATTATTGCAGTTTTTCATAAACTGCAATATTTACATTGCAGGGTTAACTCCACCTCTAGTGGCTGTCTATTAGACAGCCACTAGAGGTCACTTCCTTGTTTCTAGCACAGGTTTCCTGTGCTAGAGCGTCGCTGGACGTCCTCATGCTGTGTGAGGACCTCCAGCGTCGCTCAAAACCCCATAGGAAAGCATTGAAATGATTTTTCAATGCTTTCCTATGGGGAGCCGTAATGCGCATGCGCGGCATTTCCGCGCATGCGCATTAGGTCTCCTCGGCCGGTGAGTGAGATTAGTCTCGCCCACCGGCCGACGTAATCACTAGGAGGAGCGTCGCGGAGGCGGAGACAGCGGCGAGGGACATCGCCGCTGTCCCAGGTAAGTGACTGAAGGGGTTTTCACCCCTTCAGTAACCGGGGATTGGTGGGTGGGAGGGAGAGGGACCCTCCAGTGCCAGAAAAACGGATCGTTTTTCTGGCACTGGAGTTTCCCTTTAACTCTAACTAGGAAGAGCTGGGAAGAAGGGGGAAAAAGAAGGTTATCTTATATAAAAAAAAAAAAAACGCACACCGATTTTCTATTGAAATCTGCACATTTTGTAAAATGTAAAAAAATAGAATACACTCTTTACACATAAAACACTAAAGCAAGCTGTAGTTGTTTATCAATCTTTAGTGCCCCTTTAAGCTTAGATCATAAGGATTGGTTGCAATTACTACGGAAGATGGAATAACAATCAATGATTTCTCCACCAAACTCCAAACTTTCCTTTTACCTATCTCAAATCTAACTTGCCCTAACTCTGCAACCTCACTCTGCAACTCAACTCTCTCCTCTCAACTCGACATAATGGCACCTCCTACAATTAAACGCAGGAAGCGCCCCCATTTACAACCCTGGCACACCAAGCTGACCTGTTACCTCCAAAAATGTTCCAGAACTGCTGAAAGCTGCTGACTTCCTCCACTATAAATTTATGCTGCACTCCTACAGCCTGGCTCTTTCCGCTGCAAAAGTAAATTACTTTCCTCCATCTGTGTCACCCTCCAGGAACAATCCTTCAAGACGTTATTTTGCTGGTACACCACCCCGGTCAAGCAACTTCACATGAAACTAAGCCCCAACGACTCTTGTTGACATGGTTGTGGTGCAAAGGGTACATACATACACATGTGGTAGGAGTGCCCAATCGTCCGGAGCTTCTGGACCCGGGTGGTAGACCTGAGCTTCAATACTACAAAGACACCTGGGCATGGCGTGTCTTCTATCTAGGCCCACAGAGGGATTGTCCCGTCACAACCAGAAACTGCTTAACATGCTATATTTGGCGGCCCGAAGGGCATTGGCTCAGAAATGGCCCTGCCCAGAGCCCCCTCCCCTGTCCATGGTCATTACAAAGATTAAAGATAACCACCTTATGGCCAAGCTGACCTCATAGGTGCGGAACACCACAAAGACCTTTCAAAAGGTGTGGCACCTGTGGGAGCAGTACACTGACGAGACAGGGGTATAAACTGACCGGTCCCTGGGGAATGAGACGGAGGGCGGGGATGTGGGACCACGCGGGGTGGAGGGGGATCCCGGTTGCCTCTGGCCTCCCCCTCTCAGTACATGTTTTTAACCTACTCTAAAGACAGATGATACATATAATCACCATTCCATAACATGTCTTTTAACCCCTTACTGCAAAAAACAGTTCTCCGTGAAGACAGAACCTGTGTTTGCACGGGCCTCTGTACAGCAGCCATACCACAGCGAACACCACTGCATGGCTGTGGGCACCCGTCCCCGAATCGGACAGACAGCCTCTTGAAGGGCGAGAGAAGTGACGGACGCGGGATGCGTGCTGACTGAAATGCTTAGATTCCCTACAAAACTCACACGCAAATTGTACCAATCTCAACACTTCTTTGTGCCTCCTTTTCCTTTGATATTGTTTATGTAATTGTTTACGTTAAATGAAGTTACTTATAGTGCTACAAAACCCTTGATGGATTGCGACCAGGTCAAACACCAATGTACAATTTACTGCAAGTATTAACGATATATCCTTTGCTACAAGAAATGTGATTGCTTTTGCACAAGCTACCATTGATGCATCGCAACTTCTATCATTGCAAAATAAAGTATAAAAATAATTTAACACCCTCATAAGTACATTGTACCATCAATCCAAACATCTATTTCACACTTTTGATGCTCTTATACTCCCTTTTACGCCCCCTCCTTCTACCACTTTGTCCGCCACAAACTTTGCATTTCACTTTACTGAGAAGATCTCTACGATCAGAGAAGAGCGCTAATTTCTCTCCTTCCCTTACCAATAAATCACCCAACCCCACTCCCTCCACCATTCTACACGCATTTGTACTTGCTACAGCAGAAGTTTCTGCTTTGCTCCGGTCCTCCTGCCCCACCACCTGTTCCCTCGATCCTATTCCCTTATATCTCATCCGCACTTGGTCTCCCTCTCTTGCTCTTCTTTTCACTGAAATTTTTAATCTCTCCCTTTCCTCTGGCACATTTCCCTCACCCTTCAAACATGGAACTGTAACCCCAATTCTGAAAAATCCCAGCCTTGACCCAAACTCCCCATCCAACTACCGCCCTATCTCACTACTGCCATTTGCCTCCAAGATCCTCAAGAGAGTTGTGTACACCTGACTGACTGACTGACTGACTTTCTCGAATCCAACTCTCTGCTTGACCCCCTTCAGTCTGGATTCTGCGCTGGTCATTCTGTGGAAACGGCTGTTACCAAAGTATCCAACGATTTAATTGCTGCTAAATCTCGCAGCCTTTACTCTATCCTAATTCTCCTTGATCTTTGTTTCCTTTGACACTGTTGATCAACAGCATCTTCACATTCTTCGTAATTTTGGTCTACGGGATACTGCTCTCTCCTTGTGCTCCTCCCACCTCTCCCAGCGCTCTTGCAGTGTTTCTTTCTCTGACTCTGCCTCTCCCCCCCCCACCCCCAACCACTCTCTGTTAGCGTCCCCCAAAGTCTCCTACTGTTATCTCTCTATACTGCCTCCCTTGGTAAACTCATCAGCTCCTTTGGCTTCCATTATCATTTCTATGCAGATGACACGCAAATCGACCTGTCCTCTCCTGATCTCTCTCTGCCCATCTTGACTCGTGTCTCTGACTGACTGCCTCTCTGCTATTTCCAACTGGATGGATGCTCGCTTCCTTAAACTCAACCTGTCCAAAACAGAACTTCTGGTCTTTCCTCCCTCAAGTGTTACCACTCCCGTGTCTGTCTCCCTCCAAGCCAACGGCGCTACCATCACCTCTACCTTGCATGCTCGCTGCTTGGGTGTTCTTTTTGACTCCAACCTATCCTTCACCCCTCATGTCCAATCAATTGCCAAATCCTGTCGCTTCCATTTCAAACACAGTGCGCATCCGCCCCTATTTAATGCCGGATGCGGCTAAGGTACTGGTCCATGCTGCTGTTCTATCTCGCCTTGACTACTGCAATCCCCTTCTCAGTGGTCTTACGTGTTCCCAGATTGCACCGCTGCAATCTATAATGAATGCGGCGGCGAGGCTCATTTTCTTGTCCGCTCCCACCTCCCACGCCTTCCCACTCTGTCAGTCCCTGCATTGGCTTCCAGTTAGATATAGGGCTAAATTTAAAATCCTGGTACTTGCTTACAAGTCCCTACATAATGCTGCTCCAACCTACCTATACACAAGTATGCCCCGTTGAGGCACCTGCGGTCTGCCAAAGAACTACGTCTATCCTCTGTCCGTACTCCCACCTCTTATGCTCGCCTACAAGATTTATCCAGGGCTGCACCTCTTCTGTGGAACTCGCTTCCCTTTTCCGTAAGACTTTCACCCAGTCTCCACTCATTCAAACAATCATTGAAAACACACTTCAAGAAAGCATATCAATTAAACTGTAAGCAGTTTTTTTTCCCTCACTCCCCATGACTCTTCTCCTGCAATTGTCAAAAATTACCGACTTAGCCCTCAGTGAATACTTTTCTAACAACCTACTTCGTACCCCTACTTTTACCCTTTTATGTCACTATTCCCCACTCGCTCTAGAATGTAAGCTCATTGAGCAGGGCCCTCCACCTCTCTGTTCCTGTATGTCCAGTTGTCAGGTTACAATTACATGTCTGTTAGTCCACCCATTGTACAGCGCTACGGAATCTGATGGCGCTATATAAATAATAACATGATAATAATAATAATAATACTATGGGTGCACTTGCATGATTTCTTGTCTTTCTGGGTCGGACTAAATAGGTAAAGTTGCATTTCTTATGCTATAAAAAGAAATACCCCTCTCTCTTATTAGAGATATCTTTCCCAGCAGCTCAAGGAAGCAAGGTGAAAGATCAGTGTAGGACCCGTCTAGGGAGGGTCTGCCTTGACATTGGCAGGAGGGCATTCCCTCCAATGGCCATTGGAATAACTAAATGATGTCCATTTGTTTAAATATACATTTAGGAGAGAGCACAGGTAACTTTTTGCTGTATGTATTGGGGCTTATGTGTACTGTGGTCGTTGCTGACGCCCAGGAGTGATGGGAGTGAGCGCAGGACTTGTTTTTTTGCAATGTTGTATCTGTCTTATGATCAATACAAATGTGGCGCTCTCTCTATCAAGAGATGAAAGCAGTCTTGTCACACATAGACCCTAAGGTGACTGATTTTGAGTTCCAATGAGCTAGGCCCACAGGCTTAGGGAATGCTTTTGAAGAACTCTTCTTAAAAGAACTCCAAAAACATGTTAAAATTTTCTCTATTTTCAATAAAGCACAGACCTGTGTTAAGAGTAAAATAACAGACTATAAACCATATTTTATATGGTTAGCATTTACATTTAGCTAAACAGCAGAGTTTGCAAAAAATGGTTTGAAAAACAACTCCGCCACACCTGACTACTTTGTTGTCTTGACCTGCTAGTTTGTCTCTAAATGTACCCCAAATGTATTTGCCCCATATCTTGCCTTCAAGTTTACCTTCTGCTTAGTTGCTAATCTCCTGAAAAACTAAATAATGAATCATGGTTTTAGTCATGTACACCTATATTCGTAATTAACCATTAGCATAATAACTAATAAAATTATTTTTAAAAATAATAAACAAGAACACTATTTTACATACAGACATGCTGTCCGTGTGAACCAATTCCTTCTCCCAGCTAGCTGCCTATCAAAGCTCATCCCGACCCGTCCTGCTCAGGTACAGGTGTATGTTGGCCAACAGGTGAATCAGAAATACCCCCTGGTAGGAATTTGGTTCTACAATTATGGTGTCAGAAATTAGATGGACACCTGCAGTAACTGGAAAGTATAGGAATGTTGCTTTAAAAATTCTTGTACTAATCCTGTTCATGTCCATAATTTGTGGGACTATCGGATATCCCTGTATACAATAAAAGTGGTGTTGTGGTCATCAGTGGAATATTTTTCATTTTGGCCTCTGTTGGAAAAGGGTTCCAGTAGCCTGAAGGCTGGTGGTAACCAGTTCCAGTATCAAGGGGACATCCCAGGGAGGCTAGGTTCCCCCTTGCAACCTCCCCCTCCCCCCCAAAAAAAAAAACGCACACCAAAAAACACAGGGACAATGCCCCCATAATCAGAGTTAAGTTTCAGAGAAATGTGCAGGCGACTTGTTCTGCTCAGACCTAGGTGTATGTTGGCCAACAGGTGAATCAGAAGTACCCTCTAGTAGGCATTTGAATCTACAACCTGCTTAGGAAGGTTTTTAGACCATCATCCCACATGGAATGTTTTTGGTAGGGCAGGTAGACCATGGGTCATCCCTCCTCCTCAAGCGAGAATGTCAAAAAGCCCAAAACGATGGAGGTTTTCTTAACAACAAAATTTTTTAGTCAAGAAAAAAAAAAAAAAAAAAAGACTGGATATTTCAGGCCAGTAATCAAGCTCCGAGCACTAAACATCTTTGTCAGATACCACACATTCAAGATGGAAGGAATTCATTTTCTCAGACCTCATCTTCAATATTGGGAACAGAAAAGAATGTGTTCTTTAGCTAATGTGCATCAACCGCCTTGGCAGTGCCCACTCAAAACTACTCTCCAAAATCACCAAGGACATCAACCATTTCTACTTCAAAAGGAATATCACTCTCCACACAGAATATCTACCATAAGTGATGAACCTAGTAGTGGACTGGTTCTCTGGAGAGATGCCAGTGACTGCTGGATCAATCCATCTTCAAAAGGCTTGTCACAAATTATTGTGTCCTAGTTATCAAAAACTGGGCAAAGACCCACTTGTATGCACCTCATTAATGGAATTCAATTGGTTCGCCCTTCTGGGACAAAAACTCCAGGGACAAAAACTTTTTTTTTTGCAGACATGGCCAGAGTATAAACACCTCTCACTCCGCCAGCTCTCTACTAAGCTCCGCCAGTCACTGTGGCTTTATTGGCACATTAGGTTCGATGGCAGCTATAAACCCCATTTTTGGAGCGCATTTTGTATGAGGGGCTGCTGTCTCCTCCGTGTTTTCCTCAGGAAGAGACTACGTTTTTTTTTTTTTTGTTTTTGTTTGTTTTTTTCGGCCAGCTCCTCATGCTGCTTTCTCTCTCTCGGCGGAGCGCTAAAAATGCAAATATGAGCCTCCTGTCAGATCATAAAATTGTAAATTATTCCAGTTTTACTGACAATCTTAATTTTAATAATAACCAAAGGTGAACATTTCCGACCCATTTTAGCTTTCCTCCCTACTCATACTTAGAATGTAACTCCCCCCCCCCCCCATTATTGCCTATTATGCATTGTCAATTTCTTTGCATTGTTTGTCTTTTTCTTGCAGGTATTCATATACTGGTTATGATATGTATATTTAGTATTCATTTTTACACTTATTGTTATGTATTCACATACTATTTGCATAGTTTGCAAATAGTTTATTTTAATTCATAAAACCTCAATGAAAGAGTAGACATCTCTAACAAGTTTAGCATGCAAAAACTAGCATGCATAAACTAAAAAGGTTGCTTACTAGGAAGGGCAGAAATCTGCAGTCAATGAGTGTTTTGTAAATCATGGCTAGCATGACAAGCTTGTGACACTAACAGAAAGCTTACAGAGCTGATTCATACAGAGTTACATCAAGCTATACAGTAATTACCCATTTACAAGATTGGTTAACAGTACTAAAATGTTTAGTCTCTAAAATGTTGTCATAATTTTAGGAAAATTAGCTTGAGAGTTTCCTAACTTAACAGTAGCCCAGGATTTATTTGTTTGTTTATTTAGGTCTATATGTAAACATCTCCAAAAAAGTAAAAACATTTTTTTTTTTTTACTATTTTATATACTGTTACCTTTAAGATTGAAAAGATTAGGAAAAAAAATTTATATATATATATATATATATATATATATATATATATATACACACACACACACACACACTTTAAACTTGTATGAACGATTTCAGACCCTGCCTTATGCAGTTGTGATTGACAATTCACAAAAGTAGCTCAAGTGAGAAGCGGGGGTGGGATTCTATCAACTTGGGTGTGGTGTTCCCCTAATTTGTGTTAGAGAATAAATTGTCATCTGACAAACTCCTGTATAAAGTGAAATTAGCCCATAGGCACAACATGATTGAGGATAAAAAGGTAAGATGACCACACATGCATTCATAAGTGACGCATAGAAAAGATGGATTCCGCAATGTAACTGTTCTTAATAAGGCCCTTTATAAATTACCCATTTGCCTAGAAAAATGTGAGCTATGACTTCATTGTCGGTAGGTTACACACAAATCAGAAATGCTTTATAATAACTAAACTGATATGCTCTTGGAAACTTTTTTAAAACTCAGTGAAGCAAATGCTACAATTATTCAAGATCTTAAAGTGAAGTGGCATCCCTCAGACCTACTCAAGTGACTGCTTACCCTACTGACCACTGGGGAGCCCTTTCATGCAGTTTTGGAGCCACACTCTTGTAGCCGGACAAACCTACGGAGACCTACTCATTTGGTACGCTGCGTGGAGGACCGCTGGGGGTAAGCCATCAAGCACTCCTAATACTAATGGGATTGCCTGATCGGCCCTTTACGAAACAATGGAAGGCCAAATTCTTAGCCAACTTTGACGAGATCTGCAGCATTCTGGCTCCGGGTTGAATCCTGTACAAGTCTGCTGCAACCCCTAACCCCTCCTGATATACAGGTGCTTGCAGCAGATTACCTTGAAGCCTGTCTTGCCTCCGAGCCAGTCACCCGTTTGGCGCAATGCCCCCACTCACCAGCAACTCTTGCTGCACAGATGAGCAAAGCGGTTGTCCCAAACACTCGCCCTTCTTCTGAGCTGGGTGCCCATCTGAAAGGTCACTCTCCACTGCCGTCCATGCACCTAGGGAGACAACCAAATTCCAGAGAACCGTGGGACCATGACCCTGATGAGAGGGGAGGGGATCAATGGACACAATGCAATGGCTCCTATTAAGGCCTCAGGCCTGCAGTACTATCGCAGCGTGGACCTACATGCTATCAGGCTGAAGAATATACTAAGCAGGTTGCATTACCTTTAAACGTGGAGGGGTGGACAAAGCACTGGAGTGAACCCGGGCTAAACCATAAAATCTGGCATTGCGTGTGGATGATTCCTGAATAATATCAAATTTTCTATCAAAGTCTCATTTCTAAGGCTTAGCTTTAACTTGGTCCATTTATGCTGTTTTACTTCCATTTTAGTCTTATTATTGTTTTGCTACAAGCCTGACAGTTAGTACTCAAAATAGCCATGTGGTATAGTGCTCTGAATATAAGACTCTTTCAGTCATTTCTGATGGCCAATGTACCAAAGTCAGAGCAACCTTGATTCCTACCTGGTGGTCTTCTCCAAGACTGGTTCCCATCCTTAGACCTAGCATGTTCTACCATATTATTTTTCTTAAATTGTCAGTTACTTAGCCTAATTTAATTTACTGCTTATACTTGCATATGTACTGACATATTGTGCACGACCATGTTTATTATACAGAAATTGAGCAGTTTTATTGCTCTCCAATAACACCCACCTCCAGTCAGTCCTTTGCGATTTGCCCTGCATGGGAAAATTTCCCTAAGCAGGGTAAGCCTCCTCAGGAACACCAGCATCTGAATGGTGTAATGTCAGTCACTCCACTCGATACATCCTAGCCAGCTTTAGCAGCTCCAGCTAAAGCGTTTTCATAGCAACTGCAGGACATGCTGAGAAGTAGGAAAAACTACTAGCACAATATATATATGAGATTTTGTGCTCTATTCAAAGACTAATAGTCTATTCCAGCTTGTCCTGCTAAAAAAAAATATCTCTTTTGGACCAGCCTGGTAAGACTTGTGCATTCTTGAAGGAACACTCCAACATGACTCTAGCCCTCATAACATCGGAAATTACACTCTGGACCCATCTCCGTTGCCCTAGCCAAACGTTACCAATCAGTGTGGCAGCCATGATGAGGACCGAAGACAAGACAGGTGCCCATGGGCCAAACCTCTGGAATGAACCTTCAAAAACTGTTTAACCTTGCAAAATAAGAAGGCTCTACAACTATGTCATTGTGATGAAGTTATAGGGAGTGGAGTAGCCCATCAATATGTGATCTGTCGCAGCTAATGGAATTCGCCAATGTCCTTGTTTCGTTGCAGTTAGAGAGATTCCCACAAGTTTGGGTCTTTGTGCCAGTTTACTTCCCTGATCATATCACAGGGCCCTGCTTCACTGGGCAGTATGTGTGGTATTAAAACATGACAAGGCAATCTAGACCAGGTCGCCTTTTAACATTATTCAATAAACTTTTTTGTCAATTTAAGTCCGGTGAGCAGCCATTCCTTTCTGAAAACTGTGTCTATTGGAGCTCTGGCATCTGCACCCGGCATTTGAGTCGCCTAAGCGTGGGTGCAAGGGTTTTTTTTTTCGTGTATATATATCACAAAAGTGAGTACACCCCTCACATTTTAGGGGTGTACTCACTTTTGTTGCCAATGGTTTAGATATTCATTGCTGTGTGTTGAGTTATTTCGAGGGGGCAGCAAATTTACACTGTTATACAGGCTGTAAACTTACTACTTTACATTGTAACAGTGTGTCATTTCTTCAGTGTCACATGAAAAGATATAATAAAATATTTACAAAAATGTGTGAGGGGTGTACTCACTTGTGAGATACTGTGTGTGTATATGTATGTGTGTATGTATGTGTCCGAAAAAAACCTTGCGCCCACGCTTAGGCAACTCAAATGCCAGGTGCAGATGCCAGAGCTCAAGATACAGTACATGCTGCATCTTGTTCAGGGATTCAGATGTTGCACTTAAGATGTTACGGACTACATCTCCTTGAATGATTTTATAGAGATAATGCTGTCAAAGCTTCAGAGGAGATGTAGTCCACAACATTTCAAGTGCCGAAGGTTGCCTACCCCCCTCCCCCCGTCTAGTTGGTTTAGTTGTTTGTGTACTCTGTTAGACCATAATTAAGAGGTCAGAGTTTGAGTTCCTATGAATTCTGGCATCTTAACTGCATTAGTCTATCTTCATAACCTTTATCTAAATGATGACTTGATTCCTATTAATGTACTGCTTAGTTACAATATCACACACAGCAATTCCTTCAAATGCACAAACCTGATTGGGCGATAGTAACCAGTTGGGCAGTCAGATTCTTTAGCATTATAGTTCTTATAGGGAAGCACTATAGTTCTCTCAAAGAGGCGTTTCCATCCTGTTTTTATTATAGTGTATTCTTATGAAATCTGCAATTGAACTTCAACAAGCTGAAGTGCTTTAAAGGTGTGGAGAGAATCTTTAATGGACGTGAGTGCTTTCTCTCTGGTACTGTGAATCCCTATTAGGATTAGAAGAGACAGTCATGTTCTTAGTTTTTATGCTGAACGTTTTTTCATTGTACTTGTGTACTGGCAAAAAAAGTTATTTATAGTTCACATTTTTTTTTAACATATCTATAACTTGTAAGTTTAATTTGTAACAAAAATGAAAATAATTTTAAAAGTAAACTGATTTTATTATTTACCAAATAAGCTGAACTTTTGAGTACAAAATGCATTTCATGTTCCCAATATAACAAAAAATGCACTCTACATCCCCTCCCACAATGGTTTCAAAATGTCTGGAAAGGTTTCATATTGACTCCCACAGCCTATTGAGAGGCTTAACACATCTGCAAATATTACACTAACATTAATGTGATACTGCACAGCCATTTACATGTGTATCACAGGTGTATTTCACATTACCTTACCACGTTAAAAGGTTTCTTGGGGTATTTAAAACATGACAAGGCAATTTAGGCATTAAGTGATTGTCTTCGGTTTTTAATGTACTCTCATTTGTTTGCCTATCTACACCAAAAAGTAAAACTTAATGATAAACTTTCACCCCATGCTTCCATTCAATTTCTTGCATGGAATAGCCTTCATTTCTCAAACAAGAATACTCACAAGTTTCAGAAGAAAGTTATTTGTTTTGGGTCAACTGTTTCAGATACTCAAGTAAGTAGTCTAATAATGGCCAATTTAATTATTTATTCCGCACTATAATTTTTAGCTGTACTCCTATCATGTACTCTGTTAGCAGCCGGGCAAAACGTTTACCCCGGTGACGATTTGTCAATTCTCCATGGATCCGAGCATTATTTTGCCAACGTTTGAGCTTGGATCAGAGCTATCCAGGGAGATATAATGTGTTGGGTTTCCTGTTGATTTTACTTTGTTTTTCGGGTGCTTTTGTGTTGGGCTCTCTGAATCCGGGAGATAATTAGTTTAGCGAGCAGCAACTCCATTATCTCCCAGACAGAGGTACCAGGGCGGGATCATTGTACTGTTAAATAGGGACACCATGGTGGGGGTCCATGTATATAAGACTGTGCTTGTGCCAATAAAATCCGATGTTCTCCCAACCTTAAATAACCACTATAGTGCCAGGAAAACAAACTAGTTTTTCTGGCACTATATAGTCCTTAGGGCCCCCCTCCCACTGGGCTGAATGGGTTAAAACCCCTTCAGCCACATGCCTTAATCCAGCGCCGGGCTCCCTTGGCGCTGGTGACCTCTCAGACGTCAGCTTCCAAGTGGATCCGAAATGCGCATGCGTGGCCAGAGCCGTGCACGCTTTCAAACCGCCCATAGGAAAGCATTACTCCATGCTTTCCTATGGACGTTCTGCGTGCTCAATGCGATTTTCGCATTGAGCGTCGCGGAAGCGCCTCTAGCGGCTGTCAGGAAGACAGCCACTAGAGGCTGGATTAACCCTCAATGTAAACACAGCAATAACTGTAGACCGAGACTGATCCCGCCCACCGGCCGAGGAGACCTAATGCGCATGCGCAGCAATGCCGCGCATGCGCATTAATGCTCCGCATAGGAAAGCATTGAAAAAGATTTTCAATGCTTTCCTATGAGGAAATGAGCGACGCTGGAGGTCCTCACACAGTGTGAGGACGTCCAGCGACGCTCTAGCAAAGAAAATATTTGCTATGATTCAGGAAGTGACCCTAGTGGCTGTCTAGTAGACAGCCACTAGAGGTGGAGTTAACCCTGCAATGTAATTATTGCAGTTAATAAAAAACTGCAATAATTACACTTGCAGGGTTAAGAGTAGTGGGAGTTGGTACCCAGACCACTCCAATGAGCAGAAGTGGTCTGGGTGCCTGGAGTGTCCCTTTAAATCTACCTCTCTTATAATATTGTAAAGCGCTACGGAATGTGTTTCCGCTATATAAATGCTGATAATAATAATTACCAAACTCTTCTATTTGGCACACTTCCACATGTGGCAGTCCTAATGCTCTTATCACAAGTAAGAACTAACCAGTTTAATATCTTGGCTTGAATAAATCAAAGTTTTCAACCACCGTTTTATGACCTGGGGGAAAGTTTTACTCAATCGTTTGCAAACTATACATTTCTTTCAGTCCGTGCAACAATCTGTTTTAATGCAAGTATAACATAACATAGTATAAGTGTTTTAATAGAAGCATGAGTTTAAAGGCTGAAACATCCCTATGAGAATGTAACTTTAGTTTTACCAAACATTAAATGCTTGCAGTGAGAACAAACATTTAAATACAATTAACATTTTTTCCCCCACAAATAATAAAAAATAATAATAATTTGCAAATGCTTGAAAATGTCTTAAAGCTTCAATTTTTTGTGTGTGTATATATGTATGCATGTATATATGTGTGTATATATGTCATTTCATTCTATTCTCCATGCATGGTGTACTGCATTTTAGAGAGAAAGCAGCAATAAACAGGTAGATCATTTTTCCTACACATCAGAAGTGAAAAACACTTCCACCTCTATTTTGGTGTGGTGGCTTGGCAAATAAATGTTCAGAAAAGCTGTCTGGATCATATATACCTAAAAATGTAACACATCCTGCTTTACGCAGTTTGCGTTCATGTGAATGAATATACTTTAGCGAATACATTTTCCTTAAACCATTGTGTGCTACTGTTGCCAAAAATGCAATGTCAATGACTGATTTCATTGTGTACTGTCTTTTGTCAGATTATCATTCAGTAATATGGAGATAAAGATTTACACTCCAGTTGTCTCAGTATTTTATTAAACATTGTTAATTTATTTTTAAAATCTATACATTTTCAATTAAACCGATGTAAAACAAAAAGGTAACAGAGTAAAATAAGCCATGCAAACCTAAAAGTAATCACCCTCATTCTTGCATTATGCTTTGCAGCACTTACGCAAGACCAATTTTACTTTGTGTTTTGTGCAAGGCGATGCCAAATGCTGTTGCTTATGCTAGTACCTATGTTTGAGTTACCCTGATTAGTTTGTGAACAGACCTTAAATCCAACGTTGTGTTGCTTTATTTTTTTTAAAAAATGTCAAATACTTTATTTATGATTGAAGCGCTTGACATATACATAGTGAACAGTATACATTGCCACAGTTATGCTATTACAGCCAGATTTCTTGGTATTGATACATTCCACGGTCTATCTCAGTCATAAGTGGCCTATTGTTCTGGTTTGTCAAGATACCTTCGTTTTGCTTTTTATTTTTATGTAATGTAATATACAACTATAACGATAGTAAGTAAGTAACCAAACTTCTCAACAGTGCTTATAGAAGCCAATGTATCAGTGTACCTTTCCGGTAGGGCTCACGGCACCTGTCTCCTCTACGGTTGCCGCTGAGTTGGGATAGGTCCCGCCCAATATTTATTCATGACGTTTGGAATTGACTATCGGGTCAAGTTTCCTAACGGAAAAGCAACAGAGAGAGAGAGAAAGAAAAGGATATGAATAAAAATAGATAAGTGTTAGAGGGGGTTCATCAGGCTGGAGTATGTCGGCACCATGGTGTGTTATGTATGGTCCCATGTTAATTGGGACTTTATCGGGGCCTATCTTAGTGGGTTGGGGTGAGGTCGTCGCACCCTATCTGTGCTGATGCTCACTTAGGTTAGATCGCTAGAAGTCCAGGGTTCCCATATTTTCTCAAATCGTGACATAGACCCTCGAACCCTAGCTGTTAAGCTGTCCATAAGGTATACATATTTTATGTTTGACAGAACGGTTCTCACAGGGGGTACTTCTACTTGTGTTTGCTTTATAATCGTATTGCGTTTTGAATGCTTATGAATAAAAAATAAGTTATTCCTTTATTCTATGGACATATTTTATTCCTGCGTTGGAATTACTTGGCCGGGAAAAAGTAGACGCCATGATGCACTGTATGCAGTGTTGTACATAGAATCCTGTTCTTTCCATTTAAATGCTCTTTTGCTTGCTTTAGGACTAGTAATGTTGATGACTAATGCAAAGTTTTATTTATATTCAGGTGACTTGTCAACTTTTAATAGTATTGTACGCTATGAATAGGTAATACGTAATACAGCTTAATTTGTTAACTTATAAATTCTCAATGCCATTTAAAGATTTGTCATTTATTTCATCGTCGGTGACTTAAACAATATATTTCCTTGAACCTATATATAAAAAGCACTGCTCTCAGGCTTACATCAGAGTTAAAGGGACATTATAATCACCAGAAAATCTACAGCTCAATGTAGTTGTTCTGGTGAGTATAGTCTGTTTCTGCAGGTTTTTTTTTTATTTTTTATGTTAACACTGTTTTTTCGGAGAAAAGGCAGTGTTTACATTACAGCCTTGGGACACCTCCAGTCGCCACTCCTCAGACGGCCACTAGAGGTGCTTCCTGGGGCAGTACTGCACACGTCGCAGCACTGACATTCAGTGTCTCCATCCTCTGCATGGAGACACTGAACTTTCCTCGTAAAGATGCATTGATACAAAGCATCTCTATGAGGAGATGCTGATTAGCCGGTGTGGCGCACAGCGCCGCCTCATTAGCCGAGATCGTCCAAATTGACCATCTTGGTCGATTGTGATTGGCTGAGATCATCACTTCTGATGATGTCAGCCAAGGAGACAGATCAGGGTAAGCGCCAGCAGACTGGAATCAAGGTAAGCTTTTACTATATTTAAAGGACCACCATAGGCACCCAGACCACTTCAGCTCAATGAAGTGGTCCGGGTGCCAGGTCCATCTAGGGTTAACCCTGTAGCTGTAAACATAGCAGTTTCAGAGAAACTGCTATGTTTAGAATAGGGTTAATCCAGCCTCTAGTGGCTGTCTCAAATCACAGTGAGAAGACGCTGCCGTCCATAGGAAAACGTTGACAAATGCTTTCCTATGGACTGATTGAATGCACGCGCGGCTCTTGCCACGCATGCGCATTCAGTGCTGACGTCGGAAGAGGGAGGAGAGTTCCCCAGCACAGAGGGAGCCCGGTGCTGGAGAAGGGTAAGTGTTTAACCCCTCTTGAGCCTGGCGGGAGGGGGGGGACCCTGAGGGTGGGGGGGACCTAAAGACCCTATAGTGCCAGGAAAACGAATTTGTTTTCATGGCACTATAGTGGTCCTTTAAGGAGGCAAGGGGGACCAGAGGGGCTAGATAGTGTTTTTTACACTTAAGGGTGAGAAATACATGTTTTTGATCCTGACACTGTCAAGTTAATTTAAGAATAAATAAAAATATGCACTTGTTACCTGAAGGGGTTAAACTGTTAATGAAAGGATAAGCATCCAAAGTTCTCAAGCCAGTGCCAGATCATTCTTCCCCTGCATATTTGCTCAATGTCTGATGCTTCAATCAGATTGCCTGGGACAGGACTACCACTCATAGGCTGATAGTGTCAGCTGACATTATCAGTAGCCACCAGTTGATCAAATAATGAAAAAGGTACATACCCTCCACTATTTTTTTTTTTCTCAATTGGGATCTCTTGATGCCCATCTGCAGTGCCCTGTCCAAGCTTTTATGACTGAAGTCCCTGACATTGATCAGCAGTGCAGGGCAAAGTTATCAGGTGCTGACTTAAAAAACTTTGGATTTAAACTGTTAACAGTTTAAGCTTCCTGCGTAATATAGAGCCCATAGCTTCATTGTGAAGTGTCCCTTTAAACCACAGGGGCTGGGGGTAGAGGACACACAAACACACACACACACACACAAATCTGAATCCCATACTCATGAGTTTAACAGTTTTCTTATTCTTTGTTTTGATGACTCCAAGTCTATGTATGGGGAATGTGTGTAAGTCTGATTCATGAATTTCTGTGTGTCTTGATCACGGCAGTCAGAGCTCTTTTGTTGAAATTGGTTCATGGAGTTTATTTGCCTGCAAGCATTTGTGTATGTTTATACACTACCTTACTGTCTGCGTTGTTATTCTTCTTCATATTTACTGGGTGTATTTTTAGAAATTCTCAGTCAACATCGAATAAAGAGACATATTTATATTTTCTTACTCTTACTGTGCTTTGTTTATCAAAGGAACACTCCATTGATACAAATACCTGTATTTAAAGGAACAATAGAGCAGTAAGAAGTCAAATCTGTATTCCTACCCCCTATTAGTTTTCCCCTACCTTTGTAGGTGTACACTCCCCCCCACCTCCCCTCCTTCCCCCTTGCAAGGGATTTAAAGGGTAAGTTTATTTATTTTTTATTTTTTTATTTTTTAACCACACATTCTGTGGTGGAATGAAGTGCTTTGATTTTTGAGTATTTCTTTCAGAAATATTTGAGTACTAGAATTTGTGTCCTTGTAAATATTAAATGTTATTAATTATACATTATTAAATTTAACTTTTTACCACTAAAATATCACGGTCTTAATTATTACATGGAAGATAACTCCTGAATTAATGTTGCCAAATGTACATGTTCCCTAATTTTCAAGTCATCCGTCACTATATCACCAGGGGTCTATCCACTTAAGATGATTTGCTTTTGTAAATTGGTCCGACTGCATTTGGTGCAATTCTGCATTTGGCTTTTAAAATTCCTCAGGGGTTCATTGGACTCATTAATGCCCAATTGCCAAGAGCATTGAGCTGAATGGCTCTCTGCAGCAGTGAGAATGAATCTTAGCAGGACACATGCTGGTCACCTTTTAAAAGCTTGCTGCTGTGGGAGCTCAGGGCTACTGTTGGCTGATCTGTTTGTGCTGGGTGGGAAGATGACTTCTAAGGGAATGAACTTATCAAGTCAAATACCAGTAATGAGTGCTCAATTGTATTAACTGTTTGCGTGCCCAAAAAAACAGCAGCTCAGGGAAAAGCCAAAAATGCAATTACTGTTGTTTTACAGCTAAATACAGGAAGCATGCACTCCCATACTGCTGGCTGCATCTTGCACGTCAACCCTTAAGCCCTACTTCCAGAAAGTATGAATTATCTGCCTTTTAGTGCACAATTACTGCCTCTTTCACAATCTGCTGCTTTCTATTTATCTGCCACCAAGCAGGATGTGCCCAGAAAAGCTACATAGAGACTAAAACATAGCCCTCGTTCTGTTTGGCCTGGCTGACATCAAGCTAGAGAAGACTGGGAGCTTGAGCAGTGTGTAGTAGGGAGGAACCTTCAGATGCAAGTGCTTCAAACTGTTCCATTCTCTTGGTCTGTAAGTCAACTGAAATGTGGCTGGTGAATAATTGAATAAGTAACACTTTTTTTTTTTAATTATAGCCTAAATGTTGCTATCCAATAAGTCACAAGCCATTTGGTTGCAAGTCATTGTTTAGTGAATAAACCACCAGAGTCTTCTCCAAAACTCCCCTAATAACCTCACATGTGTAACAGTCATTGGCATCTTCCTAGAACAAAACACAATTACACAAATTAAATAATATCATACTCTATGCAGATGTTGTCATACATACGTTTCTCTTGGTACACTACAAGCTGTTAGTGTCTGCACTATATACGAAGAAAGCCTACAAAAAAGGCTTTATTACAGAGTATTATTCCCCACCCACTCTGTACCTCCCCTAGTAAAAAAAAAAAGTGTTAAAAAATGAAAACCAGCAGCTGCGGTTAGCCATAAATATAGTTGTAGTAAAAAACAACTGGGGGTCCCCAAGACTTCTGCATAATCAACCAGTTTCTGGATGCGTTCTCTTCCCTATATGCTCTCTCCTTACATTTTATTCTTAAAGGAAAACTGTCATTTATATTTATTTCTATTAAATTTTATAAATGTATACCTTTTCTTCACAGGATTGTTAACATTATCTTATTCCCTTACATTTAACGAATAAGAGCACAATTGTTAAAGGGACACTGTAGTCACCTGAACAACTTTAGCTTAATGAAGCAGTTTTGGTGTATAGAATATGCCCCTGCGGCCTCACTGCTCAATCCTCTGCCATTTAGGAATTAAATCCCTTTGTTTATGAACCCTAGTCACACCTCCTTGCATGTGACTTGCACAGCCTTCCATAAACACTTCCTGTAAAGAGAGCCCTATTTAGGCTTTCTTTATTGCAAGTTCTGTTTAATTAAGATTTTCTTATCCCCTGCTATGTTAATAGCTTGCTAGACCCTGCAAGAGCCTCCTGTATGTGATTAAAGTTCAGTTTAGAGATTGAAATACAATTATTTAAGGTAAATTACATCTGTTTGAAAGTGAAACCAGTTTTTTTTTCATGCAGGCTCTGGCAATCCTAGCCAGAGGAGGTGTGGCTAGGGCTGCATAAACAGAGACAAAGTGATTTAACTCCTAAATTACAGTGAATTGAGCAGTGAAATTGCAAGGGAATGATCTATACACTAAAACTGCTTTATTTAGCTAAAGTAATTTAGGTGACTATAGTGTTCCTTTAAGAAAATTAAATGTAGAATTCCTTCCACACTGATGTATTTACCTCTGTCCTGAAACTGAGTACCTCTCTTGGCTTCCTGACAATCATTGTTACAAACTCTGCACTGTGCACCTGTCAGTCAGCAATGTTTAGGTTTCTTCTCCAATGCAATGTGTGTCCTGAACTGAATTGTGATAAAGTTTTGCTAAACACTCTGGTCCATTACCACTATAGCCAGTTGTAGTGCTTATGGTATAAGTAGTCAAACCATTTCAGCACCAGCCTCTGCTTTAGATCTCTCCTTCACTTTAACCCTAGAATTTTTGCAGAGACAGACAGTGTTCACTACCAAAATTACACATGAGTCAACTACTCACCTTGGAAGCTGCCTTCACAAAGATGATTTTAGCCAACTAGATAAAAACAGAGACGCACAAAAGCCTCCCCCCTGGGCTAGATGATTGGGCCTTGTACATCCTACATCTGAAGGAGATGTAGAATTCTTTTAAACGATGGCTTACTTCCTGTCAGCTGTCAGTTGATTGCCAAATCAATGCTTAATCACCTGTTTTTGTTGTTGTTGAGGGGGAAACAAAGAGCATGTCATTTGACTATTTATCTCTTTCCTTACATCTCCTAAAATGCCATATGTCTCTGGTATGTAATATTTGTATTCATGCCACTAACGCAAGAACTACCATTTAAGTAAAGAATCATTTTTATTTGATTTTTTTTTTTTTGTTAATTTGCATTGGAAATTATCCTGTTTACATGCATTTAAACAATTCACAATTTCTCTTTAAATCTTCTTTTTCAACTATAGCTTTCTGCATAATGTAAAAGTAATTTGTTTCTCTGGGTATTAAAAAGGTACTTTAATACCCAAGTCTTTTTGATACAGATTAGGGAACAGCGCAAACTATTTTGTTTCCCTTCATTTTACCTGTTTAGCCAGATATGAGGATTTATTTACAGCATACGACCATATTGTGTTAAGCTCTCCGCTGGGTACTGTGGCGTAGTGGTGGGCTTATACACAAGTATGTCCGTCTAGGCCCCTACGCTCTGCCGATGACCTACGTCTATCCTCTGTTTGTACTTCCACCTCTGACTTCTCTAATGCTGCACCGTTCCTGTGGAACTCCCTTCCATTCTCCGTCAGACATTCACCCAGTCTCCATTCCTTCAAATAATCAATGAAAACTCACTTCTTTAGGAAGCTTAATTATCTCACCCATAGAGGCGTGGCGACTGCCCATAAACTACCCATAAACGCATGGAGACTGCCACAGCATTGGGGAAAAAAGGGGAGTTAAAAAACATTCCCATGCGATTGGAGGGGGCTGGTCACTTAAACTCATACACAGACACTGACAGACTAAGACACACAAAGACAGACAGACACACACTGACACAATAAAAAAAATGGAGAAGAGTCAGCGCTAATAAAAATAGAAGTGTAGTAGACAGCGGGCCAACAGAAGGTAACCCTCAAACCCTCTGAAGAGAAAACATTTGACACAAAAGATTACAGGAAAAGGGCTGTGCCAAGTGGATAAACAGTAAAAATAATACAATACTTTTGTATCTGCAGGTAAGACACTACAGTATATGAAGTCTCACTGAAATAGTGGGACTAGGGTTCTGGAGAAATCACAGAAAATTAAAATCTAAAATATTAAAGTCTCACTCAGAGATAAATGCCTTATACGGTGCTTGTTTTGGGTGTAGTGTCCTCAGTGCTATTAGTGGTCCAACCGTTCCGCTTGTATGTAAAACACAAGCGAGGAAAATAAACAAATAAACAAATATGTACAGTATATATGTATAATAGTTAAGTTGCACTCTCGGATTTCCATTAAAATATAACTTTTATTCCAATTACTAAAACAGATCAACGTTTCAGTCCATCTTGTGGACTTTCATCAGGATCCTGGATCCTGATGAAAGTCCACAAGAGTGCACGGTACAGTATATAATATATATATATATATATATATATATATATATATATATATATATGCACGCCTCGGTAAACGAAAAATTCAGTTTACAAATGGAAATCCATTGTAAAAAATGTCTCGGTTTAAAAATGTTGCCGCAATACGAAGCAAGTTTCACGGTTTATAGACGCGCCCCCCCCCCCCCGCATACTGGAGTCTGGGTAGCACGTGAGCGTGGAGGTGTTGGAGAGGTTTTTGCAGCAAGTTTTGGAGCCATTTGCAGCGGTTTTGGGACTTTTTGGTGCATTTCTCAAGAGGTGGAAAGGTAGGGAGCTGAGCTTAGTTGTTTGCATGCCTCTTACTGTGTGTTCTGCATTGTGGAGTGGTTTCCATGCAATCTCATGTGCTGTGCATGGCTTTCACTGTGGTTTCTTTGCCAGCTCATGTGCTGTGAATGCCTGTTATTTTGTGTTTTGCATTGTGGGGTGGTTTACAAGCCAGCTCATGTGGGTCTAAAGCATTTTTTTTAATTTTCTGCTCACTTGGCGACTGTGGTGTCATGGCATCCAAGAAAGCAGCGGAAGCTGGGAAGAGGAACGAGATGATTCTGCTTGAGGTCAAGAAAGAAATCATCAGGAAGCGTGAAGGAGGAATGCGATTGACTGACCTTGCCAAAGAGTATAGAAGGAGTGCATCCACAATCGCTACCATCCTAAAGATAACTGGGAGAGATGCAGCCAAGGGAGCCAGGGTCAGGGTCTCCAAGCAACGGCCACTTGTTCTGGAGGAGGTTGAAAAGTTGCTCCTGCTCTGGATTGAACAGAAGCACCGTGCATGGGACGCAGTGACTGAGGCAATCTGTGAAAAAGCCAAGGCCTTGCACGCTGAGCTCCTCAACCAGCAGCCAGCAGGAGGTGGTTCGAAAGGTTCAAGACCAGATCTGGCATCCACAGCGTGGTCACGCATGGAGAGGCAGCAGGTTCAAAAGTTGCTGCAGCTGAGGAATTTGCTACTGAGTTCCTGGAGGTCATGGTTTTAGAGGGCTATCTTCCTCAGCAGGTCTTAAACTGCGACGAGACTGGGCTCTTCTGGAAGAGGATGCCAAAGCCTACCTTCATCACTGAAGAGGAGACATCACTGCCTGGCCACAAGCCGATGAATCTGCGCCAACGCCAATGGTGACCTTAAGATTAAGCCCCTGCTTGTCTACCATCCAGAGAACCCACGGGTCTTCAAGAAACACAAGGTGAACAAGGCAGTTGAGCATTTTTGTGGTGGTCCAACCCAAAGGCTTGGGTCACACGCCTCTTGTTTGTGCAGTGGGTCAATGTGGTTTTTGGTCCTGCTGTTAAGCAGTACCATGTGGACGATAACCTGCCGCTCAAGGCCATGCTACTCATGGACAATGCTCCTGTTCATCCTCCAGGCCTTGAGGAAGACTTGCTGGAGGACTTTAACTTCATCAAGGTCATGTTCCTTCCACCTAACACCACCCCACTACTCCAGCCAATGGCCCAGCAGGTCATCTCCAATTTAAAAAAAACTCTACACAAGGGAGCTTTTCCGGCAATGCCTTGAGATGACCGGTCAATCAAGCTTCACCCTCCATAAATTTTGGAGAGAGCATTTTGACATCATGAGCGGTCTGTGGATTATCACCATTGCCTGTGCCCGGGTCAACCAGACAAACCTAAATTCTGCTTGGCGCAACCTATGGCCAGACTGTGGCCAGACTTCTGCACCTGCACCAGAGTCAACAGTGTCGGAGGAGATTGTTTCCTTGTGGATGACCATGGGCCTGGAGGTGACTAAGAAGGATGTCTGCGAGCTGGTGTAGGGACACGATCGTGACCTAACCACGAGGACCTGGTGGAATTGCAGAAGGAGGCGATGGAAGAGCAGATCTCATTTGAGGAGGAGGAAACGAGTGAGGAACAGCTCTCTTCCAGGGATCTCGAGGAAGCATGTCAAATGTGGGTAAACCTACAGACTTTTGTAAAGCAGCACCACCCAGATAAGGCTCTAGCCTAGAGACTTGTGAACAGTTTTGACACCGACACCATGTCCCCTTTCCGAGGGATGCTTAAAAAGCGCCAAAAGCAGCAGTCCATGGAAAGGTTCCTACAAAAACAGCCGAGACATGAAGAACCTGCTTGTGTTAGTGCTGCCCAGTTGCCCTCCTAATCTTCCAAAAAGTGTTTAAATTGTTTTGACGTTTTCCATGTTTTCCCTGTTGACGTGCGATTTATGTACAGTTGAACAAGTCTGCCATGTTTTAAAAGTTTTAGTTGGATGTTTGAAATGTTATTGCTTGATTTATCATGTCCCTGTACAGTATTTACACCACCAACACAACTGAAACAGACTTATTTTACACAAAACACCACGATCAGCACACTCTACAAACTGCCTCCAAAAACTTGCACAATACGCTTTCCAAGCATTTTTGTCCTCTGATATCGCAGTTGTAGAGACACCAGACACAAGTCACAAGTGCAAACATTGCAAGCGTGTCATTAAATCTGCTTGTGCTGTGCAGAACAAATACCGGGCCTTTTTTCTCATGTGAGAGCTTTTCAGCAGGGCTCTGCGCATAGTCCAACATGCTCACTTTAAAAAGGTGATGACAAAACACCCCCTCTCTGGCCCCGCCATCTTCTCACTAGTTCTCTGTGATATTAAAAAAATACCCAGGCTGACTCCCCCTCCCCACCCCTTGTTCGACACTGATTATTATATTATTTATAAAGCACCAAGAAATTCCATAGCGCTGTACAATAGGTGGACGAACAGACATGTCTTTGCAAGAGGACATGGACGCGCAGGAAAAGAAGTCATTGAGGCTCTGCTCAAACTAGCTTAGATTTAGAGGGAGTGGGGTAAAGTGGCACAAGTGGTAAGTATGTATTTTTAATGTGCAGGTAAAAGTAGGTTTCTAGAATAGTTTACAGTGAATGGTTTGTTTATTGGAGGACACAGTTGCAGAAAATGGAGCAGGGTGGGTTACCAAGGTGCAAGGAAGTAAAGCTGTTAACAGTTTAATTGGTATGCTTTTCTAAAGAAGTGTTTTTAATGATATTTTGAAGAAACGGAGACTGGGTGAGAGTCTAACGGAGCTGGGAAGGGAACAGCGCAGCCCTAAAAAAAGTCTTGAAGGCAGGCATTAGAGGTGCGAGTAGGAACAGAGAATAGATGCAGGTCTTCGGCAGAGCGTAGGGGCCTAGACAGGACATGTTTTTGAGTGAGGATAGGTAGTTAGGAGCAGCATTCTGAGATTTGTAAGCAAGAAAGTACACTTCTGCCTTCTCACGATATGACTTGTGGCAATGTGTCTCCATTGGAATTTGTTTTAAACAGCTCTGCACATGGACCATTTTATTATAAGAGTAGGATTAAAAATGGACAAATGCAGGGCCGGCCTTAGGGGTGTGCGAGCTGTGCGGCTGACACAGCTCACACATGGCCGGCTGGGAATAAATAAATAAAAATTGTGGTGGGGCTGAGCTTACCGTGCGACGGGGGCGGGGCTTACCGTGCGGCGGGGGCAGAGCTAAAAGCCCCGGAAAACTGCTGCAGGAAGGAGTCCCTGCTTCCCCACCAAACAGTCTCCAGGAGCTGCACTGCCTCCATAATGAACTCCACAGGTAACTGTGTGACTGTCTGCCTGTGTGACTGTCTGCCTGTGTGTCTGTGTGTGTATGATTGTCTGCCTGTGTGTATGACTGCCTGTGTCTGTGTGTATGACTGCCTGTGTCTGTGTGTGTGTGTGTGACTGTCTGCCTGTGTGTGTGTGTGTGTATGACTGTCTACCTCTGTGTGCATGACTGCCTGTGTGTGTGTGTGTGTGTGTGTGTGTGTATCACATACAACCAATACACGCATATCACACACTGTTAATACACCCATTACAAATATGACACACAGTCATCACACCTACTATCACATACACAGACAACACAAACATTACATCATACATGGATGGGGGGGGGGGGGGGGGGCGCTGTGAAGATTTTTTGCACAGGGCGTCTAAAGGCCTAAGGCCGACCCGGGTTCCATGGTGAACTAATATTCTTTGTACAGTGAAATCCCTTCTTAGAGCTAAGCCTATGGAATCTGCTTCTCTCTGCAGTTGCAGTCACCAAGAATTTAGGTCTGGCCCAAGTGCCTTTAATGTAGCACCGCCTCTCTTCCTATCCTTGTGCCAGACCACTGAGGTATGTAGGCAGTGGGACAATCTACAAATGTGAACGTTTCCCACAGTGGGAGGTATTAATAGAGAGCATATGAGTTATTCATGCATGCAGGATTCTCTTGCATATTCCACATATAAGTTTTCTGACCACTAACCACTGGCTTTAAACATAAGCAGAGAAGAATCCAGAATGTTCAGTTGTGCAACCTCTAAGTATAGGATTGAGAGAAATGGCATGGATGTTCCACAATTACAAATATGTTCCTAGCCTGCCTGGTTCTGTTTCTGTAGCTTAAATCATTTTGTGTGTGTATATATAGAATGTCTGCATGTGTTTAAGTTAGGATTTGGCATTTTTTTAAGCGATCAATACTGATCCAAGTTCTAGCAAGGCAATTACCACTTAAGCAATCCTTGTTTTAATTCACAGCCTACTTATGACAGTTATTGTGTGTGAACACTGGATTGTGTTTGTGTTAGGGTTCAATTTATGAGTGCAAGGGTGTATTTGTATGGAAGGTCTGTGTATTTGTGTGCAGGCTTAGAGTGTGCGAATGCAGGGGTGTTTGTACGAAGGGTCTGTGTGTTTGAATGCAAATACACTTTGCCAGAAGTGTGCAACTGTGAAAAGCCCAATTCCATAGAGCTAGAAAATAATCATAAGTGTTTGTATGTGTATAGCCAGGTGGCTTTATACATCTTCCAAGAAATTGGCACACAACTGGAGAACCGTATTTAAAATCTGGGGGGTTTGATTTTCTATAAGCAGCAATCAAAACAGACTTTCATCAAGGTAACCATATGATTAATGAACAAACAGACTGAGTAGGAAAGTGAAAGTAAGGATAAGATGATAGAGGATAGAGGCTTCAATGATGTGATAGGGCACCCGGTACACTGGGAGTAGTGTTCTAATGGCAGCTACACATTACATGTATGTTGTCTTTTTATATCTCCGTCATCTCTCGAATGGAATCTGACAAATTATACAGATGATGCTCAATGGCTATTGTCACTTTTACTACATAATGTATTGGTTTGCTCCTCTCCTTTTTGCCATAGACTCGAGCATCTTACTGCTACGTTTGGGACCTCTCTAATTTTTCTATTGGACGTGACCTTAACGTTCTCATATCTTATGCAATATTTGAACTGTGCTTTCCATTTTCATTAATTTGTTTTCTTTGACCGTCCTATTCCTAGCCCACCTGCCCAAACTGCAGAGATTGTAAAATTATGTTTGAATACACTTAATGTTTCTAACTATTGGCACCATTTGTGCCTTTTATGTTTTGTGTATTTCCGAATTTGTTGTTACTTATTTATGGTTATTTTAAAATAAGAACATTCTGAAGTGATTGTATTTTCTTTTCTATTATTATTTAGCAACTTTATTGCTTTTCTTGCACAATGTGGCGGAATTGGGTATTTATTGTTGGCTTGTATCAAGATGGAATATTTAACCCTTTAAGGACACAACTTCTGGAATAAAAGGGAATCATGATGGAATATTTCAATCATGTGTCCTTAAGGGGATATACGAACAATCGACACACAATTTTTTTGTGCTCCATTAAAGGAAGAAGAAAATAAGAGAGTTCCTAATGGGTTACTAAATGTATGCGTGGAAAATTTTGACATTCATTTTAAATAGCAATGCCTGTCAATGTGTGTGAAACTCCAATAATTCTGCTCATTTGTTACTCCACATATATGTAAATATTATTTTCTGTCAACTAGATTAAATTACCATTTATCTTGTAGTTGATTTAATTATCAATATATATATTTTGCAGCAGCTGTCCTTGATTGGTTTGTACACTGTAATCCGGTAGCTCAAGTCATATAATATTGGCTGTGCTTGAGGTAGCATGGCTCTACCTCTTTTTGTGAGTTTTCGAGGTGCTTCTTTTCTAAAATGTGTTGTTGTTTTTTTTTTTTATTCCTGTGCAAGTCATGCATCCCAGGTGCAGCTTGAGAAGTCTTGCTCTCCTGCATAGATAAACACTTTTTAAGGCCTTAGTTATTTTGCTTAGCAAGCACATTTGTGGTCTGGTTTGTGTTGGCAGGGAAGTAGTTTTAAGGACTCCTGGGGTTGAGAGTAGTATTATAGCAACATATAAACACATTTCAATCCCTGCCTCGTACTTAACAGCACCATATGTTTTACTAAAATATTACGAGTTGAAATGCTTTAAAAAAAAAAAAAAAAAAAATTAAAAAAAAATTGTGTAATCTTCAAGTGGAACAATTCAAAGTCCTATTAAGACTTACAGATAAGGGATTAATTTAATTTAATAGTCAGCCAATCGAAAAAATCTACTGGCAAAGTTACCCAATTTAAAAAAAGTATCCAACCCCCCCTATGGACTTTGCCGCGCATTCAGCCGATAACGTCGAAAGGAGGAGGAGAGTCCCCAGCGCCGAGGGAGGCCGGCGCTGGAGAAAGGTGAGTGTTTAACTGGTTTGTTTTCCTGGCACTATCGTGGTCCTTTAAGGCTGGTTAAATTAATGTGGAAATACACATTTATGCAACAATATATATTGCAGTCTGTGAACTTTTGAAAATGTTTGGGGAAAAATAAAGGGTGGGAAGCTGAGAAAACATCATACACGGTAAAAATCTGCTAATGTTTAGACACAAGAAAAGAATAATGAGCAACTACACGGCAACTAAAATTTGAACTTGAGTGCCCAATATAAGCTTGGTTCTCTGAAAGAAAAGATTGGAAAACCAGGATTGAAGAGAAGGTGGTATGATACCTTTAAAGGTATAACTGCATTCAAAGTGATGCTATAATTTTCTTGGGCTGTACTTTATGTGAGTAGACCTTATTTGCACAATATCTGCACTATATATCGTTTTTTTCTCTTATGTTTTACATCCTGTATATGCTACAAAGTATATGGGAGGAGTAGACTTGGCTGATCAATGTGTATATAGACCAGGGGTTCCTAATTCTTTTTTTCCTTTGAACTCTTTGACATAATGGATCAACATCATGGAACACCCCACCCTGCCCCCCATTTATTTTTTGTATGTGCCCGTGTGTGTCAAGGTGTGTGTATCTGTGTTTGTATGTGCCAGTGTGTATCGGTGTGTGTATGTATTACAAGTATGCCATTTGGAATACTCCTTGTGTTGCCTACTTTTAAAAATGTTATATGGAATGATTACTTAGGATGCCATACTCTCTCAAAGGCGACATAGGCCCAGGAAGTCACATCAAGTTTCCAGTGATGAAGACTGGAATGGACATGTCCCATATTTGACCCTGTAGCTTTCCAAAACTCCATAAAACCTGTACTTAGTGATTACTGCAGTACTCATGAGACATCGCTGAACACACATACTACTGTTTTAGAGTAATAAAATGTATAATGACAATATCATCTGTGAAAGGGCAGTTTTTGTTGTGTGAAAAATGCAAAAAAACTAATATTAACACTAACTTTGTCCAGGGTTAGGGTTTAGTAGTATATCTACTAAACGGTGATTTTTATTTGGGCAGTGGAGTACCCGTTTTTATCCTGACTTTTTTGTAATTCGATTTTCACTTTGCAACAATTGTTTAGTAAATACACATACACATAATGAGCCAGCAATGTAATTGTAGTCTACTGTGCTTGTAATTTGTAAATTGCAGACAATGTTTGTCTTGGCTGCTTTATTGTAGAATTGTAGAAAAACGGTACAAAATACATGAGTATTAAATAGAAAATTGGTAAAGTAGATTGATCATAAGACTGAATTCTCATGGTGCCAACACATTACAGACCATTAAGGTAACTGTGCATAAATTCCTATCTGAGTGAGAGCCGATCACTTATAGACCGTATAATACTCTGCTTTAATAAAAAAAAAGAAATTCACAAGGTCCACAGATTGAATAAAGAAGGGGATGAAGTGGGAAGGAAGAGAGAGATAGGAAGGGGAAAAAAGAATAGGAAAGAGCCATAGGGGAACAGAAAAGAGCAAGGAATGTGCCCTAATCCAGTTATAGAACTGGTCTTAAGTGCCCTGCAGAGGCCACCATTTTGTCCACTGCCAAAATATATTAAACTTTTTCAAGATCTCAGAATGAGAAGGCAAGAAAATCTTCCAGTGTTTAGCAATCTAGTTTCTGTGCATATCTGAAATTCAGTTTATTGGCTGTAGAGGTTAGGTGTTATGAATTAAGGCTGGCCAAGGATTAGGCTGTGAATTATTTTAGAGAGCTGCACCAATCTGATCAAATAAACATTTTCAAAGTCAAACAACTAATGGACAGGTCCACCATATGTGTAAGTAGGAGCACTGCTTTCCACAACTGCAGAAGCCATGGGGAATGTGGTATGGGTAGATTCTACTAAATTTGGTAGTGGCAAGATACCATCTAGCAAGGGTCTTATTGGAGTTTTCAAAAATAATGGTTCAATCCAGGGACTCCCTAAAGTTGGTCCATTGCAGGACCTTGAAAGGCAGGTTAGGAAAATATGACACCCAAGAGGCGGAAATTTATAACAGAAATTAAGCCAGGAGACCTTACACGTTGTCTGTAGATCGCCTTGGAGGAGGTGGGATTGTCCATTGTATGCTTGTATGTGCAAATTAACAAAATGGTTGAAAAATTACCAATGTTTTTATATAACTTGGCATATGTTATTTATGTTACTAATATGAGAACTGTAAGGTTATTTATGAAAGTGAGAGTTGTTGGGAAGTCAAAATGAATTAGACATTTTTACCAAAATTGCGAAGCTGGATGCATTGCTGCTTGGATAATTTTGCAATTTAACTTTTTTGCCTTCAATTTCAAATTCTCAGTTTAGTAAATGGCACTATTAAAGTTTTTCCAGACTGTCTGATGTTAGTCTGTTTTTATTTACCTAAGTTGGGCAAGCTTGATGTCCAAAAACACACTTTGGGAACCATATAAAGTAAATGTAGTTGTTTGTCATTATATACCACAGAGAGAACTGGAGTTGTGTGCTATCGGTTACCAGACAGACATGACTTTGAAAATTATTATTGCCAGTATCGTTTTGTGTCATTCAAAAGTACATTCCATAATTAAGGAGGTCATTCCCTGGTAAGGCTTCAAATTGAGTCTTACCTGGCTTCTCATGGGACTAAATTGAGATTGATAATGTGGAAGTGTAACATTCACGTTATCAGTGTGACTGAGGAAGGACTGATTAGGTGAGGGCCCTGGTTTATAAAATCTGTTCAATAACTGGAATATGTCATCCAAAGACACTAGACAACATAACCACAACACCAAGATTTAGTGGCAATGCATCTTAGTCTACCCCTTTAAAAAAAATTTCAATGCTAGTAAATTATAGCTTAACCCCGTAAGGACACATGACATGTGTGACATGTCATGATTTCCTTTTATTCCAGAAGTTTGGTCCTTAAGGGGTTAAAGGGACACTCCAGGCACCCAGACCACTTCTGCCCGTTGGAGTGGTCTGGGTGCCAACTCCCACTAATCCTTACCCTGCAAGTGTAATTATTGCAGTTTTCTATAAACTGCAATAATTACCTTGCAGGGTTAACTCCACCTCTAGTGGCTGTCTACTAGAAAGCCACTAGAGGGAACTTCCTGGACGTCTATCTGTGCTTGAGCGTCGCTGGACGTCCTCACGCTGTGTGAGGACCGCCAGCGTCGCTCATTTCCCTATAGGAAAGCATTGAAAATGCTTTCCTATGGGGAGACCGCGCATGCGCATTAGGTCTCCCCGGCCGGTGGACGGGATCGGTTTTGGCCGACGGAGTCAGTAGGAGGAGCGGCGCGGAGGAGGAGGCAGCGACGAGGGACATCGTCGCTGCCTCAGGTAAGTGACTGTAGGGGTTTTCACCCCTTCAGTAACTGGGGATTGGGGGGTGGGAGGGAGAGGGAACCTGCAGTGCCAGGAAAACTGATTGTTTTCCTGGCACTGGAGATTCCCTTTAAGTGTTTATTTTAAATCTGATATTTGTAGTATATAGTCATGGGGAGTTCACTGTACTCCATGTAAAAAAGGCTATATATCTAGCAAGGCCATATAAAAAAAAAAAATTGTATGCATATTTTTCTTGGACGGCTATTATGTAAGTCTCCTGTTGTCTTGTGTGTGTGTGTGTGTGTGTGTGTGTTAGCAAAATATGTTGAAAGAGTTAGGGTTAAGCACCCTCCATTACACAGGTGTCATATTAATGGTCTCTAAGGAGGACCATAAATTACCGATTCCACTTGGTAAATAGATTAACCCGTTAACGCCGTTACAGCGTTCTATGCCGTCCCGCATTAAGTGGGCTTTAAAGCCGTTGCGGCGGCATAGAACGGCTTGCAGCCCCTGGAGATCCTCTTCTGGAGGGCTGCCTGACAGCCCAGGCAGCCCTTCCCCCGGCAAAAGAAGCCCCTGGGGGCTGTGTGATCGCTCTCAAAGAGCGATCACATGGCCCCCTATAGCTGGTTGTGGATCTGCCAGCAGGGGGACTGTCTGAAATGTCAGACAGTCCCCCTGCTGGTGGGAAGTATTAAAAATAGAAAAAATAAACATGTTAAAATAAAATATAAATTTATTTATATATATGTGTGTGTGTATATATAATATATATGTAACGTCATACAAAGTGTATTTTAATATTAATATAAGTACATATATTAGTATTAAAATACACTTAGAATGACGTTACATATATATATATAATATATATATAATCATATATATATATACACGTATAATTACAATAATAAATAAAATATTGAAACAAAATTTAATATATTATATATTCATATGTAATTTCATTCTAACTGTATTTTGTTATTAAAATATATATATGTAACAAAATACACTTAGAATGACATTCTATATAGATCTATCTATCTATATATAAAATACAAATAACCGCAAATATATATATGTATAGATAAATACATATAATTACAAAAGATTACTACATTCTACATGTAGAATTTAAATACCTATAAATGCATATATATTAAAAGTCTACTTGTATATTTAAGTAATCTTTTAACATAATTATGTGATTTGATTAATTAAAATTTGATTGACATGCCTGACAACACAGGGAGAAAGTGCAGATAATTTAATTCGTAAGCACTATATTTGACCCTGTAACTCTCCAAGACACCATAAAACCTGTACATAGGGGGTACTGTTTTACTCAGGAGACTTCGCTGAACTCAAATATTAGTGTTTCAAACTGGTAAATTGTATTACAACGATGATATTTTAAGTAAAAGTGACTTTTTGCATTTTTTACAAACGAACGGCAATTTTATGGACTATATTATTGTTGTAATATTTTTTTACTGTTTTAAAACACTAATATTTGTGTTTAGTGAAGTCTCCTGAGAATAACAGTACCCCCGATGTACAGGTTTTATGGTGTTTTGGAAAGTTAGAGAGACACATATAAGGCTTGCATTTCATTTTTTTGACATTGAAATTTGCCATATTGGTTATGTTGCCTTTGAGAGCGTATGGTAGCCCAGGAATGAGAATTACCCCCATGATGGCATACCATTTGCAAAAGTAGACAACCCAAGGTATTGCAAGTGGGGTATGTCAAGTCTTTCTTAGTAGCCACTTAGTCACAAACACTGGCCAAATATTAGTTTTTTGCTTTTTTCACACAAAAACAAATATGAATGCTAACTTTGGCCAGTGTTTGTGACTAAGTGGCTACTAAAAATGACTAAACATACCCCACTTTCAATACCTTGGCTTGTCTACTTTTTCAAAGGGAATGCCATTATGGGGGTAATTCTCATTCCTGGGCTACCATACCGTCTCAAAGGTAACATTACTAATCTGGCAAATTTCAATTTGAAAATGGAACATTCTATATTTGACCCTGTAACTTTCCAAAACACCATAAAACCTGTTAATGGGGGGTACTGTTGTACTTGAGACATCGCTGATTACAAATATGTGCATTTTTTTGTATTAGTATTATGACATTTACAGCTAAAATGTCAGACAAATACAAATTTTAAAAAAAAATCTTATTTTCTCACATTTTTTTTAATTTTATTCATAATAAATTATGTTCCATATATGAATAGTTAATAAATTAAAGCCCTGTTTCTCCTGAACAAAATGATATATAATAAGTGTGGGTGCAATTAATGTGACAGCGGTGAATTACGGTTGAACAGACATATAGCGCAAATTCCAGTTTTTGTTTACGTTTTGTTTTGATCAGAGCGTGCACTATTGACTCCGTCCTGAAGGGGTTAAGCTCTACTTGGTACTGTTGGTTCCTAGGGAAGTCTAAATTCATATGAATTAATCCCTATGAAACTAGCTAAAATTAGGGCTTGCTAATACATTGGTCTCATCGTGTCAGTCTAGGCATGTTATGGCCATATCCTTGTTTCTTCTGACTGTTTTTATGTAGCTATGCATTTTCTGTATAACTTGTTTATATGGAATGCACTGACTCTCCTTGTTTATTTGGCTCTAATTGTACACTTATTTATCTTTTTCTTTGTGGATTAAAAACTTTTTTTTTTTGCTTTTTCCTTTTGCCGTATATCTATTTTATTAGAATTGTCGAACTTTTATATTGATTCCATACATGCTAGAATTCTTCAGACATTATTACCCCTTGCATGCTTTCTTCATTGTTAATTTGGTTGTATTTATAAAATCCCTAGTTCTCCTAACCTGGATGTTTAAACCAATATGTCTTGATCGTGATGAGTAAGAACATCCAGCTTTACTTGTGCTTACTTGCATCCAGCTTTACTTGCACTGGGCTGCCAGGAATTCTTGAGTGTGGAATGAAAACCACTATGATGTACTGGGAAACAAAACCCTTCCCAAATTTAGGGAAATATGACTTTCTAACATGAGTTTGTAGCTGGGCATCACTATGGACAGGTGCCTATAGGGCTCTTTACACATTTCAACCCTCCGCTGGCAGCTGCTCTATCCCAGGGGGTCTGTGAAAGTGCTTGAGTGACACTTCAGTATTGATGTTGTGCCCCTTACTGTCACAGGGGGAGGGGAGAGCTCTGAGGCTCTTGTAGGAACAGCTGTGAGTCTGGACTCTCTAGGACTGTCTGGTGGTTGTATGCTTTGTACTGAATGCCCATATTAGCATCGTATTGTGACTGCAAGACATGAGTTATTATGGTGTTTGTAGAATTGAAATGCTCACAGTGTGACTGGTGAGAGTTCATTGTTCAAAACAGGAAATGCAGTTTCAGGTCACACATTTTATGGATTATGGTTTATCGCCTCTTCTGGAGCGTTTAGTTTTTGGCTAGCTTAGTTTTGTTTTGTGGCTTTTAGGTTAGATGCTTGTGTTTTGAAGTAAAGAGCAAAGCAGTTATCTCCCCATTTGTCAATCAGATTGTCCTGCCCTGCTTGTTTTGAAGCCAGGGTGACCTGCTGCTAGTTTGTAGAACTCACTCACTTCACACTAACCTAAGCAATGCAACACAACTTTTCAAGTTTATTCACTAAGTGAATCATGAGGAATCTACCAGTTGATTACATATTTTTGACCAAACTAATAAAACCAGAATGGAAACTGAACTGTAGATTTCCCCCCAATTATTGTGGCATCCATTTATCAATTCACTGTTCAGTCACCGACAGTTTTGTTTGTATACATTCCTGAAGATCCCTTCTGTCTCCACAGCAGAGGCCTTGACTATATTTGTAATTTATTATCCACATGGATAAGCCACAGGCATGCTGTTATTTAACTCTTTATGTGTATGGAAGGCAATGGTTTGCATAAGTAACTTAGGCCACACGATAAACACAGACACGGTTAATTACATTACAGTGGGCTAGGCCGTGGTGTTTATTCAAAGCTGAAGGGGCTTAATACCATACTGATAAACATATTTACATAAACTGTTTACTTTAAAAGCTTTAACTATCACCACCATCATAGTGCCTCTCAGTCTTAACCAAACTGAACGCTTTTTATTTAAAACCTTTTACCTTCATATCCTTCCTCTGAACTTCACCGTGATGATGTATTTTGCCCCCAATGCTTTATAACACCACAACAATAAATAGAATGAAATAACTTAATAAAATAGGAGGGAGGACGGGGGTCCTTCCACGCTGCTCCTCACCTGAAGAAGCTGACAGGGGTTGCGCTTGTGCTGATTGAATTTATTCTTAACCTCCCTGGCGGTATGATTATGTCAGGAATTTTGTACCAAAAGCGGTACCATTTTTTTGCATGGAAATTTGGTGTTATGTATTGTAGGCCAGTAATTACTTTCTTAAACCTGACCAAAAGTACTCTCAGATGTGATAAAGTTCGAAACATAAAATCATGAATTATAATCTAATAAATAATATACCGGTTCCCATTTTCTGTTCCTGGAAAACTTGCTATGCAGAGTAGCTGATTGCTGCTCGTTGTAGCGATTTGTCTCCGTGACAATCTTTTCAATGACGTCATCTGTGAGAAATAATTTTAGGTATGCCAAAGGATCATTGTGCTCAACGTCTACCTTCATCCCAGGTGATCCAGTAAACGGAAATCTTGGCGGCGGTACCTCATCCATACCGCAATCAATAAGGCACCAAGTGCGCACATCACTGAGCTCGGGTGCAGAATCGTCGCTGTCGCCACTTCTCTGGTCACTGTCAGAGTCGGATGACGAATCTTGCCACGAATCGCTATCGCAGTCGCTCAATTCTGCGATGGGCTCTGTGTCGCTGCCGCTGTCACTCATCTGATCCAAACCCGCTTTGGAGATGCTAAAGTGACGCTTTGATGCCATGGTAAAAAATTAATTTTATGGGCAGAAATTACAGCAAAAAGGGCAGGCAGGGCAGTGTAGGATGATCAAATTTCAAATCTGAGGTGATACTGTGTCAAATCTGAGGTGATACAATGTAATCTGACAGGATTTCACTGTATCACCTAACTTTATGTGTGTGTGTCACTTTTATGCTTGAAACATTTGAATTACCCGCCCAGTTCCGCCCCCATGAGCCTCTGCGGCTCACAGAGACGGAACCAGGAAGTCAGATGGAGGCATCCGCCGGGGCTCTCACCGGCAATCACAGCGCGGGGACATCGCTGGATCGCAAGGAGAAGGTAAGGAGACTCCGCTGCCAGCTCTGTTATCTACCCCGAGCGTGACTCGGGGTTACCGCTTCTGGCAGCGAAAATTAACCCCCGAGTCACGCTCGGGAATACCGCTAGCCTGGTTAACTGTCTTATCTGGCCCTCGATTGCATCCATTCCACAGCCATTTATTGTCCCCCAGCAACAGCTATGTCACCACTTCTGTCTTCACCTGACTTTTTTTTTATAACTCTACATCAAGGTCCGCTTTAACCCTTTATTGCATTTAATTTATACATTTGCCAGCAGTTTCCCATTTCATAAGTGTTTTAATTTTATCTTTACGTTTCACTAGCCACTTTCCAAATAATTCATTTTTTCAGAGCTTGTCAAACTTGCTTTGAATCTTGGAGCCAGCTAAAAATGTTAGGAGCCAGGTTTTTTTTTTTAACTCCTTAAGGACCAAACTTCTGGAATAAAAGGGAATCATGACATGTCACACATGTCATGTGTCCTTAAGGGGTTAAACTAACCGCTTTATTTTCAATGACAATAATACAATTCTTAAAAGGACAATATGGTCACCAGAACAACTGCAGGTCAATGTAGTGTTGGTCTATAGCCTCTCCCTGCATGACTAGTAACATTTCTAGATCTCAGATGGCCACTAGAGAAACTTCCTATCTCCATGCTTTGCATCTCTATGAGAAGATACTGATTGGAATGCGCAATAGCCTGTCGGAAAGCATTGGATTTGCTGATCACAAAGTTGAAATATTTCTGCCATGGAGCTGTGGCCAGTCGTGGCAAAGATTGAAAAAAGGGTAAAAAAAAAAAAAGTGATCGAAGGGGTGGAGAGGGGATGGGGGCATTCACCAAAACACACACACACTTTTAATTCACTTTAAGTCCACCCTGCCTCCCTACTTCTGGGTAACCTGGGGTCCAGTGTGGCTGTTGAAATCATCTAGCTCTGCATGAGGGTGTCCAGCGTCAGATTTGACACCATAGGAAAGCATTAATTCATTGCTTTCCTATGGAAAGGTCTAATGCACGTGCGACATTTGATGCGCATTAGCGCCCGTTCATCGTGGGACATCAATTTTTTAAAAACCTTTTACCTCAGTGGGGCGAGGAAGGTGGGAGGCAGGGGCAGCGATTGCCAGGAATAGAGCTTTGTATTCCTGGCACTATAGTATCCCTTTAAAGTTGACTATCACAATTTTATAACGATTCAGCATAAGTTAAAATATGCTGCCTGGAATGTTTCGAGGACTATGGTTAGATCCTGACAAGTGCTAAAGAGGTTAATGTTAAAAGCAATTGCATTAACTTTTTAAACATTTTGATTTCACCTCTACAATTTTCTTTTTTGCTGATATCGTTGGAAAATCTTTTCTGTGGGTAACTGCTGCTGACGTGTATAGGCCTCAGCTAGTTTTAGGCTCCACATTTGTACACATTTCGTACAGCTGCTATAAATACATAGTAATGGTAAGATTTTATTGTAGAATCAGATGAGGACAACTGGGAGCTGTAGAATTTCCCATGGCCTTCCTCAATCACTTCTTGGAAGTGATGAGACAAAGTTGTGGTGCTCTAATGCATTATTACCCATATACTTTTCCTATAAAATGCATGTACATGATGCTATATCACAGTGATAGTGCTACATACATCACAATAGTGCCCACAGGCTGGATATGGCGCACTAAGGTGCTGTATCTAGCCTTTAGGACCAAAGTGCAGATGTATTGTGCCACAAAAGGCTTCTCACATTTCCCACTGCTGGGTGTCTACCTTACGAGGATCCTTTCCTGTCAAAAAAAAAAAAAATCCCCCTTTTAGTTTTTTTTTGTTTTTTTTCTCCTTCTTCTGTAATTTACTCTAATTTTCATTTTGCTTTATCAACATTTTTTTACACATACGCTAATTTTCAAACTAATTTGCTAACTCGTGAATGTTCATTTCAGATTTGTGTATTTATCTTTATGAGCATTTTCAATATTCCATTGCAGTCTTTACTTTTGTGTTTCTTCTTGCAAACAACCAAAGAACGCTGCCAGAATATTCACTAGTTCTGTTTTATGAATATTTATATTTGGAGGTTTCAGGCAGATAGTCTATTCTGCATGGGAACTGGTGTTTGCATTCAACATAACCAAGTCAAGCATTAGAAGCTTGATACATTATGTAATTATAAGACAACTGATCATATTTATATCATATTATATATATTATATCATATTTGTATCAACACTTCTTTTTTTGGTTTCTTTTCCAGTGTGGTAAAAGAAGAGATTTCCGATGACAATGCAAAACTCCCATGTTTCAATGGAAGAGTTGTATGTTGGGTGAGTTTTTTGATGTTTGGATTTTTAGCCTCATCTCACACACACACACACTATATAATATATTCCTTATTTCCAGGATGATGGAGAGAGAGAGAGAGACTTCTGAAATTGCGTACCCATCATTACGTGTGAATTAAAATGAATGTTAAATTCTCCTTGTAGTGTCCGTTTTACATTCTGATACTGAAACCAGGAAGAAAGATAAATAGAAATGCTAACAGTGAAGAAGTCCCTACATTTACACAACAATGACTTGACAATGTAGGACAATTCAAACAAACAAAAACAATAAACTGTATAACCGTATATAAAGCCATTTGATTGATAAAACTGTCTACAATTGTAGTTATGGGTTAGTCATCACTTGTTCCCACTACTCTGTGGTGCATATATATTAAAGGGACACTAAAAATAACAAAAAAAACTTTAGCATGATGAAGCAGTTTTGATGTATAGGTCATGCTTCTACAGTCTTACTGCTCAATTATGTCATTTAGGAATTAAATCACTTTGTTTATGCAGCCTTAGTCACACCTCTTTGCATGTGACTTGCCCAGCTTTCCTAAACACTTCCTGTAAAGTGAGATCGAATGTTTAAATTTCCTTTATTGCACAGTCTATTTAATTTAGAATGTCCTATCTCCTGCACTGTTAATAGCTTGCAATACATTGTAGGAGTCTCATGTGTCTGATTAAAGGTTATATTTATAGAGCAGGAGATGAGAAAATATTCTGATTGGAAATAAAACCATTTTGTTTTCATGCAGGCTATGAGTCATGGCCAGAAACAAAAGTGATTGAATTCCTAAGTGGCAGAGAATTAAAGGACCACTATAGTGCCAGGAAAACAAACTTGTTTTCCTGGCACTATAGTGTTAATAGGTCCCCCTCCCCCACCCTCACGGTCCCGCATACCTTTCTCCAGCACAGGGCTCCCTCGGTGTCTTTGGGAAAACCCCTCCCTCTTCCGACGCCATCCGCTGAATGTGCATGTGCGACAAGAGCCGGGGGGGGGGGGGGGGGGGGGGTTGGTGGTGGAAGGGAGAAGGTTTTGGTTTTGGTTTTCGGCCAAGGGCATCCTGCATTTTCAGTTTTGGCCCAGAATTTTCATTTCGGTGCATCCCTAATATTATGGGATTGTTATTCTTGTCCTACTGCCTATTAATGTAACCTCATATCGTATATCATACAGTTATTATATATGTTTTTGCTGCAAAGAAGCTATTGGAGCAGTCTGTACAATTTTAAAGAATTATTCTCCCCAGATATTTCTACTTCTAAAAAGGATTCAGCCTGTCCAAATACTATTAACAATTTCTTGTGTTCAAATTGACCCAGATGTACAGGTACATAGATTATTCTGTCAGTGCAGCTATGATGTTAAAAATAATTTGAATGGGGGCGGGGCCTGACTGCCGTGCTGAAAGGCTGCATGAGACAGCAGCTCCAACACTCTTTCAACTTTTCAGCCCACTAAAGCTGATCCTGTACCTACCTGGCAGCCAGAAGCAGTGGTCCTGGACACAAGGGAGAACTGGACCCAAGGCGAGGCTTGCAAACGCTGTTCTAGTCCCTCGGGAGGATATTTGTCTTCTTCCTAGAATGAGGCCTACTCAGGTGGTGAGTAGGATGGACGGTCGCTGCCCTGCATTCCCGACTATATCAAGCTTGACTCCCAAAGCTGTGTGCATCTGGCCATTCCCCCCCACCACCTCTGGACGGGTGGGGGTGAGCCCAGTCCACACCCTGTTGCTCCTACCATAACGGTGACTCCGCAGCCCCAAGGTACCATTATACAGCTTTTAAGACCAGGAGTCTCACTTAAAATAGCGGAAGCTGCAACTCCCACAGCCTGCACCAAGATGGACGCCAACCTTCCTTCTTTACTAGAAAAAAATCCACATGGACTTCTGCCAGAAGTCCGTGTTGCACTACATATCTGTGGCAGCCTGTCCAGCAGGAAGAAAGGGGTATCCCATCCCAGCATATGCCAGACAAGTCCCACAAGTGGCGAAGAAGGTGGAGGTACTGCGGGTCGGCGAATGCAGCACAGAATCAGCCAACAAATATCGGCCCTAGAGGACTTAGCCATGCCTGCCCGATCAGTTGGCTCACAGCGTGAGATGTCGCTCCCTTTCCCAGTCATAACCTGCTGCACCTTTCTGATGGAACCGCAGGGCTTGAAGACAGCCAGATTACAGCAGGACTATACCAGAACTCTAGAGGGTATCTGCTGAATTGAGCGCTCCCCCCCAGCCTTCACATTGCAAACCTTAGTTAGAAATGTTATGTTTATATCCTGACTAAAAATTTTTTTCTGGGGCCTCACTATCCAACTACCCATGGTGAGGGTTTATGGGGTGTTCACACACAATGTTGATGTAGCAATACCCAGCTCAATGCAAATCTTGCACACTAACCTCCTTATTTAACTCTGAGCTGGCAAGTTTCACTTTTCAATCTTTGTCACAGAGGCTTCCTTTCTTATGGTTGTCACATGACACAACCTGTCGCTGATCCCTGTGACTTAGCCCTCACTACAATACTATTATAAAATGTGCAGTTTACCCAATATGCCACACAAATGTATTGCTATGTTGTTTCATTTATTTTTATCCCAGCTCACAAGCATGAGTGGGTTAACAGAAACAAGATCAGACATTATATACAGTACAGGCATCTTGGTATCCACATTGCTATGCGGTCTGTCCTTAGTGAGCAGTGCTTGGGAGTAGGGGGTTTTATGTTAAAAGCGATATGGTCTATGTCGGGTGGTCGAGGTTGGTTCGTGGTCCGCATAGGTCGGTAATGCGTTGGAGTGGAACCTGTGAGTTACTGTCAGCCCTTAGGCGGAAATGAGGATTTACTGCCATTTGGAGCGTTCTGGTGAATTCTTCTCGGTTTGAGTCATGCGTGTATCTCGCTGAGGTATGATCCCTATGCTAGTGTTAATGCCGCATAGGTAGCCCTGTTAAACTAGGCTCTCTGTCATGTGGGTTTGCACCTCCAGTGTCTTGTTTCGTCAGGGGGTGAGTAGGGTTAGGCTGCGTGTCAGTTTGTTTGGGTGTGGGCAGAGTCTTCAAACCACATTAGTTTGCTCAAAAAATCGGTGCAATCTTTGTGAGGCTTAGGGTCTCGAATTGCGAGGCAGTGGGTGCCCGGGTGTTTTTGGCATTCTTCTGAAAAATAAAAGTGTAAATGTGGAGTCCAAAATAAACCTAAGGAACTTCGAACCGCAACTGATGTATGTCCGTAGGGCAATAAAGGAGACAGTGGGGTTGTGAGTTCCAAAGTTCAGTTCGTAGCTGCAGCGTAAGCCTCTGACTTTCTTCCTTGTGGCAGGAACGGCGTAATCCTCGTTGGGTCCCAGCGGTGGACCGTGGTGGAATTTTCTAGATGCCCTGAAGGAGCTAAAGAGTTCTCTGGCAGGCCGAGTGTTCATAGTAGCGCCGCTGCTCTCTGCAGGTTTGTTACTGTGTAGGTCAAGCTGTTCGGCTGGACTTGCGGAGCCCTTTGTGAGCACCATCAGTATTCTATGTCGATCTTCCTCAAAAGCGCCATGAATGGTTGGATGGACCGTCTCCATTGTAGGGTGTCCCCGGACAGTTAAAGGTGAGGGCTCCATTTTCAAATGCATTTAGTGTTTTCCCTTTGAGGGCCACAAGGACCGCAGCCTTATCGGTGCCAGTGCAGAATTTCACCACAACATCCCTTGAGGCTGAGGCTGGAGCTCTCCGCAGTTTGGGGACCCGGAAGACCGCCAAAATGCTCGCATTCCTGTCCTGTTTCGGCGTTAAAAGGGCTTTGATGAGCCTCCGCATTAAATGCGAGAGTTCCTCCACTGGGATATCGTCGGGGACGCCTCTTATTTTCACGTTATTGCGTCGTCTGAGGTCTTCAAGGGCTGCAAATCGTTGGTCTGTGGTCTCTTGGTGTTTTTTTTGTTTTTGTTTTTTTTAGCACTTGCACTTGTCTGAGGAGGCCTCTATTACCCTAATTCTTCCCACCATGCCTGCAGTACTCTTGGCAAGTCACCTAACATGGATCGCAATGTCTCTGTGGTGACTGGGTATGGTGGCCCCTTTTTTGGGGTTGGCTGCGATAACAGAGCAAACATACCGCCAGTGGAGTCATCCAGGTCCTGGTCGTCCGAGGAGTCTGTGTATTCTGTGAGGCCGCGGTCATTTTGGGCCAATGTGCCCCTTGCGCCTGCCTGAATAAATTGCAGATATGGGGCCCTGTTTTGGGTTTGTCCGGTTTATTTTTTTTATTTTCTTTTCCCATGTCCCTTGTTGGTCCGTGGGGTACTTTTGCAGCACTTTGTCGATCTGTGGGGTACTTTTGCGGCACTTTGTCTTGTTGGGAAACACGGTTATAAGCAGTGTGTACGGAGAGCCTATCTATTGTGTGTCCATCTCGTTCTCTTGCTAGGCACCACCTCCCTATGTTTCAGAATACTTGCGTTAGCTGTTGTGGCTCTGCAAGTCTGCTTGTATACCTATGCACAACATAAAATAAAGAATAATAATAATAATGAATAATATATGTTTAATTAAAAAAAATTTATACAAATTAGATTAATTGTATTAATAGATATACATACATATATACCTCCTATATATGAGGTGTGTGTGTGTGTGTATATATGTATATGTGTATATATATATATATATATCTATCTATCTATCTATCTATCATATATATATATATATATATATATATATACACACACATACAGACCTCATATGGCTGGAGTGTGTCAGCAATTTCTGCAAGACGAAGGCATTGATGCTATGGACTGGCCCGCCCGTTCCCCAGACCTGAATCCAATTGAGCACATCTGGGACATCATGTCTCGCTCCATCCACCAACGTCATATTGCACCACAGACTGTCCAGGAGTTGGCAGATGCTTTAGTCCAGGTCTGGGAGGAGATCCCTCAGGAGACCATCCGCTACCTCATCAGTAGAATGCACAGGCGTTGTAGGAAGGTCATACTGGCACGTGGAGGCCACACACACTACTGAGCCTCATTTTGAAATTTTTTTAAGGACATTACATCAAAGTTGGATCAGCTTGTAGTGTGTTTTTCCACTTTAATTTTGAGTGTGACTCCAAATCCAGACCTCCATGGGTTGAAAATGTAAAGAACAACGTATTTCAGAAGAATATTTAATTCATTCAGATCTAGGATGTTATTTTTTTGAGCTGTGTGTGTGTGTGTGTGTGTGTGTGTATATATATATTATATCTTGTATATAACGTCATACTAAGTGTAATTTTTATTAAAATATAATATAAATATATATTAATGTAAAATTACACACGGGTGTGTATATCATAACTACATACTGTGTGTGTGTGTGTATGTATGTGTATATATATTGTGATCCTTGTCAGCAGGTAGCACGGTCTTCTAGGGTAAACAACAGGCACAGTCCTTTTAATTGCATATAATCCAGGCACTTTATTTGCAAATCCACACAGGAGACAGCAGTAAATGAAAACCTAAATATAACACAAATCCCTATTGTTACAAATCGCTATTTGTAACTGGCCCTTTAAATGGAAAATTGCCCTGCTTCCCTGGATTGTGGAGAAGCCTATTTGCCAGCCTCCTTCCTCATGACTATGGCCCCTGGAAGATTGTGCCCCTGAAAACTTATTAACTTTTATTGGGTGTGTATGGCCCTTTAAGAACCGTCTGGGGGACATATTGTGACTTTGCTGAACAATGACCCTTTAAGACTATGTCCCCAGACCTGTAAAATAACTTGCCCCTGGCTTTCTCCCACTTGGTTCAGTAAATAGGGCTTACTGAACCAAGTACCACACAGGCGGACCACCCAGAAGTTAAAGTGTGCAGGCAATTTACCTCCCAGGCTGTGAGGTTACTGCAGGTTAATTGCACGTGGCGGCGGCCATCTTTGTTCAGTCGAATGCGGTCAGCGGTATATGCTAAAGATTCTGTGGAACTGAAATCGGCTACACATTTTACCGAACACCGCTGACCCTTTCCTTCTTCCATTCTGAACTTGCAGCTCCAGAGACTAAGTCCCGTTTGAAATGGGACTTAGTCGTTTTTCGGCATGAAATTGACCGACCGCACAGCCCAAATCTATGGAACTGTTTTGGGCAGGAAATTGTGCTTGCGGTCGGTCATAAAGGACTTCCAGCTAACTTTTGATCCACTGGAGGGATTTGCCTGATTTTTGGAAGTGTTTATGTTTGATGTATGCTGAGTCTGAATATGGAAATTGAATGTATGGTTTTAAAGTTACAGTATGTGTGTGAAAACTGTATTTTTATTGTATGTAATAATTGGTTTAACTGTTTATCTGAGGGGAGGGGATGTGTGGGTTGCACCAGATGTGTGATTGGTGATTTTATGCCTCCCCCTGGGAGTGTCCTGTTTGCCTGTAACCTCAATAAAAGCCAGGCTGGGTGTTCCAGCACCAGAGACCTCTTCTGACCCTCTAACTTGTAGCCGTGACTCATGTTTGTAGGGGACAGCTATAATCACTGCAGGGATTGCTATGCTCTTCATACTCCCTTAGCTACTGAGCTCTTGTAAGAGCTCTTGTTCCTGATCCTGCTTCGCTCTACAGAAGGAAGAGGTTCACCTATTGGAACCTGGAGCCTGGTCGTAGGTCCAGGGCGCAGAGCAGACGGCGAGATACCAGCCCAGCAGCGGTGGTTCGTGGAGTTCGCAGTGCTTATGGTGGCTACGGTGCTGATGGTCCTTTGGAAAGCGCTAGGAGCATCCTTTTCTACGGTCCAACTTCCAGCCAGCCTGGAGGCAACCGTAACACCTATAAACAAAAACCTAGCTCGTCTGAGCACTAACTAACTTCAGGTTCCCTATCTCTCAGGGGTTAAACTTAAACAACTGTCTTTGTCCGCTCTCAGCACTCCAGTGCTCCAAGCCAGCCTTGACTGCTTCCCTTTCTGCACTCCCAGTGCTCCAAGCCAGCCTTAAAGGGAATCTCCAGTGCCTGGCAGTGCAGGTTCCCTCTCCCTCCCCAGTTACTGAAGGGGTGAAAACCCCTTCAGTCACTTACCTGAGGCAGCGACGATGTCCCTCGTCGCGGTCTCCTCCTCCGCGCCGCTCTTCCTCCTTACTCAGTCGGCCGGTTGGTGAGACTGGTCCCGCCCACCGGCCGAGGAGACCTAATGCGCATGCGCATTATGTCTCCCCATAGGAAAGCATGGGGATTTGAGCGACGCTGGAGGTCCTCAGACAGCATGAGGACGTCCAGCGACGCTCTAGCACAGATAATCTGTGCTATAGAGCAGGAAGTTCCCTCTAGTGGCTGTCTAGTAGACAGCCACTAGAGGTGGAGTTAACCCTATAATTAAAAACTGCAATAATTACACTTGCAGGGTTAAGGTTAGTGGGAGTTGGCACCCAGACCACTCCAATGGGCAGAAGTGGTCTGGGTGCCTGGAGTGTCCCTTTAACTGCTTCAGTCTCCTTGACTCTCTCACTGGAGAGAACAGCCTCTCTCCTACCTGCTTCCAGGGAGGAAGCCAGCAATCCACCTTTACCTGCCTAGGGGCCCATAACTAAACATAGCTTTGTGTTATGCAACACACAAACTACACGTACTTCCCCTGGGGTTAAAAGGCCTCTCTGCCTTCACTTTATCACAAAATATATATATATATATATATATATATATAATATTTTGTGATAAAGTGAAGGCAGAGAGGCCTTTTAACCCCAGGGGAAGTACGTGTGTGTGTATATATATATATATCTCTCAAAAGATCCTTGCACTCAAGCTCAAATAGAATTTAAAGTCAAAACTTGACTGTTACTTGCCGGGTTCCCGTCTTCTGGGGATGATAGTATAAACAGTGGTATGGAACTGCATTCACGGTCTTTTAAATTGAAAAAGATTTCTTTATTTTATCAAATACAAAAATCGACGTTTCGGTCCACACAAGGGCCTTCCTCAGGATATAGAGTTGCAAGAAATAGTATGTGAACACTTTGGAATGATATGGTTTCTGCACAAATTGGTCATAAAATGTGATCTGATCATCATCTAAGTCACAACAATAGACAATCACAGTCTGCTTAAACTAATAACACACAAAGAATGAAATGTTGCCATGTTTTTATTGAACACACCATGTAAACATTCACAGTGCAGGTGGAAAAAGTATGTGAACCCTTGGATTTAATAACTGGTTGAACCTCCAGTTTACAGACGTGCACAACGGTCAGGAGTAATTCTTGACCATTCCTCTTTACAGAACTGTTTCAGTTCAGCAATATTCTTGGGATGTCTGGTGTGAATCGCTTTCTTGAGGTCATGCCACAGCATCTCAATCGGGTTGAGGTCAGGACTCTGACTGGGCCACTTCAGAAGGCTTATTTTCTTCTGTTTAAGCCATTCTGTTGTTGAATTACTTCTATGCTTTGGGTCATTGTCCTGTTGCAACACCCATCTTCTGTTGAGCTTCAGCTGGTAGACAGATGGCCTTAAGTTCTCCTGCAAAATGTCTTGATAAACTTTGGAAATAATTTTTCCTTCGATGATAGCAATCCGTCCAGGCCCTGATGCAGCAAAGCAGCCCCAAACCATGATGCCCCCACCACCATACTTCACAGTTGGGATGAGGTTTTGATGTTGGTGTGCTGTGCCTCTTTTTGGCCACACATAGTGTTTTGTGTTTCTTCCAAACAACTCGACTTTGGTTTCATCTGTCCACAGAATATTTTGCCAGTACTGCTGTGGAACATCCAGGTGCTCTTGTGCAAACTGTAAACGTGCAGCAATGTTTTGTTTGGACAGCAGTGGCTTCCTCTGTGGTATCCTCACATGAAATCCATTCTTGTTTAGTGTTTTATGTATTGTAGATTCGCTAACAGGGATGTTGGCATTTGCCAGTGACTTTTGTAAGTCTTTAGCTGACACTCTAGGATTCTTCTTCACCTCATTGAGCAGTCTGCGCTGTGCTCTTGCAGTCATCTTTACAGGACGGCCACTCCTAGGGAGAGTAGCAGCAGTGCTGAACTTTCTCCATTGATAGACAATTTGTCTTACCGAGGACTGATGAACAGCAAGGCTTTTGGAGATACTTTTATAACCCCTTCCAGCTTTATGCAAGTCAACAATTCTTAATGGTAGGTCTTCTGAGAGCTCTTTTGTGCGAGGCATCATTCACATCAGGCAATGCATCTTGTGAAAAGCAAACCCAGAACTGGTGTGTGTTTTTTATAGGGCAGGGCAGCTGTAACAAACACCTCCAATCTCATCTCATTGATTGGACTCCAGTTGTCTGACATCTCACTCCAATTAGCTCTTGGAGATGTCATTAGTCTAGGGGTTCACATATTTTTTCCACCTGCACTGTGAATGTTTACATGGTGTGTTTAATAAAAACATGGCAACATTTCATTCTTTGTGTGTTATTAGTTTAAGCAGACTGTGATTGTCTATTGTTGTGACTTAGATGATGATCAGATCACATTTTATGACCAATTTGTGCAGAAATCCATATCATTCCAAAGGGTTCACATACTTTTTCTTGCAGCTGTATATATATATATATATATATATATATATATATATATATATATATAATGTAATTTTATTCTAATTGTATTTTGATATTAAAATATATATATATTTTATATATATTATACATGTACAGGTGGTCCTCATTTAGCGACCTACCTGTTTTACGATTGCTCGCACTTACGGCCAGGTGTATCGTGGTTTGCAAATTATTGCATTCCACCGTACCAGATGGCAAGTGTATGATACCTGTGCGAAACCTTAGACAACTCTTCGGTGAGAAATTTAACCAAATGTTGTGAGGGGGGGTGTCGTAATAGGTTAGCAAATAACGTGACATTGATGCAAGTGATGTACGGATTAGGAAACATTTACTAGGGCACATGGTCTTTGCATGAGCCCGGAAACAGTAAGCACACGTGTAACAATCTACAGGAACTAAACACGCAAGTTCCCGTGTTAAAATTATTACATATCTGGCACTTGCCCAAGAAGACCCTACCCAGATTATCTTTCAAACCTTTGGTCGATATTGCCGAGTTAGGGACCGAGTGACCCTTCTCACCTTCTGCCATATTAGGGCACGGGTTTTTAGAGTGTGCTGTGGATGCACAAACTGCACAAGTCCTGAAGCCTGCAACATGCCTATAGAATAATTCAGCATCCAATCTACTCCAATTTATATTGTAGTTAAACTGAGTCAGAGCAGCAGCCATCTTTGCAGAAAAGGAACGATGGTTGTCATAGAAGGCTGTGCCACCATACTTGTGCCACAGATACCCAGCCTGTGCATATACAAATCCAGTTCAGTCTCGGGAAAGACAGAGCAATAACGATCCCTAGATTCGTAAACCCGAGACATACTGAGATGTAAAATTACCATTATATCTAAGACCAACTGGCACTGCAGACTATCTATTGCCAAGCGGCGAAAAATTCCACGCAAAGGGTGACAGGTGAGGTCCTGCTAATTGCCAAGTGGCTTGAGAGACTCTTAGTATGGGTTTGCCCGAGGGTACTTTTTGAGACCACTGAACGTTGTGGCGGGATGTTGGCCTCTTGGTGACAAAGCAGAAGATAATATAGGAGTGACAGGTGAGGCCCCCCTCTATGCAACTGTGCGAGGCAGGTAACTATGCTTGGATCGATGGGCATATACCTCAAAGTATGAGGATGGTTGTTGGCCTTGCGGGACCACTAACTTATGGCATAGAGGCCAGAAAATATACACTATTCGACACCTGGATTTCTAATAGCCAGTACTCTCCACTAAAAGAAATATGAACTAAGTAAATGTAAACGTAGTTAGTGAGAATCTGAAATGATGAATAGTTGTAGGAGTGGAGTATGGAGGGTTGGGGTTGTAATGTACGGCAACCTGAGGATGTGGTTAAACATGTGGGTCAGTTTAGCTATTGCCAAGTAGAGAAAAAATTCCACTAAAAAGGGGTGCCGGGTGAGGCCCTTCTAGTTTCCAAGTGTCGTGAGAGGCTCTAACTATGCGTTGGCCCGAGGGGATTTGTGGCCACAAAACGTTGTGGCGGCCTCTCGGTAACAATTAAAGCAGAAGATGGTATGGGAGTGACAGGTGAGGCCCTCTCTATGCCACCATACGAGGCGAATATCTATGCGTTGGACCGATGGGCGTATACCTCAGAGTATGAGGATGGGTGTTGGCCTTGCGGGACCACTAGCCTTATGGCATAGATACCTGAAAACATAAACTAGTTGGACACGTGAATCCCTGAAAGCCAGTACTCTCCACTAAAAGGAATATGAACTAAGTACGTGTAAACGTTGTTAGTGAGAATCTGAAATGATGAATAGTTGTAGGAGTAGAGTATGGAGGGTTGGGGTTGTAACGTACGGCAACCTAAAGTAGTCTGAGGATGTTGTAAAACATGTGGGTCAGTTCCTGGATCTAACTAATATAGAATAACCTACCCCAATGGCCAGACACAGGGTGCAAATTTGGCAAATGCTGCAACGAATTGATGCACACCTTGTGACTTGCAATAGGCATATATATATATATATATATATATATATATATATATAATATATATATATATCTGATATTGTCACCTAAAGAATTTGAGTTAATACCTTAAATAATGAGGAGAAATTAGGTTATAACCTAAACAATTAAAGCCAAATTCATCAATCTAGAAATGACAATTTGATGTGTTTGTAAAACTGGTAGAATTCACCTAACCGTTCTGAACCAGCGGGTAGAAAATCAACAATACCTATAGATGTGAACCAAAACAGCAGGTTTAAGTATAATACTAAATTAAGACTTCCTTTCTTATCTACAAAATTTACAAGGAGCAAAATTCATTTTTTACCTGTAATATCATCCATACACTAAAGCAGGGGTAGGCAACCTTTTAGCAGCACTGTGCCGATATAGGAATGTGATGTCCCGTAGCGTGCCGGTCTTATTTTTTTTTTTTTTTTTTAATTGAGGTGTGTATGCTGCCGTATTCTGCTTGTGTTATTTTTACTGTAATTGCTTTGTATCGTTGTATTTGTGCGTATATGCAGGGCCGTCTTTAATAGTAACTGGACCCTGGGCAAAGCATTTGCTTGGGGCCCCCTGGACCCTGTCCCCCCTCCCCAGGCATGCAATCACGTCCACCACCTCAATGCAGTGGCGGACCTAAAGTAGAGAGGTGCGAGAATTTTTGGGGGTCTCCCTGTTGCCCGGGTGATTAAAAAGGTAGATCCCCATCTGTCGTGCAACTCCAGAAATGCATTGACAGCTAGGGCTCTACCATTTACCCATGTTTGCAGGTCTGTATTTAGCACTAAGCAGTTTTTGTGTGTTTTAATGTAAACAGGTTTTTGTATGGAATATGTTTGTATGTGGTGTTGGCGTGATTGCAAGCATGTATTTGCGTAGTGTTGGTTTTTGAATGCAGGGGTGTATTTACATATAATTTTGGTGTGTAACACAGACATGTGTTTGTAGTAAGTGTTGAAATTTGAATGCAGGGGTGTATTTGTGTGTAGTGTTAGTGTGTGAATGCTGAGATGTATGCACATATACACACACACAGAGATATATACACACTGAAATTTGCATACACACACACATACTGACACACACTAAGACATACTGACACACACTAAGACATACTGACACACAGACATGCTGACACACACACACAGATATACTGACACACAAAGACATACTGACACACACAGATGACACACACACACTGACAGACATACTGACACAGACATACACTTTAAAACCCTCCAGTTTCCTACCTTTCCTGCTGGTGGCTGAAGGTGTTGGGAGTTGGGGTCTAGCGCTCTTGGTCAGTCCCCCTCCAATATGCCTACTCTTCTTTCCCGCGCGCTCCTCTCTTTGTGGGAGGAAGTGATGCGCGGCCGTCACTTCCTCCCAGCCTGCTGCCGAAAAGGGCCCGCTTGCGCTGTTAAAGTGCCTCAGCGTGCAACCGGGCCCCGGCTGACAGAAGCCCACCGGGTGGTCCTTTGTGCATGGGCCACCCGGTGGGCCTCCTTAGCGTGCAGATTACCGGCCAGAGGGTTAGAAATAGTTGAGGCCAGCAGAGCTCACGGAGCAGCTGGCCAGTTTGCCCCGCGTTAAAGGGCGGCCGTCACTTCCTCCCAGCCTGCTGCCGAAAAGCAAAGGGCCCGCTTGCGCTGTTAAAGTGCCTCAGCGTGCAACCGGGCCCCTGCTGACAGAAGCCCACCGGGTGGTCCTTTGTGCATGGGCCACCCGGTGGGCCGCCTTAGCGTGCAGATTACCGGCCAGAGGGTTAGAAATAGTTGAGGCCAGCAGAGCTCACGGAGCAGCTGGCCAGTTTGCCCCGCGTTAAAGACGGCCCTGCGTATTTGAGCTATTATATTGTATATGTTCATGAGTAGTTTATGGTATTGTGTATAATACATATGTATGGGGGCTGCTTGTGGAATTGTGTGTGTGGGGATGGATATGTCACAGTGTGTGTTTGGTAGTGTGTGGGGGCTGTTTGGGGTATTGCATGTGGGGTTGTGTGCATGTATGTGGATTGTTAGTGGTGTTTCGTTTGTGCGGATTGTGTGTGTTTGTTTGTGGGCTGTCCGTATTATTTGTATGAGGGGAGGGTTATTCTGCATTTTTGTGTATATCTAGCAGTGTGGGTGGCTTCCAGTGGAGACTAGGCCGGCCAGGTACATGTCAAGGACAGGAGCTGCAACAGCAACTGCGAGCTGCTCTACTACAGTGTGGATTCCCATTCACAAGTGCTGGGAGGAGGTGATCTGAGGTCACTTCCTCTATGTGCTGCAATGCGTAAACTGAGGATTGCCCTTCACCACCTTTTCGGATTAGCAGATATCTGAAGTTTTACTGGGACTCCTGATAGGCCAGAGTCTGTTTGGCTCTAGCAGCCTTGAGTGCCGTGCAAAGACACCTCGAGTGCTGTGCATGGCACTAGTGCCGTAGGTTGCCTACCCCTGCACTAAAGCATAGCAAAATTAACATTGAAACGTGGCCACAAGGTGGCGATATTGTACTACAGGATGTGTAAATTGTTATACAAAAAAGGGTAGGAAAACCAGCCGAAATGCGGTGAATATAACCGAAAGCCCAGACAACCTGGCTTAAAAAGAATGTTGCTAATGAAACCTGAAAGAGCCGAATGCGGCACGAAAATAAGAAGTTTGTACGAAAGGAAATTGACTAAACGTTTTTTTAGTGTTAAAACTCCGGAACCACTCATTCGGATACATGAAAACTGACACACTGCAAGTTTAACAAAGAAATAAATCGCCCATGTGGCGAAAGCAGCATATTGTCCGCGGGGGCTTTCGACCTACAACATTGCGGTGCTGGAGGAACCTGGTTAGTCTGTGGGTTCCCGAGCCCCCGGACAAGTCATATAGTGCACAGTGTGTGGAATGGTACAGACCAACCTCACGGATTAGGTTGGTGTGACATGAACCCTGTGGATGAGGGACCAGGTGGACGGACAGGCACTCCGGTAGAGTGGACGCTCAGCACGGGGGACACTGGAATTTCGAGACAGTAGGACCTCTGTGAAGCGCCTCTTGCAAACTTGACCCGGAAGTGACCCCCAGCAGTGCTGGCAACTCGCCAAACCAACAAAAGTGAACTGGGACAGGATTGGAAGCCCTTATAAAGGGGACCCAAGCCCCTCCCACAACACACGTGTGTGTGTGTATATATATATTTAAAAAATGCTTATTTTGGCCAGCGTTTGTGACTAACTGGCTACTACAAAAGACTAGACCTAGTCCATTTTGAATAACCTGGGTTGTCAAGATTTGAAAATGGTATGCCATGATGGGGTTATTTCACATTCCTGGGCTACCATATGGTCTCAAAAGGCAACACAGACCCAGCAAACCTATCTGGCAAACTGAATTGGGCAAGCCCTATATTGACCCTGTAACTTTCCAAAACACCATAAAACTTGTACATGGGTTTTGTTATAGGAGACGTCGCTGAACACAAATATAAGTGTTTGAAACAGTAAAACTTATCACGACAATGAACTCACAAGTAAAAGTGCAGTTTTTGTGTAAAAAAATAAATAAATTAAAAAAAAAAAAAAAAGCAAAAAAAATAATAGGAACGCTAACTTTGGCCAGTGTTTGTGACTAAGTGGCTACTACAAAAGACATACCCCATTTCGATTACCGTGGGTTGTCTACTTTTACAAATGGTATGCCATGATGGGGTTAATTTTCATTCCTGGGCTGCTATACAGTCTCAAATTTCAATGTCCAAACATGGAAAAGGGGAAAGCCCTACATTTAATCCCTGTAAGTTTGCAAAAACCCATTACAGCTGTACATTGGGGGCACTGATGTACTCTGGAGATGTTGCTGAACACATATTTGGGTGTTCTTTGTCAGTAACACATAACAGGAACTGAGAATCCATACCTAAAGTACAATGTGAGAGAAAAATAATACAAAAAAATGACTACCCAAAAGTTTGACAAAGACTGGTGGTAGAATTAGTGCATGGAAAGTGTTAAAAATACCACCCTTTGAAATACGCTAGGGTGTCTACTTTGCAAAAATATATGGTTTGATGGGGTTAAAGCATTGGCCAGCTTCTAAAATGTCCTAAATAGGACATGGGTGCATGATGACCAGCTGTGAAATTTCCTAGTTGGGAAACTGGAATGCTCACCCTCCAAATAAGGTCTTGTAGCCCCCAGAGATCCCGACTCACCTATACATGGGGGGGTATCACTGTACTGTGGAGTTGTTACTGAATAAATATTGTTATTTAGCAGTGAGCCTTAAAGTTCTCCGTGCATGTATTTTTAAATCACCATTTTTTTAATTTGATTTTTATTTGGCATAGATTGGTGGTAAAAGTCCTACTTGTATAAGAACATGTTAACATTGGGTGCTTCTAAGCTCAGGACAAAATTTAGAAACTATTTAGCACGGGTGTTTTTTGGCGGTTGTAGATGCCTAACAGATTTTGGGGGTCAAAGGTTGTTGGTTTTTTTTTTTTTCTGCATATTTTTTTTTTAAATTTTATAGTATATGATATGATGAAAAAAATGGTATCTTTAGAAATCATTTAATGGCGAGAAAAACAGTATGTAATATGTGTGGGTACAGTAAATGAGTAAGAGGAAAATTACAGCTAAACACAAACACTGCAGAAATGTAAAAAGAGCCCTGGTCCTTAACGGTAAGAAAATTGGGAAAAAAAGTCTGGTCACTAAGGGGTTAAACTAAATGTTTTTAAAGGGACACTATAGCCACCAAAACAACTTTAGCTTAATTAAGCAGTTTTGATGTATAGATCATGCCTCTGTAGGCCAAGTGCTTAATTCACTGCCATTTAGGCGTTAAATCACTTGTTTCTGTTTATGCAGCTCTGGTCACACCTCCCATGGCTGTGACTCACACAGTCTGTATAAAAAAAAAAATGGATTCATTTTTAATCAGATAGTAACTTGCATTACAATTTTGTATTATCGGCTCTCTAAATTGAATTTTAATTACATACAGGAGGCTCCTGCATGGTCTAGCAAGCTATCAACAGAGCAGGAGTTAGGAAATGCTACATTAAACAGACATTGCAATAAAGGAAGTATAAACATTAGATGACTTTTTACAGGAAGTGTTTAGGAAGGCTGTGTAAGTCACATGCAGAGAGCTGTGACTAGGCTGCATAAACAAAGTGATTTAACTACTAAATGGCAATGAATTGAGCAGTGAGACTGCAGGGACATGATCTATAAACCAAAACTGCATCATTAAGCTAAAGTTGTATTGCTGACTATAGTGTCCCTTTAATCAAGGAACAATAGTGTCACCCAGTGGATTTAATTGTAACCGTACATTTGTTTACAACCCCACACACTTTATTTTGGTAGAAGAATGCTGCAAGGACTAAGAAGTGGCTGTTCCTTCTCAGTCAGAACTATGTGACTTTGCCATAAAACCATCTCCAGTAGTGCAAGGTGTGTAATTCAGCATTACCAATTACTTTACAACCTTGATGATGATATAGAGTACAACTACTCTATAAATGAATAGAGGAAAGTACATGTCCTGTACTCCTTTTCCCTAGTTTATTTTTCGTATCTCCTGTGGCCACCCTCTTTCTTTTATATTCTGCCAGAGAACCCATACAAGTAGTGCGATCTTTAAAAAAGAAATAAAAAAAATAAAAAAATACAGATTTGAAATCTGCCCTGTTTTGTACATGCATAGTCTTTTTCTTTTTTTTTTTTTTTTGTCCTTCCCAGTTTCCTGCAAAATGCATATTTTATATTGGGTTTGTTTAGGACTTAAATACTAATTGACTGTGTTAAAATGTCACTGAAATTGACTGTTAGAATTTCACTGAAATTCCTACACAGTCAAAAGATATACCAAGGCAAAGCAGAAACGACATTGTCTCAGCAGTTTTCATACAACTGGGTCCACAATCTACACTATAGCGTTAGGAATGCAAAACTGTTTTCCTAACGCTATTGTGTGCCGGGATCCCAAGTATGTGTGCGGTATTAGACTTGCGCGTTAGAACTTCACTGTAGGAAAGCATTCTAAAATTTGGCTAAAATGTAAAATTAAAGTTAAAATTTTAAAGTTAAACTCCTTAAGAATGCAGGAAGCGCCTCTAGTGCCTGCCATTAGAGGTTGTTTTAACCCTGCAATTTAACATTGCAGTTTCCCTGAAATTATGTTTTACATTAAAGGGATAAAGGACAGGGACACTAAACCGATACCACTTCAATGAGATGAAGTTATCTGGGTTCCCGTAAAGCGCCATTTAACCCCTTAAGGACCAAACTTCTGGAATAAAAGGGAATCATGACGTGTCAGACACGTCATGTGTCCTTAAGGGGTTAAAGTGCTCAGTCACTCTGTAACAGAGACCTGAGAAACTCATTCTGTGGGTATGTTTAAATTTTGTGAAGCTCCACGTTGCAGGGCTAGGACTGTTACTAAGGTTCTGATTTAAATCTGTAATGATTGTTGTAACCATGTGAGCTACTTAGTGTCTCCATATTACTACTGCAGATTAATTACGGTATATTTCCAGCTGCAAAGGTTATAGAGAGTCTATCGGTATTCTGCTTCTTTAACACTTTGCATACGGTTTCATAACAGCAGCAACATTAATTAGCTGTTGTTGTCATAGCAGGGGCATTACTGAAGATTAGATCAGAAAAGGGACAGCTAGAGAGTAGGTGTTAGACAATGATGGAGCATTATACAGATACACTGTAATGTGTGGGAATCTCTGTATTACAGCTCCGTGCAATCCGTCACAAAACCCCTGGTTGTATGTGATACTAATGTTATCTCCGTAGTACCCAGCTCTGCGTATCTGTGTTGTGCCTAGTTCTGTGTATTATGTTGGTATCTCTGCATTATGTTCAGCTCTGTGTATTGGTATTTTCTTATAGTACTGGGTTCTTTGTAATTGTTTGGGTATCTCTGTATTGTAGCTGACTCTGTGAATGGTATAGGTACCTCTGTATTGTTCTTATCTTTGTGTATTGTATGGATATCTCTCTATTATAACTAGCTCTGAGAATTGTATTTAAAACTCTGTATCTGTTACTATTTAGTGTTGAATACATGACGTTAAGTGCACAGATGCCACAGGACAGAAGATGATGGCTACAGTGTTTAAGGGTAGAGTCAGATTCTGGGGGACGACTGTGGCACCCCACTATCTCAAAACTTCACCAGCAGCTACTGTCACAGAGTGGAAGATGAGGAGGCAGGGCATATAGCTGCCACTATCTGGAGTAGGATAAAGGGAGAGAGGTATAGTGAGTTCCTTGCACCTTTTGATCAAATATTTTGTGCACAATCTCCAGAACCAAACCTGCACAAATGTTAATTTTTAGGGCAAAAATCTTAATAAAGCTTATTAAGATTTAATAACAGGGTGTTGTAAAGTTGGGGAATATAAAATGTGTTATATCTCCAAAACTAAACCGGCACAAATGGTTGGTATATTTGGCAACTACACACACCTCAGAGATTTGCTTCCTTTAACTTGTATGGATACGTTGCTCTAGTCTGATGATTCTCCGCTCTTTTTTCCCTGATGCTCCTTCCCCTGTTTCTGAACAACTAATGTTTTTATGTGGCAAATTTTGTGGGAAGCGTGGCAGACCTGTAATCTATTTCTGCTGTGTATTTATTCCTTATTAACTTGCAACCTTCACTGATAGCACTGTCTCCTGTGGATTCAGAAAAGTACGTTGTGTGAGTAGTAATGAATCCACATCTTTCAATAGTAATAATGCTTGTTTACCTAGCCTAATATTTGGGAAATGATTGAAAGACAAATTTATTTTCATCCTTGGATGTGCTTTGCATGCAATAAAATGTTAAAAGCTGTTGAAATTCCTACATTTGATTGAACGATCTGTAATCTTGTAAACTTATCATTGTATGATTAGTAGCTCTGAACGCGGTTTTCCCTTCACCTGTATTGTTGATCATGTAATATATACATTGTCTAGACTTTTATTTATTTTGTTTTGGCCAGATGCAATTATGAGATTGTCCACACAGTGGCAGTATATTTATTTAATCCTGGATTTTGTCTTAAGAATTGTTTATCCTGTTCAAATATGTACATTTGCTGTCGAGATTATTAGTCCAGTGATGTAGATGTAAAAAAAAACAGATAAAATTCATATCTTGTAATACCCTTTTTATTGGACTAAGAATTTGTTAATGACAAGCTTTCCAGAGAACCTACCTTTCTCAAGTCTAAAGCAACCCCTTAAGTTAACCCCTTAAGGACCAAACTTCTGGAATAAAAGGGAATAATGACATGTCACACATGTCACGTGTCCTTAAGGGGTTAAAGCGACATGTGCAGATAAGACACAGGTTTAATAGAAAATAGACACCATTCTTGTTGTAAATATCTTGTGTGAAGATCAGAGTGAGGGGGAAGAGAGAGAGAAAATAAACAAAACCATGCAGAAGATGGTGCTAGAAGGGGAGAGTTAAAAAAAATAATTGGGGCCGGGCCGCCGAGCTGAGCGGTCGCAGGACAGCTCGGCTCCTGCAAGATGACCCACAAATAGCCTACAAATCGAGAATTTTGGGGAGAAATATCCGAGACTAACTGTGACCCTCAACGGAATCGGGCTGCCCGAGCTGAGGAGAGGCTTGCCCTCGGGGTTTTAGTCCCTCGGAGGATGAGGCCTGCTGTAACAGGCGGATCCCATGCTGGCGGTGAGTGAAGCGGACGGCCGCCGCAACGCTATCCCGCCCGACGGAGCCTGACACAAAACGATAATCTGCGGACCCGGCCCTGTTTCCCCCCCACTGGACCGGGGGGGTGATCCCGGTCCAAACTAAACTACACTACCCTGAACCAGGCCGTACAGCTCCCCATGCAACCGCCGACATGTAGCCCGGGATCCGCACACAAAATGGCGACGTCCAGGTGCACGGAACAGGCAACCTTGCCACTGGCATACGAGCAGCCACTCACTCCTATACTAAAGATACGAACCAACTGCCACCCATGTGGACATAGCAATCGGGAGGCCCGCTCACTCTTCATCTGAGCCGGGCGCTCACATTGGGGAATTCCCCCCACAGCCGGCCATACACCCAGGGAGAAGCCTGGAACCTGGTGGAACCCTGGGCCCACGGACCTGTAGATGGGTCCAATGGCGGAGGGCGCGAGCACCCACACAGGCCTCAGGCCGAAGACAAGCGGCCCTCGAAAGCTGAGACGCCACTACAGGGAGCATGGCACAGCACCACCCGCCCACAGAGACTGCCAGAGGAACCGAGCGCAACAGCACCAGACCCCAGCAACGACCGACCTTGGGGCAAGACGAAGCACAGCAGCCTAGAGCCGGGAAGCCTCTCACACCATCACCCGTAAGGCGGCAAGGACAATCTTCAACCCACACACTGGTCTGCCGGAAAACGAAAGGGATGAACAGCTGCAGCTCGCTACCAACCATATCTCCCTACTTACTGCTGTTGCCGGACTGACTGAAAGCTTTCATAAGCATACATGTCTCAAACTGGACTGTAACATTATTATTTTCATTTTAAACCTGTCTCCCGCTACCTAGCACATATAGCTCCTACCTAATGGTTCAGGGTACGTAATGTCAGCTAATTGCATATGGCCAAAACTGCAAACCAAACATACATGATTCAATAGGCATGCGGTAATAAGCTACTGCCCTATCATACCCCTAACGCATTAGCCTTGAATTTATGACATGTTCTCGTTTTGACCTATGTGATGTTTATGCTTGCGGTTATTCACACTATTAATCTTACTGCTTGGGCTTCACCTGTTGTTCACTAACTATGTGCATAAGCCTTGTATACCCTCTTATAGTCTACCAGAATAGGCATTGATATTAGCTACAACAAACGGGTGTACACTCCAGCTGGTTTACTGCTAGCAGTGACTGCCTAGCCTCTCTGATCGATACTAACTCATAACTATCCTAGCTAAGAGGCGTATTAACCATGAACACGAGCATGACTATTAACACGTTTAACTTGTTAAGGCTCATTAAACATGACCACAAGCACGATTACTATTACGTTAAACTTGTTCAGGCATATTAAACTTGAACACAAGCATGATTATTATTACATTTAACTTGTTAAGGCATATTGAACAGGAACACCAGTATGACTATTATTACATTAAACTTGTTGTTAATCTTCTGTAACGCTTAATTTAAAAAATATAAAAATCCGAGGCTGTTATGCGAAGGAGATGTTGTTTCACTATGTTCCCAACCTGTATGAGAACGTAAATCCCTTTTTCTTCATTCTGTACCCCCCATAATTCATGCCTCAATAAAAGAAAGATTGACAAAAAAAAATAATTACTTGTATTAAGAATGCATAAATTCCCATCCAAGAGTTACAGGATATGCATAAAGGCCTATATCCAGCATACACACACACTCACACATATACACAGGTAGTGTATATGTACAAGTATACACAAGCACATACACAATATACATAAGAGCATTAAAAGATATACATATAAAAACAACAGATTTCACAAATATAACTACATGCACACCTATACATACGTACATCCACACATAAGCACCAATAAATGTACCTACACGTACAAATGTGCCTACCCATATATGTGCCCATACACTTATTCACATATACGCAGCTTTGAATTCTATGTGTCGTCTTGCTCAGAAATGCTTTAGACTTGAGATAGGGAGGTTCTCCCGTAAGCTTGTCATTAAAAAAACTGTTAGTCCAATAAAAAATTTATTACAAGATATGAATTTTCTGTTTTTTTTTTCACATCTACATTTGTTGTACATATAATCACAAAGTCATTGCATATTTGAACAATACACACAAAAACCACTAAATCTTCATTTGGGATTTTGGTGCTTATATGTTACTTTTGCTCAAACATTGTTTTGGATTAGTCCAAGAGCACGCCTTTACTGACTGTCAGATAGCCATAAAGGCACTTACTCCTTAAGACTTTCAATTCTCTATGTGAAGTATCTGACGGGCAGCAACAGTGATTTGTGTTCTCTGGGAAGCATTGGACTGCGCTAGAGGTAATCAGTCTTGGTTACTTAGTTGTGTGAGGAGCTGCTGCAGCGAGGAGACTCTGGATAAAAAAATTATGTTTAAATGCTCCCCTACCCCCATCCCCTATTTTATGTTATGTTAACAAAAGGGGGAACTTCATTCAAAGAATGACTTTATAGGCAGAACAAAGGTTTCTGTAAATTATAATACAGTTATCAACTTTTTATTTATGAGAGCTGTTAGCTGAACTGCAATTCCCTCGAAACCTCAACTTTGGTTTCTTATGACAAAATAAGTACTGTTATTGGACAATGCAGTTTATGAAGGAGAACCCAAAAGGGAGTTGCAACGTGCCTAAATAGAGGAGAGGCAGTGAAAAAAAAGGGTAGTTCTCACTTCACAGGATTTTTAATATTATGTTGACTTATACTTACATTTAACAAACATATCCATTTTAAGCGTGAACATTTTAAATTAAATGTAGAAATTCACACCTTTTTATACTGCAACTGGGTGTCTCCATCTTAGCTCGCTGTCAGTCATTGCTATAAGCTCTCTCCTTTGCACCAGGCAGTCGACATATGGAGAAGAGGAGAAATAAAACAATGTTCTCTTTCTCAACATTATTTACAATGTTTGCCCTTGCTTTGTCTGGTCTGAGATGGATTATTATTTCACTTGCTGAATCTTTAATATAAATTTGAAAGGAAACAAAGCATCTTAAAAGTGACACTTCCCCTTTTAAAGTGTAGTCTGTTGCAAAGGTGTTTATTTTGTAAAAACGTTGTCATACAAAATAGCCCAAAACCTTTGGTGACCTTTATTACCATTAGCTACGGTTTCTTATTTAATGCTTCTCTGACATATGCAATATCTTCCCAACAGCTTGTATCTGCTGACGGCTCACAGTCTGATGGAGGCTCTGTCTGTGCTGATCTCCAGTCTGATTTGCCTCCACAAATTGAGAGGACCGGAGGAATTGGAGACTCGCGACCCCCGTCTTTCCAGTAAGTGTGTATACATTACAACATCTCCACACACTCGCCCATTAGAGGATGCTGAACGACTGGGTAATATGCACCTTTGTTGAGGTGCATATTTACTCCCAAAAAAAAAACACTTTATCAAATTCCAAATGTGTTTTAACTTCTTTTGGCAAACAGAACCTAAAGCCAAAAAAAACCCACCTTTTTTGTTATCTAAGAATTTTTGAAATGCCCTTTACGGACTTGTATACTTTCAGGTATTCATGGGAAAGAAATTATGTATATATTAGAAAGCAGGGACGGACTGACAGTGGTCAGGGCCCCTGGGCAAAATTAGGACCTGGGCCCCCTGTAGACCAATATAAATGTCGGTGTAGATGTACCGTGTATTTGATTGTATGTGCATGTAAAGTGAATGAATGCTTCTGTGTGCATATTCACTGTGAGCTCTGGTGTAAGTCTTCAGAGTATAGTTAAATTTCCTTTTTTTTTCCTTTTTTTTTTTTTAAATAGGGTAGTAATTTTTATGTGTGTTTACATAGCATGGCAATATGTATAAAAGGGTATGCAGGCCTCCAAATTTTGCGTCTTAAATTACAAATCAGGTGTTAACTGTTACGAGGAACACTATAGTGTCAAAAAAATAGAAACGGGGGGGCGGGGCCCGACCGCCATGCTGAGAGGTCGCACACGAGGCGAGCTCCTGCAGAAAAACGATCTTAAAGCTTGTAATTCATTAAAAATACTTACCTGCAGTTTGGAAGAAACGGTCCTGCGGGCAAAGAGGGGCTGGTGCTGAGGCCAAACAGATCACAAGCGACTGGACCTCGGAAAAGGCACGTCGGCACCGCCACAACTGGGGCCTACCCGGGCGGTGAGTGAGGTGGACGGCCGCCACCTCGCTATCCTGCTCTGCGGTTTCCTCCCGGAACTCTGCTGCCACGTGGTAGGGGCCCCGTATCCCCCCCCTTTGGACCGGTGGGGGTCATCCCGGTCCCAGGAGACTGTTCCTGCAAGCGTCTGGAGCAAAGAAGACCCCCCGTTACCAAAATGGCGGGCAAGACCGAAATGGCGGCAAAGCCAGGAATCATCAAGGCTCAGCAGACCGAAAACATCGGGGAGGTGAGGCAGAGGGGTTCCCCGACACAAATGCTCCTAAGCTTACCGATCTTTTAACTGTGCGGGAATCCCGGATCTAGCGGCGCTGAACAGCCGGTGTATGCTTCCCGACCCCTCACCACGCAACACTGCCGCTCAGACAGACACTCCGGCGCACCAGCTATCTCACATGGAGGAATGGGTAGCAGCTAGGGACTAAACACACTAAACCCTCTCACCAAGCAATATGATGGAATCAGATCAGCATGAACTGTCTGTGGGAATCCCCTGGGGACTGTGCTGCGGATCGTGGGGATGGCTCCTGACCCTCCGGCCTTCTACATATATTGTCCGCTGGACCTCACACAGACGCCTGCAAGCTTACAGCAGTCGGCGGACGCCGGCGCAAACAACAACAACCACCGCAGGGGCACCAAAGGACAGAGCATATGGGCACAGAACCCCCCACCCGGCTTACCTGTAACCACTGCGGCTCGGCAGATCGGGAGTTGGCTGACTTCAGGCTACGCGGAGGACACAAGTCAAAATAGTCTACCCTAACACAGGGGATGACTGCTGCACGCCAGCATGGACTCTCAGTCTCTAACTTCTGGTGACCTGTTGTCTCCTTGTTATGTTATATTATTTAGATCACTTACACATTCAAGGACAGATACCACGTAACTCCACATTAATAAGCAAAAGGGTTTGGGTGTTGACAGCTAGACTTAATTGGTTTTATCTCCACGTTTAGCTAGCCTGTCTGTTTCCCTGGTGGTATCTCACACATAACCTATGTATGCAAATTTGGGCTTGCCCCAGAGGCTCCACTAGCACTGTTAACAGAGAAAACGATGCAGCATATTAGGTGTAGACACACTGCATGTAATATTTAAGTTTCTCTATGCTTGTCTACACAAAGCCTAGCTCATGTAATCCACCAAGCGAAGTATACTTGCAATGTTGCCCTAGTTATAATCATCTTCCTTCACAAGTAAAGCATAGACACCTACTATAATGTAAAACCAAATGAGTACGACTCTACTATGCACACACTTAGCCTAGCATGTCTATCACAAACCATAATTGTCTAATAGCTTGTTAACTTCATGATGAAAAAAGAAAAACTGTGCTGTTTAATCTGCCACGTTATGTGATACTATGAAACTGTCTGCAGCAGCTATGTGGCTCTGCATACTCACTGTCTAACCATGCACAAATAAAATAAAGAATTAAAAAAAAAATAAAAAAATAGAAACGTGTATTCCTGACACTATAGGTTTAAAAATAGACGTTTAGGTCCCAGCCCCCCCCCTCTCCCCCGTTAAAAAGGTGCAGCCTGGGTGTTCTCCTTGGCTGAGATCATCGAATTAGATCTCAGACAATCCAATACTTTCCCATAGGAACGCATTGGAAGGAAATTGAACATGAGCAGCAAAATGCCATGCTGCGCTAATCAGCATCTCCTCATAGAGATGCATTGAATCAATAATTTGTATGTGTGCAGGGTCAGAGTACGTGAACATATGGATATATGGTTATGAATGCTGGGTCATGTGTGTGCACAGTCTGTAAATGCAGGGGTGTATATGTACGGAGAGTGAATGTGCTTGAATGCAGGGGAGTTATTGTAAATACAATAATAATAACCACCACTAAGGCTGTAGTAGGTATAGGGGGCTGGGGTTAATAGGGACTGTAGAGTGGGTATGGGCTGTAGTGGGTGCAGGGAGTATAGGGGATCTAGAGGGTGCCTGGTGGAAGGGCCTGTAGTGGGTGCAGGGGTTAATAGGGGCTGTAGTGGGTGCAAGGGGGTATAGGGGATCTAGAGGGTGCGTGGGGGTAGGAGCTGTAGTGGGTGCAGAGCGGTAGGTGATGTAGTGGATGCTAGGGAGGGGCTGTAGAGGGGGAAAGGGTTTAATAATGACTTTAACTGGCAAGGGGGGTATGGGCTGCAGATGGTAGAGGCTGTAGTGGGTGCAGACGGTATAGGGGAATGTAGTATAGGAATGGGAAAATAGGGGCTTTACAGGGAGCAAGGAGGTATTGGCTGTAATATGTGCAGGTTGGTAGGGGCTGTAGTGGGTGCAAGGGGTATAAGAATTAAGAGGGTGCCTGGAGTTAGGGGCTGTAGTGGGAGCATGGGATAATAGGGGCTGTAGAGGAGGAAAGGGGGGTATTGGTTGTATGTGCAGGGTGGTAGGGGTAACAGGTGCAGGGGGTATAGGGATCTAGATGGTGCTTGGGGGTAGGGGCTGTAATGGATGCAGGGGGTAGGGGCTGTAATGGATGCAGGGGGTAGGGGCTGTAATGGATGCAGGGGGTAGGGGCTGTAATGGATGCAGGGGGTAGGGGCTGTAATGGATGCAGGGGGTAGGGGCTGTAATGGATGCAGGGGGTAGGGGCTGTAATGGATGCAGGGGGTAGGGGCTGTAATGGATGCAGGGGGTAGGGGCTGTAATGGATGCAGGGGGTAGGGGCTGTAATGGATGCAGGGGGTAGGGGCTGTAATGGATGCAGGGGGTAGGGGCTGTAATGGATGCAGGGGGTAGGGGCTGTAATGGATGCAGGGGGTAGGGGCTGTAATGGATGCAGGGGGTAGGGGCTGTAATGGATGCAGGGGGTAGGGGCTGTAATGGATGCAGGGGGTAGGGGCTGTAATGGATGCAGGGGGTAGGGGCTGTAATGGATGCAGGGGGTAGGGGCTGTAATGGATGCAGGGGATGTAATAAGTACAGGGGCTGTAGTGGGTGCAGGGGGTATAGAGCATCTATAGGGCGTCTGAGGGTAGGAGTTGTAGTGGGTGCAGGGTGCTTTAGTGGGGGTATGGAATAATAGGGGCTGTAGAAGAGGCAAGTGGGGTAATGGCTGTAGTGGGTGCAAGGGGTATGGGGACCTAGAGGGTGCCTAGTGGTAGGGACTGTAATGGGTGTAGAGGCTGTAGTGGGTATAATGTGCTGTAGTGGGGGCATGGGATATTAGGGGCTGTAGAGGGGGCAAGGAGGGTATTGGCTGTAGTATGTGCAGGGTGGAAGGGGCTGTATTGGGTACAGGGGGTATGAGGATCTAGAGGGTGTCTGGGATGTAGTGGGTGCAGGGGTTGTGGTGGGTACAAGGGGGTAGGGGCTGTGGTGGATGCAGGGTGCAAACAGTAGTTGTGGGTGCCCTGGGGTAATAGGAGTTGTAGTGGGGCTGTAGTGGTTACCTGGGGGTAATAGGAGTTGTAGATGGATCAAGGGTACATGGGGTGTAGAGGGGTAGTGAGGCTGTGGTTGATGAAGGGGAGAAGTATAGGAGCTGTTAAGGGGCAGTAGTGGGGGGATAAATGCTAAAAACATTATTAATTAAGAAAAAAACAGATTTTAAAAGGATATATATTCCTCCCTTCCTGAGTCTTAACTTTGGCCAGGGAGGGAGGAATCCTTATCCTGGGGGGATGCTTCATGTGCCTCATGCTGCCTGTAACACTGATCAGGGCAGCTCCGCATGGCATGATCTAACTTCCTGCAGAACCAGCCACACGGAGCTGCCATGAGCAGTGTTACTGACAGCCTACAAGCTCAGTGTGGCTGTGCTACTCTTCTGGCAGAGGCTCTGCTCCTGGAGCCTCTGCCCAATTCACACTGAGACAGGCACACTGAGGGGCAGCCTAGTGGGGTCTTTGGAAGGCCCCTTAGCTATCTCTGTGTGCCTTGCACGGGAGGATTATATTTTTAGCAGCAGGGGCCCGCGGAAGGCTGTGCGGGCCCCTTACTGAGTGCAGGCTGGCTGGGGAGATTGTTTAACTCCCCAGCTCAGCCATTACTGCACTGCACCGGGCGGCCCCCCCAGAGCCTCGGTCCATGACCGATTTGCCCGAGTGCTCAGTCCGCCCCTGTTAGAAAGTGCATGGCATGGTTACATGGTCAAATGGTGAATGACATTCTTAAAATATTTAGAAAAGGTACGTTCTTCAATGCTGAATACAGTAAATAGTATTACAAAACTCCTATATGTTTTTAGACAAACTAATACAAGCAATGGTTTAAATTAAATATTAGGCCACATTTAGGGAGCATTATTTGCCTGTATGTTTAATATACACTATCTTGAAACATGTAACAAATTTATTTTTCAAATACCTGTAAATGGTACTAAAATAAAAGCCACTGACACTTGGTCACTTACATTTCTATGCAGTTGTCTTTCTTTCCTGTAGCAGAAACCCTGAATATTCAGTTGCGTGTTTAGTCTCTGAAATACTTCCCTGGGGGATATTATTGGGTGACACCCCAAACTAAATGAAGAAAGTGGTTTAATTCACCCTAAAATAGCTCTCTTTAATTACTTTGTAGGAGCATATTTTGTGGCAATTTACCTTTTTATGAGATTTTTTTTAAATACTTTATTTTTTTCTGTATACTTTAATACTTTTGAAAGTATTCTGAAATTAGTTTTTCATGGTCGTGGGTAAAGGAGTGCAGTCTTCAAGTGTCACCATACATTAGAACTTGATGTCCTTCTTGTTTAGCCACCTTATGGCTCTTTGTATGTTAAAACCATTTTGTGATGTTTTACCAATACATGGAATAATTAGCCCTGGCAAGCTGAAACTGGTTTTCCCACAGTGAGTTGAATGAGGTAAATTACCTGGAAGGTAAACTAGTTAGATTAGACAAAAGCTAAAACTGTTTAACATGTGCTCTTTTAAGCCAGTGCATTGAAAGAGTTAGACATACTTTTGTAAACCGCTTTTCATCTTTATCTGATTTTGCTTTTTCTAATATAAGTGTCTTAAGTGTTTTATATATTGCAACTGAATTAAATATATATGTGTATTCCCTGCCCTATAGCGTTAAAACCACCATTTAGGTGGCTTGCCCCCTTAAAAGGTATGAAAACTCACCTTATTTTCAGCGCCCCCCTGATCCGCCTCCTTGGCTGAGATTAGAATTGATGATCTCCGTCAATCCAATGCTTTACTATAGGAGAAGGATGGACCAAACACCACCTTGGAAATTAGCCAATCTTATGATTTATGGGGAAAGTTCAGCGTCTACATGCAGTGTTAAGCACTGACTCGGGAAGCTCCTTGAGTGGCCATCTGAGGAGTGGCAGCCATGAAGAGGAAGTGTTCACGTTAAAAAGCTTGCAGAGACATGCTGTACTCACCAGAACAACTACATTAAGCGGTAGTTGTTCTGGTGACTATACTGTCCCTTTTAAAGGGACACTATAGTCACCTGAACAACTTCAGCTTAATCAGGTTGTTCAGGTGAGAACTATAGCTCATGTATGCAGCCTTTCTCATGTAAACACTGTATTTTCTGAGATAATACAGTGTTTAAATTGAAAGCTAGGAACACCTCCAGTTGCAGTCACTCAAAATGAACCAGAGGGACTTCGGAGTTGATGGAGGGATAATATACCTCCATCCACTCAGATCTGCTGTCAGCAGACCACAGGGCAGCACTGTGCACAGCATCCTGTGATTCAGTGTCTCCTCCCTCTGCATGCAGACACTGAAAGTTCCTCATAGAGATTAATTGATTCAATTCCTCTCTATGAGGAGATGCTGATTGGCCAGGGCTGTGTTTGAATCATGCTGGCTCTGCCCTTGATATGCCTCCTTGTCAGTCTCAGCCAATACTATGGGGAAGCACTGTGATTGGTTCAGGCTACCACATGTCAGCAGACTGCTTGTTTTTCTGAGTCTAGCGGCATGCAGATTTACAGCTTCAGGCTTGAATACAGTAAGATTTTTACTATATTTATGGAGGCATGAGGGGCCCAGGGGGGCTAGATGGTGGTGTTAACTCTATAGGGTCAGGAATACATGTTTGTAGAAACATAGAATGTGACGGCAGATAAGAACCATTCGGCCCATCTAGTCTGCCCAGTTTTCTAAATACTTTCATTAGTCCCTGGCCTTATCTTATAGTTAGGATAGCCTTATGCCTATCCCACGCATGCTTAAACTTCTTTACTGTGTTAACCAAGGCTATTCCATGCATCCACTACCCTCTCAGTAAAGTAATACTTCCTGATACTATTTTTAAACCTTTGTCCCTCTAATTTAAGACTATGTCCTCTTGTTGTGGTAGTTTTTCTTCTTTTAAATATAGTCTCCGCCTTTACTGTGTTGATTCCCTTTATGTATTTAAATGTTTCTATCATATCCCCCCTGTCTCGTCTTTCCTCCAAGCTATACATGTTAAGATCCTTTAACCTTTCCTGGTATGTTTTATCCTGCAATCCATGAACCAGTTTAGTAGCCCTTCTTTGAACTCTCTCTAAGGTATCAATATCCTTCTGAAGATATGGTCTCCAGTACTGTGTACAGTACTCAAAGTGAGGTTGATATAGATTCTTTTAAGCAAACAAAGAAGTTTGAATGACTATCTGTTCCTGTCCAAATTAGAGATGATTAAATTGCGTATACGCAGAAGTAAATTCACACTGACACACGGAGTTCAGGTTAAAAGAACTTCGAGAAAATTTAATGGCATCTGGTTAAAAAGCGGGTATGCAGACCCTTTTAAAGGCAATATTACATCATCATAGAATATCAAGATAACAACAAGTAAACATCATTAATTGGGTTAGGTGTTAAGTGGCTATGTCAATACCCACCCATCAATCTTATTAATTGGTCTAGGTGTTAAGTGGCTAGTTGGGCATCCTCCCATCATGGGATGTCGTCATCTTTGACACGGGAGTGGACATAAGATACAAGCGCCATTCTTGTTTAGCACGAGGCTCGCTCGATGGGAGGGGGGATCTGGCAGCCAGCCATTTTGAGTACTTGGCACCATTTAGCTTCAAGGTTAGTTTCTCAGGCTTAGTGAATACACATTTTATTAGTACAGTTCTCATGATCTAACTATGGCATACAATGTTTCATACTACAGGAACTTGACTGTTCCGGTGCTGCTCATAACCTTCTAGAAAAGCATTTCCTTCTAATATTCTAAATACTGTTAAGAAAATCAATAATAGGCAATCAATAATAGGTAATTTAATAATTCTACAACAAGGTCTCACCAATGTTCTGTACAATGGCATGAGCACTTCCCTCGTTCTACTGCTAATACCTCTCCCTATACAACCAAGCCTTCTGCTAGCATTTCCTGCTGCTCTATTACATTGTCTGCCTACCTTTAAGTCATCAGAAATAATCACCCCTAAATCCCTTTCCTCAGATGTTGAGGTTAGGACTCTGTCAAATATTCTGTACTCTGCCCTTGGGTTTTTACGTCCAAGATGTATTATCTTGCACTTATCCACATTAAATGTCAGTTGCCACAACTCTGACCATTTTTCTAGTTTACCTAAATCATTTGCCATTTGGCTTATCCCTCCTGAACCATCAACCCTGTTACATATCTTAGTATCATCTGCAAAAAGACACACCTTACCATCAAGACCTTCTGCAATATCACTAATAAAAATATTAAAGAGAATGGGTCCAAGTACAGATCCCTGAGGTACCCCACTGGTGACAAGCCCAAGCTTCGAATATACTCCATTGACTACAACCCTCTGTTGCCTGTCACTCAGCCACTGCCTTACCCATTCAACAATATTGGAATCCAAACTTAGATTGCAGTTTATTGATAAGCCTTCTATGTGCAACAGTATCAAAAGCCTTACTGAAATCTAGGTAAGCAATGTCTACTGCACCACGCTGATCTATAATTTTAGTTACCCAATCAAAAAAATCAATAAGATTAGTTTAATATGATCTCCCTGAAGTAAACCCATGTTGTCTCTGATCTTGAAATCTGTGTGTTTTTAGATGTTCAACAATCCTATCCTTTAACATGGTTTCCATCACTTTCCCCACTACTGAAGTAAGGCTTACTGGCCTATAGTTGCCCGACTCCTCCCTATTACCTTTCTTGTGAATGGGCACAACATTCGCTAGCTTCCAATCTTCTGGGACTACTCCTGTTAACAATGATTGGTTAAATAAATCTGTTAATGGTTTTGCTAGTACACCACTAAGCTCTTTTAATAGCTTTGGGTGTATTCCATCAGGTCCCATTGACTTATTTGTCTTTACTTTTGACAGTTGAAATAGAACCTCTTCCTCTGTAAACTCACGTGTAATAAATTACTCATGTATCCTTTTTCTTAACTGAGGTCCCTTTCCTTCATTTTCATCTGTAAATACCGAACAAAAATATTCATTGAGGCAGTCAGCTAGACCTTTATCCTCATCTACATACCTTCCTTCTTTTGTTTTTAATCTAACTAATCCTTGCTTTACTTTTCTTTTCTCATTTATGTATCTAAAAAAAGTTTTGTCCCCCTTTTTTTTGCTGACTGTGCTATTTTCTCTTGTGTGTGTGATTTGGAAGCTCTTATAACTTGCTTAGCCTCTTTCTGCCTAATCTTATAGGTCATTCTGTCTTCCTCACTCTGGGTTTTTTTATGATTACTAAATGCTAACTTTTTGTTTTTTACTATTTTGGCCACATCTGCGGAGTACCACAGTGGTTTTTCGAATTTTTTGCTTTTACTGACAAGCCTAATGCAATTTTCTGTTGCCTTCCGTAGTGCAACTTTTAAATAATCCCATTTCTCTTGGACTCCATTTAAATTGCTCCAGTCTGATAATGACTCCTTTACACATATTCTAATTTTAGAAAAGTCTGTTTTTTTAAAGTCTAAAACTTTTGTTTTTGTGTGGTGTGACTCAGTCACTGTTCTTAGATTAAACCACACTGACTGATCACTGGATCCTAAACTTTCACCTAGAGTAATATCTGATACCAAATCTCCATTTGTTAACACTAAATCTAGTATGGCCTCTTTACGAGTTGGCTCCTCAACGACTTGTTTTAGAGACAATCCCAGGAGGGAGTTTAGAATATGTGTGCTCCTGGCACAAGTAGCTATTTTTGTTTTCCAATTCACATCAAGAAGATTAAAGTCACCCATGATGATAACTTCCCCCTTCATTGTCATTTTAGCTATTTCTTCAACTAGTAGATTATCTAACTCTTCAATTTGTCCTGGGGGCCTATAAATCACACCTACACGAGTTACTGTGTGATTACCAAAAGCGAACGTAACCCAAACGGACTCTATGTTCGCCTCACTAACCTTTATTAGGCTAGATTTTATGCTATCCTTCACATACAGGGCCACCCCTCCCCCTTTCTTGCCTTCCCTGTCTTTTCTATATAAAGAGTACCCTGGTATTGCTATGTCCCAGTCATTTTTCTCATTATACCATGTCTCAGTAACAGCGACTAAATCTACACTATCAGTTGCCATTATTGCCACAAGTTCATGGATCTTATTCCCTAAACTGCGAGCATTTGTAGACATGACTCTAAGCTTATCATTTTTTAACACAATTGCTACAGGCACCTTCTGTCCTTGTTTTGGGGGACAATTGTATTGATGTTTCACTGAGAACATTTGTTCCCTTTTGAGAAAGATGCAAACCATCTTTTTTGTACAGTTTATTTCCATTACAAACAGAGCTACCATGAGAAATAAAGCCAAATCCTTGCTCCCGACACCATTCACCAAGCCACAAGTTAAAGTCCCTAATACGCATTCGCCTGTCATTCTGAGTGTTATGCACAGGCAGAACTTCAGAGAATGACAGTGTGGAAGCAACCTGCCGTATATCATTGGCAAAAAAAAAACTAAAAACTTCCTTAACCTCTGAAACTTCATTGCAAGCCAAGTCATTTGTCCCTAAATGGACAAGTACATCTAATTCCCCTTCCTGTTTTGCTTGCTTAACAATATTACAGATACGTCTCCTGTCTCTGTGAGCAGTAGCTCCGGGAAGACACCTCACAAGTCCACCATTGTCCATCTCCACACCTCTTATGATGGAATCCCCCAACAACAACTGCTTTCTATTAGGCCTCACCATAGTCTTCAAGCCTCTCTGCACAACACCACTAGCCTCAGCGCCTCTCTGCACAACACCACTAGCCTCAGCGCCTCTCTGCACAACACCACTAGCCTCAGCGCCTCTCTGCACAACACCACTAGCCTCAGCGCCTCTCTGCACAACACCACTAGCCTCAGGGCCTCTCTGCACAACACCACTAGCCTCAGCGCCTCTCTGCACAACACCACTAGCCTCAGCGCCTCTCTGCACAACACCACTAGCCTCAGCGCCTCTCTGCACAACACCACTAGCCTCAGCGCCTCTCTGCACAACACCACTAGCCTCAGCGCCTCTCTGCACAACACCACTAGCCTCAGCGCCTCTCTGCACAACACCACTAGCCTCAGCGCCTTTCTGCACAACACCACTAGCCTCAGTGCCTCTCTGCACAACACCACTAGCCTCAGTGCCTCTCTGCACAACACCACTAGCCTCAGTGCCTCTCTGCACAACACCACTAGCCTCAGTGCCTCTCTGCACAACACCACTAGCCTCAGTGCCTCTCTGCACAACACCACTAGCCTCAGTGCCTCTCTGCACAACACCACTAGCCTCAGTGCCTCTCTGCACAACACCACTAGCCTCAGTGCCTCTCTGCACAACACCACTAGCCTCAGGGCCTCTCTGCACAACACCACTAGCCTCAGGGCCTCTCTGCACAACACCACTAGCCTCAGGGCCTCTCTCCACAACACCACTAGCCTCAGGGCCTCTCTGCACAACACCACTAGCCTCAGGGCCTCTCTGCACAACACCACTAGCCTCAGGGCCTCTCTGCACAACACCACTAGCCTCAGTGCCTCTCTGCACAACACCACTAGCCTCAGTGCCTCTCTGCACAACACCACTAGCCTCAGTGCCTCTCTGCACAACACCACTAGCCTCAGTGCCTCTCTGCACAACACCACTAGCCTCAGTGCCTCTCTGCACAACACCACTAGCCTCAGTGCCTCTCTGCACAACACCACTAGCCTCAGTGCCTCTCTGCACAACACCACTAGCCTCAGTGCCTCTCTGCACAACACCACTAGCCTCAGTGCCTCTCTGCACAACACCACTAGCCTCAGTGTGCCTCTGCACAACACCACTAGCCTCAGTGCCTCTCTGCACAACACCACTAGCCTCAGTGCCTCTCTGCACAACACCACTAGCCTCAGTGCCTCTCTGCACAACACCACTAGCCTCAGTGCCTCTCTGCACAACACCACTAGCCTCAGTGCCTCTCTGCACAACACCACTAGCCTCAGTGCCTGTCTCCATGACACCATTACACTCTGAAAGTGCAGAAAATGAATTATGTAGAACAACAGACTGTGCAATATGCCTTTTATCCACAACTCTAAGTCTACCAGATCCTACAGTAATCCATCTGCCATTCCTAGTATGTCTCTGTGGCAGTGGCTTTGCAGCAGTTCCAGCCTAAGTTTGTTTACCAGATAATTTACAATTCTCAGTCTTCAAAAATACAATCTCCTGCCGCAAGATAGAGAACTGTCTACAGATTAGACAACAACCAAACCTCCAGAAAGTGGAACGTGAAACAAATGCATAGCAACTATTACATTGAACTAAGTCTGCCATTCCAATTAGGTAAATAATTTAAATCAAACGAATCTTAACTTTTTATTTTTTCCTCCTGAATACCTCAATTACCTCCAGTTTATCTCCAGAATATCTCCAACCACACACACTTAGAAGCAACACTCTCCAGAATATCTCCAACCACACACACATTTAAAAGCAACACTCTCCAGAATACCTCCAACCACACACACTTAGAAGCAACACTTAGATGAAGAAACCAAGCTATATTAGCCAAGCTAATGACAACAAACCTTATATACTCCTAAAATCTTAGACAGTTGAAGCTTCTGTAAAACTCTCCAGAATATCTCCAACCACACACACTTAGAAGTAACACTTAGATGAAGCAACCAAGCTCTATTAGCCAAGCTAATGACAACTACCCTTATATACTCCTAAAATCACCTCCCACTAGGAATGTTTAACACCTGGGTAGGCCTCTGCTTATTAGCAAACAATAGCTAATTTAAATAGCAATCAATAGCAAGTAGCTACCTAATCCAATCAAATGCCTTATAATTACCAACAGGAAATCAAATCTTGTGCAGTCAGTAACCTTTTCCTACAGATGAATCTTACCTGTAACAGTAAAAAAGAACTCTTAGCACAACTCTTAGACAGTTGAAGCTTCTGTAAAACTCTCCAGAATATCTCCAACCACACACACTTAGAAGTAACACTTAGATGAAGCAACCAATCTATTGTTTTCCTGGCCCTATAGTGATCCGTTAATGTTGAATATTTGAGTAAAATCCAGTACCTGATGTGGAGCCTTTAGGGCAGTAGAGTGGCTAGTATGATAATGAAAAGGATTTACTTTTACCAGGTTTTCAAACTTCATTAGTACTAGTTTCACACTCTGTTATATCTGTCAGCCTCATCAGTACCTGCAATGCTCTCCTTGAATTTCCATATACGGCTGTTGTTCCCCTGTGTGCTGTGTACTAGGTTTTCAACAGTTTATGGTAACAGTGCAGATATGCTTGTAAATGTAACTTTGCATTATAACTTTACATCATAGATGTCTATTTTTCTTGTGCAGATGGCAAGTGTAATGTAGTGTAATGTACGAGTTGTAAGTTTTTATTTCAAAAGTGCCTTGTTAGAAGCCACAACTACCAGCTACAGTGAATTTAAAAACAAGTTTGCAGAGGTTCTAGTGGTTTAGGTAAGGATTCAAGTTTAGTGAAACCGTAGTGATACAGGAAGTGATTGTAAATTATGTTGGAGGTATTGTGAGCTTGTCAGAATGTAGTCAGGTGATTGTGCAATAGAAGGCATGACTGGTGAACACATGTCAAACTAGAATATAATTGCATAGTATAGTTTTGTGGTTTAAGTAGGACTGTGTGTGAGAACTCAAGGGAAATGGAAGTGTTGGGTGTTTTAGAAATCACAAGATTCCAAGTTATTTGTGAAATCTGTATTTGATGTGATATTTGTCTTTAATAATGTCACCTGGGAAATACCATATCAAGGCACACAAAGAAATAAAGGATTAAATGAGCTTGTTCATGTTTTCAAATTCTAAAATGTGATTGTAGAAAAGAATATTAAAAGGGAGAGCCAGTGTGTGTTTTGCACACTATCTTATAATACGATAATGCAAACTACAGTTTAAACCTCTTGAAAATCTCTTGTGGGTAATGAAGCCTAAAACTTTGTTAGGGTATGCTCCTCTCCAAGGTTCAGCTGGTATCTTGACTATGCCTATTTTACTATTGTTTATTAAATACATTCACTTATCATTAAATCAGATTAATTTCAGATACCAATACCACCCTCTTTCTATGATCAATGGCAGCTTTCCTTGCCAACATTTATTGTAATTGTATTCATGTGCATGCAATGCACAACCGTCACTTTTTTTTTAGACATTACACAGATGAATTAAACATTAAATATCAACTATCCCCTTTGTTAACATTTTCTTCTTTTTTAGGTTTATGTTAAAATGTATATTAAAGATTTAGCAAGTATCTTCACATTCCAGTTCAATAGGGGCAGAGCCAGGTCCCAAAATGCAAATGAGGCGTAAAACAGAAAAACATTTACAGTTTTTCTTCTTCTGCCAATTACATTTACGGGACTACGTCATCTCAATAAAATGGTCTTAGTGCAGTGGTCCTGTCTTTCTAACCCTTTGATATAAAACTGTGCCATTTTGCTACATGGAAGGGTTAAAGGAACACTATAGTCACCTAAATTACTTTAGCTAAATAAAACAGTTTTAGTGTATAGATCATTCCCCTGCAATTTCACTGCTCACTTCACTGTCATTTAGGAGTTAAATCACTTTGTTTCTGTTTACGCAGCCCTGGCTATGATGCTATGATTGACCGAGCCTGCATGAAAATAAAAACTGGTTTCACTTTCAAACAGATGTAATTTACCTTTAATTATTGTATCTCAATCTCTAAATTGAACTTCAATCACATACAGGAGGCTCTTGCAGGGTCTAGCAAGCTATTAACATAGCAGGGGATAAGAAAATCTTAATTAAACAGAACTTGCAATAAAGAAAGCCTAAATAGGGCTCTCTTTACAGGAAGTGTTTATGGAAGGCTGTGCAAGTCACATGCAGGGAGGTGTGACTAGGGTTCATAAATTTACAGTTTTTCTTCTTCTGCCAATTACATTTACGGGACTACGTCATCTCAATAAAATGGTCTTAGTGCAGTGGTCCTGTCTTTCTAACCCTTTGATATAAAACTGTGCCATTTTGCTACATGGAAGGGTTAAAGGAACACTATAGTCACCTAAATTACTTTAGCTAAATAAAACAGTTTTAGTGTATAGATCATTCCCCTGCAATTTCACTGCTCACTTCACTGTCATTTAGGAGTTAAATCACTTTGTTTCTGTTTACGCAGCCCTGGCTATGATGCTATGATTGACCGAGCCTGCATGAAAATAAAAACTGGTTTCACTTTCAAACAGATGTAATTTACCTTTAATTATTGTATCTCAATCTCTAAATTGAACTTCAATCACATACATGGAAGGGTTAAAGGAACACTATAGTCACCTAAATTTCACTGCTCACTTCACTGTCATTTAGGAGTTAAATCACTTTGTTTCTGTTTACGCAGCCCTGGCTATGATGCTATGATTGACCGAGCCTGCATGAAAATAAAAACTGGTTTCACTTTCAAACAGATGTAATTTACCTTTAATTATTGTATCTCAATCTCTAAATTGAACTTCAATCACATACAGGAGGCTCTTGCAGGGTCTAGCAAGCTATTAACATAGCAGGGGATAAGAAAATCTTAATTAAACAGAACTTGCAATAAAGAAAGCCTAAATAGGGCTCTCTTTACAGGAAGTGTTTATGGAAGGCTGTGCAAGTCACATGCAGGGAGGTGTGACTAGGGTTCATAAATTTACAGTTTTTCTTCTTCTGCCAATTACATTTACGGGACTACGTCATCTCAATAAATGGAAGGGTTAAAGGAACACTATAGTCACCTAAATTACTTTAGCTAAATAAAACAGTTTTAGTGTATAGATCATTCCCCTGCAATTTCACTGCTCACTTCACTGTCATTTAGGAGTTAAATCACTTTGTTTCTGTTTACGCAGCCCTGGCTATGATGCTATGATTGACCGAGCCTGCATGAAAATAAAAACTGGTTTCACTTTCAAACAGATGTAATTTACCTTTAATTATTGTATCTCAATCTCTAAATTGAACTTCAATCACATACAGGAGGCTCTTGCAGGGTCTAGCAAGCTATTAACATAGCAGGGGATAAGAAAATCTTAATTAAACAGAACTTGCAATAAAGAAAGCCTAAATAGGGCTCTCTTTACAGGAAGTGTTTATGGAAGGCTGTGCAAGTCACATGCAGGGAGGTGTGACTAGGGTTCATAAATTTACAGTTTTTCTTCTTCTGCCAATTACATTTACGGGACTACGTCATCTCAATAAAATGGTCTTAGTGCAGTGGTCCTGTCTTTCTAACCCTTTGATATAAAACTGTGCCATTTTGCTACATGGAAGGGTTAAAGGAACACTATAGTCACCTAAATTACTTTAGCTAAATAAAACAGTTTTAGTGTATAGATCATTCCCCTGCAATTTCACTGCTCACTTCACTGTCATTTAGGAGTTAAATCACTTTGTTTCTGTTTACGCAGCCCTGGCTATGATGCTATGATTGACCGAGCCTGCATGAAAATAAAAACTGGTTTCACTTTCAAACAGATGTAATTTACCTTTAATTATTGTATCTCAATCTCTAAATTGAACTTCAATCACATACATGGAAGGGTTAAAGGAACACTATAGTCACCTAAATTTCACTGCTCACTTCACTGTCATTTAGGAGTTAAATCACTTTGTTTCTGTTTACGCAGCCCTGGCTATGATGCTATGATTGACCGAGCCTGCATGAAAATAAAAACTGGTTTCACTTTCAAACAGATGTAATTTACCTTTAATTATTGTATCTCAATCTCTAAATTGAACTTCAATCACATACAGGAGGCTCTTGCAGGGTCTAGCAAGCTATTAACATAGCAGGGGATAAGAAAATCTTAATTAAACAGAACTTGCAATAAAGAAAGCCTAAATAGGGCTCTCTTTACAGGAAGTGTTTATGGAAGGCTGTGCAAGTCACATGCAGGGAGGTGTGACTAGGGTTCATAAATTTACAGTTTTTCTTCTTCTGCCAATTACATTTACGGGACTACGTCATCTCAATAAATGGAAGGGTTAAAGGAACACTATAGTCACCTAAATTACTTTAGCTAAATAAAACAGTTTTAGTGTATAGATCATTCCCCTGCAATTTCACTGCTCACTTCACTGTCATTTAGGAGTTAAATCACTTTGTTTCTGTTTACGCAGCCCTGGCTATGATGCTATGATTGACCGAGCCTGCATGAAAATAAAAACTGGTTTCACTTTCAAACAGATGTAATTTACCTTTAATTATTGTATCTCAATCTCTAAATTGAACTTCAATCACATACAGGAGGCTCTTGCAGGGTCTAGCAAGCTATTAACATAGCAGGGGATAAGAAAATCTTAATTAAACAGAACTTGCAATAAAGAAAGCCTAAATAGGGCTCTCTTTACAGGAAGTGTTTATGGAAGGCTGTGCAAGTCACATGCAGGGAGGTGTGACTAGGGTTCATAAATTTACAGTTTTTCTTCTTCTGCCAATTACATTTACGGGACTACGTCATCTCAATAAAATGGTCTTAGTGCAGTGGTCCTGTCTTTCTAACCCTTTGATATAAAACTGTGCCATTTTGCTACATGGAAGGGTTAAAGGAACACTATAGTCACCTAAATTACTTTAGCTAAATAAAACAGTTTTAGTGTATAGATCATTCCCCTGCAATTTCACTGCTCACTTCACTGTCATTTAGGAGTTAAATCACTTTGTTTCTGTTTACGCAGCCCTGGCTATGATGCTATGATTGACCGAGCCTGCATGAAAATAAAAACTGGTTTCACTTTCAAACAGATGTAATTTACCTTTAATTATTGTATCTCAATCTCTAAATTGAACTTCAATCACATACAGGAGGCTCTTGCAGGGTCTAGCAAGCTATTAACATAGCAGGGGATAAGAAAATCTTAATTAAACAGAACTTGCAATAAAGAAAGCCTAAATAGGGCTCTCTTTACAGGAAGTGTTTATGGAAGGCTGTGCAAGTCACATGCAGGGAGGTGTGACTAGGGTTCATAAACAAAGTGATTTAACTTATAAATGGCAGAGGATTGAGCAGTGAGGCTACAGGGGCACGTTCTATACACCAAAACTGCTTCATTAAGCTAAAGTTGTTCAGGTGACTATAGTGTCCCTTTAAATGCATTTCTAGTGACTGTAATCCATCAGACGTTTAAAAAAAAAAGTGTAGTCATTATTTTACCATCATTTATATAGTGCCAGCATATTCCACAGAGTTGTTTTTAAAATTATTAAAGGGGATATCTGATAACAAGTAATTGATTTATAAAATTTTGACAGAGACAAAAGGTGAAGTCTCAAATGAGTTTACAAACTATGAGAAGGAGTAAAGAAACCAGAGGAAGAACATGTCAGAGGGGAGGAGGGATTGATTGATAGGTGTAACTTTCTTGTAATACAACAGTTAAGAACCTTGCTTCAATAATTATTGATGTTTCCAATTTACATAGTGTTTTGCATAGTACTTTTTTAAATGTATGTAAAATTGCATGTTTACAGTGTGAGAAGCACACTAATCAACACAAAAACATTTGAATGTACTCCACTTCCTACGACTCCGCCTGCACATCTATTTTTGTATGTACTACCCAGTTTAGTGCGTGTATTGGTGTAATGCAGCTTCTGGGTAATTGATGTATGTTCTGTTTGTTTTTTTTCAGCCCAAACACGCGTGGCAGTCAGGAGAACTTGGACAATGAGACCGAGACAGACTCTGTTGTGTCAGCGCAGCGGGAGAGACCAAGAAGAAAAGAACCAACAGAACATGGTAAGATATTTCTAACTTCACAAGAACTATTGTAGTAAGATTCTTTATTATTTCAGTGATGCTTGAAGTGAGTTCATTTTGTTGTCAGCTGTTAAAGGAACACTACAGTGTCAGGAACACAAACTTGTATTCCTGACCCTATAGTGTTAAAACCTCCCCCCCAACCTCCCTTCCTTTACCTTCCTAAATAAAGTAAAATCTTACCTTCAGTTCAGTCTGCTTGCTCTGCGCCTGATCTCACTCCTTGGCTGACATCATCAGAAGTGAGATTGAGAGGGTGGAGGGGGAGATCCAAATGCCACCCTGCCAATCGGCATTTTCCCATGCCAATGCGTCTCTATGAAGAGGGTGGAGACACTGAATGTCAGTGCTGCACAGTGTGCAGCACTGTCCCAGGAAGCACCTATAGTACTGGACTCTAGGACTGGCCACTGGAGGTGTCCCTTGACTTTTGATGTAAACATTGCATTTTGTCTGAAAAGACAGTATTTCCTGCAAAAAGCCTGCAAATACGAACTATACATACCAGAACTGTTCTGGTGACTATAGTGTCCCTTTAATTAACTGAACTAGTTACATATTGACCACAAATGGCTCAGTCCTGTTTTTTTGCTTCCCTAAACCCTTAAAGGGTAGTGTTTATGTTGCCAGGAGTACCCAGACCTTTTTTCCCTGTAATGGGGATCTGGTCCCCACCGGCCTCTGATTGACACAAGTAGTCCGTATCGATATACGCTTCTAATGGTTTTTATGGTGTTTGGCAACACCTGTGCTCTTGAGAGACTTGCGGAGGCTGAAGCCTTCAAAGCCCCAGTGCTCAGTTTTTTGTTTTTTTTTCTTGCAATAATAGTTCTGAGCACTGGGGCTTTGAATGATTCGGCCTCCAACTCTCTCAAGAGCACAGGTGTTGCCAAATCACCATAAAAAACATTAGTAACGTATATTGATGTAGTTTCAAAACAGAACTTCAGAAATTCGAATATGTATGTTTAATTAAACCCCTTCCTACTAATGCAAGCTTAAAACATTCATTTTGATATATCCCCGGTAGTCAGAGCTAGACATCACCAGGTTTTGTCATCAACTACAAGAAACTACCCGTAAGAATTTTAAAACAAACATAAGCTCTCTAATTATATAACCTGTTCTCCCTATCTCTGTTCAGGTTTTTGCATTTTGTTTTTGAGTATGAGGATTAGGGCAGTGTGTGTGTGTGTGTGTGTGTGTATGTGTGTGTGTGTGTGTGTATGTGTGTGTGTATGTGTGTGTGTATATATGTGTATATATATATATATGTGTATATATATATATATATATATATATATATATATATATATATATATATATATATATATATATATATATATATATATATATATATGGAACATGGGGGGGTGGTTGCACTCACCTGAACATGCTTAAATGGGGTGCAGCTGGGGGCCATATTATACAATAAACAATACACAAGATCCAGCGCACTCTCCTATCTACTAAACAGCAACTTCAATGTTGACAGATTTTATTAGTTTTTAAAAGGTTTTATTTAAAAACACCTTATCTAGGCAAAAAATAATGGGGATTTAGTTACATTATATGATCATACATTGCATATATATATATATAAACAGAACAAAAATGAGCGCACTCCATGGATTTAGTAAATCAAAAAAATATATTCAATAACACGCATATAAATCAACGTTTCGACCGTCTAGCGGTCTTTATCAAGATAAAGATGCAACCACCCCCCCATGTTCCATATATATTTTGATTTACTAAATCCATGGAGTGCTCTCATTTTTTGTTCTGTTTATACTTTTGCACAGAGAAGCACCTGGTATTTGATAGTTAGATTTACGTTGTTTGGGAAGAGTGCCAGAAATTGAATTTTCTATATATATATATATATATATATATATATATATATATATATATATATATATATATATATATATATATATATATATATATATATATATATAAAATCACACAGCCTGTGTTGTAGAGCATTGCACATACATGAAAGCAGTTAGTTCCTGGCTCGATATTCAGATACAGACATACACATTGAAAGAAAAAAAACATACAGGCTGTAGTTTTTTTTTTTTTCCCCTTAAATAATAGTTGACTTGTTTTTCTGTTTGTTATTCTTAGCACAATAATCATCTTTACCAGTCTGCTCTTAAAAAGTTAGAGGTGTCAAATTGATTATAAATGTCATTAGGGGGTAATGAATGCTTGTCAGCATGTTCAATTGATTTGTAACACTGTAACCTTGTTCTGCAAAATGGGAGATAATGGAAATGATATAAGCAGCATTCAACTATGTGAAGGACTCCTTGCCAGACAACCTTTACAGACTTGCCCATTATTTATTGGCTGCACTCAGAAAGGCTAGATTAAAACCCAGTTATGGAATGCTTTGACAATTCATAATTTGTCAATTAAAATCTGATTTCCATAGTTTCGTAGATTGAGTATTCTGAAGAACATAGCGAATGTCACATCTATAACTAAATCAATATTGCATTCCAAGCTTTTATAGCTAGCGATTCTATAAATGAATGAGACCATTGCTGGCATTTATACGAATGTAGACAGACACTTTTGCATAGGAAAAAATAAACAAGGAAACTTCATTTAATTGTAGATTGTGAGGCATACTGTGGCCTGTATGATTAACACAGGGCTGTCCCGCTGTTGAGCTACAAAACAAACTATCATCTTCAGGTGTAATTGTTCAGGGTCTATACACACACTCAATATCAACGGTTTAGGCTTCTTCACCTGAAACATTTAACGTTATGCCTCAGTGACCCCATCAATTTAATCGTGTCTGCAAAATTATTAATAACCAGCACTGGTATTGCTATAGTTTCTGTAACATAGAAATGTGTTATGTATATTACTACAATTTAAAGTTTTCTTGTTGCCAAGACTAAATTTTGATCAGCCATAACTTGAAAGCCACTGACAGGTGAAGTGAATAACTTTGATCATATCATTACAATGGCACGTGAATGAGTGGAGCCTGAGGGGCTCAGGCCACGAACTGCTCCACTCATTCACATACTGATTTAGATACCAGACAGAAGGGGCTCAGGTGGTTTAGATACTAGACGGACGCTTAGGTTGCTAAATCCATAACCACCCGTTTCTTATAATGAATAAGAAACATTGCAAGTTCAGCTGGATGTTACCATAATACGGGGATCTCTTGGGTGGGTCTTTGTCTATCTTTAATAACACAGGGACAGCTTTTGTTAAGGGGTGCCCTCGAAGGCACAACAGGGAGATTATACTATTAGATCTATTGTACTAACATAACCCTGCTCTTAACTATTGCAGCTATCTTAACAAGACTATACATGATACATTATTCAACTATTGATACTTTGTTATACCAGGATTTGCAACGGTTTCACCCTCACACTCAGTACATCCCATGGATCTAGCTTCAACCTGAGTGAAGCCTGTGAGAGCTTTTAGTGTTTGGATCATAACTCCAGTGATCTATTAGTTTTAGAGGATATATACCTCTAAATTATTTTATACGTTATGGGGCGTTAGAAATCCACTAACATTATATTGTTGCAAAATTGGAAGCGCTTCAGACTGGGTTTTTTGCCTTCTTTTGGATCAACAGCAGAAATATATGTGAGGAAGGCTGAACTTGATGGACGCAAGTCTCTTTTCAGCTATGTAACCTACAACAAGAATAAATAAATGACAAAACATGTGGCTCTGCATTCTGGTTTGTTCCTAAGGTCAAAAAGGGAAAGCAAAATAAGGGGAAGCAGGGTGGCATTTAAAGGATACAGCTCCTCTCATCTTTCTCATCTTTATTTTCCCTATTCCTTAACCTTCAATTCCTACCTCCTAAGTCCCTCCCTCCCCCTAGCCCTTATTTCTCATGTCTCCCTCTGTCCCATATCCCATTTTTTTTTTCTACTTTCTAGAAAATTCTTAAATGGAATTTTATTCTATTTATCCTTGAGTACATTATATTCTACTAATTTTATAATTAATTTTATACAATAAGTTCAACCATTGCGTACATTATATTCTTAATCTTTTTTTGTTCCAGTTTCTTTAATAAGATATTCTAGATGTACAATTATTTTATTTTTAATTTCTTGCCAATTTGGGATTTTTGGAGATTTCCAATTCCTTGCAATTAAGAGTTTTACTGCTGTTAGAATATGTACTATAATTTTTTTTTAATCTTGATTATTTTGATTTGGGAAATTTAAGTGTAATAATGGCAGTTAAATTCCATTCATTTCCAAATCTTTTGGTTAGTCTTTGAGATATATCAAGCCAAACTGTCTAGATTTTTAGACAAGACCACAATATATGCATGTGATTAGCATGTTCAAAACCACACCTCCATTTGATATATTTTATTGATAACTGAGGGGACTCTGTACCATCGTTTTGCTGTATGCAAGGTTTTTTATTTTGCAAATTGCAGTTTGCAGTACAGAGCAATATATTTCACTCTGTAAACGTAGGAGTTTGAAAACAAACTTTCTTGGCTGACTCATTCTTTTTTACCCTTAAGGACCAAGCTTCAGTTTGCTTATTTTATACTTTAGTCGTTTATCATTAAAATATTTTTTTCTTGTGCCCTCTATTTTTTATTTATTTATTTTAACCTTAAAACCAAAGAACAAACATACCTTCACTCCAGCTTGGACAAGTTTCTTCCATGGCTTGTCCGTCGTGACACAGTGTCAATTTTCCTCCTGGCTCAGAGCACAAGCTTGCGTTTTGAGCCAGAGGGATGGAGGGAAGGTGGTTGGACAGAGGTAGGGGATTATTAAGAAGAGAATAACTGTATGGAAAGCAGGGAGGGAGGGCAAGCAGGGGAGATTTAGGCTTTATCTTGCATGCACACTTCCAATGCTAGATATGTGGGTCGAAGCTCATTATGTCTTTCGCTAGTGCGCAGTGTACCCTGTCATCCCTTTCAATTCCTAAGTTTAGTTTTTTTACTTTACTTTGGGCTTGTAATGAATTGTAAATATACTTTGTGGTGCAGGAAGAGGGTGTAGGGGAAATGATAGACCATGGATATGACTGTATTATCCAGTTTATATTCCTATTCTTATAAGTCCATGAGGCTGATCAAGTGCCTTATAACGATATAGTTCCCCCATCCCCCTTCCCTTTTCTGGATTAGGTTGGTGATTCAGAGGACACATATTCAACTGCTGTAATTTCCCTCTGCTTTCTATTACTCCCTCTTCTTTTCTTTCTTTTTTTTTATTTATAAAATATAACAGGAATTTTTTGTATAGTATTCAGACCTCTCTAGCATTGTATATTTTGGACTGGATATTGCTAATGGGGCTGTTTCCTACTCTGTTACATTTTTATGTTTGAGTCTTTAAATGGCTGCTATTTGGAGACACTTTGTAGCCCCTTGTTCCACATGGAAACTGTTTGGTGGATACTAGCAAATTGCTCCTTTCCATGAAATGTTATAGAGAATAGATTTTGTTGTGATCATCAGTCCTCTATTATGTTGCAAGAGCATTTAATTCCAACTAGCATTCTAGGACCTTGCGGTCTTTACTTTTTTTTTTTTTATTATTCCGAGGGTTTTTATTGAGTGTGTATGAATACTTTACAAACATGTTTAAGTATTTCTTAACTTATTACAGAATTTTCATAACATTCATAAAACATAGTAGTTTAACGTTAATCATTAGGTAGAGGAACATGTTGTTATAATATCGTTATGTTCTTTTGTAGTAGCGTGTCATTGGAGAAGGTTTCACATTCCCAGGAGTGTTATGCATAGCATCTCTGTGGCCTTGATTACTAGGGGGTTGTGTAGGGAGAGTGCCATTTGTTTAGAGGTCTCAGGAGATCGTCAGTGTCTCGGCTCTTTATATGCTCAATGGGGTAGTGAGGTTTTTGGGCTGTGCCTACTTTTGGTGTGCGCATATCTCTTTTCTTGTCTGGGGGTAGTTTCCCATTCTCTGGATTGGTCTCTCTTGTTGTTGTCTCTCCTAGTGTCTAGTGTCTAGTGTGCTAGTGCCTCGAGCGTCCTAGGCTCCCTTTTCCCATGTTTCTTCTGGCGTCATGTATATCATCTGTCAGAAGATGTTGTATTACCTGTTTAGCTATTTACTCCAGTTAGTCGTCTCTAGTCGTGTGTTTGCTTAGACCCCTTTGTCTCCCGTTTCGTTATTCTTTCGTTTCCCTGCTTGGGGTTACTCCCTGTGCCAGGGATGTGTGTGCTGTTAGTGGGTTGGCAGGGCGGCTGATGTGGCTATGTGGAGATGTCCTGGGTATTACTGTCGTATTTCTCCTTGTGTTAGGGAGAGCCGTCCCTTGTTTGGGTGTGTGATGGGATAGTGGGGCACTATGGTGGGCATCAGGGTAGTTCGGGGTCAGGCCCCATTTCTTCCCTGGTGTGTGAGTCTCTGAGCTTTGGCTGTGGGCATGCGTGGGAGTGGTGTGTGTCAGCTCGTTGTTGCGAGAGGGGTACCTGTGGTGGGGGCAGAGCTGGAGTTGGTCGCGCTTGGGTATGTGAACGTTCCTGTATATGGGCTATGAGTTCATGGACCAAGGCCATATGGAGGGGGGGAGGTACCCGAAGGTCTCCGTCCCCCGGCCAGGGCCCCTGCGGGCCCACGGAGACCCCCCCCGCCCCCGTCTCCCCCATCGGTGGTCGATGAGGTCATTGCGTCCGTCTCCGTTCGTGTCCCTGGGTTTCTCCCTTGTTTCCCAGGGTTTGTTATCCTTTGTTCCTCATCTTCTCGACCTCCGTTTTCTGTTCTTCAAGAATGTGTATTTTATGGTTGTCTGGTTGTTAGCCATCGGAGCCAGTGGAACCATATCTTTTGGTATCTCTGGGTTTGTCCTCTGGCTGTTAGGATTAGTTCTTCTATGGTTCTCATGATGTCTTCTACCCTCGTTATCCAGTCCGTCATGGATGGGGTTGCGGTCTTTTTCCAGAATGCTGGGATCAGGCTGCATGCTGCATTGATTAGGTATGGTGTGATGGTTTTTTTATATGTAGCTAATGGTAGGGGTGTCAGGTGTAGCAGATAGTTTTCTGGTGTGAGTTCGACCGCGTTGTCTGTTAGCGTGGTGACTGCTTGATGAATTTCCCTCCAGAAAGGCTGCATCCGGGGGGGCATGTCCACCAGATATGGTATAGTGTGCCCAATTCGGTTCCGAATCTCCAGCATTCCGGCGCGTTCGATGAGTGCATGGTCGCGAGTTTCTCAGGGGTTTTATACCAGTGAGATGTAATCTTGTACCCAGATTCCTGGTATTTAGTGCTTACGGAGGTTTTGTGTGTCATTGTGAACGCTGTGTTCCACTAGTCCTGGGTTAATGGGTGTCCAAGATCTCTCTCCTAGTGTCTTACAAAGTATGGCAGTTGGGCGTCTCCCTTCGGTGTGTTCAGCAGTTGGTATAGTAGTGATATGGCGTGTGGCGTGGGCGCCGGTTGGGTGCATAAGTTCTCGAACGGGGTTGGTGGTCTTGCAGCAGTTTGGAGGTCGGGTATTGTTTTTAATGCGCTTACTAGTTGGTAGTACCTGAATTTAGTCATCGGGGTTGGGGGTTTGGGTGTGGGTAAGTCCGTTAGTGGGGGGATGTTCCCGGTTGCCAGGAGATGTTGTAGCCTCCATGGGGTCGGTAGGCCCAGGCTCGTCATGGTTTGGTTGCTGTCGATCATGTGAAATCTAGGGTTGTCTGTGATATTGTACAATGGGGATATCGGGGGGGGGGGCGAGTTCCTTGTTGTCTATTTTCTTCCAGACCGTTAGGGTGGCTGATATTGTGGGGTGTCCCCTTATCTGTTGTGGGAGCATCCATGGTAGTGGGTGAAGCTTGCCTCTATAGCAATCCAGAGCTTATCTTCTGTCCTTAAGGTCCATTCGGCGATTCGTTGGAGGTGGATGGTTCTGTGATATTTGTTAAGATCGGGGAGTTCCCGGCCCCCTTGTGGTTTGGGTTTTGTGAGGATGTCGTATTTTATTCTGGCCGTTCGGTTCCACCAGACATATCTCGTGAAGGCTGTGCGTATTTGGGCTAGGAAGGTCTGGGGGATGAAGATTGGGAGTGTTTGCATCAGGTATAGGAAGCATGGTATGGCGTTCATTTTGAGAACGTTCACTCGTCCCAGCCAGGTGATATGTGGTATGTCCCATTCTTCGAGGGATTTAAGTATTCGGTCAAGGAGGGGAGGGAAATTGTGGCTGGCGGTCTTTACTTTTAACTCCTTTACAGTAGTCCATACTCTCCTCTATAGGAGGAGGCGGCACATTATTCTTGTATGTTAACCTTGCATAAATGACTCTTACTATTGTTCTATTCTCAAATGTGCTTATCACTAGTGCATCTAAACCTCGTTATGTTAAGGTACTAGTTTAGATTAGTTACATCGCACTGTATTTTATTGCTTTCATTTCTTTTTTTATAAAATGAGGCCTATAACATCTACATGGGACATGTCTCTGCATGCTCTTAGTTACTCTTTGTCATAGTTAGGCTTTTGAAACTTGACACGTATCGTGAAGCTTGTTTCTTTCTCCCATGCTTGACTATAAATCTGCTATAACTGTACACGTCTGTATATAAACTGTTCCTCAATAAAAACAGTGACAAAATCCCTTTAACCCCTTCCCGCCGTTACGACGTGCTATGCCGTCACGCTTTAAGTGGGCTTTAAAGCCGTTGTGACGGCATAGCACGCCGAAACGGCTTTGAGCCCTGGAGCGCCCGGGATACTTACCTTCCCGGCGCTCCGCTTCAGGAGGACTGCCTCACAGCCCAGGCAGCCCTCCCACGGCAAATCAGGCCCCCATGTGATCGCTCTCAAAGAGCAATCACAGATCACATGCCCCCCTATAGCTGGCTGTGGATCTGCCAGCAGGGGGACTGTCTAAAATATCAGACAGTCCCCCTGCTGGTGGGAAGTATAAAAAAAAAATTATTAGACAGGTTATAAAATAAATTAAATGTGTGTATGTATATGTATATATATATATATATATATATGTATATATATATATATATATATATGTATATGTATATGTATGTATATATATATATATATATATGTATATTATATATATTTAACGTCATACATAGTGTATTTTAATACTAATATAAGTACATATATTAGTATTAAAATACACTTAGAATGACGTTACATATATATAATATACATATATTATATATATATAATAGATATACACATTATATATATAAATACGTATAATTACAATAATAAATAAATAAAATAATAAAATTAATAAATAAAACACTTAGAATGACATTCTATATATATCTATCTATATATAAAATGCAAATATATATATATATATATATATATAGCTAAATACATATAATTACATAAAAGATTACATTAGTATACACGTAGAATTTAAATACCTATAAATGCATATATATTAAAATTCTACGTGTATATTTAAGTAATCTTTTAACATAATTAGGTGATTTGATTAATTAAAATTTGATTGACATACCTGACAACACAGGGAGAAAGTGCTGAGAATTTAATTCGCAAGCACTATATTTGACCCTGTAACTCTCCAAGACAACATAGAATCTGTACATGGGGGGTACTGTTTTACTCGGGAGACTTCGCTGAACTCAAATATTAGTGTTTCAAATTGGTAAATTGTATTACAACGATGATATTTTAAGTAAAAGTTACGTTTTTTGCATTTTTTATTAGCGAACGGCACTTTTATGGACTATATTATTATTGTAATATGTTTTACTGTTTTAAAACACTAATATTTGTGTTTAGTGAAGTCTCCCGAGAATAACAGTACCCCCCATGTACAGGTTTCATGGTGTTTTGGAAAGTTAGAGAGTCACATATAAGGCTTGCATTTCATTTTTTTGACATTGAAATTTGCCAGATTGGTTATGTTGCCTTTGAGAGCGTATGGTAGCCCAAGAATGAGAATTACCCCCATGATGGCATACCATTTGCAAAAGTAGACAACCCAAGGTATTGCAAGTGGGGTATGTCCAGTCTTTCTTAGTAGCCACTTAGTCACAAACACTGGCCAAATATTTGTTTATTGCTTTTTTAACACAAAAACCAATATGAACGCTAACTTTGGCCATTGTTTGTGACTAAGTGGCTACTAAAAAAGACTAAACATACCCCACTTTCAATACCTTTGGTTGTCTACTTTTTCAAATGGTATGCCATTATGGGGGTAATTCTCATTGCTGGGCTACCACACCGTCTCAAAGGTAACATTACCAATCTGGCAAATTTCTATTTGAAAATGGAACGTTCTATATTTGACCCTGTAACTTTCCAAAACACCATAAAAACTGTTAATGGGGGATACTGTTGTACTTGTGAGACATCGCTGATTACAAATATGTGCATTTTTGTGCAGTAAAACCTAACAGTATTATGACATTCACAGCTAAAATGTCAGACAGAAATACAAATTAAAAAAAAAAATCTTATTTTCTCACATTTTTTTAAAATTTTATTCATAATGAATTATGTTCCATATATGAATAGTTAATGATAAATTAAAGCCCTGTTTCTCCTGAACAAAATGATATATAATAAGTGTGGGTGCATATAATATGAAAGAGGGGAACTACGGGTGAACAGACATATAGCGCAAATTCCAGTTTTTGTTTACGTTTTGTTTTGATCAGAACGTGCACTATTGACTCCGTCCTGAAGTGGTTAATTATATGCTAAATATTTAAGTCCCATTTACGATTATTATAATAGTTCTTTACATTTTTTTTTATTTTTGTTTACTTTAGGGACTTGTTTTGTCTAGTATATTCCCATGTGGACATATTAGACTTCAGTTGTTCTGTTAGACATAATTTTTGCACCAAATTAACATTAAGTATCCTGGAACAGAGTTCCGGTGTTCTGTCAGATTTCTAGAAAAAAATGGAAGAATGAGACAGCGCTTACTTAACTTATAGGCAGCAACCTTAAAAGGAATCCCTCAAACCCTTTAAAATAAGACAAGAAAAAACAATAAAAAAGGCTGCGCCACAATCAGTAATAAAAAGTCCAGTTAAAAGGCAAAAGTCCAAATATATTATCCTTACAAATGGTCTTTAGTGATGAGGTCTTCTACTATTGCAGTGGATCCACTTTATATGAAAGATAAAAAGAGAGAAGGACAACCAATGGTGCAGTATGTAAAATTCAAATATAGACGTAAAGGAGTAATAATATAAAACTCACATTTGCCAGAGCTAATAACCAGCTCTGGGGTGAAGCGCATACAGCGGTTTAATCCCCGCTTGTGGGATATAAATGGATTCCTCTCCGTCACTGTTGTCCAATTCTCGGATAAAAAGAGACAACCAATAGTGCTCACTGTATGGTAATATTGATAAAAGAATGTACTTACAAGAAAAGAGCAGACCAACTGCTCTGTGATGACAGCGTGGGTGGATTTATCCCCACCTAAGGATTTCTTTAGGTACAGGAAACTTCCAAAGATGTATTTCAGAGGTTTTACATAAAACCAATAAAAGGTGAATAAGATAATACTAAAAAGCCAGGGTAAAATAGATTGTGTCTATAAAAAAGGTAATTGGCACAATAAAATGACCAAAAATACTTTAATATATATAAAAGAACACAATATTAGATATCCATAACGCGTTTCGTCAAAAAGACTTTTTCAAATGGATTTCTAGACCTGTCAGACCGACGTCATGTCCAATGTAGCCACGTCCTATCAGATGACGCAGCATCAGCTGTTTCCTTTGCTGCACATGTGTGGTAGCACTCCTGACAGGTCCAGAAATCGGATGGAAGCTGAGAACATGCATGAGACCATTGCATCACACTCTGTGACTGGGCCTCAGCTGCCATCATAACTCCTCATCAACAAGGTCCTGCAAGGTAAGTAAAGCTACTGTCTCACATTATAGTTAGGGCATTCACTAAAGCACAGGAACAGGGGACATTCAAGTGGAAATAGAGGACAAAAAGAAATTAATAAAAAAAAGCAGAATTTGCAAAGTGACAGAGCCACTTTAACATTCTGTCGTTGGTTCCATAGTGTATTGCTGAGCTAATCCCTTTAAAGCCGTGCATTATGGGCAAACCAAGGATTTATGGAAAGAAGACATTACATTGTTTTCTTTGTAGTTTCAGTCACATTATCATATACAGAAATATTTTTTGTAACAAAGATTACCCGCATGGGACGTGTGCACATGAAAAAAAAATTATAGAAACAAAACCAAAGGCTTATTAAAACCACACATAAACACTATAACTGCACTCTAATCTCCCAATTTAACATAAATGTGTCTGGAGGGAACCAAAATGGAATATATGACCTGTCTATTTAGTTTATCTGTTGTGATAATTCCATGTAAGTTGTTATATTTGCTTAGCCTCCTTTAGTTTAGCACCTGCAGTTCTCTCTGTCTCCTATTTTGTAAACATCTGTTGGCAGAGTGCCTGCCCTCTGTCCTTTTTTTTCAGCATGTCTATATTTCTTTTGTTATTATTTCTATTGTTTTTTGTCTTCTCATTGTGTAGTGCTTTGAAATATTCCCATGGTTTATAAATAAATGATTAGTACACTGAGCACTGTTGACTAATTCCCTTTACACTGTGACTGAACTTGGTACATAATGCATGCACAATGTCATGCAGGTATCAGTGACCTGGGTGTGTTACAGGGTGTACCCTAGACTCCAGCAGAGCTCTTTATCCGTCTAATTTCCATTTATATAGGGAAGGTGGCAACCTGTGGATAATCTCAGCTCATTTGCATCTTTAAAACCAATGAGCTGACCACTATAAGCCAGTTAGACAGATGTACCTGTACATATATGCCTTTTAGGAAAGATTGCCAGACTGTCGGTCAGTATTTGCAGTTTAAATCCTATTTAGAAGTCTATTATGTTATTATTTGAAATAAAAGTCCTTCCTTTTTAATTTTACTCTTCTGAGGAGCAATCCAGACTCCATAAACAATACAGCTTGCTTTAGTGCAGTGGTAGGCAACCTTCAGAACTCCAAATATTATAGACTACATCTCCCCTTTACTAGGGATCGACATTGATTTTTTTTAGAGCCGATACCGATATTCTGTAAACTTTCAGGCCGATAGCCGATATAATTTGCCGATATTCTGTACATTTACCATTTTGGAAAATAAAAACAATTTCTAAAGGTAAATGCACAAAATATGAATGCCACGTGTAGTGGATGCAGTGTGTTTAGACAGGGGAGCTGTGTGCGTGTAGTGGATGCAGTGTGTGTTTGTGTAGTGTATGTGTAGTGGATGCAGTGTGTGTTTGTGTAGTGTAAGTCTTGTGGATGCAGTGTGTGTTTGTGTAGTGGATGCAGTGTGTATTTGTCTAGTGTGTGTAGTGGATGCAGTGTGTATTTGTCTAGTATGTATATAATAAAAGCAGAGTGTTTGTGTAGTGTGCGTAAAGTGAATGCACTGTGTGTGTAAAGGGAATGCTGTATATACTAAATGCAAAGTGTGTGTGTGTTTGTGTAGTGTGTGCATATAAGGAATGCAGAGTGTGTGTATTTGTGTAGTGTGTCTATAGTGAATGTAGTGTGTTTATATAATGCAGAGTGTGTGTTTGTATAGTGCGTGTATATAATGCAGTGTGTTTGTGTAGTGTACATTATATAAACACACTACACAAACACACACTGAAATATATAAACACACTACACAAACACACTGTGTATATAATGTAGTGTGTTTATATAATGCAGTGTGTGTTTGTATAGTGTGTGTATATAATGCAGTGTGTTTGTGTAGTGTGCATTATATACACACACACTATACAAACACACACTGCATTATATACACACATACTATACAAACACACACTGCATTACATACACAGTGTGTGTGTAGTGTATAATAATGGAGTGTTTGTGTAAGGGGGCATTTTTTATTAAATATGACATTATAATTTTTTTATATATTTAATAATTATTATTATTATTATTTTTGTTGTCCCCCCTCCCTGCTTGTTGCCTGGCCAGGGAGGGGGGATATAGCAGTCCCTGGTGGTCCAATGGCATTGGCTGAGCTGGGGGCGGGTAGCAAGCGTTTACTCACCTCCCAGCAGTTCCTGCAGCTCCCCAGTGTAAATCCCGCGAGACCCGCGGCCGTCAGAGCGTTGCCATGGGTTAGAGACCCGCGGCCGTCAGAGCGTTGCCCCCCCCCCCCCGGGACCGTCGGGCTTGTAATGAGCCTGGCGGTCCTAGGAGGTATTATCGGCAATATCGGTATCTCTATTGGCCGATACCGATATTGCCGAAAATACCGAATATCGGCCGATTATATCGGTAAAACCGATAATCGGTCGATCCCTACCCTTTACCAACCATTATGACAATCCCCCTGTTAGTAGTCAAACTGTTTTCTAATTGTTTGACTTCTTACATCCCACCTCACCTCCACTACTTCAGACTAAGAGCTGAAAGCTTCTAAGTAGGTGCAGGGCTAACTAATTGTGTCAGATCATCAGATAATTACTCTTGATCATTGAGCTAAGCCGTACACTGCCGTACAGTTTTTGGCTCTCTGTGTGAAGTAGTGGTGGTAGGAAGTGGCACCCAGCAGACCCATGAACATATCAAGCCACTTACAGTCTGTATGGGGCGGGGAGGGGGGCATTGCAATGAGCTGTAGAGGTTATGGTGCTTGGAGTATTCCTTTAATCTCTATCACAAAATACATGTATATGTATGTATATATGTGCACATTTGAAGATTACATGGCAAGACAAACCTCTCCATGGGGTGTGCCACTGGCCAAAAGTGGATGTGGTTCACATTGCAAATTCCTACCAGTGGTTGGAAAAAGCAGTACTGAAAGGCAGCACTGAGGAACTAATCCTAGCAGCCCAGGAAGAAGCACCCAGCACCAGATCAATAGAAGTGTGGGTCTACCACACCAGGCAAGACCAAAGGTGCAGTCTGTGCAAAGAGGCCCCCAAGACAATCTAGCACAGAGTAGCCAGGCGCAAAATCTTAGCAGGAACAACACACACTGAGAGGCACAACCAAGTGACTAGTATTGTATAACAAAACATTTGCACAGAATATGGGCTGGACCTGCTTAAGTACAGATGGGAGATACCACAAAGCGTAGTTGAGAATGACTGGGCTAATATCCTGTGGGACTTTCACATCCAGACAGACAAAGTTCTGGCCAACCAATCTGACATCCTGGTGGTAGACAAGAAACAGAAGACTGCAGTGGTGGTGTATGTGGCAATACTAAGTGATTATAATATCAGGTAGAAGGAACATGAGAGAATGGATAAATACCAAGCACTGAAGAGCTAGAAAGGATGTGAAAAGTGAAGGCAGAAGTAGTTCCCATTGTGATAGGAGCACTCCGGGCTGTGACCCCAAGTTGGGGGAGTGGCTTCAACATGTTACAGGTGGGACATCTGAGATTACTGTCCAGAAAAGTGCAGTTCTAAGAACAGCTAAGATAATGAGTAGAAGCCTCAGGCTCCCAGGCCCTCTGGTAAAAAAAAAAAAATGAGGAATATATACCACCCTGAAAGGATGAGAAAAGAAGTGTGTTTGTGTTTAATATGCAATACATACCAACACAAATGCTCCAGAACATTTAAGAATAAAAAAAAAATAATATAACATAATTTTGGTGCTTAAAGTGTACCTTTAATTATTTTAAAGTGATTTAAGGGCATAAGTGCCGCTCTGCTAGTCTTGCAGATTCAAAATAGTATAATTTCTGATATATAGCACACTTGACATTGTGTGATCCCAAAGTATGTCAACTACAAGCACAGAGTATGAGTCAGGGCTTCTCAATGAGGATTGGATTTACAGATCTCTGAGATGTATTTCTTTATTTTTATTTTTATAAAGCATAGGACACGTCTATAGACTGATAAAAGAACATATCTAACTTTAAATATTTTTTGTCTGTGTTTTGTTTAATCTATATATATATATATATATATATATATATATATATATATATATGTATATTGCAGATGGCATACTTGAGACTTCATTTGGTAAGGGAACAAACAGTATTGAAGAATTATCTTATCATGGTCTTAAAATCCAAACTCTTTTGCACCATTCTGTATTTGTTTAATTGCTGCAATTATCTGTAAAAAGATTGGAGCCTTGGATAAGAAGTAATTTCTGCATAATTTTATCCCCTCTAGTGACACAAGTCCTTTTTTTTAATCAACTGTCCCAAGTAATCAGATTGTGTTGTTGGTTCTGTCTGTGCCAGGTATGTTCTGAATAGAAAACAATACAGGTGCTCTCTCGCCTTCCCCCAGGCTGGCTCTCTCAATACATGTGAAACTCTATGAGCAGGACCTGCCCACACCCCGCAGGTATCAGTACTGTTTTATGTAGGTTGCTTAGAGACTCACTGCCCTCCCCGTCAGAGTAGAAGCATGGGAGGGAAGGAGAGTTTATGTAAGGGAAAGAAAGGAAAGCAGTAAAGGGCAGCAGAGAGTGGAGAAGAGTGCTTTTGGTGATCTTGCTCTGATTAGTCACTCTCGAGTAATCTAACTGATTGGATATAGTATGAAGATGGAAGGAAGCCTGCAGTTATTAAAGATCTAATTCCTGTGGATATAAACAGAAGTTGCACTGGGTTCTTTGGGAACAGTGTATATCAATGGTACCTGCTGCTGCTTTCATGAAGAGGGGTATCTGCTAGTGGATGGAATATTTGCTCCCATCTTGACACACATGCTCTTGGTGGAAATACAACTGTGGTAGGATGGTTATGCTTCTGTGCTTTGGAAACAGGGAAAGAAATCAGTCATCCAGAGCTCAAAGCTCTGCACGTTCAGACAGTCATCAGCTAAATCTGCAATCTGATCTCTGGTTTGTGGACCGGAGTCCTTGCTGTAAGTTGCTAAAATATATTGTATTTCAGTTATTTTCCTTTTTTTGTTACTATTATTATTACTATTATTATTATTAATAGGTCTAATGTCATCCAATGTTTAATTAGTGACACGTTTCCCTAAATCCATATATAGTGCGAACTTATCACTGGATATATTGACACAGTATGCACTGCTGCCTGCCTGTTATGTACTCTGCGTGCTGTCTGCTTCTGTAGATGAATTCTTTTACCAGCTTTGTTCTTTTTGTTTGTTTTTGCTAAACCGTTTATTTTGGTCGCTGGAGGAGACTTTGCATGTTAGATCAGATGTCAGAGTGAAATCTTCTCGACTGTGCTTATAATTCCTATGCCGTGGGTAGCTTTTGCAATACTTATTATGTGTGGTCTTGTAAGTACTGCTAGTGTCTGTATGACTGTATTGAAGGAACCCATTACAATATGCACACGTGTTTGATAGGACAGTAGATTGAACTTTTATGGGTTGGTATTGGTTTGTGTATTCAGACTAAATAAACCATAATATAGGTCTTGTCAGAGAACCAGTGGTTATTAATACTAACTTAATGGTCAACCATTTTTGCAGCTTAAGGATAAACTTGGCACCAATGCATGTGACATTTTATTGATTACTTTGTTAGCAATTTAATACAAAAGTTAGATTTTTCCTTTCCTTTAAATATTTACATATTAAAATATTATATTTGATACTTTTTTTCTCTTTACATCAACTGGGATTTTGTAATAAAAATTACGTTTTACTACATTGTCAGTGTTATTCACTGGTGTTAATTGGCAGGAATTCAAACATAAGAGGAGTATTATGACAGAATACCAGACTTGGAACAGGACGATGATTGGTTTTCAGTCTGTACTCTCTTCAGGGGTTTAGAGTGTTCCATTAGTGGTGTTCCTTGAACACTACCTTCAGTACTGTAATATATAGATTGTTGTGTATGCATTGAAACTGGTATTCCCCTTTGGCAATTAATTTAAACTAATATGTGAGTAGAAGTATGTATTTATCTTTAAAAATCCTTTAAGTAAATAACTACTGATGGATGTGTCTTGGGAAATTTCCCCTCCATTTAAAGTGTGCCTTGCTCCAAAAAAAGTTGGAAACCACTGGCCTAAAGTGTAAATTCAATGTATTGCTTCCAATAAAATTTTATTTCTTTATTTTGTGTAAAGCTTTTAATTGTGAATAATCCTGATGGGTACTACAATAAAGTGTTTTACAAGAGATATCTAATTAAAGTACATTTTCAAAATAACCATGCAAAAATATGGTATCAATGAGCATTCTCATTGCAATTTTTTTGAGAAAGAAAGAAAAGGGGGAGGGGAGAAAAATGCATATGGGAGACTGTTAGCTAGAAAATTAACATTTTAGTTTTAAATCTTCACTCTGAGCTTTGTTAACCACTTAATCGTACCATTTCTCTCGGCCATCAGTCTTCCAGCTACAATACTCTCTTCCTGGTTGGTGATGTGAATTTTGTGCAACTTTTGCATCTGGTTTTGGCTCACACAGCGTGCTAACCACTAGACAGGCTGCAATGTTTCTCTGTGACGGTCATGCAGCCATAGTATCTCAGTGCTATAATCCTATACACATGTAATATAGAACCCATGTGCAAATTATCCCTCTGCTATAAAACAAATACCAACAGTGTTATTTGTCTAAGATGAGATTTTAATGTCAATTCAAAGTGTATTTTAAATTTTAGGTCAAAGTAGCTGAACTTAAATGGACAGTATAGGCACCCATACTACTTAATCTTAAGGAAGTGGTCTGGGTGCCTTGCCCCTGTCGTTTTAACCATGCAACAGACAAATTGCCTGGCAATAGAATACAAAGAAGTTATACTTTCTTTATCCCCCATGACTAACTATACATATCATATACATACATACAGAGTGCAGATTCAAACACACATACAGATGTGCAGACACACACTGACACGTAGATGCACATACTAGCACACATATAGGTTAAGGAACCGTGCACAAATAAAAATACTTTTTTACATTTTATAAGGCAACTTAAAATTACCTATCTAGGCAAACAAATGGGGATTCAGTTCCAACACTACTTCACAGTACCCCAATATCAGTGGGTTCTACACAAATTCCAACGTGGGAGACAAGTTAAATAGTTCTAGTGCTAAATAAGCAAAAGTGTATTTTAATAAACCTGTTATAACAGCATTGTGCATATACATAATGCAAAATGAATGTGATAAATGCAATTTAAGAAAGTAAGGTGTCCTCTCTTTAACGTTCCCTTTTAAGTTAATGGTACCTATATCAGCCCATGCTAAAACATGTTGATTCCACCTTAAAAACATTGCCCGCGTACATCCTCTTCTTAACCCCTTAAGACCGCAGCCAAATGTACAAGTTGTGATCCAAAAAAACCGTAAACAAAACCTGGCATTTGCACTATATGTCTGTCCAACCGTAATGCACCTCTTTCATATTAAATGCACCCACACTTATTATATATCATTTTATTCAGGGGAAACAGGGCTTTCGTTTAACATCACATATTTAGGTATGGAACATAATTTAATATGAAAAAAATATTAAAAAAAATGGGAGAAATTAAGAATTTCTAAAATTGTTTTAGTTCTACGTGACATTTTAACTGTGAATGTCAAAATACTGTTTGCTTTTACTGCAATACAATACACATATTTGTATTCAGCGATGTCTCACGTGTAAAACAGTACCCCCTATGTACAGGTTTTATGGTATTTTGGGAAGTTACAGGGTCAAATACACCGTTTTATACTCGAGTTTAAGACGAGTTTTTCAGCACATTTTTTGTGCTGAAACACACTCACTCGTCTTATACTCGAGTCAGTTGTCTGTATTATGGCAATTTTCATTGCCATAATACAGACAAGGACCGGGGGCTGTCAGGAAGCTGTAACTTACCTTCACCGCAGCTCCTGTCAGCTCCCTTCTCTCTCCTCCGTCCGTGCAGCTCCCAGGTCAGCTCCCTCTGCAACTCTTGCGAGAGCCGCGGGGTCAGAGCGTTGCCATGGGTTACCGTGGCAACGTTCCGCGCGGCCGCGAGACTTGCAGAGGAAGCTGACCTGGGAGCTGCACGGACGGAGGAGAGAGAAGGGAGCTGACAGGAGCTGCGGTGAAGATAAGTTACAGCTTCCTGACAGCCCCCCTCCTACAGCCCATCCACTGGACCACCAGGGAGTGAGAGCCCCCCTCCCTGGCCAGCTAACAAGCAGGGGAGGGGGGACGAAAAAATAAATTAAAAAAAATAACAACATTAAAAAAATATATATTACAATAATAATAATTAAATAATAATAATAAAATGCCCACCCCCTTCATGAAATGCCCACCCCCACTCACACACTGCACTCTCTCACACACACTGCACTCTCTCACACACACACACACACTGCACTCACACACACTGCATTCATACACTCATACACACACTGCACTGCATTCATTATATACACACACTGCATTCACACTGCACTCATACACACACTGCACTGCATTCATTATATACACACTGCATTCATACACACACTGCATACACACACACTGCACTCATACATACACACTGCACTCATACACACACACTGCATTCATTATATACACACTGCATACACACTGCACTCATACACACACTGCACTCATACACACACTGCACTGCATTCATTATACACACACTGCACTCATATACACACACTGCACTCCATTCATTATATACACACTGCATTCATACACACACTGCATTCATTATATACACACACTGTAAATAAATATTCAGTTAATATAACTTTTTTAGGATCTAATTTTATTTAGAAATTTACCAGTAGCTGCTGCATTTTCCACCCTAGTCTTATACTCGAGTCAATAAGTTTTCCCAGTTTTTTGGGGTAAAATTAGGGGCCTCGGCTTATATTCGGGTCGGCTTATACTCGAGTATATACGGTATACATGTTACATATTTCAGTCTTTTCACATTGAAATTCGCCAGATTGGTTACGTTGCCTTTGAGACCATATGGTAGCCCAGGAATAAGAATTACCCCCATGATGGCATACCATTTGCAAAAGTAGACAACCCAATGTATTGCAAATGGAGTATGTCCAGTCTTTTTTAGTAGCCACTTGGTCACAAACACTGGCCAAAGTTAATGTTAATATTTGAAAATGCAAAAAACTAATTTGAACGCAAATTTTGGCCAGTGTTTGTGACTAAGTTGCTACTAAAAAAAACTGAACATACCCTATTTGCAATACCCTGGGTTGTCTACTATTGCAAATGGTATGCCATCATGGGGATAATTTTCATTCCTGGGCTACCATACGGTCTCAAAGGCAACCTGGCGAATTTTAATGTGAAAAAACTGAAATGCAAACCTTATATTTGACTCTGTAACTTTTGAAAACACCATAAAACCTGTACATGAGGGGTACTATATACTTATACTCAGGAGACTTCGCTGAACACAAATATTAGTGTTTCAAAACAGTAAAACGTATCACAACAATTATATTGTCAGTGTAAGTGCCATTTGTGTGTGAAAAATGCAAAAATTGTCACTGACGATATCGTCGTTGTAATATATTTTACTGTGTTGAAACACTAATATTTGTGTTCAGCGAAGTATTCCGAGTAAAACAGTACCCCCCATGTACAGGTTTTATGGTGTCTTGTAAAGTTACAGGGTTAAATATAGTGCTAGAAAATTGAATTCCCTGAGCTTTCGGCCTGGGTTGTCAGGCAGGTCCTGCAAATTGTAATTCATAAAATGACCTAATTATGTAAAATTATTACATAAATATATATGTAGAATTATTTTTTATATATATATATATATATATATATATATATATATATATATATATATATATATATATATATATATATATATATAGAATATCGGATGTCCCGCACTCAATTTTCCGGTCTTGTACTTGCCTCGGTGCTGCCTCAGCCGTTAACGTAAACAAAATAGAAAGGAGTGCACTCGAGAGGGCTTTTTTGAAAAAATCAATGTAGTTTATTTTGCAAACGTGCAAACATTCAGAAACGATCAAGTCAACGTTTCAGTCCACGAAGGACTTTTATCAAGACAGTGAATAGCGGGAAAAATAGTGATTTAAATACGGTAGAGCAGAGTTTTGATTGGAGAGTGAACTATACGAAAGAGAGGTAGTGACGTAATCAGTGCTATGTCAGAGGTCAGAAAACGTTATCTCAAAGTAGAGAGATTAACCCTGTGGAGTGTGAATAGTGAATGGAAAGTAAACAAATGGATTGCCGAGATGTGGGAATTCCCATACTCGAACATCCTTAAAATACAAGGGAGATCTATAGAAAAAGGAGGAAAAGGGTGCCACCCCAGCATACAGATCTTATAAGAGATCTAAGAAGTAAATATATATAAACCAACATAGTAGATATCAGTAAGGGTATAGTTCACTCTCCAATCAAAACTCTGCTCTACCGTATTTAAATCACTATTTTTCCCGCTATTCACTGTCTTGATAAAAGTCCTTCGTGGACTGAAACGTCGACTTGATCGTTTCTGAATGTTTGCACGTTTGCAAAATAAACTACCGTATATACTCGAGTATAAGCCGAGTTTTTCAGCCCATTTTTTGGGCTGAAAAACCCCAACTCGGCTTATACTCGAGTCAGAGTCTGTATTATGGCAATTTGCATTGCCATAATACAGACTGGGGGAGAGGGGTGCTGGCAGAGCTGTAACTTACCTTTCCTGCAGCTCCTGTCAGCTTTCTCCTCCTCCGCGCCGTCCGTTCAGCACCTCGGTCAGCTCCCAGTGTAAGTCTCGCGAGAGCCACTTACACTGGGAGCTGACAGAGGGAGCTGCACAGACCGCGCGGAGGAGGAGAGAGCTGACAGGAGCTGCAGGAAAGGTAAGTAACACTCTGCCAGCACCCCTCTCCCCCCACTGAACTACCAATGCTGGACCACCAGGGAAGGAGAGCCCCCCTCCCTGCCATATATCAAGCAGGGAGGGGGGACGAAAAAAAAATATAAATAAAATAATAAAAAAAAATTAATAATAAAAAAAAAAGGGGTATAAGGACCACTATGGGAGGGGGGGGGGTATAAGGACCACTATGGGAGGGAGGGGGTGGGTTAAGGACCACTATGGGAGGGAGGGGGGTATAAGGACCGCTATGGGAGGGAGGGGGGGTATAAGGACCACTATGGGAGGGAGGGGGGGGGGTAAGGACCACTATGGGAGGGAGGGGGGGGGATAAGGACCACTATGGGAGGGAGGGGGGGATAAGGACCACTATGGGAGGGAGGGGGATAAGGACCACTATTGGAGGGAGGGGGGTATAAGGACCACTATGGGAGGGAGGGGGGGTATAAGGACCACTATGGGAGGGGGTGGGATAAGGACCACTATGGGAGGGAGGGGGGTATAAGGACCATTATGGGAGGGAGGGGGGGGGGTATATGGACCACTATGGGAGGGATGGGGGGGATAAGGAACACTATGGGAGGGAGAAGGGGGATAAGGACCACTATGAGAGGGAGGGGGTGGGATAAGGACCACTATGGGAGGGGAGGGGGAAGTAAGGACCACTAGGGGAGGGGAGGGTAAGGACCACTAGGGGAGGGGTGAGTCAGGACCACTGGGGGGGGGGGAGTGAAGGAACACGGGGGTGGGGAGGTAAGGACCACTGAGGGAGGAGGAGGGGAAGTCAGGACATATGGGGGGGGGGAGGGGGCGGCAAAAAATGTTTTGCCTACGGCGGCAAATATCCTTGCACCGGCCCTGCACACACTGCATTCACACACTGCATTCATGCACACACACACTGCATTCATGCACACACACACTGCATTCATGCACACACACACTGCATTCATGCACACACACACTGCACTCATACACACACACTGCACTCATACACACACGCTGCACTCATACACACACACATACGCACACACTGCATTCATTATACACACACTGTAAATAAATATTCAATTAATATATTTTTTTTAGGATCTAATTTTATTTAGAAATTTACCAGTAGCTGCTGCCTTTCCCACCCTAGTCTTATACTCGAGTCAATAAGTTTTCCCAGTTTTTTGGGATAAAATTAGGGGCCTCGGCTTATATTCGGGTCGGCTTATACTCGAGTATATACGGTACATTGATTTTTTCAAAAAAGCCCTCTCGAGTGCACTTTCTATTTTGTTTACGTTAACGGCTGAGGCAGCACCGAGGCAAGTACAAGACCGGAAAATTGAGTGCGGGACATCCGATATTCTATTACCCAAGAGAGCTCGTATAGCCAGGGCTCATTCCACGCACCAGACCCAGGAGAGTTACGTTTTTTACAAGGATTTTCTTTGATGGAGGAATTCTTGACCAGAGCAGGAGCGTTTGCAGATCATGCTGAGGTGTTGCAATTTTCTGAAGCAGAAGCAGCAGCCATACTTTGGCCCCAATCGGACTCGGACCTACCTGTCTCATCTGAACCACGGGACATTGTAAGAGAATTACAAAAGCTGAAACAAAGACAAATAGATCTCGAACTACACGCCACTTACCTTTCAGACTATTATCGTATGAAAAAAAATACCCAGAGGCTTTCGGATTAAGAATGTTCCTACCATTGGAAGAAACAACCCAGAGGTATGTCGTAAGTGGATTGGCATATTAAATAAATGTTCCTTAGATTTAATGTTGGTTGTGATTGAGGAGGTAGGCCGAGAATTAAAAATTACCAAATTTAAAATATCCGATTATGAAGTATCACACTCTACTACAATAGTGGCACCTAATTGTGACTTGTTGATTCAGAAATTAACTGAAGATTTGAAACGTTATAAAAACGATTTGGTTAGGTTCAAGAGAGAAAAACTCTCAAAAGTTCAGGCAGACTATTCTGAACACAGAGTATACAGATGGCTATCTGGAGATAACAGCAGACCTGTATACAGAACCTACAAGCCCCGCATCAGAAAACCGATTGCGTCTACGATTGATTTTACCTCAGGCGAATCGGCGTCTGATTCTGAACAGAGGAGCTTACAGAGGGAGAGAGCCTACTCCAAAAACTCTGAACAGAGCGATTCATCTTTTTTAGAACCAGGCCTTGGTCTGGTGAGAGAATCGATCGGTGGGGGTCACTCCGGCATAGAGCACCCGCCAAACATCAACACTACACTCGGAGGGGGCAGAAAGGGAAGAGGCACTGGACACAGAGGACAACCACCACGGAGACGCTAGAAGATCCCATTATCAACTTATCGGCCAGAGCTCTCACTGATACAGAAATTATGCTACTGAAGAAAGGTCTTTCTTTTGTCCCTACATCCAGAATTCACAAATTCCAATGGGAAATCGATCAATTTAAGTTCAATAGAAAACTCCGTTTAGTAGACTACTTCAAAAATTCTAATCGGCAACAACAAACCAAAGAGGTGGAAATTGAACGATTCAAGTTGCGAAGCTCATTTGACCCCATTACCTCTAATACCACACTTAAAACTTTCTCTCAAATGCTTAAGACTGATACAACAGAAGCACTGATGAATAAAAGACAGTCCAGATCCAACATTTCCAAAAGCGAAAGAGAGGCTCTACAAAGTTTGGCTAATGACATGTCAATTATTATACGGCCAGCGGACAAGGGTGGTGCACTAGTCATTCTACAATATGAAGACTATAGGGCAGAAATCCTCAAACAGTTATCGGATACGAGGGTCTATGAGTATACTCTTGTAGACCCAGTGAATGAATTCAGTAAGACCATTCAACAGACACTACAGAGGGGCTTGGAATCAGGCTTCCTCACTACTGCCGAGTTTGAGTACTTATTTGAAACCCACCCGAGGTGCCCGATCATTTATACACTGCCGAAGGTCCATAAAAACTTGAAGCACCCACCAGGCCGACCAATTGTGTCTGCAATTGGCGGCCTTTTGGAACCCATTGGAAAATGGTTAGACACCAAATTCAAGAAACCAATAATGTCATTACCGACTTATGTGAAGGACTCTGCACAGGTTATAACTACTTTGAGATCCATTGAACTCCCTCCACAAGGGGTCTTTTTGGCGGCTATTGATGTAAGTAGTCTATATACCATCATTCCCCATGAAGAGGGAATATTTGCTATGCAACAAGTACTATTACAACATCAAGAGAAAATTGAGCCTCCAATTGAATATATCCTTGAACTACTGGAACTATGTCTCACACTCAACTACTTCAGATTTGAAAAGTCATTCTACATTCAAATCTCGGGGACCTCTATGGGTGCCCCTATGGCACCTATGTATGCGAATGCATATATGCATATCTATGAACAGTGATACATCCTACAAGAATACGGCCAATATATTTTGAAGTATTTCAGATATATCGACGACATCTTCATTATCTGGTCTGGGGAAGAACAAACATTACTTGATATGTTACAGTCACTCAATCAGCTTGACTCACCTGTTAGACTAACATATCAAATTGACAACAAACAGATGGACTTTTTGGATCTTCGGATTTACATTGAAAACAACAAACTGGGCTACACTCTGTTTACGAAGAAGACTGATCGTAACACGTTATTACACGCCACCAGTCATCATCCTCCTAACCTTATCAAATCTCTCCCGGTATCCCAGTTCATCAGGGTACTGAGGAATAATTCGGACCCCATTAAGGCTGCTTCACAGGTACAAGAGATGTTTGAAAAATTCACCCAAAGAGGATACTCAAGATTTATATTGGAAAAGGCATACTCTAAGGCATTACAAATATATACAGATGGACCCACGGCAAAGAACACACAAACAAGACTAACCTTTCCCCTAACTTATCACTCACAGTCTAGGGATATATCTGAAAAGCTACGGAATAATTGGGAAGTACTCCGAAAAGACAAAACATTACCTGTGATATTCCAGCAAAGTCCTATGATAAGCTATACGAGAAATAAGAATTTAAGGGACTATCTGGTCCATACAGATATACAAACCCCGGGTCAACATACACAACAGAATCCTGGCTGCTTTCGCTGCTTAAAATGTACAGCTTGCAACAACATGACACCCGGAAAATCTTTTTTTCACCCCCATTCTGGCAAAGAATATAAGATACGACAACGGATTACCTGTACTACAACACATGTCGTTTATCGGATCACATGCCCCTGTGGCCTTATGTACATTGGGAAAACGTCTAATGACTTAAGGGAACGAATGAGAGGACACAGGTCAACTATCAGAATAGCACTCTCCAGTGGCATTGCATCTACTCCTATAGCCAAACATTTTCTCGAGATGGGACATTCACTACCAACCTTGAAATTTATGGGCATTGAACATGTTCCGACCCCGGTGAGGGGGGGTGATAGAGACACATTGCTTCTCCAGAGAGAAGCCTTTTGGATTTTTACACTGGGGACTCTGTCTCCAGGGGGACTAAATGAGATTAATCCGTTGAATTGCTTTATTTTAAAAAGATAATGTTGTGTTCAATTGTTGCCGGTTTAAATAGCCTTATCAGGATAACACAGTAACTTTTTTGTTTCTTTCTTTTTAGTGTTTACAGACTATGTAACCCAAGCCTGTTGTATATTGCGTATATGTTACTCGATATTGATGACTGCATTTCTCTAGGTCCTTGAATTCTCTTTATGGGATTGGTCTGCTACCCTTACTGATATCTACTATGTTGGTTTATATATATTTACTTCTTAGATCTCTTATAAGATCTGTATGCTGGGGTGGCACCCTTTTCCTCCTTTTTCTATAGATCTTCCTTGTATTTTAAGGATGTTCGAGTATGGGAATTCCCACATTTCAGCAATCCATTTGTTTACTTTCCATTCACTATTCACACTCCACAGGGTTAATCTCTCTACTTTGAGATAACGTTTTCTGACCTCTGACATAGCACTGATTACGTCACAACCTCTCTTTCTTATAGTTCACTCTCCAATCAAAACTCTGCTCTACCGTATTTAAATCACTATTTTTCCCGCTATTCACTGTCTTGATAAAAGTCCTTCGTGGACTGAAACGTCGACTTGATCGTTTCTGAATGTTTGCACGTTTGCAAAATAAACTACATTGATTTTTTCAAAAAAGCCCTCTCGAGTGCACTCCTTTCTATTTTGTTTATATATATATATATATATATATATATATATATATATATATATATAAACTGCAAATGTCCCGCACTCAATGTACCGGTCTTGTGCTTGCCTTGGTGCTGCCTCAGCCTTTAATATATTCAAATGGAAAGAGTGCACTCGAAGGTCTTCTTAAGGATATAAACAATTTATTTTGCCAAATTTCAAAAGACATACAAGTCGACGTTTCAGTCCTCGTGGGACTTTTTTCAAGACAATGAAAGGCGGAAAAACAGTGATTTAAATATGCGTTGCAGGTGATTTGATTGGAGAGTAGGTTATATGAAAGAGAGGCTGTGCAAACGTGAAAGTGGTTATTCAACTTTGAAAATAGGGATTAACCCCTTGAGTGCCTAAATAAAAAAAGGCCTGACGGTGAGTGTGGTTACGGCCAAATATCTAATAATCTGCGCTCGCAGACATATATTAAAATTCAAGGATAAGAAATAAGACATATCGAAGCCACCTTAGAATGACTAAGAGTTTGAGATTCTATTTGAATATTTTAACAAATTTGTTAAACTGAATTAAACAGTATTTTACATTTGCTACATTTTTAAACACTAACATAAGGTGGCTGCGTATAGATTGGACTTCCCAGTGTCAATAGATACATTGTACCAAAACTTCAAAGTGTATTTGAATACCCCGCCGGGGTACTATGTATGTATCCCTATTTTCAAAGTTGAATAACCACTTTCACGTTTGCACAGCCTCTCTTTCATATAACCTACTCTCCAATCAAATCACCTGCAACGCATATTTAAATCACTGTTTTTCCGCCTTTCATTGTCTTGAAAAAAGTCCCACGAGGACTGAAACGTCGACTTGTATGTCTTTTGAAATTTGGCAAAATAAATTGTTTATATCCTTAAGAAGACCTTCGAGTGCACTCTTTCCATTTGAATATATATATATATATATATATTTTTTTTTTTATGATTATTTTTATTTATATATGTATATATAGTGATATATACGTATATACTTATGTATATAGATATATATTATTTTGTTCTACATGTATTTTGATATCAATATATATATATATTAATTTTAAAATACAGTTAGAACGAAATTACGCATGTTTATATATTTTTTTGATCCATTTTTTATTTTTTTAAATTTTATTTTTTAACATTTATATATATTTTTTTATTATATATAAATATATATAATAAATTATATATATATTTAATCAATATCATTGTACGTGTATTTTGATATTAATATATATATATATATATATATATATATATTAATATTAAAATACACGTAGACAGTGTATGTATATTTGTGTGTGTGTATATATATATATATATATATATATATATATATATATATATATATATCCACCAATGAAGAGGAGCACTCAGAAGGACTTTACAATCGTGAATTTATTATTCAAGTAGTTTTACATCAGCATGTAAATCCTGTGATTCAACGTTTCGACCCCTCAGGGTCTTTTTCAAGAACAATTTACAAGTGAACTAAGCATGTAATATATAGGAATGAAAACAGTGCACTCACCAATCTCGTGTGTGTAGCCGCCCATTCAAACCCGGAAGTGTCACGAAACCAGCCCCACGTGGTTTCCTTAGCGTACGTCAGTACGTGCGACGTAATTAGCGTCGTTGCTAGGTAATATTTTGTCAACAATATGTTATGTTCGTGTATACTAGCAACCAGACTTGGCAATGTGTTCTAAAAGAGTGAAAGATGTCTAATCGCTAAGGAAGAGATCCCTAAGTATAGAGTAAATCTTAAGTAAGAGGATCTCAAGGGATGAGTGTGTGTCAATATGAGACATGTGACAGAAGTGCCAGATAGTGCAAAATAAAGGGCAAAGAGTGTGCTAAAACTATAGTGCCAAACAGAAAAAATTAAAAACATAAGGCAACATCAATCTCAAATATTGCAATTTAAAAACAAAGAAGGAGAGAATTTCCTGAGTGTCGAGACTAGATATACAATGATATTAATTATAATATGCAAACACTTAGTGAGAATACTGTATGTTATATTGTCTTAACTAATAGCAAATAATTAAAAGATTAAATAGCGGGATGATGATCTGAGAACCCAACATATTCTTATTGGAACGACATATGGTTTAGCGTTGCGTCAAAGGAGTATTTAGCAGAACATAGAAAATGAAATACATTCATTGAGTCCCTTGGGCATAACTGTGTCAAGTCGATGTATCCAATACGTTTCTCGTTGGAGTAATGCTCTAGATCTGTCCCCACCTCTTGGATTCGGTGGAACATGATCTATGGCAATGAATCGTAGAGTGGGCAACCTATGGTTGGCTTGGAGAAAGTGTTTGGCCACCGGCTTGTCTGATTTTTGATCCCTGAATGCCGTGTTGATGGTTGATCTGTGGCCTCTAATCCTGTCCCTGAGCGTGAGATCTGTTTTCCCCACGTATGAGAGACCACAGGGGCAAGTGATGAGATATATCACATGGTCGGTGGTACATGTGATATATTGTGTGATGGGGATCCGAATTCCACTGTGTGGGTGGACAAATGAGGTATTGGTATTCATGTGACTACATGTCACACAGCCGCTACATCTGTAGCAACCTTTTTTGATGGGTCCTCTCGGTTTTTGGTAACATGAAATTGGATCACTTTTCACCAATAGGTCTCTCAGATTTTTGTTTCTTTTTAAACTAATCGTGGGTTGCTGCTGGAAAATTGGTGGCAGATTCTTATCTGAACGTAGAATGCCGCAGTATTTATTTACAGATCTTTGGATCTGTGTGGTTCCTGTGTGTAACGTTAAGGGTAGGTACATTTTTGTTGATTGAGAGGCCCTGTTAGCAGGGGATGTCATCCGTTTCATGGCTTTCTCTTTCGCCTTGGCTAGTATATCTGGATTATATCCTCTCTGTTGGAATCTGTCCGTCATTTCATGCAATTGTTGCTCACGTTTCTCTGGGTCGCTGTTATATCTCAATACCCGCATATATTGCGATATCGGGAGGGATTCTTTCAGTTTCTGAGGGTGGTAGCTATTGAACTGAAGTAGCGTGTTCCTAGCCGTCTCCTTACGATATAGGGTGTACCCTAATCTGCCGTTGTCCTTATAGATAGATACGTCCAAAAATTGGATCTCTTGGGTGTTTGATGATAGCGTCAATTTCACTGGGCAATCGGCTTCATTCAAGTCGGAGACCATTGTTTCTAGGTCAGAGCTAGTTCCTGTCCAAATTAGGAAGATGTCGTCCACGAAGCGATGATATGTGAGTATATGTTCACTGTATCTTTCCAGAATGGATTGGGTTTCGAAAATTGACATATAGGCATTGGCATATGAGGGTGCCATGGCCGCCCCCATGGAAGTACCCGTCAGTTGAAGGTAAAAGTGCTCTTCAAATTTGAAATAATTGCATGTAAGGGCTATAGATAACAGCTCCATGACGTTCAGATAAGAATCTGCCACCAATTTTCCAGCAGCAACCCACGATTAGTTTAAAAAGAAACAAAAATCTGAGAGACCTATTGGTGAAAAGTGATCCAATTTCATGTTACCAAAAACCGAGAGGACCCATCAAAAAAGGTTGCTACAGATGTAGCGGCTGTGTGACATGTAGTCACATGAATACCAATACCTCATTTGTCCACCCACACAGTGGAATTCGGATCCCCATCACACAATATATCACATGTACCACCGACCATGTGATATATCTCATCACTTGCCCCTGTGGTCTCTCATACGTGGGGAAAACAGATCTCACGCTCAGGGACAGGATTAGAGGCCACAGATCAACCATCAACACGGCATTCAGGGATCAAAAATCAGACAAGCCGGTGGCCAAACACTTTCTCCAAGCCAACCATAGGTTGCCCACTCTACGATTCATTGCCATAGATCATGTTCCACCGAATCCAAGAGGTGGGGACAGATCTAGAGCATTACTCCAACGAGAAACGTATTGGATACATCGACTTGACACAGTTATGCCCAAGGGACTCAATGAATGTATTTCATTTTCTATGTTCTGCTAAATACTCCTTTGACGCAACGCTAAACCATATGTCGTTCCAATAAGAATATGTTGGGTTCTCAGATCATCATCCCGCTATTTAATCTTTTAATTATTTGCTATTAGTTAAGACAATATAACATACAGTATTCTCACTAAGTGTTTGCATATTATAATTAATATCATTGTATATCTAGTCTCGACACTCAGGAAATTCTCTCCTTCTTTGTTTTTAAATTGCAATATTTGAGATTGATGTTGCCTTATGTTTTAAATTTTTTCTGTTTGGCACTATAGTTTTAGCACACTCTTTGCCCTTTATTTTGCACTATCTGGCACTTCTGGCACTTCGGTCACATGTCTCATATTGACACACACTCATCCCTTGAGATCCTCTTACTTAAGATTTACTCTATACTTAGGGATCTCTTCCTTAGCGATTAGACATCTTTCACTCTTTTAGAACACATTGCCAAGTCTGGTTGCTAGTATACACGAACATAACATATTGTTGACAAAATATTACCTAGCAACGACGCTAATTACGTCGCACGTACTGACGTACGCTAAGGAAACCACGTGGGGCTGGTTTCGTGACACTTCCGGGTTTGAATGGGCGGCTACACACACGAGATTGGTGAGTGCACTGTTTTCATTCCTATATATTACATGCTTAGTTCACTTGTAAATTGTTCTTGAAAAAGACCCTGAGGGGTCGAAACGTTGAATCACAGGATTTACATGCTGATGTAAAACTACTTGAATAATAAATTCACGATTGTAAAGTCCTTCTGAGTGCTCCTCTTCATTGGTGGATATATATACGACGCTGGAAGCACCGGAGGCAAGTTTTATCTACACACCATTCAGGGGTGAGTGCCTAAAGGATTATTTTGTTTATATATATATATATATATACTTAGATCATATATATAATAAATATATATGATCTAAGTATATATAATCTTATTTTTACACTGTTTAACTTAATTTATTTTATTTCCAGGCAGCAGGGGGAGTACCTGTCATTACAGGCACTCCCCCTGCTGGCATTGACATGGACGGCTATGCCGTCCATGTGATCGCGGGGTCCTCGCAAGGATCTCGCGATCACATGGCCCTGGGGGGCCGAAGAGGACCGAGGGGGACTCCCTGGGCTCCCAGGTAAGTCCCCCATACCGCGATCGCCGGCGTGGGATCGCCGGCGACCGGTTAAGTACAAAAGATCGCAGGACGTTCTATGCCGTCCTGCGGCGTTTAGAGCCATATAAATAAGGACGGCATAGAACGTCCTGCAGTCTTAAGGGGTTAAGCAAGATGCTGCTCTGTTAATTTCTTGCATGGATTACTGTAATTCTCTCCTAATTGGACTACCCAGAAGCCGTACTGCCCTGTTACATCTTGTAATGAATGCTGCCGCCAGGCTGATCTTTCTCTCCTGACGTTCCTCTCATACTTCACCTCTCTGTCAATCCTTACACTGGCTTCTTGTATCTTATAGGTTACCATTCAAAATATTAACCCTTACCTTTAAAGCTCTGAACAGCTCTTTATGTTATTTTTCTTCACTAATTCTTAGGTATGCCCTTTCTCGGTCTCTTTCGGCTGTGCCGGTTACAACCTCCTGTCCACTGCTCGCACCCTTACTGCTAACTGCTAATCCTTTCCTTTGGAACAGCTTGCCTAACTCTATCAGACTTTCCCCCCGTTTTCAATCGTTTAAGAAGTCCCTCAAAACCAATCTTTTCAGATATGCTGATGGCCTCCTAGAATAACTTCTATTTCACAAATATCTCTCTTGCTCTCTTCTTAAGAGCCACGCTTCACTCTCACCTCTGGTTCTGCTACTTCTTAACCTTGTTTCTTGTCCCCCTTGATACCCTTCCAATTGTGTCTTTTTATTCCACTCCTGAACGGTAAGCTGAGCAGGTTCCACTTCTACCTCTTGTTCCTGTAATATTTTGTCTCATTTAGTGTTAAATTTCCCATTTTCATATTATTGTAAAGCGCTGCAGAATCATTTGTCACTATATAAATACCAATAATAACAATCATCTGTTCCTTAGCAGGCTTAAAAATTAGGCTAGTACAACCTCAGATGAACAAAACATAACATATTTCACTGTGTCATGATTTATTTAACAAAAATAAAGCCAAAATAAGGAAGCCATGTGTGAGAAACCAAGTACACCTTGTGATTCAATAGCTTGTTGAACCACCTTTAGAAGCTATAACTTGAAGTAATCGTTTTCTGTATGACCTTATCAGTCTCTCGCATCGTTCTGGGTGAATTTATGCCCACACTTTTTACAACAATGCTTGTTCTTTTTTTAGCCATTCTGTTGTAGATTTGCTTGTGTGCTTGGGATTATTGTCCTGTTGCATGACCAAATTTCAGGCAAGCTTAACCCCTTAAGGACAAAGCTTCGGAAGCTTGTCTTTCACTTAATGACAACGGCATTTTTTGCTGTTTGCGTTCAACTGCAATTTGCATTTTACTAATTTATTGCACCGACGCATATTATATACCGTTTTTTTAAAGGACAGAAAGGGCTTTAATTTGATGTAACATATATCTACATAAATGCGTATTTATTATAAAAAAAAAAATACAGAAAAATGCAAAAAAAATGTTTGTTTTTTTTTTTTTTTTTACAGTTTTTGCAATAATAATGTGTGCACAATTAGTGCAGGTTAAGGAAAGTAATTAAAAATAAATTCATTTAGTTCTGATTTACAGAATATATAATGTGTCTGGGATTTTAAGTTTTTTTGGTAGTTACAGGTCACAAAGCACAGAGTAAAATAAACTTTTAATGTGGAGCGATTTTAGAATTTGGTATGTTTGTCTTGTAAGCTTAATAGCCATAAAAGAAAACAAAATTGCCACACAAAAGTATATATTTATATAAGATCCGTCTCCCTGCACTTCACAGTGAACCCAGAAGTGCAGGGAGGCGGAGGTGAGTATACTGAGCACATGTGCCCGCTCTGACATGCTGTCAGAGCGGGCACATGTGCTGGGGCAGCACTATCGGGTGCTCCCGGTCTAATACAGAGGCAGACCGGAGCACCATTAACCCCACGATCACCGCACCATTAACCCCACGATCGCCGCGATTGCGGCGATCTGGGGTTAATTTTACCGCGTGACGGACGAGGTCCGTCACTCGTCGTTAAGGGTTTCCCCTGAGTGACGGGCCTCGTCCGTCACTCGTCGTTAAGGGGTTAAGAATTGGTATGAGATGTTTGTGCTGATGTGCTGTTTGGTTTCCACCAAACATGATGCTGTGTTTTAAAGCCAAATATCTTCACTTTGGTCTCGTCTGTCCAACAGACATTGTTCCAGAAGTCTTGTGGTTTGTTCAGATGCAACTTTGCAAACCTAATGCGTACTGCCATGTTCTTTTTAGAGAGAATAGGGTTTCTCCTGGAAACCCCTCCAAACAAACGATACTTGTTAGTCTTTTTCTAATTGTACGGTCATGAACGTTAACATTTAACATGTGAACTGAGGCCTTTATAGTCTGAGATGTAACTCGTTTTTTTTTTTTTTGCAAGATCTGACCTTGAGGTGAATTTGATGGGAAGTCCACTCATGGGAGGATTCGCAACTGTCTTGAATGTTTTCCACTTTTGAATACTCTATCTCACTGTAGAATAATGGTCTTTAAATTGATTGGAAAATACCTTTTAACCCTTCCCAGTTTGATTCCCAGTGAGATGTCTTTCCTCCTTGGCATTGTGTTAACACACCTGAATGCAGTGGCGCCTCTAGACTTTGCGAGGCTGTGGCGAAACTCAAACATGAGGCCCCCCCCACTAACACCCAAAATGAAAAAAAATATTGACGGATGAGGTTGCAGCGCTAGATACCAAGAGCTAATCTCTGTATTTATTGTTCAGAGGCTTGTAGTACACGCGACTCCCTGTGCCGCTGCATTGTGAGCTTTCTGACTGTAGTTATGGCATAATTTGCAAACTAAATTAATTGGCAATAAACAAATGAATTAGCAATTATGCTAATCGTTTATACATGATTGCGGTATATGGTTACATAGCTTAGCAGTTGTGTACACATAAATTCTGGTTTGAAGGGGTCATTGGAATCAAAAAAGCTTTAAAAAAAAATTATTTGCCAAATAATAAAGTTACAGATAAGAAAGTGCCATAGACATTTTCCCCACATATTCTATAACACTTTCACATATGCATTAGCCTATATAATATATAAGTGTGTGTCGCCCCATGTCTTTTATATGTACAGTTGTGCTCAAAAGTGTGCATACCCTTGGAGAATTGGTAATATATGTACCATTTTTAAGAAAAATATGAGTGAGCAGGGGATTCATATTCAACTGTAGGTCATAACATATGGCGCAATCATAAAACAAAACGTGGCAACAATTAAATGACCCCTGTTTAAAAGTCTGCATTCCCTTAGTACTTAATACTGTGTGTTTCCCCCCTTTATCTCTATTTTGCTCTCGTCACTCCAAATTAGTGTGCCAGAAGCAGTGAGGCGTGTCAAGGTGTTGTTGGGCATATTGTAACCGGGCTTTTTTGTGGCATTGGTGCAGTAAAGGCTTCTTTCTGGCAACTTGACCATGCAGCTCATTTTTGTTCAAGTATGGTCATATTGTGCTCCTTAAAACAACCACACCATCTTTTTCCAGAGTAGCCTGTATTTCACCTGAGGTTGCCTGTGTTTTTTTTTTTCTTTGTATCCCAAACAATTCTTCTGCCAGTTGTGGCTGAAATCTTTCTTGGTCTACCTGACCTTTTGGTATCAGAGATCTCTGAATTCTCCAATACTTAATAAGTGACTGAACAGTACTGACTGGCATTTTCAAGACTTTGGATATCTTTTTATATCATTTTTATAAAATTCTATAACCTTCTTACGCTGGTCTGTTGACCGTTCTTTTCTGCTCCCTATTGCTCAGTATCTAGTCTGCTCGGTGCATCCACATGAGAGCTAACAAACTCATTGACTATTTATACACCGGTGCGGGAAATTAACCTTTAATTGCCATTTTAACCTGTGTGTGTCACCATGTGTGTCTGTAACAAGGAAAGACATTCAAGGGCATGTAAACTTTTGATCAGAGCCAGTTGGGTGATTTCTGTTATCATGATTTAAAAAGGAGCCAAACAACTAATGTGATAATAAATAGCTTCATATGAGCACTATCCTTCAATAAAATAAATCTTTCTTTGCATGATCAGTCATATTTTCAAAATCGAGGCCAAAATCTCACAATTTCTGCCAGTGTATGCAAACTATAAATATTGCCACTTTACATTTGCATTGCCCATATCATTCTGCCCTAACATTATCCATAGACACAAACACACTAATACATGCACACATTGCACACTCTTGATACACGCACATGCACACACATAGTCACACAGTTTGACAAATACATATTGTGACTGTATGTTTGTATCTGGCAGTGTGTATTTTTGAGTGTCTGGCATATTCTACCAGTGTATGTGCCTGAAAGTGTGTGTCTGACAGAGTATCCTTGTGTGTATGTGTCTGGGACCGTATGTGTGTGGGGTAGCTGCTTGCGGTGTGTTTTGTGTAAGGCAAGCATGTCAAACTCAAAGTCTAGCACAGGCCAAATAAACAAGGTTTATGTGGGCCGCAAAAACAAACAAACAGTTTCATAGAAACTTAGGTTTATTTTTAAAAGTACAGTATAAAAAAAAAACAGCATCCTCCTCTACTAAATCCCAGCCTCCTCCCCCCACCCCCCCTACTAAATCTCAGCACCCCCCCCCCTAGCCTAAAAGCAGACTCCACTCACATTGCCGCTGCCAGTATGCGACTCCGGAGTCCGGCCTCTGGTATACCCCAAAGGGCGTCGTCATCACCCTGTGCCAAAGTGGATACTCCTGCTACTTCTTGAAACACTGTCAAGGTGGAGCCCCTCAACGTCACGTTGGAAGTTGACATGGCGTTGCCTCCGTGCACTTCCAGGTTCTCAACGGTCCAGCCGTGGCCATTGCAACACTGACCCACACACACACACTCACTGTATTTATCCCTGGGGTCCAGTGGGGATCTTCTATCTGGAGATTTCCTTCTTGCTGCTCCCTCACGCGCGCAGTTTAGTGATGCCGGAATATGACGTCATATTCTGGCACCCGGCATCACTACAGACGGCGAGGGAGCAGGAGGAGCAGGAAGACTGAGCTCCTCCTGCGACCGGGTAAATTTTAGCAGAGTAGGCACCTGCAATGTGGAGAAAGCAGGTGCCTAGTCTGCTTTAACACTAAGCACGTGCTCGCCGGGCCGCAAGTTTTACACGCTTAGTGTAAAGGGACTGTCTTTGTGCATTGTGTTATTACAATGTTTTATGACTTTGTGTGTATGATAAATGTCTTCAGATGGTAACTGTGGCTGTGGCAGGGTGAGTGAGACAGAGTTGGGGTTTGAGAGTGACAGAATGAGGGAGTGAATGTGCCATGGTTGGAGGAGGGAGGGTGACAGAAAGAGGGGAGGTGAGAAGGAAAGTGAATTGATTTTTAACTGGCTATTTGGTGGAAAGTTAGGTAAAAGAGCAAATAAAAAAAAAAAAATCGGCTCACCTATAGTGCAGCAGTTACCAATGCAGGGTGTGGCTCATTTAACTTTATCAAGCATACTCTTACCAGCAAGGGTAGGGATTGTACACTGAAGGTCATTGTCACAGTTCATGCTCTCTTCAAAAGCATGCATAGGTTCTGCACACATTTACTCGGAAACCCATAAAATAATTTGAGCCATGAAAGTATTGTGGTTTGCAGCCTCTAACATATATAGATGTGGTTTTTTTTTTTCTTCTTAAAATACCATTCCTTGTTCTTACTAATGCTGTATGCAAGCACTGGCTTATTTTCCATATCCAATCCCCATGTCTATTGATGCATACTTCATAATTGCCATAGACAGAGACTGGTAGAGTTCGCTTTTCATGGGGATGAGCAAAGAGACAATCTTTCCTGTAAATCTTAAGTTCCAACAACATATCTTGGAGCAAATCTAAGGCATAATGGTCGGTGCCTTGCCAATCAGATGCAGCATTCACCCAACAGAATGCTTCTCAGAGGAAGGCACTGGCTAATGTTTCCTTGTAAAGCTCTACATTTCCACTTGAATATTTCTTCAAGCGGAGTGAATCGGGAAACCTTTCTTGCTGCCAGCTTGACTGAAATAAGGCAGTTCCCAAATTTGTCCAAAGCAATCATAAACATGCAGCTTTCTCTTAATATTGGCACTTTTCTGAATTGCAACAATGAGGGTACTTTAGCAAGCTGATGTGCTTAAGGGTTTGGAGTGTCTCTAACCTGTTTATAAACATTTTTAGTACTTGTGGCCTGATGGTAACCAGTAGTTACGTTTTCAGACCTTGCCAAAGTGCCATAAGAAATTTAACATACCTGAAAACAATGCAAGATTGTATCACCTTGGTGAATAATTATTCACTGGTTCTATTCCTTTTGAGGAGTAAAAATCACTAGGGGCAATACACAATTTATATTGATCTTAATAAAATATATATCTAAAAATAAAAAAATATTTTATATATATATATATATATATATATTATATTTTTTATTTTTATTTTGTATTTGGTTTGTTTGAAAGGTATTTTGGTATGATAAGTCTTTCTATACAGTTTAACACCTGAGACGTGTACGTAAGAAAAACAAACTCTGTGCCATAGAAACTTAATTTTTTTGCACTTACATTAATAGGTTTTCAGGGACCTGTCAATGTTTGTTTATTTTTTTTATGATATATATATATATATATGAGTAGATGATGCCACTTGTCTACATAATTAGTGAAATGAATAAATCTATTGTAAATAAGAAGATTGTTAACTTAAAGTTTCTATGATTAATAACTAGTGATCGTTTTAGCTAGTTTTGTACATATTGTCAAGCTTAGATTAGGAGTCACTCTTGCTCACTTGTTAATGTTTCCATCAGCTCCCAGGCTAAATGGCACATCTATGCTTGAAAGGCGCAGAGATACTGGAGGGTACGAAAGCTCATCCACCTTAATGAGCAGTGAGCTGGAATCAACCAGTTTCTTTGACTCCGATGAAGATGATTCCACCAGCAGGTAAGGAGTTGGGATTGACATAATCAATGTACTTGTCCACAAGAAGACAGTATTACTAGAGATGGATATTTTACTAATGACCCCGTCCTATGCTAGTGATGACATGAGACACAATATAGACCTTATCTGGTGGGCTTTGTCTACTCCTAGTGCATTTCACAATGGTAATGGAACAAGGCTGGTGTGTCCTCAACCCCCTTGCCTCTAAATATGATCTCACTGGGTTAAATTTACAGTCTAATATTATCTCTGTGTCCACACTTGTACATCCAGCCTGTGTTGTCTTGAATTCTCTAAGCTTGGGACCGTATGGAATTTAAAATTTTGCTTCTCCATATAACCCTGCTGTGGGTAAAATAAAAAAAGACTTCACTATAAGCCCAACCCTTTTAGCCATTTATGACATGGTAGAATGCATGGGTTCCAGCAGATTGCTCCCTGTAACCTTAGCCTCCCTATGGGTTAGAGTCAGTATATCACCAGTTTCCTTCAATTACAGAGTTTTGAATCTTCCACTTAATTAAATCACTCTTGACCTTCTTTGCAAGAGATTTCCTACTGGCCACTCCTCAATTCTCTTACTTGTTTCTTTTGTACTACTGGCTTTCTTCCTGATCTGTTTACCCTGAAGCACTTATATACAAAGCCAAACTTAATAGATCTTGACCAAGTTATGTCTTAATCTGCTTACAGGAACAATTCTGTAAAATGGTATTCAGGTGGTATACCACACCTATTATTCATAAATACATGGGCAATACTTACAATAATCCTTTGCTAGCGAGATCCTTTTTTCCATCTTTGGTGGGAATGTTTCAGGATTTCAGAGTTTTGAGGTATTTTCAGATCTCCTTTCAAATGTATGCCACAAACCTAGGAGTCCAGTTATCCCTTTCTCAGGATAATATGATCAAAATAAAAAAATAGTCTTCTTTCTAAATTGTGCTCAGCTACTTGCAAAGCTGTCGCTTGTTTGCGAGATGCCATTTGTTTAAATGTAATTAAAGGAACACTAGTCACCTAAATTACTTTAGCTAAATAAAGCAGTTTTAGTGTATAGATCATTCCCCTGCAATTTCACTGCTCAATTCACTGTCATTTAGGAGTTAAATCACTTTGTTTCTGTTTATGCAGCCCTAGCCACACCTCCCCTGGCTATAATTGAAAGAGCCTGCATGAAAAAAAAACTGGTTTCACTTTCAAACAGATGTAATTTACCTTAAATAATTGTATCTCAATCTCTAAATTGAACTTTAATCACATACAGGAGGCTCTTGCAGGGTCTAGCAAGCTATTAACATAGCAGGGGATAAGAAAATCTTAATTAAACAGAACTTGCAATAAAGAAAGCCTAAATAGGGCTCTCTTTACAGGAAGTGTTTATGGAAGGCTGTGCAAGTCACATGCAGGGAGGTGTGACTAGGGTTCATAAACAAAGGGATTTAACTCCTAAATTGCAGAGGATTGAGCAGTGAGGCTGCAGGGGCATGTTCTATACACCAAAACTGCTTCATGACTACATAGATGCCATTCTATATCTCTTGTCTGCATACATAATTATTTTAAAAATGCTATGCAATTGTTAACTATTTCTCATACTGCTGGGGATATTTCCCTGTATGTAATTTGAAAATCATAAATGTAATTACCTAAAGGAGAACTATAACCATAGATATTGTCCCCTTCACAACTTGTCTTCTGTGCAAAAGTAATATGGTGTTATTTGATCTTGCCTTGTATAGGCACTCCTTGAGCCATGTCAATTTAGATTTATACTTATTTAAAGACCAATATATATTCATTCCAGTAATTTCTTTTTCTGTCTATGCAGGTTCAGTAACTCTACAGAGCAAAGTAGTGCATCGCGTCTAATGAGAAGGCACAAAAGACGTAGGAGAAAACCTAAAGCTCCTCGTATAGAGCGGGTAAGCAGGCATAATGTAATATAACTAGGTAGTTAGCAAGGGTAAGGAACATGCACAACAAAAAAAAGTTTTTGTTCAATTATGAACTCCAGTGTGGACCTTCATTATGATTATTGTGAATTTGTTGTCATCCTCCTTGCAAGCAGCAGATATGTAAAGGAAATTTGTTAAGGTTTGAGCTGTTTTTATTTCAGTACTATTAAATTCTATTAAATTTGACACTCTGTATGTGCATGATCACCTCTGAAATTGCACATTTTGGGAGATTTGTCCAGTTTTATGGAGAAGCTGTGAATTATCTGGGGTCCTGTCATGACATCTAACAAAAGACAGTGAAAGGGGACATATAATGGTTTATCAAGGTTCATTTTGTTTGTTTTTGGATGACATTTTGAAACCGTTGAATCTGATTTAAGCATTATATGCACAATGTGTGGATAGTTTAATTAATGATAGATTCCAGCTATTAATGACTAGAAGTTTTATGAATTACCTAAAGTACCACAAATGAAAAGCTAACCCCTGTAGGCGTGGACTCACTGCACTTGTTTTGTTTTATATTGTATGTGTTTCATTATGAATACACTGCTAACCTGCTTGTTTTATTTTTTTGTTTTCCACTAGTCCTCTTCATTTAGCAGCATCACTGATTCTACCATGTCTCTAAACATTATCACAGTGACTCTGAACATGGGTGAGTATGAAGAGAAGGCGCTCCAACATACTTTACTTTTTTTAAACTAACCAGTAGACAAAATCACATTCTACTTGCATCTAAAAGTTTTCTTTATATTTTAATTGGCCAATATCTATATCCATACTCATTTCCCCTTTTAGATTTATTTTTTGCATGCAGAGGGGTTGTTTCCCCCTAAATTATATGTGGTTAATGCTGCTAATACCCCTTTATGCTGCTGCATTTGCTTATATTACTTGTTTGCCAAATGAAACGTCTCATGCTTCTCTATCACTTAGCGTAAGGCTTCTGTAATATTGTTGTGGTGATGTTGTTTCTTAAAGTGATTATCCTACTTATTAGAGAAATATAATTTCCTCGGTATCAGTATTGTTGGACAAAGCAATGAACGTGGTGACGGAGGCATCTATATTGGGTCCATCATGAAAGGGGGTGCTGTGGCAGCCGATGGGAGGATTGAGCCAGGAGACATGTTATTACAGGTATGTATTATAGGAACACCAGCCAAATATTTGGACTTTTGTCAAGAGGACATGGATGCTGGTAGAAAATATTAGGCTGGCTAATGTTAAATTAAAAAAAAAAAAAAAAGTATTATTTTTTTTAGGTAAATGATATCAATTTTGAGAACATGACAAATGACGATGCAGTGAGAGTCCTAAGAGAGATTGTGCACAAGCCAGGGTAAGTAAAATAAAGGGAGTAGACAGTTCTGTATAAGTTTTACATCCTTAGCTCTTAAATCATCTTTAGTATTACTCTAATGCCATTCTGGGTTTTTGTTTCTGAAAACCTTTTTATCTGTAATAACACCGGGCTATGAAAAAATGTGGTGCTCGTTTTTTTTTGTATTGTTTTTTTATTATCAGATAACCTCTAAATACCCAATGAATAAAGTAAAATGATAAACTTGTTCTGCCTTTCGTAGGCTAAACAAAGAGTGTGAGCAGAAAAATATTTTGTGATTTGTCCGCAGTAACTTGTAATGTGCATATTGAATTCCTAGGTGTAAGAAATTAATATACCACTCTGCTTTTTTTCTTTTTAAAAGTGCCCCTACAAGTTTGAAGTTAAGGATGTGTTCCCTGTTGAGACATGTATTCTATATGTGCTAGGGTCACAATAATTTTGTGGTAGGAGGTTTAAATATTCAACAATAAGATGTTCTGGTTAAAGCATCTCTTCTTTCCTCCCCACAGACCCATAACTCTCACTGTTGCCAAGTGCTGGGATCCCTCACCTCGTGGTTGCTTTACATTACCTAGAAGTAAGTTACAACGTGCAGAATGTCAAAATTTCAAACAGATTTATTAACAAATATTGCCAGTGATAAGCAGCGATTTCTGATTGCTCTGAGAAACCCTTGCCTTGCAGCCTAACCAGCCAGTGCTGTACACTGTGAATTCTGAGATTTAACTACATTATATAAATGAAAAGCAAAGTTAGAACTGAGTAACCTAATCCCAATAGCTGGGATAGGAACACAGAGGTCAGTATGGTGGTACCAGATCCACCAGGTGGGCTTGAACCCAAAACAATACGTATAAATAAAAAGTGAATACACCCCAATAAAGGGCGGGGACTCAGTACTGGATTTTAAAGGAAGGAAAAATGAAAACTGCAACTATAATAACTAGCTTAGAGCTAGGATAAGTGGGGAGATAATCACAAATATCCGCAGCTATATATTCCCACAGTATCTAGTAGATTAAGTACTTTATTGGGTAAAAACAATGAAAAAATTATACAAATGGAACTTAATGCTGGGAAGCAGATAAAATAGTTATGTATATCACAGCCCCACAATCCTTATTTAGTGGCCAATAGATGCAGCCATACTCAATTGGGGCTTAAATCAACTCTAGTAATGGCTGCTAAGTCCAAATAAACTGGATTGCTATAAGGGAATGTTCACTAAATAGTGATCGGGCTAATACATATAACCTTGGAGGCAAGCGACCATATGGCAACAGAGCTGTAGTTATGAGTACAGTGGGATTAGATAAGAAGAATTATAATGCAATAAAGACTCCAACTTCAAAACAGCAGTGTTATAGTGAAAGTATTCTTATCCCCGTTGATGCAGCGAAGTAACAGCAGCCTCATAACAAAAATGAGGGGAGAATGAGAAGGGACTGCTTTCTATGTGAAACACACAATTTTCAGCAAATCTAAGGATGCTCTGAATACTAGTCCCTAATTCTCCTAAAACAACACCTTTGTGTGTGTTCGAAGCTGATCTCTCAAGTCCTTGCCTCCAAATGACTCCCACAAAACCAAAAGTCTAAGAACAAAACATGGTGCTAAACACCCTGTGCGTGCATAAGTGCTAAAAGTGCTCTATAAAGTGAGAGTTAGAAATAAACCCGACGCGTGTTTCGGTGCATATAACTGCACCTTCGTAAGGGGATAACCTTACTTCTGTGTGGGGATAGTGTTTATACAGTGCCTTGCAAAAGTATTCACCCCCTTTGACCTTTTTACCTATTTTGTTACATTACAGCCTTAAGTTCAATGTTTTATTAATCGGAATAGTCTAATTTGGGGAAGTGAAATGAGAAAAATGTATACATAAAACAATTTTTTAGAAATAGAAAACAGAAAATTGGCATGTGCGTATGTATTCACCCCCCTTTGTTATGAAGCCCATAAAAAGCTCTGGTGCAACCAATTACCTTCAGAAGTCCCATAACTAGTGAAATAATGTCCACCTGTGTGCAATCTAAGTGTCACATGATCTGTCATTACATATACACACCTTTTTTGAAAGGCACCAGAGGCTGCAACACCTAAGCAAGAGGCACCACTAACCAAACACTGCCATGAAGACCAAGGAACTCTCCAAACAAGTAAGGGACACTGTTGTTGAGAAGTACAGGTCAGGGTTAGGTTATAAAAGAAATATCCAAATCTTTGATGATCCCCAGGCGCACCATCAAATCGATCATAACCAAATGGAAAGAACATGGCACAAGAGCAAACCTGCCAAGAGACGCGGCTGCCCACCAAAACTCACGGACCAGGCAAGGAGGGCATTAATCAGAGAGGCAGCACAGAGACCTAAGGTATCCCTGGAGGAGCTGCAGAGTTCCACAGCAGAGACTGGAGTATCTGTACATAGGACGACAATAAGCCGTACGCTCCATAGAGTTCGGCTTTATGGCAGTGGCCAGAAGAAAGCAATTACTTTCAGCAAAAAACAAAATGGCACGTTCTGGGTTTGCGAAAGGCATGTGGGAGACTCCCAAAATGTATGGAGGAAGGTGCTCTGTTCTGATAAGACTAAAATTGAACTTTTTGGCCATCAAAGAAAACGCTATGTCTGGCGCAAACCCAACACATCACATCACCCAAAGAACACCATCCCCACAGTGAAACATGGTGGTGGCAGCATCATGCTGTGAAGATGTTTTTCAGCAGCTGGGACTGGGAAACTGGTCAGAGTTGAGGGAAAGATGGATGGTGCTAAATACAGGGATATTCTTGAGCAAAACCTGTACCACTCTGTGCGTGACTTGAGGCTAGGACGGAGGTTCACCTTCCAGCAGGACAGTGACCCCAAACACACTGCTAAATCAACACTTGAGAAACATGTAAATGGGTTGGAATGACCTAGTCAAAGCCCAAACCTTGAGTGGTTTAAGGGGAAACATGTAAATGTGTTGGAATTACCCAGTTATGCACATTGACCTTTTCTTTTATTTTGTCCTATTTGTGGTTTGCTTCAAAATAAATAAAAAAAAAATCTTCAAAGTTGCGGGCATGTTCTGTAAATTAAATGATGCAAATCCTCAAACAATCCATGTTAATTTCAGGTTGTGAGGCAAGAAAACACGTAAAATGCCAAGGGGGGGTGAATACTTTTACAAGGCACTGTATATCAATGAGGACCAATCTGATGTGTGCTGTATTAGTCTACTCCATATTGCTGTCAGGTGTGGGAGGGGAGTACGGAAGGGGGGCAATAGCGTCAACTGACAAGTCCGCCCATGGCTCCTCCCCTCAACCACCCTCCTCCGGCAGCCTCCCTATAGAAGATGTCATCATTAGTGGGAGTGTCTAACATAACCCGTAGGTCTGCCCTTCCTAGAGATCCCTCCTAATGTGTATTCGCCGGCCACATCACCTGAAGGGGGAGTAGACCTATTATAATTCACAACCTAATGCTGGATAATGTTAGAATAGTGCAAACTGCTAAGTCTTTTGTTAGATCATCTCCCTCTTACCGAATCCTTTAACCCCTTAAGGACACATGACGTGTGTGACACGTCATGATTCCCTTTTATTCCAGAAGTTTGGTCCTTAAGGGGTTAAGGGACACCATAGGCACTATATCTGCTTCATCTCATTAAACTGGTTATATTGTCTGGAGTCCCCTGGTACCATCATTTCTTTCAGCATTAAACAGTTTTTAATGTTTTAATGCTAAACAAGAGTCCCCGGCAGTCCATCCCCTTTGTGCTGCTTTGGCTAATAAGGAAGTATTAGCCTGAGCAGCAATGGGCAGCTGTGATTGGCTGAGAGTGTCAGCTGACTGCTTTTAGCCTGTCAGAGCTCCAACTGACGGTATGAATGGGTATGACAACAAGGAAGTGTGTAATCTCTGCCTTAGTTACACATATTGAATGGGTGGCCAGGGACAATTATTTCGTGGCACACTGCACAAAAATGGTACAGCACTGAATGGAGGGACAGTGCCAGGGCACTCCAGGCACTATAACCAATTCAAAGAGATGAAATGGTTATAGTGACTACAGTGTCCCTTTAATATATTTGGATATTCAGGGAGATTGGATCTAAACGAAAGACATGGGGAGAGAAACTCCTTTTAGATTCCAGGCTTATAGCACTAGTATAATTCCATATATTGGTCTGTGTAATAATGTTCTTAAAGGCACCTCAATTTACAAGGGATGGATAGTATCCTGGCGCTACATATGTTAGAGTAATAAATGCCCTCAAATAAACTGTATAATTTTTGAATATTTCATATACATTTAGATATTAAGGCATATCAGTTTTCAAAAAATGGATAGCGTCCTGGAGCTACATATGTAAGAGTAATTAATGCCCTCAAAAAGATGTATAATTTGTGAGTGTTTCATATACATTAAGGTCCCATGTCATTTAATTCAATAGGGAATATATTAAATAGGTTGGCATCAACCCTTTCCAACTTAGAGGTTACATAGAAACATAGAATATGATGGCAGATAAGAGCCATGCGGCCCATCTAGTCTGCCCAATTTTCTAAATACTTTAATTACCGTATATACTCGAGTATAAGCCGAGTTTTTCAGCCCATTTTTTGGGCTGAAAAACCCCAACTCGGCTTATACTCGAGTCAAGGTCTGTATTATGGCAATTTGCATTGCCATAATACAGACTGGGGGAGAGGGGGGCTGGCAGAGCTGAAACTTACCTGTTCTGCAGCTCCTGTCAGCTCTCTCCTCCTCCGCGCCGTCCGTTCAGCACCTCGGTCAGCTCCCAGTGTAAATCTCGCGAGAGCCGCGGCTCTCGCGAGACTTACAGTGTGAGCTGATAGAAGGAGCTGCACGGACGGCGCGGAGGAGGAGAGAGCTGACAGGAGCTGCAGAACAGGTAAGTTACAGCTCTGCCAGCCCCCCTCTCCCCCCCACTGAACTGCCAATGCCACTGGACCACCAGGGAAGGAGAGCCCCCCTCCCTGCCATGTATCAAGCAGGGAGGGGGGACAAAAATAAATAAAAATATAAATAAAATAAGAAATAATAATAAAAAATAATAATACTAAAAAAAAATAATAATAAAAAAGGGGGTATAAGGACCACTGTGGGAGGGGGGGGGGGGGATAAGGACCACTATGGAAGGGAGGGGGTGGGATAAGGACCACTATGGGAGGGAGGGGGTGGGATAAGGACCACTATGGGAGGGAGGGGGGGGGATAAGGACCACTATGGGAGGGGGGGGATAAGGACCACTATGGGAGGGGGGGGATAAGGACCACTATGGGAGGGAGGGGGTGGGATAAGGACCACTATGGGAGGGAGGGGGGGTATAAGGACCGCTATGGGAGGGAGGGGGGGATAAGGACCACTATGTGAGGGGGGGGGGATAAGGACCACTATGGGAGGGAGGGGGGGATAAGGACCACTATGGGAGGGAGGGGGGGATAAGGACCACTATGGAAGGGAGGGGGTGGGATAAGGACCACTATGGGAGGGAGGGGGGGGGGATAAGGACCACTATGGGAGGGGGGGGATAAGGACCACTATGGGAGGGGGGGGGATAAGGACCACTATGGGAGGGAGGGGGTGGGATAAGGACCACTATGGGAGGGAGGGGGGGTATAAGGACCGCTATGGGAGGGAGGGGGGGATAAGGACCACTATGTGAGGGGGGGGGGATAAGGACCACTATGGGAGGGAGGGGGGGATAAGGACCACTATGGAAGGGAGGGGGTGGGATAAGGACCACTATGGGAGGGAGGGGGTGGGATAAGGACCACTATGGGAGGGAGGGGGGGGGGATAAGGACCACTATGGGAGGGGGGGGATAAGGACCACTATGGGAGGGGGGGGATAAGGACCACTATGGGAGGGAGGGGGTGGGATAAGGACCACTATGGGAGGGAGGGGGTGGGATAAGGACCACTATGGGAGGGAGGGAGGGGGGGGATAAGGACCACTATGGGAGGGGGGGGATAAGGACCACTATGGGAGGGGGGGGATAAGGACCACTATGGGAGGGAGGGGGGGATAAGGACCACTAGGGGAGGGAGGGGGGGATAAGGACCACTAGGGGAGGGGAGGGGGAAGTAAGGACCACTAGGGGAGGGGAGGGGGAAGTAAGGACCACTAGGGGAGGGGAGGGGGAAGTAAGGACCACTAGGGGAGGGGAGGGGGAAGTAAGGACCACTAGGGGAGGGGAGGGGGAAGTAAGGACCACTAGGGGAGGGGAGGGGGAAGTAAGGACCACTAGGGGAGGGGAGGGGGAAGTAAGGACCACTAGGGGAGGGGAGGGTAAGGACCACTGGGGGAGGGGGGTGAAGGAACACGGGGGTGGGGAGGTAAGGACCAATGAGGGAGGAGGAGGGGAGGTCAGGACATATGGGGGGGGGGGGGGGGGCAAATATCCTTGCACCGGCCCTGCATTCATACACTGCATTCATACACACACTGCATTCATACACACACACGCTGCACTCATACACACACACGCTGCACTCATACACACACACGCTGCACTCATACACACACACGCTGCACTCATACACACACACACGCTGCACTCATACACACACACACGCTGCACTCATACACACACACGCTGCACTCATACGCACACACTGCATTTACACACTATATATACATTACACACTATATATACACATTATACACACACTGTAAATAAATATTCAATTAATATATTTTTTTTAGGATCTAATTTTATTTAGAAATTTACCAGTAGCTGCTGCATTTCTCACCCTAGTCTTATACTCGAGTCAATAAGTTTTCCCAGTTTTTTGGGGAAAAATTAGGGGCCTCGGCTTATATTCGGGTCGGCTTATACTCGAGTATATACGGTAGTCCCTAGCCCTATCTTATAGTTAGGATAGCCTTATGCCTATCCCACGCGTGCTTAAACTCCTTTACTGTGTTAACCTCTACCACTTCAGCTGGTAGGCTATTCTATGCATCCACTACCCTCTCCTTTAAAGTAATACTTCCTGATATTATTTTTAAACCTTTGCCCCTCTAATTTAAGACTGTCCTCTTGTTGTGGTAGTTTTTCTCCTTTTAAATATGGTCTCCTTTACTGTGTTGATTCCCTTTATGTATTTAAAGGTTTCTAGCATATCCCCCTGTCTCGTCTTTCCTCCAAGCTATACATGTTGAGATCCTTTAACCTGGTAAGTTTTATCCTGCAATCCATGAACCAGTTTAGTAGTCCTTCTCTGAACTCTCTCTAAAGTATCAATATTCTTCTAAAGATACGGTCTCCAGTACTGCGTACAATGAGGTCTCACCAGTGTTCTGTACAATGGCATGAGCACTTCCCTCTTTATACTGCTAATACCTCTCCCTATACAACCAAGCATTCTACTAGCATTTCCTGCTATTACATTGTCTTCTTACCTTTGTCATCAGAAATAATCACCCCTAAATCCCCTTTCTTAGATGTTGAGGTGAGGACACTATCAAATATTCTGTACTCTGCCCTTGGGTTTTTACGTCCAAGATGCATTATCTTGCACTTATCCACATTAAATGTCAGTTGCCACAACTCTGACCATTTTTCTCGTTTACCTAAATCATTTGCCATTTGGCTGGAACATCAACCCTGTTACATATCTTAGTATCATCGACAAAAAGACATACCTTACCATAAAGACGTTCTGCAGTATCACTAATAAAAATATTAAAGAGAATGGGTCCAAGTACAGATCCCTGAGGTACCCCACTGGTGAAAAGCGCAAGCTTTGATTATACTCCATTGACTACAACCCTCTGTTGCCTGTCACTCAGCCACTGCCTTACCCATTCAACAATATTGGAATCCAAACTTAAAGATTGCAGTTTGTTGATAAGCCTTCTATGTGCAACAGTGTCAAAAGCCTTACTGAAATCTAGGTAAGCAATGTCTACTGCACCACCCTCATCTATTATTTTAGTTACCAAATCAATAAGATTAGTTTGGCATGATCTCCCTGAAGTAAACCCATGTTGTCTCTGATCTTGAAATCTGTGTGTTTTTAGATGTTCAACAATCCTATCCTTTAACATTGTTTCTTTTACTTTCCCCACACCTGAAGTAAGGCTTACTGGCCTATAGTTGCCCGACTCCTCCCTATTACCTTTCTTGTGAATAGGCACAACATTCGCTAACTTCTAATCTTCTGGGACTACTCCTTTTAACAATGATTGGTTAAATAAATCTGTTAATGGTTTTGCTAGTACACCACTAAGCTATTTTAATAGCTTTGGGTGTATTCCATCAGGTCACATTGACTTATTTGTCTTTACTTTTGACAGTTGAAATAGAACCTCTTCCTCTGTAAACTCACATGTAATAAATGACTCATTTGTCCTTTTTCCTAACTGAGGTCCCTTTCCTTCATTTTCATCTGTAAATACTGAACAAAAATATTAATTGAGGCAGTCAGCTATACCTTTATCCTCTTCTACATACCTTCCTTCTTTTGTTTTTAATCTAACTAATCCTTGTTTTACTTTTTTCTCATTTATGTATCTAGAAAAATGTTTTGTCCCCCTTTTTTTTTTTTTTTTTTACGGACTGTGCTATTTTCTCTTCTGTGTGTGATTTGGAAGCGCTTATAACTTGCTTAGCCTTTTTCTGCCTAATCTTATAGATTATTCTGTCTTCCTCACTCTGTTTTTTTTTATAATTACTAAATGCTAACTTTTTGTTTCTTACTATTTTGGCCACATCTGCAGAGTACCACAGTGGTTTCCTGAATTTTTAGTTTTTACTGACAAGCCTAATGCAATTTTCTGTTGCCTTCAGCAGTGCAACTTTTAAATAATCCCATTTCTCTTGGACTCCATTTAAATTGCCCCAGTCTGATAATGACTCCTTTACATATATTCTAATTTTAGAAAAGTCTGTTTTTCTAAAGTCTAAAACTTTTGTTTTTGTGTGGTGTGACTAAGTCACTGTTCTTATATTAAACCACACTGACTGATTATTACTGGATCCTAAACTTTCACCTACAGTAATATCTGATGCCAAATCTCCCTTTGTTAACACTAAATCTAGTATGACCTCTTTACGAGTTTCCTCCCCAACGACTTGTTTTAGAGGCAATCCCAGTAGGGAGTTTAGAATATGTGTGCTCCTGGCACAAGCAGCTATTTTGGTTTTCCAATTCACATCAGGAAGATTAAAGTCACCCATGATGATAACTTCCCCCTTCATTGTCATTTTAGCTATTTCCTCAACTAGTAGATTATCTAACTCTTCTATTTGTCCTGGGGGCCTATAAATCACACCTACATGAGTTACTGTGTGATTAACAAATTCTAACATAACCCAAACAGACTCTATGTTCGCCTCACTAACTTTTATTAGGCTAGATTTTATGATGTCTTTCACATACAGGGCCACCCCTCCCCCTTTCTTGCCTTCCCGGTCTTTTCTATATAAAGAGTACCCTGGTATTGCTTTGTCCCAGTCATTTTTCTCATTATACCATGTCTCAGTAACAGCGACTAAATCTACATTATCAGTTGCCAAAAGTTCATGGATCTTATTCCCTAAACTGCGAGCATTTGTAGACATAACTTTAAGTTTATCATTTTTTAACACACTTGCTAAAGGCACCTTCTGTCCTTGTTTTGGGGGGCAATTGGATTGGTGTTATATCACCCTTTTGCGCCCCCCTCCCTCCCTAGTTTAAATACATCCTAGCAAAACCTCTGAACTGCTCACTGAGAACATTTGTTCCCTTTTGAGAAAGATGCAAACCATCTTTTTTGTACAGTTTATTTCCATTCCAAACAGAGCTACCATGAGAAATAAAGCTAAATCCTTGCTCCCGCCACCATTTACCAAGCCACAAGTTAATGTCCCTAATACGCATCCACCTGTCATTCTGAGTGTTATGCACAGGCAGAACTTCAGAGAATGACCGTGTGGAAGCAACCTGACGTATATCATTGGCAAAAACACTAAATGGACAAGTACATCCAATTCCCCTTCCTGCTTTGCTCACATAACAATATTACAAATACATCTCCTTTCTTTGTGAGCAGTAGCTCCGGGAAGACATCTCACAAGACCACCATTGTCCATCTCCACACCTCTTATGATGGAATCCCCCAACAACAACTGCTTTCTGTTAGACCTCACCATAGTCTCCAAGCCTGTCTCCACAACACCACTACCCTCCGTGCCTGAGCTTGTCTCCACAACACCACTACCCTCAGTGCCTGAGCTTGTCTCCACAACACCACTACCCTCAGTGCCTGAGCCTGTCTCCACAACACCACTACCCTCAGTGCCTGAGCCTGTCTCCACAACACCACTACCCTCAGTGCCTGAGCCTGTCTCCACAACACCACTACCCTCAGTGCCTGAGCCTGTCTCCACAACACCACTACCCTCAGTGTCTGAGCCTGTCTCCACAACACCACTACCCTCAGTGCCTGTCTCCATAACACCTGGTGCCTGAGAATGCCTCCAAAACACCATTACACTCTGAAAGTGCAGAAAATGAATTATATAGAGCAACAGACTGTGCAATATGCCTTCTATCCACAACTCTAAGTCTACCCAATCCTACAATAATCCATCTGCCATTCCTAGAACGTCTCTGTTGCAGTGGCTTTGCAGCAGTTCCAGCCTGAGTTTGTTTACCAGCTAATTTACAAATCTCAGATTTCAAAAATACAATCTCCTGCCGCAATATAGAGAACTGTCTACTGATTAGATAGCATCCAAATCTCCAAAAAGTGGAACTTAAAACAAATGCATAACGACTGTTACACTGAACTAAATCTGCCATTTCAATGAGGTGAATAATTTAAATCAAACCAAACTTAAATTTTTTTGCTCTCCTGAATACCTCAGATTACCTCCAGTTTATCTCCAACCACACACTTAGAAGGAGCACTTAGATGAAGCAACCAAGCTAATGACAACAACCCTTATATAACTCCTAAAATCGCCACCCACTAGGAATGTTTAACACCTGGGTAGGCCTGTGCCTATTTGCAAACAATAGTTAATTAACCAGCAATCAATTACAAGTATTTAGCTAATCAAATCAAATGCCTTACCAAATTACCAAAAGGAAATCAAACCTTGTACAATCAGTAACCTTTTCCTACAGAGGAATCTTACCTGTAACCGTAGAAAAGAAAACTCTTGGCAAAATATTAGATAGTTGAAGCTTCTGTAAAACTCTCCAGAAAATCTCCAACCACACACTTAGAAGCAGCACTTAGATGAAGCAACCAAGCTATAATAGCCAAGGTTTCGAATATAAATCTAAACACAATAAAAAGGGAGGTATCTCCAGTGTTTTAATGTCTGTTATAAATTGTTGCAATACTAATATATCCCCTATGGATAATTAGAGATCACTAATACAGGGAGAATAAGAGAATCCTCAATTCAATCCATGAGGCGAAGTATTCAAACGATAAATCCAAAAGCATTCTCTTCTCCTCAGATGTTTTAGATTACCTTTCCTTTGGTCCAATTTGACTAATTCAATGCCCATAAACTTGAGTGCTGTATGGTCCCCATGATGGACAGTCTTTACATACCTTGATATGGAGGTTTCTATATTTCTGCTAGTTTTTATAGAGTTGATGTGCTCCAAGATCCGTCTTTCGAATGGATGGAAAGTCTTGCCCACATATAGCATGTTACACTGTCATGCAATTAAGTATACCACCCCTTTAGTATTGCAATTGAAGAAGGAATAGGGATGAAACGTCTGTCTGTGAGCTATTTTTGAAGCTTTTTGAATTTTTGCAGATAAAATTGCATGCCTTACAGCAACCACATTTGTAGGTCCCTAACAGTTTATTTGTCAACCAGTGCGTAGAAGATGCTTTATGTTGTTGAAAATGGCTGTGTACCAAGGAATCTTTGATGTTCCTACCCCTTCTAGCCACAATACCGTACACGCATTTGGTGGAATAGCATCCCTTAGTGGCCAGAATCTATTTATGATTGTTTTTACCTGGTCCCAGCCTGCATCAAATGTTGCAACACATCTGAGTTGTTTTGGATCAGAGTTGGTATGGATGGATGGAGACTTATCTTCCCTAAGAAGACTTTCTCTGTCTGTTAGGAGAGCCCCATGGTACGCTCTTTTTCGCCTAAGTCACAGGTACTGTCCAATGGGTATACCTCTTTTTTCCTGTGATCTCTCCTCCAGTTAAGTAGGCTATTGGTATCCGTACTCTTTCTGAATAAATCTGTTTTTATTCTCTCCTCTCATTTACTTATGAAGCTGCTGTTACTTAGCTGTATCAAGGGGGAAAAGAATATTTTCACTATAACACTGCTCCATGCAACAGGAGTGAATTTGAACTCCTTTATGTTTTGAAGTTGGGGTTTTTATTGCATTATAATTCTTCTTATCTAATCCCACTGTACTCATAACTACAGCTCTGTTGCCATATGGTCACTTGCCTCCAAGGTTATATGTATTAGCCAGATAACTATTTAGTGAACGTTCCCTTATAGCAATCCGGTTTATTTGGGCTTAGCAGCCATTACTAGAGTTAAGCCCCAATTGAGTATGGCTGCATCTATTGGAAACTAAATAAGGATTGTGGGGCTGTGATATACATAACTATTTTATCTGCTTCCCAGCATTAAGTTCCATTTGTATAATTTTTTCATTGTTTTTACCCAATAAAGTACTTAATCTACTAGATACTGTGGGAATATATAGCTGCGGATATTTGTGATTATCTCCCCACTTATCCTAGCTTTAAGCTAGTTATTATAGTTGCAGTTTTCATTTTTCCCTTTTTTAAAATCCAGTATTGAGTACCACCCCCTCCTTTATTGAGGTGTATTCACTTGTTATTTACCGTATTTATCAGCGTATAACACGCACCGGCGTATAACACGCACCTCATTTTAAGAAGGAAATTCCAGGAAATTCCCCCCCCTCATCCCATAGTGTCCCCCCCTTTCCATAGTATTCTCCACCCCCTCCCATAGTGTCCCCTAGTGCACTTTCCCTCCCCTTGTCCCATAATTACTTACCTTTCTTGAAGCGTGGGCCGGCTTCACAGCGCGCACCGCGGTACTGGAACTTCAATTTCAGATTCCTTTCAGTCCCACCGGAAACCGGAACCTGAAATTGAAGTTCCAATACCGCGGTGCGCGCTGAACACCGGCCCACGCTTCAAGACAGATAAGTAAATATGGTATATCGGCGTATAACACGCACCCATCATTTCCCCCCTATTTTCAGGGAGAAAAAGTGCGTGTTATACGCCGATAAATACGGTAACTACATTATAACCTGAGCCAAATCTGGTCGTTATGAACAAGCAATTAATTTTGGTTTCCTGCAGGAAGATACCACCTGTTTGTATATTTCCTTCCTTAGATGTTGGGAGCCCACAAGTCATGAAACATGGGATAAAGTCCCTCCTAATGGAAGGAGGTAGAATTACCCATTATCCATGGCTTCAGCACACTCCTCCCTCTCTAGCCTCTGCTGTGGAATCCTCAATTTTTACTTCCACCCATAAGGAAGGTGGAGTTGTTGACTCTGATTAAAGTAAGATCTTTCTTTAGTGAGTTCACCTATAACCTGCTGGATAACCTAAGGAACCAACTCCTTTTGATTATGCCTTTTTATGAAGGTAACTTAGTTTCATACCTATTGTGGATGGCCAAGCTTTACTTCCTATGTATGTCGTCTCTTTTGGAGATTTTTGAGGTTAGCTCAAGTAGGTGCAAAGGTGTATTATGGGTATGGCTACCGATTTTCCTGTCTGAAATGTAATCGGCATTCTTGGGGTGCAACCCCTTTAAGAGGCACACCGTTCCTTCAGAACTGTATTTGTTATGCCTGACTGCCATTTCAGCTGATCTGAGGTTAACATGGACACAGAGCTGTTCACCACTCATTTTATAGGTTTTCTTAATAGGTTATCTTAATCTGTTCAGGTGTAAGATCCCACAAATCCTAACTAGTGGGCTCTCATTATCCAATAAAGGGAAATCAAATTGGTTTCTTAGGCTTTTTAATCCTTTTCTGCTTGACTAAAACAGAGGTTTCTAGAGTTGGGACTAGAGGTCAGAACTTTTTCTACCTCCTCCAGTTTAAAGATACTTTATCCATTATGTAACAACTCTCTCAGGAGGTTAATTTAACAAATAAAACCAATGTTGTTGTTCATATAAAACATTTAGATCTGGAATGTATATTTAAAATAAGACTATTGGTGGGAATCTCACACTTGCCTTATAATAGCTTTTTCAATGAATATTTTAGAATATTACTTGCGACTTTGATTATTTTGGGCTGTCTGGTAGAGATAAACCATGTCCATTCTTCCCTCTGGATATTTAGTAAAACAGGATTTTACATATCTTTATATGAGCACAGATGGACAATTCAGTGATACCCAGATCCAACATCTGAGCAGTTATTTTTTTTACTTATCAATGAAATAGTTTTGATGTCTGGAGTTCCCTGTCTATCACTAGCTGCCCCGTAGCTCCGTTTCCTGTGAATGCATTAGATTGAGCAGCAAAAAGGCACCTGGGTGACACTACTTGTGTTAAACTGTTCAGCTATGGTTTTACACTGCCCCATGAAGTCAGGCACCATAACCACTTAATTGAGATAACACGATAACATTCTTATGGTGCACAGTGTTCCTTTAATTTCTGGTTATTGGGAACTTTTGATTCCACAAACACAAATGTCTTCCACCAGCCATAATATATTTCTTTCAAGCACCTGCTTAACTTATTGGAAATCTTGTGGCATTCTTTAAATAGCTTTTTCCTAATTAATACTCTCATTCCCATTGCCATTTAGTAGTAAAAACACGTTGTTTATGCAGCCCTAGTCACACCTCCCTGCATGATTTAACTTAAACAGCATTCCTAAACACTTCCTGTGCAGTGAGATCTAATCTGATTGAAAAAGAAAACATTGTTTTCATGCAGTCTGTGTTGTCACAGCCAGGGGAGGTGTGGCTAGGGCTGTGTGGACAGAAACACAAGAGATTTAACTCCTAAATGGCATAGAATTGAGCGGCAAGACTGCTGGGGCATGCTCTATACACCAAAACTGCTTCATTAAGTTAACATTGTTTTGGTGACTATAGGGTCCTTTTAATTCCATATTCTACCTCTCCAACACTTATACATAGTATATTACGGCTTTACTTATGCTGTGTTTATCCATTCATGTGATTTGTTGTCTTCTCATTTTCGATCCATGTTCACCCATATGTTTTGTTCTTCTGCTTCCAAATATTAAACACTTAAAACACTGCGTAGAAACCGCTCTTTATCCTCTTCAATATTTAACTGATTTGCTTGTTTCTCTAGGTGAGCCAATTAGGCCTATAGATCCAGCAGCCTGGGTGTCTCATACAGCTGCCATGACTGGTACTTACCCACCTTATGGTATGAGCCCCTCCATGAGCACCATCACCTCAACTAGCTCCTCCATCACCAGCTCCATCCCAGAGACTGAACGTAAGTACCAGATTGCAGTGACTGTTGTATAACAGATTAAACTTTCAGAGGAGCCCAAGTTTTGACAGCCTTATGACCTATTATTGGTGTGCAGGTTTCATATGAGGTCCAAATTTTTGAGCTGCTATAATGCCATCAAATAGTTCTAAAGGCATTATTTTCTTTTCATTATTGCATGATTTTAAAGGTAAATTAAATTTATTTTACCCCTGTCTCCTATTTAATAAAATAAATATACAAATCCACAGTGCTGTATTTAGCTTTATCCTGTAACAGAAAGCTTCCATCTTCGTTCGCTGTCAGTCATTTTTATAAGCTCCATCATTCAACATAATATGTGGAGAAACAGAAACATTGTTCGTCTCTCCTCCTCCAATGCAGTTTGTGTGCCCTGGCTGTGCCTGGAACGAAATGGATTATGATGTCAATTGGCAAATCTTTAAAGGGACATCAGATTAAAATTCCAAATTTGAGTCAGCGTATCCTGACCTTAAGCAATCTGGTCCTAAATACTAGAAAAATCCTTCTGGACCTGGTAGTTCAGAGAAATGGCCATCAGATCTACGTATGGTATCAGTAAAATCTGAGTCAACCATGAGGATACGTTGGGACATGGTTGCAATTCCACCTTGTCCACAGTTATTCGCTTCAGGTAATCAGCCATTGTATTCTGAGCCCCTGGTTGTTCTTCCGTACCCTGATCATCATGGGCTGTAATTCCATAAATATGTAGCTGTGAGACCCACCTTGATAGATATAGGATACAGTCGCATTTATATTTGAGCAAATTTGGACCCACTTGTTCTTCAGCAACCCTCTGAAGTGAAGAAGAGCCCTGAAAATGACTTGTAATTCCATACAATTGAATGGTAATATTGTGCAACATGGTCCAAATACTGTGCCAGCAATCTTTGAAAACTGGAGTCCAAGCTTATAATTGACCAATGAGGTTCTGTTCACTGGAAACCCAGAGATATATTCTCTCTTTTCAGCTACCAGGTAAGGTGTAACTCCACTGATGGGGACATCGTCAGTGGCTGGCTCCAATTAATCTTTCTCTTGTTAAACCGAGATAGGAAGGACCTTTGAGGAATCCAGAGATGCCATTGGGCCCATCTGACAAGTCTGGTGGTGGAAGCCAGGATTCCTAGTAGTTGCATATACTTTCTTGCTGTTACCAAGCAAAAGTGAAGAAACTGGAAGAGAAAACTTCCACAATCTGTAGAACTGTTCCTGAGAGAGGGGAAAAAAGCAGAGCATAGAATTTTCCATCCAGAAATGTCAACCTCTGAGCTGGTGTGAAAATGCTTTTCTTGATATTCATCAAGCAGCCAAACTTCAGGAGTTCTGAAAGAACTATATTTCTCTGTGTGCCTGCCTTCTGTGGGTCTGAGGCTACCAAAAGTAGATGATCCAGATAATAGAACAAGGGGGTGTTCTGGACTCTCAATATCACTATAAGCACGTGTAAGGTTCTTGGGGCTGCAGTGAGGCCAAATGGTAGGGCACTAAATTGGAAGTTCTCTTCTGAGATAATGCTGAATATCTAGGGCTATTGGAATGTGATAGCAAGCATCCATATATAGAGATAAGGAAATTACCCTTATAAATTGCTTGAGATATGGATCTGATTTACTCCATCCCGAAGACTCTTGACATTCAGCCTTTTGTTGGCCCTTCTTAGGTCCATTAAAAGCTTCCATGTGCTTTTTCTTTTAGCACCAGAAGAGAGGCGAATATTGTCCCTAGAACTGCTCTTGTTATGGGACCTAAGAAATCACCTTTTTGTCCAGAAAGTTTCTTACATATCCCTTCAGTGCCATACCTTTTGATTCATCTGTCTGAATTATCTTGTTGGTATAGACTCCTGTGTCTGAAGAAAAAACTCCAGTCTATAGTAATCTGGATTATGGATACCACTCAAGTCTCCAGAATGTGACGAGCCCAGGTATGTCTGATCAGAAAAAATTAGGCTCCTTGTACTGTAGGAGACGCGTTCATTGCTGAAGAGCAAAATGACGGCTTCATAGCTCTATTAGAACCTTGAAAGGCAGGTTTACCAACTGCCATGAGTTACCTCTAAAGTATTCCCTGCAGGGTCAGTAACTGCATGCATCTCAGAAATACTGGTTGCTGGAGGTTCTCCTGTCTGACCATGAGGAGCTGAGATTCTTGGAACTTCAGTCCTGAGGTACAAATACCTTGCAACCCTCAATCGCCTTTTTAATGGATTCATCCAAAGCTTTCCCAAACAGCACATCCCCTTCAAATAAAATGGTGTAGAGGGCAGACTTGGAGGATGAGTCATCATCCCAGAAACAGAACCATGATGCTTTCCTAGCTGCTATAGATAAAGCCATTTGTTTGAGAGAATATCCTAGTTTCATCTAGGGAAGTTTCTGTGAAGAAGTCAGTTGTAACCTGAAGACTTCAGACTGCATCTTCAATCTTGGCTCTTAATAGCTCTCTCCATAGTAGCCTTTAGATCTTTAATAAAACATTTTTCATGGTTGTAGAAACAGCAGTGAAAGCTACAGCTGGCTGACATCCTGCATCGGCAGGCGTATAAATATGGACAGGTCTGTGTCCACTTTTGATCCATAGGCTTGCACCTTAGTGGTGTAGTTCAGGGGTTGGAAATACCTTCCTCCACAGGATAAAGCTTGGCCTCTTTTTCTAACACCTAAGGCCTCTGAAATACCTTGGAACTTCCTTTGTAAGCCATGCCTGCATGTCATGTGGCTGCGCAGGGATAGGTTATGCTGAAGCCACTACCTTCTGGAGACTGTGCATAACGGTTTTCCTTCCACTGCTTTCTTATCATAACCAGAACATGGTGTAGATTCAGACAATACCTTGCAACTTCCTTTGTAAGCTATGCCAACATGTCCTGTGGCTGAGCAGGTAAAGATGATGCTAAAGAGGTTACCTTCGAAGACGGTCGATGCATAACCTTCCATTGCGTTCCCATCACAATCAGAACATGTGTAGATTCAGACCTCAAATAAACAAAAAATATTACCTGTGGCAAAGTGCACTGTCAAATTCTATTACCAAGAAAACAGATTTAAAGACAGCACTTATCCATGTCTTGAGACCCTGCAAATACTTACCAAATATGTTTGGGATGTTTACTGTAATTTTCCCTTCATTTTAGGTACTTTCTGGCAATTGCCCTTATCCAAGATGGCTACCGCAACTTGTATTCCCACAATGCAAGTCATCTGTATTGGGCCCTTTAAGGCACAAACTGCACATGCGCGGGTCTTTTCCCAGTGCGTTTGAGGTTTAGAGACCATAGAGAGAGCTCTGTCTGCAGCATACATGGCCCCTGAACATCCCGAGAATAAATCACCGGGACCGAGGGGAAGCATAAGACATAACGTAAAAGTGCCTGCAAGGTGGTTATAAGGCAACAAGGTGCAAAAGTCAAAGTTTAAAGGCCTCATGGTATAAAAGGCATCACAGCCTAAGGCACAGCTGCATAGTGTACCTCATTTTAAAGACATCACAGTTTAACCCCTTAAGGACACACGCCATGTGTGACATCATGATTCCCTTTTATTCCAGAAGTTTGGTCCTTAAGGGGTTAAAGACATCACGGTTTAAAGACATCACGGTTTAAAGACATCACGGTTTAAAGACATCACGGTTTAAATGCCTCACGGTTTAAATGCCTCACGGTTTAAATGCCTCACGGTTTAAATGCCTCACGGTTTAAATGCCTCACGGTTTAAATGCCTCACGGTTTAAATGCCTCACAGTTTAAATGCCTCACAGTTTAAATGCCTCACAGTATAAAAGCACAACTGCATAATGTACCACAGTTTAAAGATATTACAGCATAATGCACCGCTGCATAATGCACCACAGTTTAAAGGAATCACAGTGTAAAATTACCATAGTATAAAAACACCACAGTATAAAGGCACCCTAAAATAACAAAAACAAATAAAGTAATGAAGAGAAAAAACATACATGTCCATAAGTAAAGGGAGCAAATTGCTTACATCCTTAGGGCTGTAGGACAGGAAAAAGACTGAGGACCTTAGGAGTGGAGCCTCCTTCTAAAGCCTTTGGTGTTTTTCCTGTCCTATCGGCTGTAAGGGGTGGAGCTAACCCATGTTGTATATGCTGCCATGATTAGCCAGGTAAAGAGAAATATTATGTCAGAGGGGATGAGGGATTGATGGATAAGATGCCTGTGTTGAAATAAGCCAGTAAAAGTTGTGTGGGGAAGAACCAAACAGTGGTGAGAGAGAGAGAGAGAGAGAGAGAGAGAGTGTGAGTGAGTGAGCTGGGCTATGGAGGCGAGGGATGTGATGGGGCAGTGAAATGAGAAAAACGTCACCTATGAAGATGGTAAGCTTTCCTAAAGAGGTGTGTTTTCAGTGACTTCTTAAAGGACTGGAGGATAGGTGAGAGTGATGGCACGTGCAGCAAATTCCAGTGGAACTGCAAGATGAGAGCTGTCAATTCAGGAACAAGTAGATGATAGGAGAAGGTAATTTGCAGAGTGAAGGGAACAAAGCGCAGTATATTTATTGAGTAAAGACGACATGTAGTGAGGAGTGAAGTTAGAGGGCTAGGTTTGTGTTAGCAGTTTGAATTTAATGCTAAAGGGTACAGGAAGCGAATGTAATGATTGGCAAAGGGTGAGGTGTGGGAGTAGCGGTCAATCTGGTAATGAGCCTGGCGGAAACATTCATTAGAGACTTAAGAGGGGCAATGAGGGTATTTGGGAGGCCGGTAAGTAGTAAGTTGGGAAGTGATGAGTGCATGAACAAATAAGAAAAATGGGCGGGTGGTAGAGGTGATAATAGGTCACAAATTTAGTGCAGGCAAGCCACTGTCATAAGGTCACTCCTAACCTTTATACAAAACCAACATAATGTCTTAACACTACTTCAGACAACAGGGCGCCACAAATCACTATAAATATATATTATAGGAGATTCCCATAAATAAAAGGCAATTGGTGGAAATACAAAGTCCACTTTATTGAGAACAGTAATACATAATAGTGCAATATGCACAATGTATAAAATAATTAAAATAAATACACAGCCAAATTGGCCAAGAGCCCCTAAGGATAGCAGCTATAAGCATACAAGTTACTTGATAATGTAAAGTGCTAAAGTACAATGGTGCAAGATATAAATAGTACTGCTTCACAAACTGAAAAGAGCACAATGCACACACTTACTATGTCCAATAGATAACAAAACAAGTACATGTAGAAAAAAGACTGCTATACCAGAAAACAGGGCTCTTGTGAATGTTCTATATTCAATAACCCCGGGTGAAAGTTAGTGGGGAATTGTGGAATTTGGTGTTAGACTAGCTAGGGGTTAACGTTAAAAAAGTTTGAAAAAGTTTAAATAACAGGGGCGGGGCTTAACCGCGGAACAGAGCAGACACCATTTTCAGGAGCTCCGACGGCACTCTGCTCAATCAGCCGAATTTCCTCGGATAAACTGCCCATCCACCATACCCCATACCAGCATCTACGTCCCGGTGTCTCCCGGTATCGGCACATGCCGTTCTTTGCTGGATCCGGACAGAACCGGTGATGGAAGAAACCTGCGGCCTACCATCACGCTACACGCCTGGAGGATTTCCTGGGGCACATTCCCCTCCAGTGCAACTGGAGCACAGACATCCACTTACCTGCAGATCAGCCCTCAACCATGGGGAGACGCTCACAGAAACCTCTCTCAGGTACATCAAGCAAATCCCAAGACATAGGGGCCCTATTACAGTGCCAAACCCTGCCCAAAATGGCGGCCCCAGCCAACCAGCAGGCCCTCAAACACAAACAGCTGCAGCCTTACCTGACATATCAGCTCTGGCCACCAAGCATGATATTAAAAATCTCTTCACCGAATTCCGCCAGAAGCTGGCAATTGACATAGCAGCCATCCAGGCTGACTTACAGGTGGTTACAGACAGGGTGAGAGCCACAGAAGAGGACATCATAGATATGAGGCGGGAAATGACAATCGTACAAGACTCCCTGCAAAACGTCCATAAAACCCAGCAAGCATTTTCCACGCAACTTGCTACACTGGAGGACCGTTCCAGGCGTAATAACCTGAAGATAAGAGGGGTACCCAAGTCAGTCACAATGGACGAAATGTCCCACTACCTGCGACGACCAACAGCCTCCCTATTACTGCCAACACAAACCAAAAGGCTCGCTTTTGATGGCATGTTCTGCCTACCAAAATCACCTAGGGCCCCAGCAAGTGCCGTGAGTGACATCATAGTTCGACAAAAAAAGCACTCCTCTCAGCTATACGAAACCAAACGCCTTACACATTTGAGGCTGCTGACCTGTCCTTCTACCAAGACCTGTCGAGGTCCAACCTGCAATGGTGCGAAACGCTCCACCCAACCACGAGCCAACTGAGAACCGCAGGAGTTACATACCACTGGACCCTCCATGAGCCCTCAGTGACCCACAACGGATCTAGCCACGTAATCACTGCGGCCAAAGAAGCACCTACACTGCTGCGGGCACTGGGACTGTCTGCCCTTGGCGAGGCGTCAAGAAATCGGAGAGGAACATCCACTTGGGACCCGACCACAGTAGTCCCCTTCACCCCACGGAACTGCCAGACCACAAGCACCGGGACATGACTGAGCTCGGACCCCAAGTTTAAACAGTTTTCTTTCGTTTCTGTTCTTCATCCGGCTAGACAAGGCTACCGCAACCTACATACCCCCCATGTGCAGAGTTAGGGGTATACTGACTCCCTACGAGGCTTTGAATGGAGGGACAACGCTCCATGAGATAGGTATACAGGGGCAGCGCTCTACACAGACACAGACAATAAAAAAAAAAGTTTTAATAACATTTTTTAAAAAGTAAAAAAAAAATCCCACCTTCCTTTACCCAGTCCTAATAAAAAATTAACCCCTTCCCTGCCAGTTGATCACTACCTACAGTGATCAAAATACAGATCACAGTACTATACTGTGATCCGATTTATTTATTTTAACCCCTTAGGGTTAACTTATTTTTTTTTTTTTATCCCTCAGTGGTTCAATTTATTTAATTCAAATATTTTAAAATGCTATATTTTGCTAGCTGGTGTGGGTGGGAGTTATGGGAAATTTGGAAATTTATGGTTAGTGCTGCTTAAAAAAAGCCCTTTGTGGGGTTTTTTGTGGGGAAAGCCCTTTGTGGGGTTATTTGAACAGTCACACTGCTATAATACCCTAAAATGAGACATAGGCCCATCAAATACATCTACGAAAATTCTAACTATAGAAACTGAAATAGCCTTGTCTCTTATATGGCACTGTAGCTTTACAGAAAAGTGGCAAAGGCATACAATGTGGGTATCGTTATACTCAGCAGATGTAGCTGAACACAATATTCTGTGCAGGAATAGCACACACCAGCTTTAAGAAATACACATTACAAATACCTTGTTATATGTGTATATGCCAAAATAAAGAAAAAACACAATTTTACTCCAATATTTAGCAGAGATTGGCAATGAAATGGCTACGTAAAAAGTGTCAAACTAACCTTAGGTAAATAGCCTTTGATGTCTACTTTATATAAATACTTTTGTGTGGCAATTTTGTTTTCTGTGATGGCTACTAAACCTACAAGACAAACATACCAAATTCTAAAATTGTTGCAAATTGAAATTTTATTTTAGTCCTTGTATTTTGGGACCTGTAGCTTTCAAAATAAGCTGAAATCCTATACATATGATGTACTCTATAAATCAAGACATATAAACAAATTTATTTTGAATTACTTTTTCTAAGCTGGACATATTAACCCCTTCCCGACCGGTGACGGAAATTTTCCATCAACCTTGTCCTTCAGTTAAGGACCGTTGACGGAAAATTTCCGTCATTTACTAAAGTTAACCCCAGATCGCGGGGTTAACGGTGCTCCGGTCTGCCTCTGCATTAGAGGCAGACCGGGAGCACCCGGTGGTGCTGTCCCAGCACCGGTGCTCGCTCTGACAGCATGTCAGAGCGAGCACATGTGCTCCACATACTCACCTTCCGCCTCCCTGCACTTCCGGGTTCTGTTTGAAGTGCAGGGAGACGGATCTTCAATGATCCTGCCCCCTGGTGTTAAAAAAAATAAATAAAAAAAAATTAAAGTGAAATCCCACCCCCCTTTACCCTGTTTTAATAAAATTAACCCCTTCTCTCCCAATTGATCACTGACTACAGTGATCAATTGGCAGGGTATACATTTTAATGTCATCTGATATTTTTTTGTAAATTTTTTTGTTAATTAATTTAAATATTTAAAAATTATATATTTAGCTAGCTGGGATGGGTGGAAGTTAGTGGGGAATTGGGGAATTTGGTGTTAGGCTAACTAGGGGTTAACGTAAATTTTTTTTTTTTTTAAATAAGCTTTAAAAAGGTAAAAAAAAATTTTTTTAACTGTTTTAGTAACGTTTAAGTAAAAAAAAAATACCACCCCCCTTTACCCAGCCTAAATAAAAATTAACCCCTTCCCTGCCAGTTGATCACTGCCTACAGTGATCAACATACAGATCGCAGTATTATACTGTGATCTAATTTTTTTAACCCCTGAGGATTAACTTTTATTTATTTTTTTAACCCTCAGGGGTTCAATTTATTTAATTAATTCATTTAAATATTTTATAATTATATATTTTGCTAGCTGGGGTGGGTGGGAGTTATGGGAAAATAGGGAATTTACTGTTAGTGCTGCTTACTGCTAGTTAGGGGTTAACGGTAAAAGAAAAGTTTAGAAAAAATTGTAAAAGTGTAAAAAAAGGTAAGAATATGTAAAACATTTAATAAGTAAAAAAAAAAAGTTTAAAAACGGGTTTTACAAAGTAAAAAAAGTTTTACAAAGTAAAAAAGATTTACAAAGTAAAAAAATACATTAAAAAAAGCTCATTACCACTACACCTGGTACAAGCTAGCGGAAAAATGATCCCACGCTAAGGTTAAAAATATGCCTTTTGAATTACCCTGCGATGTCTTCTTTAAGAAATGGTATGCCTTTATGGAGTAATTGGATTATATAGCCTTGTAAAATACTCTAAAATGGGACATGGACACAGCGTAAAAATTCAAAGTTTGAAAAAAAACTGGAATGGCTGTGTCTCAAATGTGCCCCTTCAATGTCCACATATACCTGGCAAAGGTACATACGGGGGGGTATTGCTGTACTCAGCCGACATAGTTGAGCAACATTTGAAGTATTATACAGTCGTAGTACACATAAGGTTTGAAAAATATACTGCGCAAACTCACTTTGTGTGTCAAAAAGGCAGAAAAAATGCGTATTACCACTACACTTGGTACAAGCTAGCGGAAAAATGATCCCACGCTAAGGTTAAAAAAAATGCCTTTTGAATTGCCCTGGGATGTCTTCTTTAAGAAATGGTATGCCTTTATAGTGTAGTTGGAATATGTAGCCTGCTCAAGTGCTCCAAAGTGGGACACGGATGCATCAAAATCCTCCATGAAAATTCACACTTAAAGGAACACTATAGTCACCTAAATTACTTTAGCTAAATAAAGTGTTTTAGTGTATAGATCATTCCCCTGCAATTTCACTGCTCAATTCGCTGTCATTTAGGAGTTAAATCACTTTGCTTCTGTTTATACAGCCCTTGCCACACCTCCCCTGGCTATGATTGACAGAGCCTGTATGAAAAAAAAAACTGGTTTCACTTTCAAACAGATGTAATTTACCTTAAATAATTGTATCTCAAGCTCTAAATTGAACTTTAATCACATACAGGAGGCTCTTGCAAGGTCTAGCAAGCTGTTAACATAGCAGGGGATAAGAAAATCTTAACTAAACAGAACTTGCAATAAAGAAGCCTAAATAGGGCTCTCTTTACAGGAAGTGTTTATGGAAGGCTGTGCAAGTCACATGCAGGGAGGTGTGACTAGGGTTCATAAACAAAGGGATTTAACTCCTAAATGGCAGAGGATTGAGCAGTGAGGCTGCAGGGGCATGTTCTATACACCAAAACTGCTTCATTAAGCTAAAGTTGTTCAGGTGACTATAGTGTCCCTTTAAAAACCTGAACTTGTTATGTCTCTTTTACAGCAGTGTAACTTCACAAAATAGTGTCTAGGTCATACATTGATACATTGAGCATATTGTTTTACTCAAGGCTTAGCTGAGCATAATTTGGGGGGCTTGAACTTAGTAGCACATATAAAAATATACAAAATGCCCAGCAAAAATGCAATCCATATGTAAAAAAAAATGCCCCAAATTATTTTTTACCACATACTTTGGCATATATTGGTGAAAAAATGGGGGCATGTTAAAGCACAATTTGCACCATATGAGATACCCTGGGTTGTCTACTTTTACAAATGGTAGGCCTTTGTGATGTTATTTTGAACAGTCAAACTGCTATAATACCCCAAATTGAAGCATAGGCCCATTAAATCCGCCTCTCAAAATTCTACTGTAAATGTTGAAACGGACAGGTCTCCTATATGGCACTGTAGCTTCATGAAATAGTGCCAAAGACATCCAATGGGGGTACCGTTGTACTCAGCAGAAGTAACTGAACACATAATAAAACTTTGTACAGGAATAGCACACACCAACTTTACAAAATACACATGAGAAGTTCTTTGTTATAAGTTTGTGTGCCAAAAACCCCAAAATACTAAATTTTACTCCAATATTTAGCAGAGATTGGCGGTGAAATGGCTACTTAGAAAGTGTCAAAACAACCTTAGGACAATAGCCTGTGATGTCTACTTTATATAAATAGATACTTTTGTGTGGCAATTGTGTTTTCTTTTATGGCTATTAAGCTTACAAGACAAACATACCAAATTCTAAAATCGCTCCATATTAAAAGTTTATTTTACTCCTTGTGCTTTGTGACCTGTAACTACCAAAAAAAAAACTGAAAATCCCAGACACATTATATATTCTGTAAATCAGAACAACTAAATGAATTTATTTTTAATTACTTTCTTTAACCTGCACTAATTAGGCACACATTTTTCTGTATTTTTCTGTAATTTTTCTGTATTTTTTTAATAATAAATAAGTATATATATATATATATATATATATATATATATATATATATATATATGTTACATCAAATTAAAGCCCTTTCTGTCCTCTAAAAAACAGTAAATAATATGCGTCGGTGCAATAAACGAGAGAGATGCAAATTGAAGTTGAACGCATACAGCAAGAAAATGCAAAAATTGCTTGTGTCATTAAGCGTAAGACAAGCTTCTGAAGCTGTGTCTTTAAGGGGTTAAGCACACGCTATTATTGCCAAAACTGTGAAAAAAAATGTTTTGTTTGTTTTTATTTCAATTTTTTGGCATTTTTATATAATTGGCGAGAATGTATCTATGTATATGTGACATCAAATTAAAGCCCTGTTTGCCCTCTAAAAAACGATGTATAATATGTGTTGGTGCAATAAATGACAGATGCAAATTGCTTTTGAAGGCAAACAGCAAAAAAATGCAAAAATGGCTTTTGTCCTGAAGCGTAAGACAAGCTTCTGCAAGGGGTTAATGAAGCTGTTTTAGTGTATAGATTATGCCACTGCAATCTCACTAATCAATTTTCTGTGATATAGGAGTTAAATTAAATTTTTTTTTTTTTTTTTTTATACAGCCCTAGTCATGTAAAGAGTCATTTCATGTTTACAGTTCCTTTATTGCAAATTCTGTTTAATTTAGAATGTATCTCCTGCTCTGTTAATAGCCTTCTAGACCCTGCAGGGGCCTCCTGTTTGTGAAGTTCATTTTATAGAGCAGTAGATACAAACTTCTAAAGTAAGTTACTGTCTGATTTAAAATGAAACAATTTTTTTCATGCAGTCGGTTCGAGTCACAGCCAGGTGAGTTGCGGCTAGGGTGATATAATCCGCAACAAGAGTGATTTAACTCCTAAATGGCAGAGAAATGAGCAGTGAAACTTTAGAAGCATGATCTATACACCAAAACTAAAGTTGTTCAGCTAAAGTTGTTTTGGTCACTATAGTGTCCCTTTGAGCAGCCTTGATAAGTATATTGTTGTCTATTCTCCACGTCATATCTCCTCCTGTTCTTCTATCTCATTCACCTCCTCCCCTCTTTGTCTTGTTCACCTCCTCCCCTTTCGGTCTCTTGGCCCTCTCCGCCTACCTCAGTCCTTTGTATTGCACAGTGTGATTCACAGTGTGTAAAATAACATGTATGTTGCGGGCATGTATGTTTGAACAAGCAGCCAATCCATTTTTTATTTTTTTTTTATTCTTTATTTTTCTCAACTCACATCAGGTATCAACATTTTTAGGGAATATACGTTTTGATAAGGTATCAGATAAACAGTATTTCAAGGCAATAGAGTGCACAGTATAAGGAGATTGCGACAGTGTTATGTTGCCTGCGAGAGTGCCGGTGAGAAGAGGTGTTTTTGTTTTGTGGTGTGAGCCTGACGGTGGGACGTATGAGTTGAGTTGCCACCGGGTTGTACATCTTGAGCGTGATACGGGTGGTTGGTATACCCATGGCCTGGGTGTATGTCCCTTCCCTCTATGGATAGTTGTGTGGCTTGTGTGCGTCCGTGTGAATTATGAGGCGGATTGTGTGGGGGAAAGGTTTTGCCATTTGTGAAGTCTGTGAGTGGGTGTCTGGACGGTATGGTATGTGAGGTCTGCCGTGTGTGTGCATGCCGAGTAATGCTGAATGATTGGGCCCCATGTGTTTAGTTCGATGTAGGCGAAACAGGAAGGTGAATGTTTCACTCTATGTCCCCTCCAGTTAGCAGTATGTACTGTGGGTGAAGACATGAGTGGCATTTAGTAACCTTAGCAGCAAGAACAAATTGTAACAATAAAACTTTTCAACAAGGGTTAAAGTATATATCCAGCTTAAAGTCCTGGGGTCAGCAGGTCTAGCGAGATTAGCCCGCTTGGTAAGTCCCTGGTCCTGTGGAGGGTCCCAGGCAAGGGTTCAGTCTCCGCCAGAGTTCGACTTCCCCTCACTTAAGTCCCCGTTCCAGTGGATGAGGAGGGTCTCGCTGACCTCGGTATAAAGTCTCTGATCACAGCCAGGTCCACTTGCGCTAGCGACCTGTTCTCCGTTGCATTGTTCAGCGGGATTCCCAGTGTCTGCAGGTGGCCTTCCAGTTACTGGTAAGTTTCTGCTCGGAGGGTGGTGTCTGGGGCCGTAATCGGGGCCGAGTGGCCATCTGTAGGGCACCTCATGAGCACGGAGGTGCTGGAGTAGTGGTCGCAGAGATTGGCGCCATAGGAGTGTGTTCCGCGAGAGATCCGGGAAGATGAGCAGCAGAGAGCGCCTTCAAAAGCAATGGGCGTCTTCCCCCTCACCGCGGACTGTACCAGGGCTTTGTCCTGCAGGGAGCTAAAGCGGAGGATGAGGTCCGGGGGGTTGGTTGCTGGGGCATTGGTAGGCTTGGGGAGGCGGAACATGCCGTCTAGCCTCATGGTTTTAGCCTGTTACGGGGGTAGGTGGGCCGCAAGGAAGCGCCTAATGAAATGTGGTAAGTCTGGCAGACCCACCTTCTCTGGCACCCCCCTGAGTTTTAGATTGTACCTGCGTCTCTGATCCTCCAGGACGTCCATTCTGCGGTCGATTTGCAACTGGTGCTTGTCCAGATCAGCGAGGCTTTTCTCCATCACCGCAATCCGGTTCTCATGTGTGTTTTGGACAGATTCCACTTGGGCCAGGTGAGTGGCTGTGTGTTCAATGGCTTTCCTGAGGGGGGCCATGTCTCCCGCTAGATTTGCACGGAGTTCCGCTAGCATCTCCTTTAGCTGCGTTGCTGTGACCGGTTCACCGCCTGTAGCAGCTTCCGATGGAGCGCGGCCCTGCTTCGCCGCCTGAGCTGCTCTGTCTGTTGGGGCTGTAGCTATGTCATCGGAGGAGTACGAGGTGTCGTCGTCCTCCAGTGCCATCTTGCTCCATGCGGCCCTCTGCGAGCTCCGGAACATGTCCTCGATATCCCAGCCCGGTTGGCTCTTGTCTGTCTTAGGTTTTTTGTTCTTGCGGCCCATACTTAGTTTTGTGGTCCTGTGGTTGAATTCCAGGGTTTTCCAAGTCTCTGAGTTGATCATTTTGGCTGGTATCGGTGAGTTTGAGCGGAGCACAGCGAGCATGCGACCGTCCAGGTTCACCGCTAGGCTCCGCCCCTCAGCCAATCCATGTTTTATTAACCACTGTATTGTAAATATGACTTTGTGTGATGGCTTCGGATACTGTGTGCAATGGAGTGGTGACTTTGAACTGTGTATTCCTATCCTTTATATCTCCTTATTATCCACACTTTTCCGTTGGACCTCCTGTGTATTAACCCCTTTGTACCTGTACTTACATTATTTTACTTCCATAATGTTACCTTCTCTAAACAACCTTTTCTCTTTTATCCGTTTCCCCTCTCTTTTTCTCAACAGGTTTCGATGACTTTCACTTGTCAATACACAGTGACATGGTGACTATTGTGAAAGCCATGAGCTCTCCAGAATCTGGCCTGGAAGTAAGAGATAGAATGTGGCTGAAGATTACCATCCCAAGTGCTTTTATAGGCAAGTAGTAGTGGTGTTGGTATCTTGGAATATGCTTTTGGGCAACATCTTCATTGTTGACATATGCTGGTTGTGATGTATATTGTTTCACTAATTACACAATTGCTTCCATAGTCTGTTTTGCTTTGTGTCTTAGAATGCACATTGTTCCTTATTATTATTATTATTATTATTTTATTATTTATATAGCGCCAACAAATTCCGTAGCGCTGTACAATGGGTGGACTATCAGACACATAATTGAGATCAGACCACTGGACGTACAGGAACAGAGGGGGTTGAGGGCCCTGCTCGATGAGCTTACATGCTAGAGGGAGTGGGGTATAGTGACACAAAGGGTTAACGTAGGGGAATTAAATAGTTTGTTAGTGAAGGGTTTATTGAGTGCTTGGTATGTCATTTTTGACAGTTGCAGGAAAGGAGTCATGGGGTGGGGGATGAGAAACCTGCTGACAGTGTAATTGATACGCTTTAATGAAGAAGTGAGTTTTCAGAGATTTTTTGAAGGAGTGGAGGCTGGGTGAAAGTCTGATTGAGGAGGGAAGGGAGTTCCACAGAAGAGGTGCAGCCCTGGAGAAGTCTTGAAGGCGAGCATCAGAGGTGGGAATCCGGGCAGAGCAGGGGCTGAGCGCAGGGGTCTCGACGGGACATACTTGTGTATGAGGGAGGATAGGTATGTTGGAGCAGCATTATGTAGGGATTTGTAAGCAAGCGCCATAATTTTGAATTGGGCCCTATATCTAACTGGAAGCCAATGCAGGGCTATATTGCATTCATTTTTGTAACCATTAGCATTTTGATTGATTACTATGTTTTACTTATTATAAATAAAGTTGTCTTTAACTTTGGAAGATGAGTTATAAGAACTGATACTTTACCATCAGCCCTCTAAAGCTGGTCTGACTTCTGAATTTTCCTAGTTCTTATTCCATGTAATTTTCCTTGACACTTTGCATTTAGAAGTTATTTTGGTTTGTTTGTTTGTTTGTTTTTTCTAAAACTTTATTCCTATCTTCACCTGCTCTAAGTTTTGTACCTCTCTCTGACTCTCTGATCTCAGGTTCTGATGTGGTAGATTGGCTTTATCACCATGTTGAAGGATTCACAGATCGTCGAGAAGCTAGGAAATATGCCAGCAACCTCCTAAAAGCGGGATACATTCGTCATACAGTCAACAAAATTACTTTTTCTGAGCAATGTTACTACATCTTTGGAGACTTGTGTGGTAGTATGTACCATTTTGTTTATTTTTAGGGAAATTGGATTTATTCCCACTAGATTTGTGTCTTTCCTTCCTCTCTGTTTGTGCTTATAGTTTAGTTTTTATTTTCTTTGTGTCTTCTTTTCTGTTCTGACAAGCACTGCTTATCCTGTTCTTGGATGACATGTTGGCATCTCCTCTTCCAACCTAATCTTTTACTTAATTTCTCTACACTAATTAATGTGACGCCCTTAACATGAAAATTGTCACCTGAGGCCAAAGCATATAAGATGTATTCTTCTTTCTGCAGACATGGCAAACCTTTCCTTAAATGACCATGATGGCTCCAGTGGAACATCTGATCAGGACACACTGGCTCCTCTTCCACATCCTGGAGCAGCTCCTTGGCCCATGGCATTTCCATATCAATACCCTTTGCCTCATCCTTACAATCCTCACCCGGTATTTCCAGAACCTGGGTTCAGCTACGGAGGGGGTAGTGCTGGCAGTCAACACAGTGAAGGTAATTTTGCAAAATATTACTATCATTCTTGTGCCCAGTAATGAGACAAAACATTTTTCATTGGCTTGCTGTCTTACCTGGCTACCCACTGGCTAAACAGTAACCGAAGCAGATCCCACAAGTCATTTATTGATTGGGAGCAACAGCCGAATGCTGTGAACCAATGAACAACACTCTGTTGTCAGATAGCGTCATTAGTACATCAGTGTCATTAGTTCACCCACTGAAACATTGTACATACAGACTCCAAGCACCATGACAAAGTCAAATCACTGAAGTCCAAATCACTGAATGACCTTATAAATTATTTTGAAACTGTATTATTAGGGAAGAGTATGTTTTTGGATGCAACTCTGCTGTTGCAATTATTTTTACTTTTGTGTTTTGGTTTGATTTTACCTTCCTGTTGCTACTCTTGTATCTTTCGTGATACTAGTGTATCTATTATATGTTATGCATGTCTACCGACCACCCCTGTTTTTGTTAACACTAAATCCTTCTATTCTTTTCTACTCTGTTTTTCTGGGACATTATCATTTACTGAAAGTTGTTAAGAACTTTATATTTAGACCCCTTGGTTGTCTTTTTCCCCCACAGGTAGCCGAAGTAGTGGCTCCAACCGCAGCAGCACTGAAAAACGGAAAGACAGAGAAGCCAAACCTGGAGAATCAAAGTCTGGGGGAAGTGGTAGCGAGTCAGATCACACCGCACGAAGCAGTCTGCGAAGAGATAGAGCAGCCAGCGAACGTTCAGCCCCAGCAAGTGAACACAGTCTTCGAAGTCACCACTCCATTGCACACAGTATCCGGAGCCATCACACACATCAGTCATATGGCCCCCCAGGAGTACCCCCTCTCTATGCCTCTCCAATGATGATGATGCCAGCACCCTCTCCTACCATGGGGCCTCCTGTAGCCCCTACAGGTCGTGATCTAGCTTCCGTCCCACCAGAACTCACCGCTAGTAGACAGTCCTTCCGCATGGCCATGGGGAATCCCAGTGAGTTCTTTGTGGATGTTATGTGAGCGAGAATTCCAACTATGGCCCTGTTTATTTTTTTTTAACCCATTGTGTCAATCTGAAAATATCATTATTTACATTATGATACTAAGAAAAGAGATGGATTGACCAGCACGATCCTGATGAGCTGTGTGTGTGTGTGTGATGTGCGCACGGACCCTTTCACTCGCCACTAATCCACGCACCTAATCTCTCAGAATCCCGCTAAGACTGTGTGATTGTACAGGGGGAGGAGGCTGGCCGCATTCTTGCCTGGCTGCTTGGCTTTTGTAACAGATTGATTTTAACAAATTAATAATGCATCCATTTAAAACCCAGAGACGCAAATAGCGGACCGAATTAAGTCATTCCTTCTTATGTTTACTTCCTTTTTTTTTTTTTTTTTTTTAAATATATATATAAATATATATATTCTCCTCCCCCACCCCCCCCACTTTTTTTTTATTTTTTTTTACACTTTGTGTTTCTTTCATTAAGCAGCAAAGAATTCTGGGGTATTTGATTTTCTCTGAGCAAGCTGCCAGAGGAAGTGTATGAACACCATTCGGAGTGTCACTTTCTTGTGAGCATGTCAGAACAGCACAGTGTATAGATGAGGAGATTCCGCTGCCACAGGAACATCTTAAAACAGGAGAAGATTCTGCCGAGGGGAACACCACAAGCCTTACATTTTCACAATACAAGAATGAATATAACCACGGAGTGCCACAACACATCACATTCAGAATATAAACTGAAACAAAACAAAATTATACTTTTTTTTTATTTTATTCAATATTCATATAACAGTACTGCTGTCACAGCTCCATGCTCTAAAAATGTTACTTATTTTTGGATTTTATTTTCAGATCTTAAGCAGCATAATGTATTTTAACTATCAGTCTGTACGGCCTGCAGCATATTGCTCTGCATTATTCTTAAATTGTTTAGCAACATGTTGTATATCATTTTGGCATGAATGGATTATAACGTCTCTCCTTGTTGCTGTCCTATAACAGTCCTACTGTATTTTCCTTGCATTTTCCACACTGCAGCTGGATGTTCTTCTCTTCTATTACCTGGGGATGATGTCCCAACAATGGTGCTAGTAAATCTATTATTCCACAAACAATAATATTCTGTACTACCCTGCCATCTTTCCCCTTCTCCCCCTCCCAGCAAAAAACAAAACACTAAACTAAAGGCACAACTGGGGATAGATGCATTGCACAAATGTATACAGAGTGACTTTAATGTGGTCTCTGCATCAAAGCTTTACACTAACTGACAGGCTGATACGTGATCCCAAGAACATAGTATTGTGGCAGGAAGTTGGAGTTCCTTTAGTATCTGATCATCACAGACACTTCCATTAAAGCAAGTTCTGCTCTCACTTTGTTGCTCAACATTCTTGTATGCTTCAGAGTGAAGCATTGTGATCCAGCATTTGAGTGTAAATGCATTCAGTCTTCGAGCAAATACCTGGTATTACTTTTAATTTTATTATTTCTTTTCCCCATTGCTTTGTTGCACTGAAATGTTTCTGCTGCAATAAATCTCCACTCAAGTTTACATGTCAACTTGTTTTATTCACTTGGTTTCAAAATAATAACACATATTGTCATATATGGCTAACCACTTAGATCATCCTGTGGAACGTGTCCCTTGATTACAGTGAGTGGTGGCAGAGGTCATTGAAATGTCTTAAAAAAGCCACAAGAAAATCATAGTCATATTCTGGTCACATATCATGCTTTCATTCCTGTAATGATATTGTGTAGTTTGTTTCACTTCTCATCAAATGGCTGACCCAGTTACCCATTTCACTTCATATTAAATATTATATTTGTATAGTCTTGATCTGTGGGGCCTAGATTGAAACTTTCCTGTAATGCAGCAGTGGGACAGACTTCTCTTTGCAGCCAGATCTTCCTCTGATGAAGTTGGATAAACCATTATATATTTTCTATAGAGGCATTGGAACATAGGGTGGATGAGCAGCCATCACTGTCCTCCATCTGGGAGAAGCATTAGTGGCATTCAGTGCCACAATGTTGTGTGTAATGTTGCCAAATTTGAAAACCTTCAAAAGTTGGAATTGCTTCTAGTGGCTCTCTGCCTGATAACTCGAGGCATACTTTAGCATAATGTAAAAAATTGGCATTGCTTTCCATCACCAGACAAAAGGGCCGGTATCCATACACCAAAACATCTTTATTGATATGTAGCAGTTTTTGCTCTTGGAATATCCCATTATGGATTGGCAAAAAACTAATTTCTGCTTTCTTGTGTTGAAGGGTCATTTATTTTTTAAATCTAATTAAACAGCCAAAATACAATATGCGTTATGACTTCAAAAGGCAATATAAAATTTTTTGTAAAAGCTTAATGTTGTTTACATTGTCTAGATGTTTATTGGAAATGGCTTCTTAAATAACAACTGTAATCAAATTTTCACTTCAAAGTTTTCACCTTGAAAGTGTATTACATTTAATGAAGCTTAATGATCAATATAGATCTATATATCATTTTCTACGTGTATTTTGAGAATGTTTAACGTTGTCTGACTGAGCAGTTGTGTTGTATCAAAGAGAAACACAGGCAGCACTCCAGGATATAGAAGGTGAATTTATTTGCGGGTTCACCACCTCACCAAAATAAGTGCGCCGTTTCGGCTCCTAAGAGCCGAAATGTCGCACTTATTTTGGTGAGGTAGTGAACCCACGAATAAATTCACCTTCTATATCCAGGAGTGCTACCTGTGTTTCTCTTCTTTGGTACTACATTAGTGGATTCAGCGGTGTCCATCCTACACACAGAGCGCCCCCTTGTTGGAAGGCCAGAGCATATGTGCAGGACCTGAGTGCAGGGTATTCTGTTTTTGTTGAGCAGTTATGTTGTATCATACTCTACTGTTATCTGACTAACTGCTTCTCAACCTAATTTGCCTGCTGCTGTGATTGCTCTATGTGAACCTGCAGCAGCAGGAAAGCTTGAGTTTCAGTTGGTCAGATAACGTAGTCTAGCCCAACAGGGCTGCTTAGATTAAAAAATCAATATACATCATTTGAGAAAAATACGTAATAAACTTTAACTTAGAAGTTCAAATTTGATGATAGATGTCCTTCAATGTTATGTTTCTATGAAGGCGAGTTCTTAAAGCACACTGCAGGTGGCAAGAGTGCACTTTATAACGAAATATTTGGTACAGTGCTAAGCATTTGTTATGGAACTAAGAAAAAAATTGGTAGATTCTTTTGGGAGGTTTTGGTAAGTTTCTAATTAACTTTGCGCCAGTGCATAACTTAAAAGTGAATTAACAGGAAACTCTTGGTACCAATACTAAATGTTGGGAATACTAAATGTTGGGAACACAAACCTGTATTTCTAACTCTTTAGTATTCCTGTCCCTAGTTAGATAGGTGACTCCCCTGTGTGTGCAAAAAAAAATATTTACTTACTTTTTTCTCGCACCAAGGCTTCCTCGACAGTGCTTACCTCTGGCCTCGCAAGCTGTCATGGAGGATGCATGGCCTCAGAGTAGCATTGGATACCTGGTGCATATGCGGGTTCAGTGATGCTTGAGCATTGCTTTCCTATGTGAGCTAGTGCATCACACGCATGTGGTGGCTGTCAGTATGATGAGGCAATGTGAAACCATTTGAAAAGGTAAGTTGGTGTCAGGGTATTTCATCTCAATGAAGGGGTTATGGTGGTCAGGGAGAATTTTAATATTTTTTTATTCTAAGTGTATTACCCCCAAGGTCTTTCGTATGTTTACTGCATACAAAGATGGCCAACAAGAAACACATTTTGTGAGTGACTGCACAGGAGGTTAATGCACTAGAGACTCTACAGTTTACGTTTTAGAACGTGGTTGACCTAAAAACCAGGGGGTGGCTCCTGCAGCTTATTAGCAACATAACCATAATGTTGGCATGTAATATTAAAAAGGCTAACTATCAAAATCTTTAAGATTGGTTCCATATGAACCAGGACACTTTTGTGCATCCAGAGGTGTCCTGGACTGAATGGACAAACACCGAGACGCCAGGACAAAATTCCTAGTTGCTATGGCGACTAAGCATCTGGGATTTGTTGAGCCCTGCTGTAGAGTTCCCTTTTATAGGCATTCAGACCACTTATTTTCATTGAAGTGGTCTGGGTGCCGTGTCCCTGTTCCCTTAACCCTGCAATGTAAGAAAATCATTCGGCGGATGGCAGAGGGACACTATATAATGTTATAAATACAAAGCTGAATTCCTAATACTATAGTGTTCCTGTCTAGGCCAGGTAGTATGCAACCTATGGTACCCTAGATGTGGATTCCTTTGCCAGCATTATGGCTATAAGAGCATTTTGTGAGATGTCCACAATCTGAAGTGCCGAACATTGGCTACGCCTGATTGGCTATATTAAAATTAAAAAGTATTTGCCAGGGGGGCGTGGCCTGGACGCTGAGGAAGATGGCAGCATAGACCTAGAGCTCCCTGTAAGGCTCCGCTAAATCACCGCCTAAAGCACAATTTCACCCTGAAAATGGGCAAAACAAATAGACCCTCTCAACCCCCTAAACAAGCGGACACCCCCAGGAGGTCTCAAAACCCCTCCATGAGGCACTTCTTGACCGCACAAGCGGACGCAGACCCTCAGGCCTACACGAGCCAAACGGCCCCAGAGGACCCGCTCCCACTTACACCAAGCGGAGACGGGACCATGGCGGACAACCTGCCTACCGATCCAGCCGCCCACCACCCAGACTGGATGGAAATGCTACGCAACTTGCCCACAAAGGCCGACTTAAAAGCGGCCAACTCGGAACTCCGCACCTCCATCTCAACGGAGCTTCAAACGCTCAAGGAGGAAATCCGAGGCCTACACCAGCGAGTCGCCCAAGTGGAGGCGGATTGCGACCACATGTCAGCGGCGCAATCTGCGAACACGGACACGCTACGACTCCACACCCTCCAACTACAGCAAATGGCGGGCCACATGGAAGACCTAGACAATCGCGGCAGGAGGCAAAATATTAGAGTCCGGGGGATCCCGGAGGAAGCGGACAACTCCGCCCCAGTACAGACCACGCTGACCGGTCTTTTTAACTCCATACTAGGCCGCATACAACATGATCCCATTGACTTTATACGGGCACATAGGGCTCTACGGCCCAAAGGTCCGGAAGGGACCCCACCGCGCGACATCATATGCTGTTTGACGAGCTACCAACTCAAGGAGGACATACTCAGAAAGGCCAGGGACGCAGGAACGGTACACCTTGGTGATACCGAGGTACAACTCTTTCCCGACTTGGCACCTGCCACGCTGGCTTACAGGCGAGCATTACGCCCCTTCACCAAACAATTACAAGCAAATAAGCTGCGCTACCGCTGGTGCTTCCCCACGGGGCTACAAGTACAGACACCAAACGGCCCCTTCCTGATGAAGGACAGACAAGACCTAAATGCCCTAGCAGCAGAACTCCAAATCACGCCGGCACCCTTACAGTGGCCGGACCCGTTAGCACCATACACGCCTGCTCGAGGGGCTCCACCCCAACCACAGAGTACGCAGACCCGGAGAACTACGCGGCAACAGGCGCTGAGGCCCTCGGGGGCCCAACTTTGAAGGGATCGACGACACGCGCCAAGATGGCGGACGACATCGGCCGACCACCACCAGTAGAGACTCCCCTACCACAATAGCAGAACTCTAACCAGACACGGACTATCACAACTCACATGGACTCCCCATACCTGGACACGAGGAATACCCACCTTGAAGATAATACCTAATGTTCTGTCCAGAACTTTGACACCCCTCCTCCGGAGACACCCGCCCTCGGAACTACGAAACCCCGGGTGCGGCCCGGACTTTGCAAACCATTCGATATATCACAGGACTGCCGCCCCCGGCCACAACCGAGACGACGCCCATACCGAAGGACTCGCAAGTATATGCTGGACTTTTGGCAAGGGACTAGCCCAACCACTTGGGGAGGGAGCGAGGGTTGAAGGGTAAGAAGGTAAAGCCCGAAAGTAACAGACTACGCAAGGGCCGGGAGGGAGACGGGCACAAGATGGGGCCGACTGGGCTGGGCAAACGCTTCTCCTACACCGACCCGTGATGAACCCAGCAGGAGCGGGCGGGAGAGGAGAGGTGTGGGCCCGGCTCACTCGGGAACTGACAGGGCCGCTATCGACCCGTAGAGGAGGAGGATAGAGGAGGGAGGAGGGGGGGACATTCCATGAAGCCTAGAGAGCGGATACACAAGAAAGGGGACCGCATGTCACCCCATGCGGACCACCTCACACATAGGCTCCAACACATGCCCAGACCACTCAAGATACCCCTCCAGAGCACGGAAGAGCTGACAGGGCACAGGGGCACCTCTCACCACGAGCTAGGGTCACTGGGAATAACTGGGGGCAGGGGGTGATTTATAACCAACTTTGTAGGTATTAGCTGCAGCAACACTATTGTATCACGGCACCACTATCTTAAGGGGGAAGGGGAGGGTGAGCGGGGGGGTCGGCCGGCCCATAAAGCCGCGCAGAAATAACTTGAATGTTTATGAAGGTTTACTTGTGTTATTTGTATTCTCCAATCATTTCAGAACGCGCTACCTCTCTGACCAAACTATAACGCTCTGTATAGACATAATTCTATAGCGCGGCATTGGTTTTACTTATTGTATAGACATTGCAAGCTTGAGGGTAAATAGAATCGTTTAATGTATGATTTATTGTTTCTTGTTCTTATGTTATTTGAAGATATGCCCAGGGTGACGACTCGACTACAGAGACGTCCAAAGGCGGAGACAGCCACATACGATCACGACTTGAGCCACTGAACAGGGAGGCATGGGAAGCAGACATCCCCAGACCACCTAGACTAGGAAGAGATCGAGAACCGGACCACCTGGGGGAGGAGTTTCCCACGTGGTCACGACATTTCTCGGTGTTCCTCCCACACCCCGACGGGATAGGCGCCACATCCAGGTGAGTGGGGCACTGGGCGCGCAAAACGGCCCGGGCCCACACATACACCTCGACGCCATAACCCTAACGTCACCCAGGTGACGGTTATTTCCTACACCTACTTACCCCCTTACTTCCCGACACCCTCCCCACCTTCCCCACCTTCCCCACCCCCCCCTCCCATCCTACGCCCCGAGACCGACCGACTGCAGACGTAGACACACACACTACCACACACCAAACATGTCACTCACACCAGCAAACCTCACACTAGTGTCCATCAATACCAAAGGGCTTAATAAACCTGAAAACCTGAAAACACTCTAAAAGCGTCCATAGCATACATACAGGAGACCCACTTTAGAGAAGGGGCACGACCCCGCTTCCACGACCACAGATTCCCGAAGGGGTTTTATAGCGATTTCCAGGGGGGAAAGGCACGGGGGGTCGCGATCCTCATGCACAAAAGAGTCCCCTTCATAGAAGAAGAGATACTGACGGACAGGGAAGGCAGGTACTTATTCGTGAAAGGGAAGATTGTAGACCAAACTTACACTTTTGCTAACATCTACGCCCCCAACCAGAGACACTATAGGTTCCTATCCCACATGTTGCGCAAACTTCAGAAATTTGCGGAAGGAATACTCATCCTAGGGGGTGATTTTAACGTAGCTATGGACCCAAGATGGGACACCTCATCGGGGACATCTCACATCCCGACCCAACACTTAACAGCACTTAAAACTCTCCTATCTAAACAAAAACTGATTGACTGCTGGAGGGCGCACCACCCAGATGAAAGAGATTATACTTTCTTCTCCCACCCCCACAACACCTACACCAGGATTGACTACTTCTTTATGACTCACTTCCACCTCCCCTTAGTGGAGCGAGCGGAGCTAGGCACAGTGACGTGGTCGGACCATGCACCTATCTCCATCACGATAACATCCCCGATGCACAGACCAAGGGTGACCAAATGGCGCCTGAATGAACACTTGCTAACACAACCGGACATTAAGGCGGACATTGGCACCACACTAAGAGAATACTTCACCTTAAACACACCCGAACAAACGACACCGACCATACTATGGGAGGCACACAAGAGTGTAGTGAGAGGCCACTTCCTCCAAAAAGGAGCCTTGCTGAAAAAGCGAAGGGAAGCAGAAATATCCGCAATACTCACCGAAATCCAGGAGATAGACACACAAAACAAGGGCACCCAAACACACGCACTACAAGACAAACTTCTTACACTCCGCAGGGCACTGACCCAACTCCTACTGAAGAGACATCTCAGGGACGCATTACGACACAAAGCGTTTTTTGCACTGCATGGCGACAAGAGTGGCAAACTACTCGCTAGGATGCTAGCAAAACGCAGACAGCAGACATACATAGAGCGCATTAGAGACGATAAAGGCACACTACACCGACTACCCATGAAGATCCAAGACATAATTAGAACATACTATGCCAACCTATACGATCTGCCCCGCCCACCGACACAGGCTGCCGACGAACGCCTGATGAACAAAATAAATGACTATCTCACTACACAAGACCTACCCTCACTAGACAAAAACACCGCAGACCTTCTAGAGGAGGAGATTACGCTAGAGGAATTGGCCCTCGCAATAAAACAGACGAAACCGGGCAAAAGCCCAGGCCCCGACGGCTTACCCCGGAGCTACTACAAAACATTTGCGGACATACTTTACACCCCATTAGTCGACACATACAACGCTATCAGGGCAGGCCACCACTTCCCCAAACAATCACTCGCAGCTCACATCACCATCCTCCCGAAAGAAGGTAGAGATGGGGACCACTGCGGAAACTACCGACCCATCTCTCTCATCAACTGTGACCTTAAATTTCTGGCCAAAATCCTGGCCAACAGACTGCAACCACACGTGCCCCACCTGGTACACCCGGACCAGGTGGGATTCGTGTCAGGAAGAGAGGCACGGGACAACACTATGCGCACCCTCACTTTGATACACAGCCAGAAACACGCTCACGGGGGCCTCCTCCTGCTGTCCACGGACGCGGAGAAGGCCTTTGACAGAGTCGGATGGTCATACATGTTTCAAACACTAGCGAGAACTGGCATGGGCCCCAGAATCAGAGGCTGGATAGAGGCCCTATACACGCAACCATCCGCACAGGTAGTGGTGAACGGGGCACTGACAACGGCATTCGATATTCGAAATGGCACCCGCCAAGGATGCCCCCTATCCCCATTACTTTTTGTCCTTGCACTGGAACCACTCTTACAGGCCATCAGGACAAACCCAGACATCACAGGGGTGACGGTGGGAAAGACCCACCACAAAATTGCGGCATATGCAGACGACATGCTGTTTTATGTATCGAACCCGGAGGTCTCTCTTCCCAACATCTTGAAGGCACTACATGACTTCGGGGCCATATCTAATTTAAAAATCAATAACACAAAATCTTCCATACTTAACATCAGCATACCGGAACACAGGACAACACACATGCGACAAAGCTACACCTTTAGGTGGGCAGCACACAAGATCCGCTATCTGGGCATCTGGCTAACTAGGAAGGCGGGGGACATGTACGGGGAGAATTTCACACCGATGCACGTCCAACTACACGCAGACATGAGGGAATGGGCATACCCACACATATCCTGGCTGGGCAGAATACAGGTGGTCAAGATGAACTTCTTGCCACGCCTGCTGTACCTGTTCCAGACCATCCCCATAACAATTCCTCGCAAGTTCTTCACCACATTACGCTCCGCTCTGGGCAGATACGTGTGGGACGGGAAAAGACCCAGGATTAGCCACAACACACTTACCCTTCCCAAAAACAGAGGCGGTCTCGCTCTCCCGGATTTCCACTTATATTACAGAGCCTGCCATCTCCAGCGGATACTGGAATGGTCCAAGGAGGGGGTGCACAAGCTCTGGAAGCAGGCGGAGGAGGGGGAGGCAGGGATACCGACAGCGATAATACCATGGATACCACCAGGATCAGGGAGTAAGACGCTCACACAATCACAATACATAAGGGCCACCATCCAGGAATGGCAGAGGGCGAAGGGTAAACACAACCTGTCAACGCACCCCTCACCCATGCTACCTCTGACATACAACCCTGAGTTCCCCCCAGGCCAAGACCCGAAAGCTTTCAGGGACATAATTCCAAACCACATACCCAGGCTCAGACATATCCTTAGACACGACGGCGTTAAAACCCTAAGGGAGCTTAGAGGAGAGACACCAATCACATTCCTGACGCAATTCAAATACCGACAGCTATGCCATTACATTGCCACACTCCCTCAGGGCACATCGCTCACAAGAACCCCCACAGCATTCGAAAGGGAATGCCTGGAACCCCAACCATTAGCACATGGCGTCTCTTTTCTATACAACCTACTACTGACTCACACACCAACGACCACACCAGGCTTCATGGGAAAATGGGAGGAGGCACTAGGGCACACACTGGACGAAGTGGCATGGGGAAAAATCTGCTACCTCACACACCACTGCGCTAGCTATAGCAAGACTCAGGACACGGCATACAAAATCATGACACACTGGTACCGCACGCCAACGACTCTACACGCGATCTCCCCGACACACTCTCCACAATGCTGGAGATGTGAAGAGGCAAGGGGCACACACATGCACATTTGGTGGGAATGCAAGGGAATCATCCCGTTCTGGCAGGGAATCCACAAAATGCTGCAACTGTTCTCAGATGACCCACCCCCCCTTAAACCTGCAGAAATGCTCCTGCACCATACTAAGATACCAAGATCCGCATACAAAAAATCACTGTCCATACGAATACTGAACACGGCCAAATCCATTATCCCCAAATATTGGAAACAAACCACAACCCCACCACTGACCACCTGGTTCGCCCATATGGAAGACCTCCGAATCCTAGAGGAATTCCAACACACAGCAGCAAACACACAACAGACATACTTTAACACATGGACACACTGGATATTACAGACCTCGAAACCAGACTTTATGGACCGCTTGAGACTGATAGACAGAAACGAACCATAAGGGACTACAGACGCACCCGACATCCCCCCCCTAATTCCATGACCCTAACCCTCTATCCTCGACCTCTCCCACTCACCCCGACCAAGAAGGACCAAGTCCACGACCTGGAAATAACAGACAGGCCTGACGGGAGTAGCGGACCGACCTAGAAGCTAGCACAGGTAACGGTTGCCATAGGCAGGCTGACGCTAACCGACACCTCTAACCAGACACTCCGAGAGAGCACAGATGGGACTGGGACAGGCACGGCCAAGCCGCGCGAAAATAGCTGTTCCACAAACATCATGAAACAGAGTGTTAACCAAACCAGGGGTAGTAAAGGTTTTCCTATGAGCTGCCGTTCCAGAGACCTGAAACGTCTAGATATGTCGAATATAATAGCATCCTACTGAGATCGGTCTGTCTCTCTATTAACATTTTACTTATGGAGATCACTTGAGGCCTGCGAGCCAAAATTAAGAACAGACGATAAACGGGCCTGCGTGCCCATGTATACATATGTGAGCTAGAGACCTGCGTGTCTCCATGTTAAATTTCTACGTTTGACAATACCTATTCCAAAAATAATAAAAATTATATTTACAAAAAAAAAAAAAGTATTTGCCATTTTGATAGGAGAGCTTTTGGCAAGTCCAGTTTATGACTCACTTCAGCCTGTAACTTTTTATACTTTTTGGATTATGTAAAAGATACAAATCAAACAGAACCAGGCCACTTGTAAGCTGTTGTGCGTTTTTATTTTATTGTAAGTGTGCATTTCCAGTTGTAACCGTTATTAGAAGATTGTCTTCATATTACCATAAACCGAAGGCTTGATTTCGCTGGAGAATAGTGCTGCAGGAGTTTTCAGTTATAAATATATATTTGGGGGGGCATGGCCGGACCGTGCATGAGTGCAGGCGTGTAGTGCCTGTGCTCCGTGCCCTCGGACAAAAAACAGCGATTAATTAGGCGACTAACTGCCCTAAAATGGTTCGGACCAAGAAGCTTCTGCTGCGGGGGGGACACCCTCCACCGGTTCACCTCGTAAATATAGTGGCACTGGATGATTGTGTCCACGCCGGCGGATCTGCGTGGAGCCAGGCCAGCAGCCAAAATGGTGCCGGCCTCCCCTGGTGCCGAAAGCGCGGGAGTCTCTTCGGAGGAAGGCGACCAGAGCGATGTGCTGAGTTTGATCCGCCAAGAAGTCACCCAGATTTCGGCACGTATGCTTACGAAGGCGGACTCCAGTGGAATGCTGCAGGAGTTCCGAGCGGCTGTGCGGGAGGAGATCACCGCACTACGCACAGACCTGTCAGCTGTGGAGGTGAGAGTGGACGCATTGGAGACGGAGGCACAGGCGAGCTGCTCCCAACACAGGGCCGCCGAGATAGCGACCACCAGACAGGGGAACCTCCTCCTGGCACTGCGGCAACAGGTGGAGGACTTGGAGAACCGCAGTCGCCGCCAGAATATCCGGATACGTGGACTGCCAGAGCCGGACGCATCACAGCTACAAGACACGGCCCGGGCACTCTTCAGACATATCCTGGGCCGTAACTGCCCAGAGGATATCCAATTTGACCGGATTCACAGGGCCCTGGGTCCTCCAAGACAGGATGGGAAACCCAGAGACGTGCTATGTTGCCTGCACGCCTATAGCTTGAAGGAGGCACTGATGACCGCCACCAGAGGAGCGGATAAGATTATGTTCCAGGGCGTGGAGGTGGCGCTGTTCCAGGATCTCTCAAGCCTGACGCTGGATGCCCGGAGAGCACTGCGGCCCATTACTGCTACCCTGCGGGAGAAGAATGTGCCCTCCTGCTGGGTATTCCCTCTTAGCCTGCAGATAAAGCATGGTAATGCCTGGCTCCATATTCGGTGGCCGGATGACGTGGCCCCGACACTGAGGACACTCCGCATTCCGCACATACGCACCCGTAACTGGCTGCTGGAGACACCGCTGGCGCCTAGAGGGGAGACAAGGTTCCCAGAGCCCACTGCCAGAACAACCGCGGGAGAGGGAGCCCCCCGCAAGGATGCTGGGTGGCCCGACAGGCGCTGAGGAGTAATGGGCCTACCAGCTGACGCGAATGGACTTCCACGGAGGTACTGGGGCTGGGCATCGTGGTTGGCCATAGCGGGTCGTAGAGGAGTGGTTGGGGACCTCCAGGGTGGACCTTTCTCACCCCTCTCCTCTTCCCATCCCTCCCCCCCTTGCTGCAAAGTGGACTTGGGACAACACAACGGAGGGAGAGAGACCCGTCCCCTCCCCCTCCCCTGTCTCTTGTTCCCCCACCCCCCGGGGCAGTATGGAGGAGCTCCCTCATCTGGGTTTTGGGTGGGGAGTGGGGGGCCGGGAACTGTGGACCCAGAGGAGCTCAGTGGATCTGGTTGGCCCGTCGGGCTCTGGTCTTTGGGGAGGGGGTAGGGCAACGCTAGTAGGCTAAATCGCCCACTGGGGAACGATGGGGATGGGGGGTTGGTTCGCAGCATGAGCTGGGGAGTTTTGTTGGGGCTGGGGGTGGGGGGGTGGTGATGGTGGTCCGCTTATATGGAGGGTGTGGACACAGACGTCGCTGCCGTTTAAGGAGTCACTGACTTGAGGCATGCCCGCGGGTGCGGTCTGGCGGGGTGCGGGTCTCCCTCCACTTCACAACTCCCACTCCGAACCTAGATTTGTAAATAGTTTTCAGTTCATATAATATTAGGCAGGCCGTGGGCCGGTAGTGGTCGGTCCTTTCTATTCGGGTACCCCTTAACACTTGGACCAAAGGACACCGGCCCTTCTGCATGGGCACCGCGCACGACTCCTCTGACAGACTGAGGGTTACAGACGGGAGAATCACGGGAGACTGAGTCAACTAAGGGTTCGGGGACTCAGGCCCGACGAGTACTTCCCATACAGTCACGTCCAACTTTCCCCTGATAGGGTAGACCTACCAGGTCACGAACTCCTCCCCCTCCTGACGGACACCCCCTTCCCTTCCTGACAGATCCCCTACGACAGAGCCGCCCCCTCTCCCTCTTCCCTCCCCTTTCCTACAGTCCCGGCTCCCCTTGCCCTTCCCTTCCGTGTCGGTCATGGCTGGGCCACGGGGTGGGGGGTTCTGCCCTGCTCCTCTGCGCTTCTGGACCAACAACGTGAGGGGACTGAACGACCCGGAAAGGAGGTCACACCTGCTTCGGTCCCTGTGGGCCGCTCGGGCCTCCATAGCATTCCTCCAGGAGACCCTCCCTTAGAGATAAGAGGTTCCCTACTGGGTATTTCGCGAACCACCAGGTGGCGAAGAAAGCAGGGGTGGCGATACTATTTGCACAACACGTACCGTTTTGCTGCTTTGAGACGAAGGCGGACCCGAATGGCCGCTATTTATTCCTCAAAGGCACGATTGCTAATAAGAAATACAATACGCCCCGAACACGGGCCAGCACCGCTTTCTCTCCAAGACCCTCCGTCAGCTGGACCAGTTTAGGGAGAGACTCCTCATTGTGGCGGGAGACATCAATGTCCCACTGGACCCACATATGGACACCTGCAGAGGACGCAGCTCGCACTCCGACTTATGTATTCGGGTGGTGGGAAAAACACTACAAGAAATGGGTCTGGCCGATACTTGGAGAGTCCTTCACCCTGAAGACAGGGACTTCTCGTTTTATTCGCAGGTGCATCACGGCCACAGCAGCCTTGATTATATTCTGATCGCGCAGGAATACCTGCACCTGCTTCAGACCTGTGATATCCAAATGGTGGTATGGTCGGACCACGCCCCGGTCCTGGCCACGATGCGCTCTCCTCTCTATAAACCCAGTAGTAGACAATGGAGACTGAATGAACAAGTGCTGGGGTACTCCCTACTTCAGGCTGAGACGAGGGAGGTCCTATATCAATATTTCGCTGACAATCATACAACGGACACCTCTCCTCAGATACGATGGGAAGCCCACAAATGCGTCTTACAAGGTCATTTCATCAAGACCTGCTCGAAACGTAAACAAGAGCAAAACACAAGACTGAAAGACTTGTACGCACGAACTTCGCAGTTAGAACAGACACACAGGTCGGCCCCGACGGAGGACAACTACCGTTCTCTCCTAGAAGCGAGAAGAGACCTGAAGAGCCTTCTGTCCCGGAATCTATCGCATACGCTCCAAAAATCCCGAAGATTCTTCTATGAGCATTCAAACAAATGCGGACGTATGCTGGCTAGAATGTTACAAAAGAAACGAAGACTGTCACAAATCACTATATTGCAAAAGGCGAATGCGCCCCCCATACGAAGGCCAGATGGAATAATGTCGGAATTCCAGGAGTTCTACACCAGGCTATACAACCTGCCGATGGACACCAGGAGAGAGGAGACTCAACAGCGACTGGTCAAAATCCGGGAATACCTGGAGCAACATGTGTCCCTGAAGCTTACGCAGGCCCAGGCAGAGGATCTGGACGCTCCCATTACCCTGGAGGAGCTCTCGGGCGCCCTCAAAGCAGCAAAGATGAACAAAGCCCCGGGACTGGATGGCTTGCCTGTAAGATACATAGGGATCTTCGTGGAGATCCTCCTACCGGAGCTGCTGGCGAGCCTCAATTCCATCTTGGAGGGAGGGAGGTTCCCGGAGGATACCCTCATGGCAACGGTGGAAGTGGTGCCGAAGGACGGGAAGGACCCCACCTCATGCGCTGGATATAGACCTATCTCCCTACTCAATGCGGACCTCAAATTATTCACAAAGATTCTCGCCCGCCAGACCAGACCGGGTTCATCCCGGGGTGTGAGGCGAAGGATAATACAATCAGGGCCCTCAACCTCATACATGCCACCAAGGCAACTGCCCGCTGAGGCCTCCTGCTCTCCACAGACGCTGAGAAGGCTTTTGATAGGGTGGACTGGCAGTTCATGAGGGAGACCCTACGGGTGAAGGGCTTCGGCCCCAATATTCAGACCTGGATAGCGGCCCTATATACGACCCCGAAGGCCCGCCTGAGGATAAACTGAGCACTGTCCCCTACCTTCTCGATTAGCAATGGAACGCGACAGGGGTTCTGTCCCTCCTGTTTGCCCTCACGCTAGAACCGTTCCTGGCGGCGGTCAGACGGGACGGGGGTATAACAGGGCTCACCGTGGGGGGAGGAGAACATAAGGTAGCTGCTTATGCAGATGACCTGCTATTTTTTATTGCAAACCCGACGGTGACACTACCGAATCTACTCCAGGCCTTTCGGACATACGGGGCACTCTCCAACTTAAAATTGAACACGGATAAGTCCGAGGCACTGCCACTTGATCTACCCCCTGGCCTGACGGTCCAACTGAAGGCGAATTTCCCCTTCAGGTGGTGCACACAGCGAATTAAATACCTAGGCATCTGGCTGACGAAGGATTTGTCCAGGCTGTTCCCCGAAAACGTTCTGCCCCTTCTGGCGACACTTGGGGCGGATATGAAGAGGTGGGGCGCGACGTGTGTATCCTGGTTTGGGAGAATAAACGCGGTCAAGATGAACCTCCTGCCGCGGCTCCTGTACTTGTTTCAGACAATTCCCATCCGCCTCCCCAGGACCTTCTTCTGCACCTTGACTACGGCCATCAGTTATTTGCATGGGCAGCTGGCGCAGCCAGACTCCGACATGCACAGTTGATTTGTCCGAAATGCCAAGGCGGAGTGGCACTGCCCTCGCTCCAAACTTGCTACCAAGCGGCGCACCTCCTCCGAGTGGTAGACTGCCCGACACCGATAAGCAATGGGTCAGCTTAGAACGCGCACAGGTCAGGGAACGAATACCTTGGACAACGTGGCTCCTGAAACCCATGCAGACGGGGGGACATCCGGAAACATCCGCTCATAGGGGCAACCCTGCAAGTGTGGTCCACTATACGCTACAAGTTGGAACTAATGACTAACCCGACCCCACTCGCCCCGGTGATCTACAACCCTGATATTGCGGGAGGGCTGGCGCCGAGAGACGTGGCGGGGCTGGGAAGCCCGGACAAACCATACTTAGGGGACTGGTGCACGGGGGTCAGCTGAAACCCTTGGAAACCTTAACTTCTTTGACACCCCCGACGGGGTTGACCCGCTTTAGATACTAACAAGTTCGGCACTACTATCAATCCTTACCGGGCAAGCAGCTGGTACACAGGGAGTTGACCAGCTTCGAGGCCCTTTGCACAGAGGGGAGGCGCCTATCGAAGGGCGTCTCTACTCTGTACTCCATGTTACTTACAGCAACTCTGAGCCCTCCGGTGACATACCAATCTAAATGGGAACAAGCCACGGGTGCCACTTTATCGAACTCTGAGTGGGAGAAGATACACATCCTTGCGCATCAAGGTACGACTAGTGCGAAATTGCAGCAGGTGAATTACAAGCTCATGACTGGCTGGTATAGGACGCCCTACCTGCTTTTCCGGATGGGCCTGACAACAACGGCCAGCTGCTGGAGATGCGGGGCGGATGAAGGCTTGGACCTGCACATCTGGTGGTCATGCCCACCCATAGAGGCCTTCTGGCAACAAATACACTGGAGATCCTAGGTTCAGACATCCCGATGCAACCCCTGCCGATGCTCCTCCACCACACTACGATGCCCCTGGGGGTATACAAGAGATCTCTTACGAGAAACTTCCTGAATGCCGCCAAGAGCCTGATTCCGGCCCGCTGGAAGACAAATGCTGTACCTACGATAGCGAACTGGATTGGAAAGGTGGAAGAAATATACAGCATGGAGAGCCTCACGGCGGACTTGAGAGGGACAGGGGAGAAATGCACCCGCCTATGGGCTCCCTGGATCGAGTACATGGCCCGTAGGCCGGCAGGACAGCGGGAGCGGGAGACCGAATAGACGGGTGACCGACGGTGCGCGCGGGCCTGGGACATTGGTAGCGGTGGTGCTGGCGGACTTTTCCCTCGCCTTGGCCGACATCCCCCTTTTCACCCCTACCCCCCATTTTTTTTTCTCTCCCACACACGACAGACCTATACGACAACGGTACTGCCTCTACATTAAGTCAGATGCACGGTCATGACGGGGTTCGACCTATCACACAGGACACCTTTGACCCGACCTTCCCCTGTTGGGACGCACGGAAAATGTTCTACAGTTCAGGTTGCACAGTTGCGCCTGGTTGTTCAGTTCAAAACAGAGGCTGGGGGAGGGAATATTGCAGTATATGTTGTACACTACTTGGATTTTGTAAGCTTTCAAGTTGTCTATTTACTGTACCCATGTATTATATGCTTCAATAAAAACGAAGAATGCCAAAAAATATATATATTTGGAGCTCAGTATTGTCATAAGTCATGAACGAAAAAGTGGCTTAGAGTAGCTTTGCTTACAAAAATTTAATGAGCTTCTTTTAATGAATGAACACTTGTTCAACACTGCTCATGCATTGTTCTCAGATATTTTATTTCCTGTGTAGCAAATTTCTGTGCTGCATTGTGTCTTTCCCTCACAGTGCTGCAATTCTAGTAGATCACATTTCTTACAACTCCTATTGCAGAGATTCAGAAATCCTGGGAGTCAAGTCACCATGCCAACCAAAAAAAATAAAAAATAAAAAGAACCTAGTGCCTCAAATCAAAATAAATATATATATATATATATATATATATATTCATATTCTCTCGGGGACAATAAGCAGAGTTATAGTAGTGGTGGTGCGCCAAAACCGATGGTCGAGTAGGCTTGTAAAAATTGAATGGCTTGATAAAGGGAGCGGTGGGTGGGAGTTCGGAATCGGGCCAGAGGAAGGGGCGGCCTGTGTATTCAACTTCAGACTCCGCTTATAGGCTCACCCTTTCTATTTGTGGTCCAGGCCAATAAGCAGAGTTATAGTTGTGGTAGTGTAAGTCAATAGTGGTGTTGACTTTATGTAACCAGTACGATGTAAGCAGTACAGGCCTGCCTTTATTCCCTTTCTGGTTGAGGGATGTACCTGGTGGATGCAGATGATTTCCTCCATCCCATTCATCAATTATGTGTACTGGGATATTTATTAAAGACTGCAGAAGCAGATAGTATTCTAAAAGAATGATCTGAAAATGTTGAAGTTTTGGCAGAAAGTGGCAGAAAGTGCTCCATGTGCCAGCAATCTACTGCGTCCATGAGCTGAGATAATGCAGTATGAGGTCCTGGAGTTTTGGTAGGTTGTTTGGCAGCTGTGTGGTGTGCTTTAAAGAATACCCGGATTTGTGATTGGGGGACGGTTTCGGCTGCTATGTTGTGACAGCCTGTTATGTGTATACGGACAAGGTAAAATTCCTCATTATTGTTAGTGATGAGGACCGACTTTTATTTATAATTTTACATGCACTTGTTCTCAGAGTAGCATTTGACAGATATCCTCTTTCATAGAGACCACTAGGCGCCTGCTGCTGTTACGATGGGGTATATTTCAAAGAGAGCTGAAGTTTAGCTAATGCTTAGGGTAGGCTTTGCATCTATGTGGGTCATTTGTCATAGAACCAGGTATTCTTGAAAATGACTGCAAATTTAGAAAGGGTAAATCATCGGACAGGGGGGGGGGGGGAACATGGCTTGCCTGTTCCGGTGGGATAGAAAGTTTAGCTCCATGAATGGGTCTGCTTGAGCCTGTGCATAGAGTGTCTCAGTGCCTGTAGTGCGGCTAATCGGTAGGTAACCTGGGAGCAGACTGAGTAGTCGGAAAATAAAGTGGTTACCTTGTGGTATTCACACATGGCAAAGTTCAGAATACCAAGGAGAGACTGGAGATCCAAACAGGAACCGGCATCTTTGCCCAGGAACCAGTCCACATTTCCCTGATATGCTGGACCTTGGTACCTATGTTGTGGTTAAGGATTAAAATGTTAACAACAGGATGATAAGTATGGATATTCGAAACCTAGATAATAATGGAACTTCTCATTACCAGCATGAACCTAGGCCAATTAATATAAATAGGAAAGAACACCTAGCTGTGCTTCATCTTATGAGTTCCAGCTGTGTGCCCTTCCACTAGAAGGACCTGAAGTGTGTATGAGAAAGATGGGGAGGCTTTCTCTGGTTTACTAGCAGAAAGCAAAATATGTGAGAGCTAGCAAGTGCCTGTGTGGATTATACGAGACTTAGGTAAAATTGTGACAGACCAAGGAGGCCTGAATATGGTTTAAATGTGTAGTGAGGGGTTTTAGGTTCTCTACAGTGCAGAAAGCGGGTCTTATAGGAAGGAACTACATGGGCCTAACAAGGCAGTTGTCTTATGTAACTGCCCAAATTAGTGGCCGAAATTGTGTCGTAGTGGATTGTTGGCGGAAGGCAGTATATAATATATGGAGTGAGGGCCATGTGTAGAGTTATTGCAGCGAAAGGCCAAGAATGGCAAATGTAAGCCAATAATAGGCTGTATGAGATGTTCTGAATAGGGCATAAGCAAATGAAGGTTAATTTTACCAAGCTTGTAGGAATTCTAAAATGGACTGTAAATTGCATATACTGTGCTAGACTAAAGCGTCAAGAGATGTAAGGATGAAGCGTGTGTTGTTAAGGCCTATTAACATCAATGTTTAGGGAACAGGTGTATAGGCCAAGAGGGAGCCCAATTTGAGTCCTGAGTTGCTGGGTGGCCACTTGAGGCTGTGTGAGAATAAACCTGCCTATAATTGGTGGATGTAGATTAATAATGGTTGTGGAGTTGTTGCAATATATGCAGAATTGCAGAAATGCTAGCCTGATCCATATAATATTATACAGATGTCAAAACATGACCCATGAGAGACTCATAAAGACGTAACAATTTAGTTTTTTGAGTGTAACAATAACTTACTAGGAGGGTCTTGTATATGGCCAATTAACCATATAACAGACATAAATGTGACATTATTTTAAAGTACAATTGATTAGGCCAGTGAGAAGCCCTGAAAGGCTGAAACTGTCACTAAGGAAAGGAAATCACCTAATCGGGCCTTAGAATGGCCAGACTTAACGTACCCAAGAATAGTCAAAATACTTGCCGAGGTCAGGGATACAGAATGAGACACAACAATGAGGGAAAGTCAAAAGTCAAGGATACCAGAAATCAGGGAAGTGAAAATGAAGCCAAAGTAAAAAAACAGAATAATACGATCAGGAACACACTCTCTGATAACCAGCAAAGGGAAACCACAACAGGGCACTGATCAAAAGGCAATTTGGGTTTAAATAACCCTCCTAAAGCTGTAATTGGATGTATGTGGCCTCTGACCCCAAAACATGCATGCAGGTCTATGACGTGACGTTGCACGCACGTAAGCGCCATCTTTAATGTGGGCAAAGGCTATATCCCCATTCAAACCGGAACAGCAGCGGCCGGCGTCTCTAGGAACGCCACACACACTGGGGACTGGGACAGAAGGAGGTCGGGTAGTGGTCTGCCGCAAGCAAGGTAAGTATATTTCTTCTGTCGGCGTGACCGCTGTGTTTCTGTGCGGCCACGCCAACAGAATCCAGCGGAACCGTGACTGAAACAATGTAAGTAATGTAACGATCAAATGAGGGGACGTAATTCATGTTGTAGTTTTGCCAACAGAGGGCCGTATGTAATTGTATGCTGTGGAAGTCCAAGTGAGGGACGAATATAAGCGTATATGTGTGATAGATTAAATGAGGGCCCTACGTAATTATACGAAGCTGCGCGGTGGCTGAATGAGGGACTAATGAAAAGTTCCAGGGGAAGGATACAATTATATTGGGTATAATGAATGTTGATGATATTTGAGTACACTGGTGTCAATTTAGTATTGTTATTAGTGACACCCAAGTGGCCGGACCTGCTTCATGGCATTTCTTGATTTGAAGTGTGACAATAACATACTTGGATGAGGGCCATGTTTATGGCCATATACAATGTATGTCTGTTATAATTATGTCTGTTCTATGGTTAAAGTACGATTGACTGGCAACTCAACACGAACGGACGCCATTTCTACCAGCTCCCAGAACAAACTACTTAAATCCACAAAATATCCCTCTTTCTCACACCCATCCAGCCACAACACCCGCTCAGACGGCAGCAGCACAAGACACTGCGCCTATCGATGCCGTTCTTCCAACCGCAGAAGCTACAGAAGCGGAAACACAAGACCGGGGCCTACCACGCACCATCAAGCCTGGGCCTTGAGGAAATCCTACGTGGACATCTGGCAAAACACATTCAACAGACGCACCCGCCGGACATCCGTAACTCACCGGAACACACTACAGCTATGGGACACCGCTCCCAAAGGTACCGGAGACGGACATAGGGGCCATGTTTCAGAAGCCAGCCCATACCCAGCCGGCTCCCGCGGCACCACCGCCAGAGCATAATAAGGCAAACTCTCCATACCCAGCACAGCCCAGATCAACCAGGGAACCCCCACACTAACCAACTAGGTGGGGCACCCAGGGTGACAGGGCAGGGGACCGAACTGCAGAGGCAATCTGCCACAAAAGATAGTGCTGGAACAACCAGAAGGCCCAGGCGCCCATGAGGGACCCAAAGAGAGGCCCACAGAACCCATGCAAACCCAACCGCACACAGCAGCCCTAGCAGTGGGACCCAATCTAACCCCAGCTACAAAGCAAGACATAGCGGACCTATTACATGAAATGAGGCAGCTGCATGCAGCAGACATGGACTTACTCAAAACAGAAATGACAGCGGTCACAGCACGTACACAGGTCTCCGAAGAAGACATACTGGACTTGAAGCAGGAAGTACATGGCCTAAAAGAAGCCCTACATCAACTGCAAAACTCCCAGGCTATGCTACTAACAGGGCGGACCTGGCAGAGGACCGTCACAAACGGGCAAACATTAAGATCTGGGACATACCCAACTCTGTTGGCTTAACGGAACTCCCCCATTACATAAGACTGCTCACCACCTCCATCATGCCACACGCCCAAGCAAAGAAACTCACTTTTGAAGGCTTATTCCGCATACCAAAGCCAAGGCAAGCACCACGAGGAGCCCCACAGGACATCATCGTCCGATGCCATTCAACAGCGGATAAGATCCAAATAATGACCGCGGTCAGAGGTAAAACCCTGCTAAACTTCGAAGGCACCCAACTCACTTTTTACCAGGACATTACCCGCACAGTGCTATTATGGCGAAGATCAATGGGCCCTGTGACCAACCACCTACGCAACATGGGCATCGAATACCGGTGGGAATTACCGCATACTCTGTTAATCACTAAATATGGGAGCACAAAGAGACTGTTCACGCCGCAGGAGGCGACCTCATACCTCCAAACCCTGGGGATTCCCACGCCGAACGCAGAGATAGCAACTCCCGCAAGATCATATACCTGGGACCCGGAGAGATCAGTGTCCTTTACCCCGAGAGACACGGAACGTACAATAGCTCCCACCTGACAAAAATATGCTAACCCACAAGAAGACCTGCTATACCGTTGACTCAGGCCTTTGAGCTATGACCTCACCAATTGAAGACCTCTGCTCTGTTTTGACTTGTTTTGCATTGCTCCTAAGTTAATCGTACTGTGCATTAATTTGTCCCACACCGGCACTACAAGCCATAACTGGCTTTGTTCCACAAAGTCACACAGAGTTCCACATGCAATTAATACACACACGCCAGGCAAGAGACACGCAGCGGGCACTGGTCCCTGACTACCAACAGACCTCAAACTCCCAATAGACGCATCACCTCCATTGAAAGATGGGACCTCCAAGTAGGCACCCCCCCCACACTAGACAAGAGAAGCGGGCAAATAGCTTGGTCAGGCACACGACTCACAGACAGCATATATAGACCCTCCCTCGACAACGTACCAAACAATCGGTCTCACAAAACATATACAAAAATATGTGCTTTGAACAGAATACTCCTAACGTGACTTATAACCCAGTGGATATGTGTCCGTACCCATGTGCTTACATGTTTTGTCTTATTGTGTATTATAATGCCTTTTTTTCCTTATATTATGCTTTCACATTAAACATTCGCTGATCTTACTCTGACATTATTTGAACTGTATTGTTGAGAAATGTAATGTAAATGTTCAAGCTCTTCTTTATGATACGCTCTGCACTCCAAAAATAAAGAATTAAAAAAAAAAAAAAAAAAGTATGATTGACTAGGCCCGCCTAGTGCTCGGAAAGGGCTGGAATTCTATGTACGATTGAAATAGGCCAAATTTGCATTGTTAGTGAAATTTGCCACATTTGAATATGGACTGAACTGTGAATCCTGCCCTAGTTAGTGAAATGGCCAATGTGGGCTGAATACGTGTAGAATGTCAGTGATAACACATACCCATGCAGGCCAAACAAAGAAACTAATGGTTTTATTGAAAAAACGCACAAACAACAATAGGAAATGTTGCAGCGGTGCCTTTATGAGCTTCAAGGGAGACTGCTGTTTTTTTGGGGGGGGGGGTTTACTCAAGTGAGGTAAAATTAATTCTTGCGTGGGCTGCACTTTTGGCGAAGACCAGCTTGTCTGGAGTTTAGGGATTTGGTGTTAATAACATTTGTACCAGAAGTAGAAGGTTCTATACTGAACCAGCAATACCGGAAGGGTAGCCTGTGTATTTATAGGCCAGGTAACACCTCCCACAACCTCAGACTATATATATATATATATATATGTGTGTGTGTGTATGTATATATATATGTGTGTGTGTGTGTATGTATATATATATATAAACATTTGTGGTCGTAAGCTGTAATAAACGTAACATAGGGAATATACGCAATTCTGTTAAGGTGTGCCAAAACCAATATACCATAAAATAAAGAGGGCCTACCTAAGTTCACAAAATCAAGATGAGTTAACTGTAGAGGATGTGATTACTTTAAACTAGTCCCTCCCACAACTCCAGGCTCCCGCCTTTATGTTTGTGGCCGGGGCACAAGGCCTAAGAAAAGAAATAAACATAATAAATGTAACATAGGGAATATACATAATGGTTCAGGAGTGCCAAAACTATTTTTAATAGAATTATTCCATTAAACTTTGGAAAGTTTGTCTGAATTCTGTTTCCTGTTGTGGAATATAGCGACAGTATGCTGAAGATTTCAGTGCCCCAATTTTGTAATAATATGGACTATGTTTTGTTTAACTAGAAGCATTGGATGCTCATCCTATCTGGAATGAGTGTCCCAAATAAAGTGTAGAGTTCAGGCCTAATCTAATCGGCGCAAAATTCATATACACCGTATGAATTTCATGGTAGTTAGAATAGAGCCGTAACGTGAAAACAATGGTTGGTTAGGGGAAGAGGAAATTGTAGACAATTAATATCTAAAGTTTGTTAATGGTACTATTTATTATGTGTAGGCTACATTGGTATTTCAAAAATGTGACTTATTTTGCTGGTATTTGTATGGGGATGGCAAACTGTATAATTATCTGAATGTTTTTATTTTTTTAAATGGTCAACTTTTAAACACTACTCTCTTTTAATAGAGCTTTCACTAATAAATTATCTGGTTTAACCCCTTAAGGACCAAGCTTCTGGAATAAAAGGGAATCATGACGTGTCCCACACGTCATGTGTCCTTAAGGGGTTAAAGAATCCATAGTATATTGCTGTCCTAATTGCTATGTTATAATGAGACTGAGATGAGTCAAGTAAATTAGATAATCTAAATACGGTATATCACCATTATAGGGAGTCGCTGAGATGTTTAAAATTGACTAGTGTCCTGAATACCCTTTAGTATGGTTTTAATCTGATTTCATGACATGAAATTATGTTTATTAGGGTATAAGGTCAACATGTGATGTAGTATCCTAGACTGCAATATCCTAGTAAGGTGGCAAAAAGCAGTAAAGGTTACCAAAGATCAATTGAGAGTTGTGCATATAAAACTCTTCTGAAAATCTTTTACAAATTTTGAATGCCGTGTTCTAGGACCAAATAGTATTTGCTGAAAGTGCTGCTTGCGCTAGATGTCTATGATTAATAACGCTATTTAATACATCGTTAATTGGTGAAAGTTTGGATTTGTGTTGGGTGTGCTTGAAATAAGACAATGCTGTAATATTGTTGAATGTTGGTACCTGTACTGTACACATCAAATGAAACTGGTACTTTGCTGCTAACCAGGTCAATTGAATGATACATTTCATAATGGCTGAGGATTGTGACCATCCTTTATTTACAATAAAACATAGCTGGATTTTTTTTTTATTTTATATTTTTTAGGCAAGCATTTAAGTCTGACCAGACTATAAGTGGCCCCAGGATTGGGCTGCGGCTACTATAAGGTACCGTATTTTTCGCTCCATAAGATGCACTTTTTTTCCCCTCAAAAGTGAGGGGAAATGTCTGTGCGTCTTATGGAGCGAATATGAAGCTTTACTTACCTGTCTTGTAGCGTTGGCCCGGCAGTACAGGGTGCATCGCGGTACTGGAACTTGAATTTCAGGTTCCGGTTTCCGGCGGGACTGAAAGAAAGTGCGCAATCAGCTTGTGCACACTTCCTTTCAGTCCCGCCGGAAACCGGAACCTGAAATTCAAGTTCCAGTACCGCGGTGCGCCCTGTGCTGCCGGCCAACGCTACAAGACAGGTAAGTAATTATGGGACAAGGGGAGGGGGACATGAAGTTTATGGGGAGGGGGGGGGGAGGAGATGAAGTTTATGGGGGGGGGGGGGAGGAGATGAAGTTTATGGGGAGGGGGGGGGAGGAGATGAAGTTTATGGGGAGGGGGGGGGAGGAGATGAAGTTTATGGGGAGGGGGGGGGAGGAGATGAAGTTTATGGGGAGGGGGGGGGAGGAGATGAAGTTTATGGGGAGGGGGGGGGAGGAGATGAAGTTTATGGGGAGGGGGGGGGAGGAGATGAAGTTTATGGGGAGGGGGGGGGAGGAGATGAAGTTTATGGGGAGGGGGGGGGGAGGAGATGAAGTTTATGGGGAGGGGGGGGGGAGGAGATGAAGTTTATGGGGAGGGGGGGGGGAGGAGATGAAGTTTATGGGGAGGGGGGGGGGAGGAGATGAAGTTTATGGGGAGGGGGGGGGGGGGAGGAGATGAAGTTTATGGGGAGGGGGGGGAGGAGGAGGAGATGAAGTTTATGGGGAGGGGGGGGAGGAGGAGGAGATGAAGTTTATGGGGAGGGGGGGGAGGAGGAGGAGATGAAGTTTATGGGGAGGGGGGGGAGGAGGAGGAGATGAAGTTTATGGGGAGGGGGGGGAGGAGGAGGAGATGAAGTTTATGGGGAGGGGGGGGAGGAGGAGGAGATGAAGTTTATGGGGAGGGGGGGGAGGAGGAGGAGATGAAGTTTATGGGGAGGGGGGGGAGGAGGAGGAGATGAAGTTTATGGGGAGGGGGGGAGGAGGAGGAGATGAAGTTTATGGGGAGGGGGGGGAGGAGGAGGAGATGAAGTTTATGGGGAGGGGGGGGAGGAGGAGGAGATGAAGTTTATGGGGAGGGGGGGAGGAGGAGGAGATGAAGTTTATGGGGAGGGGGGGGAGGAGGAGGAGATGAAGTTTATGGGGAGGGGGGGGAGGAGGAGGAGATGAAGTTTATGGGGAGGGGGGGGAGGAGGAGGAGATGAAGTTTATGGGGAGGGGGGGGAGGAGGAGGAGATGAAGTTTATGGGGAGGGGGGGGAGGAGGAGGAGATGAAGTTTATGGGGAGGGGGGGGAGGAGGAGGAGATGAAGTTTATGGGGAGGGGGGGGAGGAGGAGGAGATGAAGTTTATGGGGAGGGGGGGGAGGAGGAGGAGATGAAGTTTATGGGGAGGGTGGGAGGAGGAGGAGATGAAGTTTATGGGGAGGGGGGGGAGGAGGAGGAGATGAAGTTTATGGGGAGGGGGGGGAGGAGGAGGAGATGAAGTTTATGGGGAGGGGGGGGAGGAGGAGGAGATGAAGTTTATGGGGAGGGGGGGAGGAGGAGGAGATGAAGTTTATGGGGAGGGGGGGGAGGAGGAGGAGATGAAGTTTATGGGGAGGGGGGGGAGGAGGAGGAGATGAAGTTTATGGGGAGGGGGGGGAGGAGGAGGAGATGAAGTTTATGGGGAGGGGGGGGAGGAGGAGGAGATGAAGTTTATGGGGAGGGGGGGGAGGAGGAGGAGATGAAGTTTATGGGGAGGGGGGGGAGGAGGAGATGAAGTTTATGGGGAGGGGGGGGGAGGAGGAGATGAAGTTTATGGGGAGGGGGGACACTATGGGACAGGGGAGAAAAAAAATATTCTGAACAAACTGTCCCATAGTAAGAAACACTATGGGACAGTTGGTTCAGAATATTTTTTTTCTGGGTTTCTTCCTCTAAAAACTAGGTGCATCTTATGGAGCGAAAAATACGGTATATTCCGATAAGTTGTGTCTGTAAAGGCATCTATATCTTTAGCCTCTGTTGTCCAGGTGCTGCAAAACCAATCATTATTGTAGATTTCTGCGAAGCGAGTTGAGGATGAAAAATCAGTTCAGATTATAGGTGAATTATCTGCTAGAGGTGGAAGAAACATGGACTTCGCATTCCACTCGTGTAGAAACCTCTGCCACATAGTATGGTTTGCCAAAGCTTGCTTATCTTTGACGATTAGAGGTGTTGTTTATCTTTAACATTGCAGGAGCCTATAGTGCCAGGAAAACGCCTTGTTTTCCTGGCACTATAGAATCCCTTTAAGTTGTAACCAGCATAGTGTCTCGGTGAACATATCAAAAAGCCTGGGGCTATTTGATCCAAAAGTAAACCTGGTAAAGAAATAGTGGTATTTCCACTTAATACCACGTATATGCTATAGGGATAGGTGAATAGGAAGGAGTTTGAATGCATGTACAATATCTATCTTGCTTAACCATGCACCAGTTCCAGCTGAAACAATAGCTTGAATGGCATTGTCTATTGTAGTGTACTGTAGCAAGTATTCTTCAAATGTGATTAATACATTTAGGCTACTTAGGGCTGTAGAATGGGGGGCTGATAAGTCAATTATTAATCCTTTTTTATTTGACGTTTTTCCGTAGCAATCCCTATTGAGTTAGAATGCCATACAGAGAATGGAAGAACTTTAAATGGGCCTATTAAGAATCCTTGTTCTAACTCTGTTTTGATGAGGGATCTCTCAAATCAAACTGCAAATTATTGCATTCCAATGTCTGTGTGAGGAAAGTAAATCTGTGTGAAAAGCCCGTTTCTTTTAATTCTCTTTGGTTGGCTCATGTTGCGTTAGTAGTATGCTGCAGGCTAGTGGTAGGTGTGTTAGTATCAGGAGGGCATAGGTTGTTGGAATATGATGTAGAAGCACAAATCGCACATGTTGATGTCCTAAAGCCTGCAAAATGCTTGTAGAAGAGCTCTGTATTCAACTGACTCCAATTGTTTTTCTTTTTGTTTGTTTTTACTGCGCCAAGGCTACCATAGTTTGGGCTGAAAAGAATCGGTTGTAGTTATAGAATGCAGAGCCACTGTATTTGTAACCCTGATCCTCCAACCTGTGCAAATATAAAACAAATTATTCTCTACAGTATGGGAAACTGGAGCACACTCCATCTTTGTAAATACCAAAAACTAGTTTGAATGTAGGAATAAATAACTCTTTATTCAACCTTGGGTCTCTTGTTACAATAAAACTCGTAGAAATAATTTGAATTCCCTTTTTGTATTGGCTTGCTGACTAATGTCAAGTGGTAAAAAGATTAGCTAAGTGGGTGACAGGTGCGGCCCTGCTAGTTGCCAAGCGACTTGAGTGGCTCTATCTATGCGTTGGGCTGAGTGGAGTTCAGGCCACCGAATAATGTGATGGGGTGTTGGTCTCTCGGTGATACAGAAAAGCATAAGATAGTATGGGAGGCACTAGATATAATTTCTACAAGATGGAGGAACAACTTATTACATTAAAAGAAGCTAGTAACGACACAGAAAATAAAGTTTCACTAATAAATTTGGAACTTAGAAACCTGCTCAAGATGCTGTATTCTGTGGTTCAGGAATATCCCGGAAACTGTTGCACAATAATTTTATTTTCATACTTCCATGATATGGGCTTGGGCACAGGTGATCATCACCCAATTCTGGAAAGATTCCACCGTCTTGCCAAACCTAAAGCGGTTCCATCTTAACATCTGAGAGATGTCATAGCATGCTTCCATTTTTCTGCATATGAAGAACAAATTGGGAATACCCACAGAGATAAAGGAAATATAAGTGACTGCTATAAAGATATCTTGATTTTCAAAGACTTCTCACTACAAACACGACATGGAGAAAGAGTTTCCACTCAGCTCTAGAACCACTCAAACAAATGGCTCAGCTTCAACTTCCTGACAAATGTCCAAACTTGTGCTAACATATTCAAATCCACCCAAATTAACTATTAATTTCTACCAGGAACTTGGGGTTGCAGCAAAATGAGAGATGATTAGGATGTTTTATTTTGAGTGGTTTGGGAAAATATATACAATAGAGTTAATATAATATGTGACTATAATGAATACCCTAGAATTGATGTCCTGAGCTTGTCTACACAACCGGGGAAGTAGAGTTCTGTGCTTTTGAAAAATATTTTCTATATACACTAAATATATTCAAGCTTTTACAAATTATTATAATATATGGCTAAAATGTGTAGAGACAATTTGTGACACATTTACAATAACAGGAGGGGGGAAATGATATACAATTTGAAACTGAGAAGTGTTTGGTTTTTGTTTTTTTTTGGGGGGGGGGGGGGGTTCTCCACTCTTCTCTTTGATGTTTAGTATTATTTATCTGGAATATATACACTATACATATTTAAATTATATATAATATATGGCCATAATTATTAGTCACTCTTTGTGGCCCAGTTACTATTGGAGGATTGGATAAAACGATATATAATTTGAAACCGAGAAGTGTGTTTTGTTTTTTTTCTCTATCGATTGGATGCTGTTTAAGCTTTCTAGTATATGTCAACTCAGCTCACCTAGAAATCTTGAATATTTATTTGTTTAAGGGCCCATTTTAGCCCTACTTTGATGCCTTCTATAAGACTGGATGTGGATGAGAATGGGAGTCTCCAGAATGGGTTTTTGGAGCATCTTGCAGGGTAGGATTTTATATGTTCCACTCAGTATATCCCTGAGTGTTAAATTGTCTTGTTTATATGTTTATCTTCAGTAACGAGAGGTGGAGCTTGGGACCGAGTCAATAGACTCATACAAATATGGTTAGGTTTCTGTCGGTAAATACTCAGGGCTTCAGTACCATGAATAAAATATCGCAGGTATACAATTATCTCATGAAGGAGAGGGTAGATGTATGTATGCTGCAAGAAACATATTGGTGCCAGGACAATAAGCTGAACTGGGGTGACAAGAGATAGCCAACTATTATTCATGCTTTGATAATTGCATTTAAAAAAAAAAAAAAAAAAAAAAAAGAGTTTCAAATAATATCAAATGGAAGTCTCTTGATCAAGAGTTAGATCCAGAAGGGAGATTTATGATCTTAGTATGCAAGATTAATGATGTGAAATATACAAGGCAACGTAAAAGGGGAAACTAATATATGAGATAGACGCATTACATGCAAAGCAAGATAGTTCAAGCGGTGATTTGTCATAAGTGCAATGATTATGGCTTACAGCTCATGAAAACCCCAAATCCACAATCTCAGTAAATTAGAATATTGTGAAAAGGTGCAATATTCTAGGCTCACAGTGTCCCACTCTAATCAGCTAAGTAAGCCATAACACCTGCAAAGGGTTTCTGAACCTTTAAATGGTCTCTCAGTCTGGTTCAGTAGGAATCACAATCGTGGGGAAGACTGCTGACCTGACAGTTGTGCAGAAAACCATCATTGACACCCTCCATAAGGAGGGAAAGCCTCAAAAGGTAATTGCGAAGAAAGTTGGATGTTTCCAAAGTGCTGTATCAAATCACATTAATAGAAAGTTGTGTGGAAGAGCAAGCAGAAGCAGCAGGGATGACTGCAGCCTGGAGAGGATTGTCAGGAAAAGGCCATTCAAATGTGTTGGGGACTTTCAAAAGGAGTGGACTGAGGCTGGAGTCAGTGCATCAAGAGCCACCACACACAGATGGATCATGGACATAGGCTTCAGATGTCGAATTCCTCTTGCCAAGCCGCCCCTGAACAACAAACAACGTCAGAAGCGTCTTACCTGGGCTAAAGAAAAACAGACCTGGTCTGTTGCTCAGTGATCCAAAGTCCTCTTTTCTGATGAGAGCAACTTTTGCATCCCATTTTGAAACCAAGGATCCAGAGTCTGAAGGAAGAATTGAGAGGCACACATTGCAAGATGCTTGAAGTCCAGTGTGAAGTTTCCACAGTCGGTGTTGATTTGGGGAGCCATGTCATCTGCTGGTGTTGGTCCACCATGCTTCATTAAGTCCAGGGTTAATGCAGCCGTCTACCAGGAGATTTTGGAGCACTTCATGCTTCCTTCCGCAGATGAGCTTTATGAGGATGCTGACTTCATTTTCCAGCAGAACTTGGCACCTGCCCACACTGCCAAAAGCACGGTTCAATGACTGTGGGATTACTGTGCTTGATTGGCCAGCAAACTCGCCTGACCTGGCATTGCCAAGAGAAAGTTGAGAGACATGAGACCGAACAATGCAGAAGAGCTGAAGGCCGCTATTGAAGCATCCTGGTCTTCCATAACACCTCAGCAGTGCCACAGGCTGATAGCTTCCATGCCACGCCGCATTGAGGCAGTAATTGCTGCAAAAGGGGCCCAAACAAAGTACTGCATCCATATGCATGCTTAAACTTTTCAGAGGTCCGATGTTGTTCTATGTACACTCCTTGTTTTATTGATTGCATGTAATATTCTAATTTACTGAGATTGTGGATTTGGGGTTTTCATGAGCTGTAAGACATAATCATCGCATAATTTGAAGAATATAAAACTTATCAACAATACATGGTCTGACCAAAGCATCATTCTCTTTTGAAATAGCACTACATGGAAACTAAATAATTACTTCTTGCATAATAAATAAAAATTTTTTTTAAAAAAACAGATAAATCAGAAAAGTTAATTGACTGCGATTTCAAAGAGAATGACCCCTCAGACACATCACCTTGGAATACCTGGTGTGCCTTTAAAGCCGCGTTGAAAGGAGATTTGATTAAACTGAACCACGACTAATTTAAAAATGTATCAGCTTTATGCATCTAATTATATAAACTCACTGCAGATAATAAAATAAATCCCTCACCGGACAGAGTAAGCAAAATGGTGGTTATACCAGACAAAATCAATCAATGCATGAACAAAATAATTTACAAAACATGAATAAGTTAAAACTTGAATTTTACTACAGGGGATAAAAAACTGATCGACTCCTAACAAGCTCAGAAAAAAACAAGACCATTCACATATAACAAAGATTGTTTATCAATACAAAGTTTGTATAAACCCTAATGACATCGGGTACTGTTTTAATGATTAGTATGGAAAATTATATAATCTTCAGGGAGATATCCCTTTAAATTTCATAAATCAGTATTTACGTTAAAGGACACTCCAGGCACCCAGACAACTTCTGCCCATTGGAGTGGTCTGGGTGCCAACTCCCACTAACCTTAACCCTGCAAGTGTAATTATTGCAGATTTTCTAAACTGCAATAATTACCTTGCAGGGTTAAGTCCTCCTCTAGTGGCTGTCGATCGCATTAGGTCTTCCCTGCTGGCTGACGTAGGCGGGGGAGGAGAGTAGGCGGAGCCTGACCCAGCGCCAAGGGACATCGGCACTGGACTCCGGTAAGTCACTGAAGAGGTTTTAACCCCTTCAGCAACTGGGGATGGGGGTTGGCTGGGAGAGGGGCACTGCAGGGTCCTGCAGTGCCAGGAAAACTAATAAGGAGGGTGAGGAAACATTTAGCCCTAACCTTTAATAATGCCACTTGTACTGGCAGCTGTCCTGCTTAAATGACTAGGGCCAAGGTGTATTGCCAATCCTAAAACAAAGTAAAAATTCCTCTGAATTATCGGCCCATTTCTCTAATAAATTCTGACGGCAAATAGTTTGCATCTATTTTAGCTGAACGCCTAGTAGGTATAATAGAGAAATTGATTTATCAAGATCAAATTGGATTTATACCCATACGATGGTCAGGTTTAAATACGAAAAGAATAATAGATATTATTGATCGCTCTAAAAGTAAAGATATACCACTCCTAGCTATTGCGATTGACGCCGAAAAAGCATTTGATAGGCCAAGCTGGAGATTTCTTGAATCGGTATTATTGTCTTATAATAATGGACGGCAGCTAGATGCAATCATGGCATTGTATAAAAAAAACCTTCAGCCAGAGTGGTTGGGCCAAATGTTTGCTCAGATTGGTTTACCATAAATAATGGCATCAGACAGGGTTGCTCACTGTCGCCGTTATTATACACGCACTCAATTGAACCGCTGGCTTTGAACTTTAGAAATAATTATAATATACGTGGGTTCTAGGTGAGAGACAGTGAATTAAAATCTTCCTGTACGCGGACGATATCCTACTTACAATACAGGATCCTAAAAATCCATTGGACCATCTGATGGAGAATTTAATTATTACAGTTTGGCATTTAATTACAAAGTAAATAATGACAAGACAACTATAATGGGATTCAGACTAGATGATGTTACAAACTATGAGATCAGCAGATAATATAGATTCACTTGGGCCAACTCCCACTACCCTTAACCCTGCAAGTGTAATTATTGCAGTTTTGTTTATAAACTGCAATAATTACCTTGCAGGGTTAATTACACCTCTAGTGGGGGCACTTCCGTGTCTCTAGCACAGATTCTCACTGTGTGAGGACCTCCAGCGTCACTCAATTCCCCATAGGAAAGCATTGAAAAGCATTTTCAATGCTTTCTATGGGGGGCTTTGCCACGCATGCACATTAGGTCTCCACAGCCGGCCGGCGGGATCAGTCTCACCCACTGGCCGACGCAATGCAGAGGAGGAGCGGCGGCGTAAGCAGCAGCGACGTGGGACATGTCGCTGCCTCTGGTAAGTGACTTAAGGGGTTTTCACCCCTTCAGCAACCGGGAATTGGGAGGTGGGAGGGAGAGGGGACCTGCAGTGCCAGGAAAACTGATTGTTTTCCTGGCACTGGAGTTTCCCTTTAACTTGAAATACCTTATTGGCCTAATTTGGAATACAAAAAAAGCTTAAAACAATGGGTGTTCCAATCGAAAATAACAAAATACTTAATCATATTCTTTCCATTTGGGAAGAGGTTAAAGTGAGATTTGAGATACATCATGATTCAGATATTCTATAGCTTTTTGTAAGTGAATCCAACATACTTGACCTATCATTATCTAGATGGATAAATTAGGGCATTTTTAATTTAGACCAATTATTACAGCAGGTTAATTTAATGCCCTTTGAATCCTTGGCCCAAAAATTCCAATACCAAACTTTGAAATATTTCCATTCCTTAGAGTTAAAGGGATGCTATAGACACCAGTACAACTAAAATTTAGTGCAGGGCTAGACAAATCCCCGAGGTGGGCAGCCGGCGGCAAGCTGTGGGATTATGGAGGAGGGCGGCATGCGGGGTGGTCGTGGCGGATGGAGGCTGGCTGTGCAAATAGTAGGCAGGCGGCAAGGGAGTTGTGATGTCCCTGCTTGGCTCCCCCTGCTTAATGAGATCAGGGCTGGGATATGATGTGATATTCCAACCCCGGCCTCACCAAGCGGCGCGCAAGGGAGCAGAGCAGGGACATCACAGCTCCCTTGCCACCCAGCAACAATACGTGCAGCCAGCCACCCGCCTCCACAACCCCCCAGTATGCTGCCACGACCCCCCAGCATGCTGTTCCCCTGCCCAATCCCCCAGCTGGTTGCCCACTGGACTCACAGGTATTAAGACAAGCAATATTGAGTGTATGTCTGTCATGGTGTGTGTGTGTGTCATCTAATCTGTGTCTGTCTTCATGGTGTGTGTGTTTCTCTGTCAGTATAACTGTGTCATGTTGTGTCTGTCTGTCATGGTGTATGTGTCCATCATGATATGAGTGTATGTATCTGTCATGGTGTGTGTGTGTGTGTGTGTGTGTTTAGGTGACCAGACCCCTTCTGATCGCAAGGGAATAGTGTTTTTACTCACCTTTTTTTTTTTTTTTTTTTTTTTCTCCATGCCGAGCTGGTCTCGACTGGCCCTGCCTCTATGGCTGAGATTATTAAGCTTGATGATCTCAGCCAATCCAATTTTTTACTATAGGATTGGCTGCAAAACGTTGCACCACTCAGCATCTCCTCATAGATATACATTAAATCAATGCATTTCTATGGGGAACATTCAGCACCTCTATGCAGAGCGTGGAGACACTGAATGTAGGTGCAGCACAGACACAAGAAGCACCTCTAGTGACCGTCTGAGTGACGGTCCCTAGAGGTGTCCCTAGGAAGCAATGTAAACACTCTTTACATTAAAAGGTCTGCAGGGACAGGCTATAGACATAAAGACTGTGAGCAAGGGGTCCACGTCTGGATTACCCTTTAAACTTATGGAGAGCAATAAACTCTCCATACGTTTTAAAGGGTAATCCAGACGTGGACCCCTTGCTCACGGTGCCTAGAGAGATATCAGCTATGCCTCACTGATGATGCCTAACAAGGCTGAAACGATCGTCTGGGGTTGCTGTGTCTCTCGTGCAGAGAGAACTTGCTGGCATTTTGGGTCCGGACTGCCCGTATGGGTGGGACCAGTCTGATATGCTTCAGAGATGTTCTCTCTGTAATGGCACAAGATGAGCTAAAACCAGCTTGAGTTCTGAGCGGGGACCCACCGAAGGGCAGGCTATTTCAGTTGCTGTCCGTTCTCAGAATACTCTTGCGACCTGTTTTTTGCTCTCTATAGTGTTTCTTTAACTATTTTTGCAAAAATATTTGATTCAAGCAAACAAATATGTTTCTACAGTTTTAAGATTTCCGGGGCATGGCCTGCCAAATAATGGAGTAGGATGCTGTTCACTGAGGGTTTGCGATCCCAGCCCACATAGCCTCTTAACACAGCTCTCCCACTGCATAAAATTGGGAAAACACGATGCAGGGTAACCCCTGGACCTTCTGGCTCTGGTTCCCCAAGACAGGCAACGAGCCCCATAGATGCTTATATATCGACAACGGACAGCCTCAGACACTCAGAGCAATCGGACAAGATGGCGCTGGTCTCCCGGGGCTCTGACAGCATGGCCGACTCCCTGCCGGGTCCTCACGGAGCGAAGCCTTGACACAGATTTCGGCGAAACTAGCAGCAATATATCTGCCAACTTGCTCACCAGAGCAATAAAAATGCCTTAGTGACAGAATTGTGGACAGTGATTAGGGAGGAGATATTAGGGGTACGCAGGGATCTCTTGTCCCTGGAGCAAAGAGTTACGGAACAAGAGGCAGATAATCAGCAAGCTACTAAAACCTTGCAAGCTGCCGAAACGGCAACCGCACGCCAGGGTTCGTTTCTGTTAAACATCCGTCGAAAAGTTGAGGACCTGGATAACCAAGGCTGGCGAAATAATATACGCATTAGAGGCCTACCCGAGACAGGTGGCGAGGACCTCGCAAAGACCCTAACTCACCTGTTCACGCAGGTCCTGAGCGAAGAAGCCCCTGACAAATTTCACATTGAGAGAACCCATAGAGCGCTCCGTCCCCCTAGGTGAAGGCCTAACACAGGACGTGATTTGCGGTCTCCTATCCTTTAACCTAAAGGAAGCTATAATGAGAGATGCTAGACCACAGGCCTCAATCACCTACAATGAGGCGCAGATATCCCTCTACCAGGATCTCTCTGTACTCCCCTTAGACGCTCGCAGGGTGCTAAGACCCATAACCCGCCTTCTTCAGGAAAAGAGGATTCCCTATAAATGGGGTTTTCCATTCAGCCTCCAGGCCCGCAAAAGCATCAAAAAAATATCAAAAAACAATATTAACAACAAAGAAACTGCTCTGAAGGGAAGAGATATAGATGAAATGTCATAATTTGTGTATAAAAACATACATAATTAAGTACACAAGATTAAATATAAAAACATAAATACTCTTAAAATATGTATCAAAACATTATAAAAAATTATTTTAAAAAATGAGAAAACATGATAAATACATATAAAATCCTAATGATTATAAACATGAATTAATTTCAAAGTCTACATTACGACCATGAGGGGATAATGTCTCCATATTAAAAATCCACCTCATCTCAGTTTTACTGAGGAGGCTCTTAATGTCACCTCCTCTCCAGTGTATTTTAAGTATTTTTATTTGATCCTGTATCTTGGATTAATTGTGCAGACTACAGAAGTCCTGCTTTACGAGTTCTATCTCCGTTACCTGTTCATAGTTTCAAAGCTTTTATAAGTGACTCAAGAAAATGTGAGTTTGACCAGTCACACAAGGGTTTTAATAATTGCCTATAACAATATTACCCTATGTTTTCTTTGTCTTGTTATTTTAGATAAATGTCCAAGACAGTATTGGTAAAAAATATATCTCTCTAATTGTTTGAGTGCTCTCACCACCACTTTTATTTAGGACTAGACCAATACCACCAAATCAAGAGCTTCTATACGACCACCCCCTGCAAGTGTTTCTTACATAGGGACCTCACACAATTTGAGTCGCTATGTACATCCAGACAGCACACAGCCAGAGGCATACCCATGCTCTACACAATACTACACCAGGCTTCACATCTGGTGGACCTGCCCAATTATTGCCCCCTTCTGGGCGATGGTGAACTCTAAGACCCAAGAGATCACGGACTTGGACCTGCCACTCCAGCCTCTCCCCATGCTGCTACACCACACCAACATTCCCTGACTAAACATTTATTGACGGCTGCAAAATACCTCATTCCCACGCTCTGGAAGCAGACAGGTGTGCCATCCTTCCAGCAATGGGTAGACCGCGTGGGAGAGATTTACTCCATGGAATCGCTGACCACAGCCCTAGTATGAAGTAGTCCCAAAAATACTACAAAAAGCTATAGATTTAATTAGAACTCTAAATCACTCTAAGAACTCTCCCCAGAAAACAAAGTGGAAAAAAGAGCTTAACTGTGTGTTAGATCGTCTAGAATGTTGTAAAGCTTTTAATGTCACTTGAATACAAGTTCAATGTTTGGATTTAGTTGAAACCCACTATAAAGTTATAAATAGGTGTTATGATATCTGGTTCCGACTAGATTAGCACAGAGTGCATTGCCTTGTTGCTGGTGGGTTTAAAGAAGGGACCTACCTTCATATTTGGTGGAGTTGTACATTTATTCAGAAAGCTTTAGATGCACTTTTTAAATATATACATGAAAAGACCAACAATAAAAAGAAACCCTCAAATCGTATTATTACACATGCACTTTCCGAATATGCAACCAAACATTTGAGTTTTGTTATACATTGTTTTATTGCCTACAAGATTACACTAGCACGCAATTGGAAACAAGCACGGAAATTAACTAATGCAAATTTACACATTTCCCACAGAAACCCAAATAGTGGAGAGGGGAGGACCCTTCATTAGGGTGTACCTAGGCACATCTGGCACATGCCTATAAATCTAACTTTAACTGACTTTGAAACCAAGAAGTCCAAAAGGAATGTGTGCTTTATCTTCAGTGCAGTGCTTTGTGTAGGAGTAAAAATGTATTACCAAATTGTAGCTTTTTCTCTGTGCCATTTTATATTAATATTACAGTACTTTTTTTTTTTTAGCCAGTAATATGGCAGTAGAAGATAGGCTGAGAATTATGGGATTTGTAGTTCAGCAGCATCTGGGGGGCCAGAGTTTGGGGAAGCCTGACCTAAGCCAAGTACAAAACACTTCAATTGCCTGTTTTTTTTGTTTGTTTTTTAATACAGTTTTCCAATTCGTTTTCCAATTTTGCTCTGGTGCTTTTTTTTTGTTTATTTAAATTTAAGCAATTATGGCATCTAAAACCCAACATGTTAAGAAAGAGGAAAAAAGATAGCAAACTGGACAAGTCAGTGTCAGGTTTTTTTCACCCCCAACTGGGAGAAACCAGAGGGAAAAATTTACAGAAATACAAAAAACTGCAGAACTGTACCTAACAGAAAAAAATCATCATGTCTTACCAAGCTATCTAAAATAATGTTTGTATACGCTCCAGGAGAGCTTGAAGATTGAAATTTAAACAATGGCACTATTATTAAGACAGAAATGTAAGTATTAAGTATTAGCAGGCAGATTAAAAGTACTAGAAGATAAGGCTATGGATAAGTCAATTGATAGCTCTAAAAGAAGCCCAATATATAGCTGACCAAAAATTTTTAAATTTAGAACTTAGAGGACTGCTCCAGAAGGCATAACCTCAGAATCCAAAACATCCTAAAGGAAATGTTTATAAAAATAAAAAATAATTGGAGATATTATGAATCGTTGGCACAGACTTTGTAAGCCTAAAGGGGTCTTGGAGAAAGCACATAGAGACGCTACAGCGAATTTTATTTCCTTTCAATTTAAAGAGCAAGTCTATAAAGGACTAAGAATGCAGGAGAACCTGGAGGAAAAATATAAACATATTAGTCTATCAAGATCTCTCCTATACAACGAGAACAAAAAGAAAAGCATTCTTGGCAGGGTTATACGCCTTAAAGTCCCATAATGTCAAATTCAGATGGCATTCAACGGCTTCTCTGAAAATTCAATGGAATGGCACCTGTGAAACTGTTAAATCAATGGATGAACTAAGCAAATGGATACAGATGAAGAAATTGGATTAATTCATTAAAAGTGATACAAGAAGTGTAAAAATTAGGAAGACGAAAGAAGTGGGAGAAAGATTCCACCCCCTCCCTCCCTCTCTCTAAATATGGATAGAGGCAATACTATAAAGAAAATATGATACAAATGAACTGGCTATACACAAAATGGTAACACTAAATGAAACTAGGATTAAGCATTTCTTGAAAATTTAGAGTAAGGTCACTAAGGGGTAAATTTTAAAAAATGCATTTATATGCAGGTGCACGATTAAAGTAAGGGGAGAGCAGGGGAACCTGTAAAAAAGGAAAGGGGAGAAGGGAAAGACAAGGAAATATTTGCAAATACTTACGAAATATTCATTCAATAATAATATAAGCACATACATCTCTCCTAATCAGCGTATGTGACAACCTCCCCTTTTTCTGTGAGTTTGCCACAAGTTTTTGGAGGGGCCTGTTTGCTTGCCTCCTATCCTGTGACTATGGGACCTGCAATATACCTTGCCCAATACACTTATTCCAGAAGTTTGGTTCTTAAGGGTTTTTTGGGAATCATGACATGTCACACATGTCATGTGTCCTTAAGGGGTTAAAAGGCTCCATTCATGTAATGTAAATACTTTTGTACTCCACAAAGAGTCCGCTGGCCCGAATTCCCTGGAACTGTTTTGGGCATGATATTCAATTTGGATACCTTACAACCAAGTGGTTTGAACAGTGTAACGGATAGCCTGGCACCCCGACTGGGTACCTCTGTTAATGGATGCTCCTAGCGTTTCCTGAGGACTCCAAGCACTGCAGCAGACACCACAACCACCAAATCAGAGAAGCGTATAAATCCTCTCAAGCATATGAATGCTGTAGACAGTTGAATAGGAAACCATACGAATAGGTTTACACTCCTAGCAGTCAAACTGGAACGGCATACAATAAATCCTCCCCCAATAATGTGACGACACTTCACTTTGAGGGTTAAGCAGGAACTCTGGACTGGCACATCCAGCCTGGCTTTTATTACAATTGTACACATACAGGCCACACCCAGGGGGAGGCCTAAAATAACCAATCAGATATATGGAACAACCCACACATCCCCTCCCCTTAGCCTGAGAGGTAATCCACTTATTCACACAGTTTAAACATAACTTTTACACAATATTTATAACTTCTACAATATTCGTGCCACAAACATAAAACAAACATTTTCTTAATCAGCAGACTTCAATTAGTAACACTCTCAAAAATCGTTCAAATCCCTCCAGTAGATCAAAAGTTACCCGGAAGTTCTTTTATGACCGACCGCAAGCACATTTTCTTGCCCAAAACAGTTCCATGGATTTGGGCTGTGCGGTCGGTCAGTTTCCTGCATAAAAACGGCTAAGTCCCATTCGAAGTGTTGCCTGTACTTCGACTTTAGTCGAAGTGTCGAAGTGGAGGGGATGGTAAGGGTCGGCAGTGTTCGAAGTTAAAATGGCCGCCGCCACGTGGTCCTTTGTCCGATGCCGGCCACTTCGACAACTTCGGTCACTTCGACTGCTTCGACTGTGTCCGAAGTGCCCATTTAAAGTACCAATCTTTCCACAAAGTATTTAAAGGGCTAGGAACAGTATTATACAATTCACATGCCCAAAAGTAGTTCTTAAAAGGTCAGTACATTATGGTAGCAGTCCATAAGCCCCAATCCAATCTCTTAAAGGGCAATATCTCCCAGGGACCATAATCACTGGGCAGGAGGCTAGCAAGCAGTCCCCTCCAGGAAACTGGGGCAGACTCTGGTGCAGGGTCCAGTCCGCTACAAACAGTGATTTTGAACTTTTGTCATTTTTTATAAAAATATTTTCTTATTTACATTATTGATTACTTTTTATTTTTCTTATGGATGATTGTTTTTTATTCATACATTTTTTTATTCTAGTATTTTTAATATAGTGTTTTTTAATATAGTATTTTCCTATCTAGTCCCATCCTTTTAGGTTAATTTATATGTGTATAAGATACTGTTATTCTTTTGAGAAATGTGACATTTGGTTTCCATTTTTATTTTATTTTTTGTAAATCTTTTTATTGAGATATTTTCATGTTGAGAAAGGCATTCAACTGGTGAACAGTAAGAAACTCGCAGGTTTCTGTTCTCTGTAAGCAAAGTTAAGACAGTGAAACAAGTAGAATTCTGCATACATTTCAATAGAGACCCGCGGGTCTCCAGGCATGATAAGATTAGCTATCCAGCATAATGTTTACAGCGTGGGTATTATATAGTGCGAGACGGTAGCTTTATACTGAATAACATGTATGTATCAAATTAAAAGTTTCGATCAACAGGATTATATGCAGTAGACAAACATTGGTGGCATACGGGGTAAACCGCTCCCAACACAGAAACTTAAGAGTCACCAAGCACTGTATTCCACGGGCAGTTGGGTATGGTGTCAAGGCAGGTATAAGAAAGGTGAGTTCAGACTCCCGGCGGGTTCTGAGTTATGGGTCAGTCATGTTCTCACTAAGTAAACCTAACATGTTGCGTTGGCGGGTGTTGTTGCGTAGCGTCACTGTAAGGTAAGAATCCGGTCGTATAGGGATACATTATTGAGGTAAGAGTCGCCCTCATGTAAGGTCGACGCGGATTGGTTTCCATAGTTTGGCTACGAATTTCCGCGGGAGGATGTCCTACAGTCCTTGTCACTAGTGTACCAATCTACGGTCGTTGCTTCTCTTGGCAGAGCCCGTGGTGCGCGAATATCCCAGGATGTGAATAACATAGGTTTGTGGAGTACAACGTAATTGTCAGGCATGAGCTGTGGAACCATGTCATTACAGTGTGTTTCAGCGTTAGCGTGAAGTGAGTTTGGAGTGGGTCTACGTGATACAGGACTGTTAGCTACGGACGTGTGAGGTCCCAGATATTTACTCGTGTGGTAACAGTGTGTGCGTCTGGGCGCGTCTCGCGCGCCCCAGAAACCTAGGCAGGTGAGCGGGTCCGTGTGGGTCAGGAGCCCTTATTGTGTCAAAGTGAGGCAGATTTGCGTGCGTCAATAACACTTCACGATGATCTCGGCCCCCCTCCCCCAGGTCCTGGGGCCCTTGAACCCAGCAATCATAGAGGTGGGAAAGGGGACAGGAGGATGTAGGTGTAGTAGGAAGGGATAGAGGGTGAGGTGCTCTGCGTCAAGCAGAGTCCACGCCAGCCGCCCCCCGGTCCGCGGACCCAAGGGAATCAGTTGTCTGTCTATATTGGGTAATGTATGTGAACCACGGGAGCCACAATTCCATATGTTTCGTTTCACGGCCAGTCAGGGAGGCGTGAATGTCTTCCGCTCCATGTATGTCCTCTACCCTGCGGATCCATTCTTTTTTTGTCGGCGTGTCGCTCGTTTTCCAGTGTGCTGGTATACTGGCTTTGGCTGCGTTAAGCAAGTGGCGTAATATAGATCTTTTATAGGTCCGGATGGATTGCGTTGAGATGTGTAGGAGGGCCAGTTCTGCGTTCCATTCCGGGATATCTCCCAAAATGTCAATTATGGCACCTTTAATCATCGCCCAGTATGGGACGATATCCCTACATTCCCACCAAATGTGTATCAGCGTGCCGCGTTCTGCTTGGCATCTCCAGCACAATGGGGTGATCGATGGAAAGATCCGGTGCAGCAAGGTAGGGGTTCTATACCACAATGAGAGCAATTTGTAGTTGACCTCCTGGTAGTATGAACTCATAGAGCTTTTCTGTTGCCATAGCAATGCCGTTTCCCATTGTGCAGGTGTAAATACCTTTCCAAGTTGTTCTTCCCATTGACGGCGAAAAGTGGATGCCTGAGTTTTGTCCCCGATAAGTAAGTGTTGATATAAAGCCGAAATTGTGTGGCTAAGTGGAGCGCCCTGGTTGCAGAGGTCTTCAAACCAGGTAAGGTCCCGATGTAAGCGATCTTTATGTGGTATCGAGTTGTAATAATGTTGCATTTGTAGATATCTGAGGACCGTGAGGGGAGTCCTGGGATTTGTTCCCAATAGCGTGGTCAGGTCTAGCATTCCGCCCCCTTCGAGAATTTGGTAGATGGGAATGTATTTCCTAGTGCTCGCAATGGGCCATGCGTCCGATGGTAGTCCGCCCCCCAAAGACGCGTTACGCGTCAGCGGGATCATGGGGCTGGGGGTAGGCGAGATGTGGCCCATGTTCCTCAGCGACCGCCATCCGAGCAGCGTTTGTTGTATCGGGCCTCCGTTGTCTTCGTTGGATATCCGTCCCTGTGCAGTCCCCCATATCTCCATTTCGAGCGATGGTCCGAGTAGGCCTTTATTCAGCGCTACCCATTGTTTCGACGAGGGGTCAAGGTGCCAGTCCAGTATCCGCTGTAATATCGTGGCCTGGTGATACTTCTTGAAGTCCGGGAGTGCCAGTCCCCCGTGGTTCCGCGGCCGGCAAAGTATGTCGTGACGGATTCTGGAACGGCCACCGCGCCACACAAATTTAATTATCGCCGTTTTCAGTGAGGAGAAGAAGGTGCTCGGTATGGCCAGAGGAATTGTTTGCATGAGGTAGAGAACTGTCGGTAAGATATTCATTTTTAGTACAGCTACTCTGCCGTGCCATGTTACGTGCGGGTATGACCATCTATTCAGATCGGCCGCTATTGACTTCAAGAGGGGAACAAAGTTGATTTGATAAGTATCGTCTGGGGCTGTGGCCACCCAGACCCCCAGGTACTTCATTTTGCCGTAGCACCACCGGAATGGGAACTGCGAGTCAAGAGACGTGTAGTCTTCCGTAGGGATCGTGATATTCAAGACCTCACATTTGGAGAGATTAAGTCTGAAGCCCGAGATCTTACCAAATCTGTCGAATTCCGCGAGTAGGCTAGGTAGCGTTGTCCTCGGGTTCCTAACGAAGAACATGAGGTCATCCGCGTAAGCGGCTACTTTATGGTGTGTGTCTTGCCATTCATATCCATGTATGTTCGGGTTTAAGCGAATCGCCTGGAGAAGCGGTTCCAGTGTCATTGCGAACAGAAGTGGCGAGAGAGGGCAGCCCTGCCGGGTGCCATTGCCAATCCCGAAGGCAGCAGTCGTAGACCCGTTGACTCTTACAGTTGCATGCGGTTTACTATAGAGGGCTGATATCCACGTGAGGAACCTCTGCCCGCATCCCATCTGTTGTAAAGTGGCCATCATGTACGTCCAGTCGACCCTATCAAATGCCTTTTCGGCGTCAGTCGATAAGAGGAGTAGTTGGGCCTTCGTCCTCCTGGCGTGTTGTTGGATGGAGAATAGCCTCAGTGTGCTATCCCTAGCCTCTCGTCCCGGGATGAAGCCTGTTTGGTCTACGTGAATCGTTTTCCATTTTTATATGACACGATGTGTATATATGTATAGGATGTTCAGGATACTTAACACCAACTATGTGGATTATGATCATGTCCTTATCTCTTACTATGTGTCAATATATAGAGTATAACATATTCAGAAGATGAGCTAATGTATATGCAATAATCATTATGTTTTTCTTACAAACTTCTTGTAAAGAATGTGTTCTAATGCTGTGTTTTCTTTTTATATCACTCGATATTGGAAACTATGAACTTGCCCTGAGCCAAAATACCGGCTAACACTATGCCAATACAAAAAAATGGCGATACCGCGATACCGGAAGTGACGTCGGATATTCTCCGATACGTCACTTCCGTTTGTACGGGACTGACTACAAGCAGCTGAGCTAACCGCCACCCCCCTTAACCAACGCATTGATTGGACGAGACACACGACAAGGGGACCAATTACAGATGAACCGCTGGATATAAAACCAGCTTAATGCGCACAAGAGGACACCGATTGAGAGAGCCTGTTGGTTCAGGCGAAACGCGTCTGACAATTTTGGACGGCATATCTTCCATTTTGGGAATATAATACTTATGGTATTTTTTACTTTGTTTTTTATATATCCATTATTTTGGTAAATAAATTCTTTTTAATTTATTTCCAAGTCCCATATGTTGCGGTTGTCCTCTGCTAAAAGAAGATTTGTGCCCTCTTAAAGGCACAGTGCACATTACCCTGAGAGCCCAGTCATTTGGCTCTCAACAAGGTGATCAATAATTAGTATATTGTATTCACGTTTACAGTGAGGGCAATTAACTATATTTGTTTTAGCTCTCCTTTTTGAGTACTCTACATCTCTACACAGAAGAAGTTTTGGTATAAACTTAAAATACCTCTGCGCAAGTGACTTGAGCCTATCACTATAAGGGTCAGCACCATGTGAGTGTATTTCTTACGGACTATATATTATTTTATGTACTTAGACATACTACACCATGTTCTGTCTATTTCTCCCATTTAGACATTCTGTTTTATTCAGGTACATATGCTGGTGAGCAGAGGCAGTGTTGAAAGAGTCAGTGTGGGTGGCTGCTTGGGTGTTAACACACTGAGAAGGTAAGCTGTAGTGGGTGTATGGTGTACATGACTCCATGTTCCCTTGTTTTGGTCAAGCTATGCTAACGGGTTAGGGCTATATTGCTAGGCCAACCTATCCTCCAAGCTCTAACGCATGGAGTAGGACCTGCAGGATGATGGTAGGTCTTCGGGGGTGTGAATGCTGCCATAACAGAGGGGGAGGTTAACTGGGTAAAACCGAACTATGGAGAGGATAAGTCTCTTAAAATTGATCCTAGAGAAAATGGAAGAAGTGAAAGAAGGAATAACCAGAATCGCTGGGGATTTCAAAATTAAATATCCTAGTGGGGATGAATGAACACAATTAGAGCTTACATCCTCCCTAAATGGTCCTACCTATTCCAGATTATTCCATTGGGCTTAAAATAATCCAGTCCATCTTTGATAGTTATATCTGGAAGGGAAGAAGAAAACACAGAATTTGTTGAAGTATTTTATCTCAAAAGGTTAAAATAAAAAAATACTTGTTCCCTCCTATACCATTAAGTCCGAAGGTGCTTAAAAATAAATAAATAAATCTGAACAAACAAGGTGTTGGTGATCATTCCATATTGGAGAAACAGAAGCTGGTTCTTGGAATTGCAGCAGATGGCCTTAACGTTCTGGGAACTCAAAATATCAGCAAAAAGCTTCTGGAAAACAAACCTCTGCCAATGGAATTACTACATTTTTTTAAATTAAAGAGTTTGACTGAAGTACGATGATCAGAAGATTCTTTAAGTCCATTCCACTTACAAGTCCTACACGCAAAATTAAATTTCCTTCCTGGGATTTGTCGTTGGCTCTTAAAGGATCACTATAGGGTCAGGAACACAAACATGTATTCCTGACCCTACAGGGTTAAAACCACCATCTAGCCCACCTGGGCCCCTCATGCCTCCATAAATATAGCAAAATCTTACTGTATTCAAGTTTGAAGCTGTAGAGCTGCATGCGGTTTGCCTGAGAAAAACAAGCAGTTTGCTGACATCATCAGAAGTGGTGGCCTGATCCCAATCACAATGCTTCCCCATAGGATTGGCTGAGACTGACAAAGGCGGAACCAGCATGATTCAAACACAGCCCTTGCCAATCGGCATCTCTTCATAGAGATGAATTGAATAAATTAATCTCTATGAGGAAAGTTCAGTGTCTGCATGCAGAGGGAGGAGATACTGAACGTTTGGATGCCTTTTAGGAAGCCATGAGGGATCTCTAACAGCCATCTGAGGAATGGCCAGTGAAGTTATCACTAGGCTGTAATGTAAACACTGCATTTTCTCTGAAAAGACCGTGTTTACAGCAAAAAGCCTGAAGGGAGCTATTCTACTCACCAGAACAAATTCAATAAGCTGTAGTTGTTCTGGTGACTATAATGTCCCTTTAACCCCTTAAGGACCAAACTTCTGGAATAAAAGGGAGTCATGACGTGTCACACATGTCATGTGTCCTTAAGGGGTTAAGGCATTATCTCAATCGCCTTTTGAACCATTGCTTAACTATCGCTCTCTTTCTCAAGAACCGGTTTCTGGTGGCCATAACTTCTGCTAGAAGAAACTTCAAGTTCGTTCTTGTTCAGAAGAATTCACCGTTTTCCATGAAGATAATGTTGTTCTGGATCCTAAACCATCTTTTCTACCAAACATATCCAAAAGATCAATGAATCAACCTATTCTGCCAATTTTCTACAGTTCAGGTTTATCCGATCAAGAGAGGAAGTAGCTGGCACCTTCTATATGTGAAAAGAGCATTGTAGATTTAGCTTTGTTTCAATGAACTCACAGCCTCTGATCATCTATTTAATAGTTTCCAAGGAAGGTTGCTTGGGAAGGAAGCATCAAAAACCACCATTGCAAAATAGCTTACAGATACCATTAAGCTGGTTTACGAGGTTAGCGGTGAAAAATTACCTTTCCTGGCCATTCATGGCAGCATCACTAATGGGTTAGCTCCGCCCCGAACAGGACAGGAAACAATTAATCAATTATAACCAGACTATAGGTATAAAAGGTCCCTCCTCCCTCTAACCCACAGTCTTTTTTTCTGTCCTTAGCAGGACAAACAGAAGAGGAGCAAGACAGGGAAAAAACTTCTGAACGTGTGCCGGCCCAGCCAGGAATTACAGGAGGAAGACTGCATCTATATTATCCTGTCTGGGTCAGAAGTGTGACAGACGCCTGGGTCCTATCAATCTTGGCCGAAGGATACAGGTTAGAATTCGAGACCATTCCAACAAAGGATGTGTTTACCCAGTCTCGGGTAGCAAAAGGAGAAAAAGAGAAAGCTATGAGGGATTGCATCTCGAAACTCCTAAAAGATCATGTGATAGAATACGTTCCAAATAGAGAACAGAGAAGGGGTCACTATTCTACAGTTTTTCTAGCCCCAAAACCACAAAAGAAGTGGAGACTTATCCTGGACTTGAAGAAGTTAAATTCAAAACTAAAAAGAAAATCATTTAAGATGGAATCCATTTCGACTATTATTCCAAACATCAGTGTGGGGGATTGGATGACGTCAATCGATTTTAAAAGATGCATACCACCAGAACCCAATCAACATATGGCACCGAAAGTTCCTCAGATTTTGTGTGTTTGGAAGTCACTACCAGTTCCGGGGACTTCCATTTGGACTAAGCCTGGCTCCGAGAACATTCTCAAAGGTGCTCATCGCATTGGTAGCAGTGATCAGAAAGAAAGGGATAGAGATATACCATTACTTGGACGATTTTCTAATTATAGGTCCTTCCAGCCAGACGGTAGCACTCCACACCCAGTTGGTCGTAGAAATCCTCGTGAACCATGGTTGGAAACTGAACATGGAGAAAAGTATGATAGTTCCCTCTCAGAATATTATATTCCTGGGGGCTGCCATAGAAACGGTAATCGGTCAAGTGAATTTGTCTATGGTAAGAATGGAGAAGATTCAGATGAAAATCAGGAATCTTCACTACAAGAGATGCATTACAGCTCGGGAATTCATGAGCCTTATAGGATCTCTTACATCGACTTTAGGCTTGGTGAAATGGGCCCAGTGGGAGTTGCGTCCCATCCAATTGCAGTTTCTAAAAGAATTCAAGACCCAAGAGGGCGACTGCGATCAAGAAATTCCTATCTCTCAAAAAACAATAGACGACCTGACTTGGTGGGAGAAAACCAAGAACTTATCCATGGGGTTTCCTCTGGAGGATCCAACATGGATAACAGTTACTACAGACGCAAGTCTACAAGGTTGGGGTGCGCATTTAGAGACGGAATGGATACAAGGTACATGGGCGCAGAGAGAGAGAGTAAGTTGCACTCAAACCTAAGAGAACTGAGGGCAATATTATATGCACTACAGGGTTTTCAACAAGCAATATTGAATTATTGGGTGAGAATCCAAACAGACAACAGGGCAGTGGCCTCATATGTAAACAGACAAGGTGGAACCAGAAGCAAGGGTCTATTGCGAGAAAGATTTCCGTTGATGGAATTTGCTCAAAACAAGTTACAGGGCCTGAAAGCAGTATATCTTTCAGGGAAAGACAATGTTCTGGCAGACTATCTGAGCAGAACAAAAATTATATCAGGAGAATGGCAATTAAACCCAGAGGTATTTCAGCAGATAGCATTAAGGTGGGGCATACCCCAGGTCGATTTGATGGCTTCGTATCGGAATGCTCAAGTCCCAAAGTTTTTTTCTCTAAAAGCAGAATTTCAGTCAGCAGGACAAGATGCCTTTTCCCTTCCTTGGGAATTCGATCTGGGGTATACATTCCCTCCCCTGCCAATGATTCACAGATTGTTGAGGAAAATTCGGAAGTAAAGGAAGACGGTGATTGCTATACTTCCGAGATGGCCGAGAAGACCGTGGTTTCCACTCCTGAACAAAATGTGCTTGGGTCCTCCATGGCCTCTTCCTCAGAGAATGGATCTGTTAATACAAGGTCCAGCTACGCATCCCAATCCAAACAAATGGAAACTGGTGGCTTGGCTCTTGAAAAGCAGAGACTTTTAGAGCAAGGATTACCAGAGCCGTTGGTGAATACACTGCTAAAATCCAGGAAAAATTCCACCTCTGCATGTTACCACAGGATATGGGATTTATTTCAATTACGGACAGAATTCCAAAAATCCAATAATTTCCTACAGCCTTCGAATATAGATATTCTGGATTTTCTAAATGAAGGTCTAGAAAAAGGCCTAAGCCTGAGCACTCTGAAAGTGCAGTCATCAGCTCTGTCGGCCCTGTGTAACACCTCCTGGGCATTAGACCCTATCATTGCGAGGTTCTTTAAGGCAGCTATACGCATAAGACCTCCATCTAGAAACTATGCTCCTCCTTGGGATCTTCCTTTGGTACTGGATGTTTTTTAGAAACCCCCTTTGCTCCGGTGGATAAGTTGGGTATTATTAATCTGACATACAAGGCTTTGTTCTTGGTGGCAATCACTACAGCAAAAAGAATATCTTAAATTCAAGCTTTCTCCAGTGATCTGAATCACGTTCAGGTTTTCCATGATAGAATTATCCTAAGACCTAGAATGGAATTCCTTCCTAAGGTTTCTCGTTTTCACTTGGCTCAAGAAGTGATTCTACCATCTTTTTTCCAAAACCCCTCTTCTGCAGAAGAAGTTAAACTCCACCAGTTGGATGTGAGAGAATGTGTGATGAAATAGATGGAGGTCTCTAACCGATTTAGAAAATCGCAGCAATTATTTCTTATCCCATCAGGATACAGACAGGGAGAACCAGCCTCTACAGCTACTTTAAGGCGTTGGGTTTCGACCACCATAAAAATGGCATATAAACTCAAAAACCTCTCTCCTCCGGAAAAGATAAAGACCCAATCTATGAGAGCATTGGCCACCTCCTGGGCTAATTGGGCAGAGGTTCCTTCTGACGACATATGCAGGGCAGCCACCAGGTTGTCGCCTATAACCTTCATCAAACATTACAAACTGATGTGGCCTCTTCCTCCTCATCCTTCGGTAGAGGGGTTTTGTCCTCAGTGAATCTCTCATGAATAAATCTCCTTGCAGGATATTATTGGAGTCTCGTTTTTATTCATCCTCCCTTTATTACGGAGCTTGGGTATTACCCATTAGTGATGCTGCCATGAATGGCCAGGAATATAGAAAATTTTCTCCATACTTACCGTAATTTTCTTTTCCTGGCTATAATTCATGGCATCAGCAACCTTCCCCAAAAATGTTGTTTTAGCTTTATACTAGACTGTGGGTTAAAGGGAGGAGGGACCTTTTATACCTATAGTCTGGTTATAATTGATTGTTTCCTGTCCTGTTCATGTTAGGGGCGGAGCTAACCCATTAGTGATGCTGCCATGAATTACAGCCAGGAAAAGAAAATTACGGTAAGTATGGAGAACATTTTCTATATTTCCAGTTAAATCGCACTCTACTAAGGGCAATGGCTACCTACTGGGCTTAAAGATCCAATGCCTTTCCCAGAAGACATTTGCAGGGCAGCTACCTGGTCTTCAGTCAATATTTTCATCAAATACTATAGGCTAGACATTTCATCCTCAAAAGCCACTATTGGGAGTAGGGTGTTTCAGGCTGTTTCATATGGGATCTGGATATATCCCCAACTTCTAGTACTGCCACTATATTAGGGAAAAAAATTTTAATTTATGTTTTCATTATGGTCTACAAGGGCAATTATTTCTGTAAGTAGCTAATGTGACCTACTAAAAGAAGCATTGGGCATACATACAGATCAGCTGACTCCAGTTGTGTACACTCCTATATTTTGGCCAGAGCTCTCATATGTTTGAATTTGACATGCTGAGTGCTTCGAGGTAAATACATGTAAATACATGTTTATAGTGACTGGATAGTGTGAACAAGGTTGGTTACTTTTTAAGCTCCATTAAATAAAAAATAAACGCTCCAAGAACAACCACTACAGTACACGGGCACACACCCCTCCTCCATCACCCCCGTAAACAATTAGTTTTAGAATGGTTTAACAAATTGAAAGATCTTACCATTAAAGGGATAATGCAGACTGGAAATGCTAATTTTAATGCATTCTGTAGACAAGCGATAGCAAACCAGTTGCAGATCGGAAATTTGTAAACGATTCTAAAACTAGATCATTGTTGAATCAAATTCATAGATGCCATTTAAATTTAAGAAATTTAGCCCTAGTGCCCAAACTCAATTTGAAACAAACGAATCTCCCAGTACTAATACTGCAATTAGATATGGAAAAGCAGGTTAGGCTGTGTGTGTTGGGAAATTATATAAGGAGGGAGGGTCCTGTCCATAAATTCTAATTTCTTCAAAGGAGGAGGCTGTTTTAGCTGGTGGGCCAGTGTAGGTGGGGTCAATAAAGAAAACAAAATATAAACATATTTGATTGTAGGCGCATCAAACTGGGTATAAGTCTTGGGAACAATGGACGGGCATGTGGGAAAAAATAAAATGGTGCAAAAAGTCATATTAAAATACTGCGCTTTAATATAAATAGGATTTACAGGATAAAAGGAATAGGCACATCAAATCAAATAGATGTGGTCCCAAATAGATGAAATTCGCTTATCCTCTGCAATAATGCAGGTAACTCCTTCCTCCGTTCGGTAATTATAAAACGTTTATTAAGCAAACATTAAAAACCATATAAACACCCGTTTCATCCGGTAGGTGTCTGAACTTCCTCAGGCGTAAATGGTAATCCAATCTCCTGAGTTTGGAAGCAGTCTAATCCTCTGGTAACGCTGTGTAGTAGTTTTAAATTTAAAAGACCACTCCCGTGGCTGCCATGAGCCTATCCGCAGATAGCCACTGTTTATTTGCCTTGATTGCATTCCAAGCCTCAATTTTATATATGCAACACTTACCATGCGTGCGTATGTACGTTCAGTCTTCCATGACATGTACGTAAAGCTCATGTAGGCGTGCATTACATTGCCAACATGCGTACCACAGGTGGAAGACCAATATTTGATGCTCACGTTTGTAACGGACCCCCTATACTCCAGCTGAGTATTTCTGTTACAAGTCTCCCGAGTCCCAAGCGCTGCAGTGCTTATAGCTTCCAGTTCCCCAAACATCAGCCTAGACTTGATGAAGGGTAAAACAAATCTGTTTAATGAGGGCTCAATGGCCCACTTTTATACAGTACAGAGACACCATAAACACACCCATGACACTTCCCTAAACACACAAGATGTCCCCATAATCCAGTATCACCAAGACTAAGAAATAAATTACAAACTATATATAAATTAAAAAAAAAATAGACATATTTCCCCACATAGGAACCCCCACGGTCTATAACATCCCCAGATAGCCTGGATCTGAGCGCCCAACATATCCAAAAAGCGCTCAGATCCCACAAACACAGACAAAAAACAGCATTGGGGTAAAGTTTTAAAAAGACCGCATACAAGGCGCCTGCCCAAAACAGTTCCAGGGATTCAGTGGTAGCGGCAAGTCAACTTTGGGAGTTCCATAGGAAAGAAATACCGAACACACACTCTGGCTTGTGGGTAGCGTTTGTTCGTATGAACCATACGAACAAACCTACTAACTGGCCCTCTCCTGCCATGTGTGGGGAAGAAGCAGGCGTTTGTCAAAGTTCAGCGGTGTTCAGGAGTTTGTCTTACATAGTTACATAGCTGAAAAGAGACTTGCGTTCATCAAGTTCAGCCTTCCTCACATATGTTGTTGCTGTTGATCCAAAAGGCAAAAAAACCTAGTCTGAAGCGCTTCCAACTTTGCCACAAACTAGGAAAAAAAATCCTTCTTGACCCCAAATTAGCAGTCAGATGTCTCCTTGGATCAAGCAGCTATTACCCCACTAATTTGAAATTATATCCCTGCATGTTATGTTTTTGTAAGTATTTATCCAATTGCAGTTTAAACATCTGTAGTGACTCTGACAAAACCACCTCTTCAGGCAAAGAATTCCATATCCTTATTGCTCTTACTGTATAAAAACCTTTTCTTTGCCTTAGATGAAATCTCCTTTCTTCCAGCCTAAATGTGTGACCTTGTGTCTTAATTATAACCCTGTTTATGAATAGATTTCCAGATAAAGGTTTGTACCGGCCTCGAATATATTTGTATAAAGTTATCATATCCCCTCTCAGGCGCCGTTTTTCCAAACTAAACAGATTTCCATTTTTTTAACCTTTCTTCCTAACTAAAATGCTCCATTCCTTTTATCAATTTTGTAGCTTGTCTCTGGACTTTTTCTAGTGCCATGATATCTTTCTTTAGAACAGGCGCCCAAAAGTGAACAGCATATTCAAGTCTGATTTTACATCCACGCGATATACGCCCAAACACTGCTGCCTGCATTCAAGATAGTCACCAACAGTTCCCACGCGTTCATGCATGCTAACAGCGGCACAATTAGAACACACGATGATTGAAGTGTCAGGAGAGGTTAACAAGCACAGAGGTGGTCTGCAATTCGTGAGTTTGTTCGGTTCCCAAACAGTACAACTAACTCCCATGAACCAAGTCTTTTTACCAGCAGTTTCCAGGGCCCATAGTCAGTGGGCAGGAGGCTGGCTTCCACACTCCTCAAAGAGCCCCTGGCAAACGTCCAGACAAGGGGGTGTTCGTCACAACATTCCATTCAAAGAGCTGCGCGCCAAGAGATTTTTAACAGTTTTAGTTGATCCAAAAGTGCTCGATTAACATAAAACAATAAATGTATCAAAAATAGATCTTGTTAACCCCTTAAGAAAATAAAAATCTAAAAAAAAAAAAAGATATAAAAACTATAAAAAACAGTTATAAATTTATAAAAAAAAAAAAAAAAAATCCACATTTAAGCCTTTTGGTTGCATAGTCTGCAGCTCGTGGATCCAAAATCCTTCCCTCTCCTCCCTTAAGTTCAGCATTAAGTCTTTTTCATACAATTGCACTTGTTCTAGAATTATAACGCTAAAAATCATTAAAGTGACACTGTAGGCACCCAGACCACTTCAGCTCATTAAAGTGGTCTGGGTGAAGTGTCCCTTTTGCACCTAGTGCTGCAAGGTAAAACATTGCAGTTCCAGAGAACTGCAATGTTTACATTGCAGCACTATGCCTGCCCTCAGTGGCTGTCTACCACTGGGGGTGCTTCCAAAATCGTAACAGATTTTTGGTCCGTTATCTGACGCTGGATGTACTCGCGCTGTGCAGGAGGACCTCCAGCGTCAGATTTTTTCCCCCCCATGGGAAAGCATTGATTCAATGCTTTGATTCAATGCTTTCCCAGGGACATTAGACCTCGCACGTTGGGGGAACGAAGGAGGGGGTGGAACCTCAACCCAGTGCCAAGGGACATCGGCGCTGGGATAAGTAAATAAAGGGTTTTTAACCCTTTATTTACAAGGGAGAGGGAAGGCAGAGTGATCAGTAGTGCCAGGAATACAGCTTTGTATTCCTGGCTCTATAGCATCCCTTTAACGAAGTAGGGACATTTAGTGCAGTAAACTGGAACTGAATGTGTCTTTTTACATATTAGTATTTAGATGTTCTTAGTTTCACTTTCCTACCTGTCCTCCCCACATATTGCGCACCACAACCACATGTGATCAGGAACACTACATGTGTTGAGGAACAGGAATCACTTAATTTTAAAAGTTTCCAGAGTTTTAGCGCCATTTAATTCCCTAAAAACTATATGAATGTCTACAACATTTACAATTGCAACAGGTATAAAATCCTACATTGCATTTTATCTCCGGTTTCTTTCATACAAAATTTACTTGGGGCCAAGATATTCTTAATATTGTTATCCTTTTTAAAAATAGTTTTCATAAGTTGAGGTATTCTTGTTTTCTAATTCATCCTCCAAGCGGAGCGACTAATGTTTTTTATAATACGTTGTCTATCAAAGGCTTTAAAATGATTTAGTGGGTTAAAACCCTGAATTATCTGCTGAAATCTTATTTTGGAGAAAACATTTTCTTATCTTTATATACTATCTTTGGAATTTCTGTATCTAAAACCTCTTCTGAATTCCCTCTCTAAAAATATAACAAGGGGTTCCATAAAGTTGATTAGCCAAGATTCAGAGAAATTGAACAGACAGGGAACAGTATTTTAGACAAGTGGAAGTTTTAAAAATCCACGCCTGCATCAATGTTACGATTTACCAAAGGTAGAAAGTAGTTTGATCAGTAAGCCTGAATGTCGGCATGTCACTACAGAGAACTTTTTGATGGTAGGTGGATTTTATAATATTGGAAGCAAATAATGCATATACATATAAAAGCACAATTTTATTTCACGACACGGAGGCTCATTATGCATATCAATGTATATACCGTGTTTCTCCGAAAATAAGACCGGGTCTTATATTAATTTTAGTCACAAAAAACACACTAGGGCTTATTTATTTACGGTATCGGTATGTACATTGAACAACATTTAAACAACATTTCTTCAAATACCGGTACAGTCATCTTCATTTTCTTTTGAACCATTGGTCCTAATCTCTCATTTAGAGCAATATATGGTACAGTAGCTCTCCCTACTGTAAACAAAATGTATTCAATTACAATCATGTCATCTTCTTCTGGAATATCATCATACCTCTCCAAACCCTGATTGCCAGCCTGAATTTCTTGCATCTCCATTTTCTTTTGAACCATTGGGCCTAATCTCTCATGTAAAGCAATATAGCTCTCCTTAAACGAGTACTTCTTGTCCATGTAGCCTGCTCGTAGTGCTTTGGCAACACAGCTGTCGGTGATTTTATCCCATGAATTCTTCACCCATGTCACGACCTCTAGCAGTTTAGGCTTCACAAAGTTTCCATGCTGATTTCTGACCAATCTATTTTCAGTGTATTCATTGATTTCCGTGCGCAAATGGTCCTTGAATGGTTTGTTTATTGCAATATCAAGAGTTTGGAGATAAGCAGTCATTCCTGCGGGAATCAATACTTGATCTATTCTTCTCTCTGCAAGGAAGTTCTTCATGTCTTTTGCGCGGTGAGTGCTGGCTGAATCCCAGACTAGCAGACCTCTTTGGCCACCTCTCAGAACAAGTGGCAGCATTAAATCGATCCACTTTCTTATAACTGCTTGTGTGCACCAGGCTTTTTCTGTTTCAAGAACATAAATGCCTGAAACGCGTTCAATCTTATCTTTCTTGCCCTTTGTGATAATTAGAGGTGTGGCTTTTGTTCCATCCAGACGAATTGCCAAAACACAAGTAACACGTGCACTTTCATAACCAGTGGAGGGAACGTAGATTGAGGAGGCTCCCCTCTTATCAATCTCGTTTGAGATCCTTGGCCCATATACACTGCAGTTTCATCCATCGCAATCATGTTGGAGAGTTGGTATTTAGAAAAGTCTATGCCATCAATAAAGAACTTGAATGCAAGTGCACGTTTAACAACTTCATTATCTTCCAGCTTGAACAGTGTTGTCGATCTTCTTAGAGACAGTTCATATCGCTTAAGGAAGCCATCCAGCCAGTGGTGTGATGCTTTGAAATCTTCCGTGGATATGTCGAATTGTGGTGCCATTTCAAGGGCAAATGCTTGAATATCCGCCCTGCGCACAACCAAAGCCTTTGCTCTCTTGTCAGCAATCCATTCACAGATGACATCTTCCAGCTCAAGATATAATGGCTGGCGACCTGATCCACACTTGCGCTTCTTAGCATTTCCCTCGTCCACCTTTTGATTGAGGTTACCATACTCTGCTCGCCATTTTCAGACCATTCGGAGATCTAACTTCATATCTTTGCAGAAAGTGGTCAGATTCTTGCCGTGGGAGTCCTCCACGATTCCTTTCTTGTACTCAACAGAATAGCTCTTTCTCTTTGCACTCATCTTGTCTGGGGATCAAAATACCGTACTGTATTAATACCGTATAGAGTACGCATAAAGTGCGCAAAAAGTCTGAAGTCTGGCTGGTTGTTGCTTTAAGAAAAATCCTGTTCCTTTAAAGCATGATAAAGAACACTGTCATTTATCCCTCTCTATTTTCTAAAAAAAAAAAAAAAAACTGTTAAAATCTAAAAATTCTGTGTCCTGTCTTCCCCTCAGGTCTCCCCCCACCACCACCACCACCTCCCCCCCCCCCATATCATGTCAGGAGTCAGTTTTTTTTTTCCCTTTACATTATCCGTTTTTTTGATAATCAATTCTGGTACTGTGGTTCAGTGCATACATAACGGTAACGGTGTGAGATATTCTGGTGTACCAAATGTAACACACAGAGGAGAGGGAGATAGACTGGCACTCAGCTGCTCAAAACACTGGAATCAATAGGGATTCATTAAAAACCTATGTGGAAGAAGGGTAAAAACACTCTAAAATTCAATATAGATAATGAGATTAGGTGTGTGGGTCCAGGAGCTGGCTGGTGACTATATGGTGAGTATAATAATTTGTATATACCAGATGGAGACAGGTTGGTATCGTATATAAGGTGTCTTGTACCTTTAAGTGCTAATATTACGTAATACACCTTTAAGTGCAATAGGAAAGGATGAATGAAAAAAAAAAAGGGAATAATAATAATATGGTAAATACCAGTAAAAATAAAGAGATAAAATAATATAGATAAAAATCAAGATAACATGGAAGATTAAATAAAGAAGAAGAGAGAAATAAATAAACAAATGAATTGGGAAATTGGAAGACAACACTAAGACTGCATAAAACAAAAAACAAACAGCTTTATTCTTTTTTGATGATTACCGTACCGGTAGAAGAAGAAGTTCGGCTGTGATGACGTCAGCCCGCTCCGTGCACTAAAGAGGGAGTTGGGCGCAGATGTCCGCGGGAGGAGAGGAGGAAAAAGAAGAGACAAGATCCCTGGCTGACGCGCGCACAGGAGGAAGCAGCAGCAGACATCAGCCGGGAGGAGAGAAGAGGACCTCCGGCGGGGCAGCGGTGGGTGCAAACAATTTTTCCACGTACCAGTAAATTGCCTAGGTCTTATTTTCGGGGTAGGGCTTATATTGCAGCCCACCCCAATAATCCAGCTAGGGCTTATTTTCGGGGTAGGGTGTATTTTCGGGGAAACACGGTATATTGTTTTGCAAAGAAACTTACACTGTGTAAGTTGTCAATTTTACACTTATTCTCTCACCCTTCATAAAAATATTTTGAAAACTAAAAGCTTTAGATCTTTTTTTTTGAAATATTTCACACAGGGTCTGAAATGTTTGCATAAAAGGCAAATGTCTGCTTAACTTCTACTTCTTACAGTCAAGGATGTGTCAAATAATGGGTCAATATGGTTTCCACAGGGAAGTGAGGGGGTCGAATAGGACTACCTAGCAGTTCAGGAGGTTGTGACAGCAAGTTTTAAAAAAGTTGATTTGAGCTATGGATGCCCATAGATAAATAATTTAAAATTGCTGTCACAACCTCCTGAATGCTGGTGTCTATTCGACCCCCTCCTTCCCTGTGGAAACATATTGACCCATTCTTGAAACATCCTTGACTGTACAGAAGTAGAAGTTAAGCAGACATTTTCAGCACTTTTGCAGACATTTCAGTGACTTGTAGCAGAAAAATTTGTTCCACTACAGGTGGGTAACCATTCCTAGATAAAAAATGAGTGTGAAGTGCCAGATTTACATCACTAATACCTGAAGGAATAGAAATATATACATTTCTGTTATAAAAGGAACCGATTAGTTCTGAACATACTCACTCTTACATATACTATAGTATAGAGTTCTGTGGCAAATACTTAACCAAACAACAAGCTTTCTCAACCTTTCAAAAGTAACAATGGCTTTAGTTTCTATACTTTTTATTGGGTTTATTATAATTTGACCATCACAAAGAAAAAAAAAAACAGCATATCACAGCACAAAGAGCACATGTGTAGGAGAGAGAATTAATCGGGCCACACCAGCAGGAGAAGGTGAGGAATCCCATCCTTTATTTAGTATCTGTAACTGCTCCCTGGCAATGATATGATTAATGCTTTAGACCCCCAATGATTGCTTTAAGGAGCGACAATTACTTCCTTTCCCATTGTAATGGACAAGAAGGAGAAAGCTTTTACCAAGAATCAAGACAATCTTTTTCCTTCATTTGGTCACAAACACTGTGAGAGGTCAGGAACCACACAGAGGATTAAACACCTTGCAATAGAGCAATGAGTCCGCTTTCCAGCCATAGACAAGAATGCCAGAGAGCACAGCTGCTCCTTCCCGTCACTCTTCTGGAGATGCTCTGCTGGTCTGTGGCAGTGCTCACAGCTCTAATGAGAGAAATACTTGGGGACACAAAACAGGACACTATAGTAAGAGAAGAGGGTAGTATGGACAGCGTGCGGGGTGCACTACACTATTTAGGAATACTATCTGCCAGCAATATTCACAGACTTACGGAGTTAACAGAACACATCTAGCACCATAAATACTAGTTTTTTGTAATGGTTATAATGTAAGGAGGCAGTGGGTGAAGTCCCTATACGCACAAAATAATTCAGCATTAACATGAGTTTTGTCACACCAAAAGGGGTTAATGACAACGAATAGGCACAACATGTGCTCATTTTATATTTTGGACATTCTCAGCAAGGAGAGTGCTTTAGGTGCTGAGAAATTGCAGTGTGGGGAACTGGGGGGGGTGGGAGAGAGGGAGGGGGGGAGAGAGACTTCTCATTACCTCCTTGCACCATAATTACAATAAGCAATGTAGAATATAGTGCTTGAAGCATTCCCGTAAAATAATGTAAGTGCAGCTGCATGTGAAGGGTATTTTGAAGACACAGCAGCAAGACAGGAGATCCCACATCAGTAAGAGACCCCCAGTATTCATAGTAAATCCTTCCAGTTCTGAAGCAGCCTTGAAAGCATCAGTACTAGGATGGATTATGCAGCTCTGTGGCAAGAATGATCGGGCGGAAGAAGCAGGACAAGGAATGAGCATTTTTAAACCATCCACCACAGAAAGTAGAAGACAAGCTCTCTCCTTTCTGTTTAAGGTCCACATTCTGACCTTATTTTACCAAAAATGTTAGATTGGGAGGAAGGTTTAGCGAGTGAAGTTGCTCTTTCCCCTCAGAGCATTGCTGCATTAACAACGTGTCTCATAGATTCCACTTCTTCCAATATAGCGAACCCATTTAATAACATCATGGTCACTGTAGTTCAGCTTCGGTTCAAATACCTTCAGGTATCGAACTTTCAGGCCGGACGGAGCAAAGGGGACCTAGAAAAAAAAATAATGTTACAAGTTAGGCAGCCATAACACATCAATATTTTTTGTGATCACAAAGCATGGGCAAAAAAAATAAATAAAATAAAAATAAAACCTTCTCAAAGGCTAAGAACCCTCCCAAGTAATTTGAGAATAGCGGGAGGGGGTGAATTTATTATTATTTTTTATTGCGTTTTCTTTTCAAATAGTTTTTTATTGAAATTTTAACTTTTTATAAAAATAATAAACAGCAAAACATACTATATTTGGGGTAAGGGCAAGGAAAGGAAAACTTGGAAAAAAAGGAATTTAGAGGGATCCATCCATAATAATGAACACAATGTTGCAACTACATTCCATTGTGTCGGAGTTCAGGTATATATAGAGCTATGTCGATTTCAACATCAGTTGATCATCTGCCTAATATCGACATAAGCCTTTGGCACAACTACTATGATGCATTTCGATAACTTCTTATTGGGCAACTATTCTCTCATTTGAAAAATCACAATTTAAATATAGCTTACCTGAAACCATGAGAATGGAGTACACAGTAATCAGTGCAAGACTGAAGGAAAAATTTAATGTTGTGGAAGTAGATAAAAACTATAAAACGTTGGAATGTTGTAATCTAGAAAAATTATTTTTACAGGAACCGGGACGTAAAGGGCTACTGTCTTTATGTTATTCATTATATAACACCGAACCCTCTTGTAAATCAGGACACGTCATGGGAGAAGGAGCTTGGCACGCAATATAGTCTAGAGCAGTGGTTCCCAACCCAGTCCTGGATTTAGGGATTACCAAGTTGTGTCTAAAGACACAGCCGGGTAATCCCTAAATCCTGTTCTGTTAGGGGGTACTTGAGGACTGGGTTGGGAACCACTGGTCTAGAGGAATGGTTCAACTCTTTTACAGCTCTTAAAGGTGTTACGTATTGCACAAACCATTTTAAGAATCACTATAAGCTTCTATATCGATGGTATCTTGGCTACATTTTAATTGCTGCTACATCTTGCTTACCACGTTACTGGAAATCACCGCATACCCCCAACACTCAAAGAAATTTTAAATTTGGTTTTGGAAAACAAAATGCATGAAATGTCATATGGGCAAAGTTCTAGTTTATTTGTACAACTTCAATTTAGTTGGGATCAATGGGAAAAGAATGTTAAAGAATCATATGGTATTTAATTGTCAGTCATTGTTGTAATTGCGTTCTCCTATTGTCAGCAGTGTAGAATATTTCAAATGCTCTTCCTGCTTTCTGTAAAAACCCACAAGACAATAGCTAGGTTAACATTCCGCTAAAACCCATTCCAAACATTCTGTGCAGTGTTTAAAATAGCTATAGTATTTAAAAATAATTAAAATAGGAACTTATCAATTGACAGGAAGTCAAGTACACATTGGGAAACAACACAAATTACAGTGTTAAAAATGATGCCAAACATAACCTGTTTTTTTCCCTTATACTGTCCTCCACACAAAATTTGCTCACCTCAAAGTTCATGGAAATAGGGGGACGTGCCCACTTCTTTTTATCATTGGTTGGCAGGAGTTCAATCTCGGCACTTATCTGAGATTCCTTCATTCCTGCCATACGTTTTATTCTGGTTAAGGGAAAAGAAAGGGAGAGGGGGTATTTAAATCTCACATGCAACAAGTCCATACATGCCAACCCAGAAACAGGATTGCTTCCCCTAAATTCACAACTTGCAGATTTAGATAAGTAGTTAATTTTTAATACTGACAGGCCAAATATTAGGCAGCCGCTGTGGGAGAAGTGTCAAGGTACAGGTTTAGAAATTGCAGCAATAATTAAGCCTTATTCAACAAATGACCGTTCTTAAATAACGTATTTCAACAAATGCACTGAAAAGCTTTAGATTATAAAAAGTGATTAATCTGAAAGGGGCTACAAGAGCAAGAGTATAAACTGCCTGAAAATTAGAAGTTCAAAACAAAGTTGCAACTCACTCAAGGTTCAGTTATGAATTGGTTTTTTTTTTATTTTTTTTTTAAACCAAGCTACAAGTGGACCAGGCTTGACAAAAGTACTATAGTGTCAAAAACGTTACTGGGCTCACAATTGGCCTGGCTTAATAAATTGACTCACTGAGGGTTGTGGCAGCCAGAAGCCCATTTCTCCAGCATGGGATCAAATGTTTGTCTTACTAACTTCAAAAGAAGAGGATATAATAACCTCGAGAACAGGTAAAAGCTTAGAGAAACTCAGTAGCTTGTCCTTTGGTGTGTTCCCGCTTAGATCTCAAAATGTTTTAAATCACTTGTGCCATTACAAAGAGAACCTTTGGACAGTCTGGACAGTATAATCCCCGTTTAAGGATATCTTTATCCCCTTAGTGACCAGACCGCTTTTCAATTTTCTTACCAGGGCTGTTTTTACATTTCTGCGGTGTTTGTGTTTAGCTGTAATTTTCCTCTTACTCATTTACTGTACCCACACATTATATATTGTTTTTCTCGCCATTAAATTGTCTTTTTAACCCCTTAAGGACTGGACTTTTTTTGCGATGTTGTACATTTGCGACCAGGCATCTTTTTGACACTTTTGTGGTGTTTGTGTTTAGCTGTAATTTTCCGCTCTCTCATTTACTGTTCCCATACAAATTATATATTGTTTTTTTCAGGACAAAAGGGGCTTTCTTTACATACCATTATTTATATAATCTCATCTAATTTAATTTAAAAAAAAATGAAAAAATATGATGAAAAATTGAAAAAAATACACGTTTTTTGAATTTTATGTGAAAAATCTTTTACTCATCTACAAAAGCGAATGAAAAAAACTGCTAAATAGATTCAAAATGTTGTCCTGAGTTCAAAAATACCCAGTGTTTACATGCTTTTTGCTTTTTTTTTGCATGTTATAGGGCTATAAGTACAAGTAGGATATTGCGGTTTCAAAACATAAATTTTTAAAATGTATCAATAGTGACATTGTAACACTGTTATCTGTCATAAATTGCTAAATAACACCCCACATGTACATATTTTTTTAAAAGTAGACAACCCAGGGTATTCAATATGGGGTATGTCCAGACTTTTTTAGTAGCCACTTAGTCGCAAACACTGGCCAAAGTTAGCGTTCATATTTGTTTGTGTGTGAAAAAAGTAAAAAACTAAATTGAACGCTAATTTTGGCCAGTGTTTGTGACTAAGTGGTTACTAAAAACGGCTGGACTTACCCCATTTGCAATACCTTGGGTTGTCTTCTTTTGCAAATGGTATGCCATCATGGGGGTAATTCTCATTCCTGGGCTACCATATGCTCTCAAAGGCAACGTAACCAACCTGGCCATTTTCAATGTAAAAATATTTGACCTATATATTTGACCCTGTAACTTTCAAAAACGCTATAAAACCTGTACATGGGGGGTCCTGTTCTACTCATGAGACTTTGCTGAACACAAATATTAGTGTTTCAAAACTGGAAAATGTATCACAACAATTATATCATCAGTAAAAGTGCTGTTTGTGTGTGAAAAATGCAAAAAAAGTCACTTTCACTGACAATATCATCGCTGTGATATGTTTTACTGTTTTGAATCACTAATATTTGTGTTCAGCGAAGTCTCCCGAGTAAAACAGTACCCCCCATGTACATGTTTTAGGGTGTCGTAGAACGTTACAGGGTAAAATACAGTGATAGCAAATTAAATTCTCTGGTCTTTCGGCCTGGGTTGGCAGGCAGGTCCCTTAAATTGCAATCAATAAAATAACTTAATTATGTCAAAATATTACCTAAATACGCACGTAGAATTTAAATATATATGCATATTTATATATTTGAAGTCTACGTGTATATTTATATAATTATTTATGTAATTTTGTATATCGACATATGAATAGTTCGCATTCTTTTTATTTATTTAAATATACATAGATATATATACAATTTCATTCTAAGTGTATTTTGATATAAATATATATATATTAATATCAAAATACAGTTAGAATAAAATTTCGTATAGATATATAATTTTTTTTCAATTTTTTATTATTATTTTTAATTTTTTTAATTTAATTTAAATTATTTATTATTCGTATTTTATTATAATATATATATACACAATATATATAGTTATTATATATATTATATATATACGTGTGCAAATTAATTATAAGTGTATTTTTATATTAATATATGTACATATTAATATAAAAATACACTTAGCATGACATTATATATATGATATATAGACATATATTATATAGGTATAATATATGTCTATATATCATATATATACACATATATAATAATATATATTTTTTTATTAACTATAACTTAATTTTTTTATGATTTTACAGCAGCAGGGAGACTGCCTGTCAGCACAGACAGTCCCCCTGCAGGCAGAGTCTAGGACACCTATTGTGACCATGTGGTCGCCCTGTTGGGCGATCACATGGCCCCAGGGGTCCTAAACCGCCATGGGGAGACTGTCTGGGCTGCAGGCAGTCTCCCCACACCGGGAGCACCGCCGATCGCCGCCGGGGGAACGACGGCGATCGGGTAAGTACATTTTAAATTTAGGACGGTTCAGGACCGTCGTCGGTCGGCAACGCAAAAATGCCGATGACGGTCCTGAACCGTCCTGCGTCCTCAAGGGGTTAAAGATATAATTTACTATAAAAAAATTCTAGAATATGAAAAAGAGAAAAAAACACTTTCTAACTTTGACCCCCAAAATCTGTTACGCATCTACAACCACCAAAAAACACCATTTGTCCTGAGTTTAGAAATACCCAATGTTAACATGCAATTCACTTTTTTGTGGAAAGTTATAGGGCTATAAGTACAAGTAGCACTTTGCTATTTCCAAACCATTTTTTCCTCAAAATGAGCGCAAGTTACATTGTAACACGTCTTTTAGGAATCCCTGAATAACCCTTCACATCTATATATTTTTTTAAAGACGACAACCTAAGGTTACATTTGAGGTATTTTGACTTTTCATGCAACCATTTCACCACCAATCTATGCCAAATTTAAAATAAATTGGTGATTTTTTTTTTGACACACATAGCAATTTAAGAATACATGTACAAACTGTGGCGATGGGGTCAGTACACATAGAGAGGGAAGGGTTTAAAATGTATTGGGGCAACCCGGAAGTGATCGCTCCGGGCGAGCGATCACCCGGCAGTGAGGAGGGGTATTGCACGATGCCTCGACATTGAGGCATCGCTGCAATACAGTTAGAGCAGCTGGAAGCGCTCATGATCGCATCCAGCACTCTAATTAGCCGCGGACGTATCAGGTACGTCCATGGTCCTTAAGGACCATTTTTGGTCAAACATACCAGATATATTAGAGGTCACTAAGGTGTTAAGATGTCAGCAATACTTGGTACTTGAGTGGGCGATTTTTATTTTTTATTTTTTTTTTTAAATACAATGGTATGTAAAGTGACAGTGGCTTTAAAAGTATAAAACCTACTTACATAACCTAGAGCAAGGACCTGCTCTAGTGTATAAAACTTTAGGTGGAACGATCCCCACCTAGGGATACACATGGACCCAGATCAGCAACCAGAACTGGATGTGACGCAAGTATATAAAGAGCTGGATATATGTAGTATAAGAGTACTTTATTTAGGGCAGACTAGATGGCCCGACTGGTTCTCATCTGCCGTCACATTCTATGTTTCTATTAACCCCTTAATGACTGGCGACTAACCGCAATGCGCTAAAATTAACCCCAGACCGCTGCGGTGCCGGCAATCGCGGGGTTAACGCTGTTGCTGGGTGCCTCCGAGTCAGGGGCAGACCAGCAACAGCATATTGCAATGTCCCGGCCCATGTGATCGCTGGGAAAGCCAGTCACACTGGTCACAATGCTGCTGGGATATCAGAACCGCCTCCCTCCACCTTTTGTGGGTTTGTGAAGTGGGGAGAAACTGATCGTTACATTGTGTCCCTGAAGAGAATAAATTGTCAGTAGAGATTCCAAATCCCATTTACTGCCAGCGGTGATCAAAATACAGATCACAGTACTTTACTGTGATCTAGGTTTTTCTTTTTTTTTTTTTTTTACCCACAGGGGTTAAATTTTAATATTTTATTAATTTGTGATTGTTAGTTGGGTGGAATTTAGTGGGAAGTTTATTACCTTAATCCATAATGCTTAGGAAGTATAGCGCAGAGGACGCTTATGCCCGGTTAGCGGCCAACTTAGAGGCAACCGACACTGCCTCAGAGAGTGACGCAGAGGACAGAGACTATGTGCCAGATACTGCAGGAGAAAATTCTTATTCCAATAATGCTATACATGGCGCAAATGACTGAGTACCCCCTAATAATTTTTTACCAGACATCACAGAGTTCACTGCCATTCCTGGCTATAATGCACTGGATTGTAAGCAGCTTTTCTTGGGAGATGAGATTTTTGTGGATTTTTTTCCAAGAGTTCCATGGGAAAAACTAATGGAGAACCCCTGCTCTAGGTTAAGTAAGTAGATTTTAGCCTATTAAAGTCACCGTCACTTTACATACCATAGGAGATATATATATATATATATATATATATATATATATATATATAATGACCATCACCCACTCAAGTACCAAGCATTGCAGACCTCTATAAAGATATCCTTAGATGGGGATTATTCCGTCCAGGCCCATGAAATCGAGCTTGCATAGCTCTATAAAGCGTGAGTGTACCTTTGGCACTTTTATATACTGCACTATTTTTTTAATCTTTTTGTTTTAAGATACATATTCTTGGAAATCGCCATCTCCTGTTACGTTTGTATTTTGAAGTTTCAGCGCTGTTCACCTTGTTTTTGATTGTATTTACATGTTGAGACCTGAGCAGGGACTAACTGAAGGGCAGAGTTCTCTTATTCTCAGTTTTACTCTTCCACATTTACTGTGGATATTCAATGTTGAAGTGGCAAAAGTGGGTACTTCGAGGCAGGAGGAGAAGTTAAAAGTTTTTCTTGCAAACTTTTCAAATTAACTTTTGTAAAATTGTTAACTCTGACCTTACAGCTAGACAGACTTCTTGGTCAAGCTGTATATTTAGTAGAATTTAAAAAATATATATATATTTTTTTTTTTAAAGTTTCTTACTTCCAGACGATGGCATTCTCACTGGCTTTGTACTTGGCTTTACCCTTCATACAAATAACTTGCACACCACTAGTATTAAGTGGAGTTGGGATGCGAACCTGCATAAAAGAAGCATCAATTTAGATGAATGTACAAATTGTCTGCATGCAGTAATGTAGTAATGCAGTAATGAAGAAGTCTAATAAAGCAGAAGGAACCTTACAATTAAATAGGTTTGCTAAATATGGATATAGGGCTGATGCCTAAAGAGGCTGGTATGATATCTACAGATAAATTAGAAGTTTATTCAGAACCGTAACTCCTAGTGTATTCAGTCAGGCATAGAAAAATGTTCCTAAACTACATATTACTAAAAAAAAAAATAAAAATAAAAAAAAACTCTGAAAGGTAGAGAGCTAAAAAGAACATGGACCGTAGACATATCTATTGAATAATCTCTTTACAGTCACTGAACTCTAAGCATGCAGGTTGTGACCATGCAGAATTAAACATACATTTCAAAGAGGAGAGTGACGTTTACCAACAACTGGATGAGAGAAAGAACCTGTTGCCTGAATACAGCCGGTATTTAAGTACCAAAGTTGGACGATGCATTGTGGCAAAATTTGCTAAAAGCTCATTTGAACACACCAATGCATGACAAGAAGTGTTTTTTTAGGGATTTTGTTGAAGGTTTACTTAAAGGGACATTATAGTCACTAGAACAACTACAGCTTAAAGTAGTTCTGGTGAGTAGTCAGTCCCTGCAGGCTTTTTTGCAGTCAACACTGTATTTTTAGACTACTAGAGGTGCTTCTTGGGGCAGTGCGCACTGCCATTCTGTCACCTTCTGCATGGAGACACCAAACTTTCCTCAGAGATGCATTGATTCCTTGCCCAATGCCCACGCTTTGGCAATCTCAGCCATTCCAATGATTTACTATGGAAGATTGGCTCAGATCATCACTTCTGATTATGTCAGCCAAGGAGGCAGACCAGGGGCAGAGCCATAACCAACTGACAGGAACTAAGGTAAGATTTTACTATATTGAGGGGGGACTGGGGGGAGCTAGTTATTTTAACACTATAGGGTCAAGAAACACAGGTTTGTGTTCCTTACTTATAGTGTTCCTTTATATAAAAATAGTTAACATCTGTAAACTAGGCATTTCAAACAGATAATTGCCTCAGTAATAGAAGTGAAGCATTCCCATAATAGATTCTTACACAATTATAGTGCTCTCTAAACTTTACCTCAATTTTCTGAGCAAGAAGAGAGGGTTTGAAGTTTGATTTAATGACCACCTTCACCTCCAGTTTGGTTCGTCCAACTTCACGCACAAGAGGGATGACACGAAAAGGTAAGATGATGTCTTTTGTGGTTCGGTATCTGCAAAAAGAGAATTTTAGATCACCGATTGGGAAATTAGTTTCAGTCACATATGAATATGTACAGATAAAAATCCCCAATTACTACTGCATCACAAACTTTATCTGTTTAGTTTTTAAATCTCTGTGCACACTGATCAGCTCAACCTCAAAAACAAGCCAAAAAGGAAATAGTCAACCCTTGTGCAGACAATGGAGGAGAACTAAAACACTGGCTAGAGGGACCTGTAACATTTTTCATTTAATGCTCCTGGAAAGTCACACCAAAACACGAACCATACCTACCTCATTAGTTCAAACTCTCCATCTGGCGGTATAAAACTAATGCTGCGCTCTGAATCAAACTTGCTGAGCCGAACACACTGGTGGAATGTACAGTCATCAATTGCAATGGATTGTTTCCCACTGAAAGTAGAATCGTGTAGTTGGCATTTTACAAATGCATTTACATATGAAATATTGTCATTGTACACTGAATTACTGTTTTTTGAGTGGACAAGAATATATTTTCATGAATCCCACAAGCCATAGATCGCACAGTACTAAAGAAAGTAGCTGCTTTTTTGCCATACAATTCAGTGGAAGAAGAAAAATATATATTTTATTTTCACCCACTCTGGATTAGTTGCTCTAACACGGTCAATATATAAAGTCAGCAAAATTAAATCCCCCCCCACCCCAAAAAAAAAAAATTTCACTCACGTTTTTCCAGTTTCATCTGCAGTTCCTTTGCCTTGTTTCTCAATCACAATTTTGTCATTCATCCCAAACTTGCACTCCGGCATCCCACTTAAATAGCTCTTCATCACCACACGACCAGACACATGGGCACTAAGAACTTGTCCTAGAAAAGAATGCAATCACATTGATAAACCACACTGAAAAATTTTTACAAGGAAAAAAAAAACAAAACAAACACAGCAGTGACAAGCCTACAGATACAAGAGAGTGGGCTATCTCCGTTAAGCACTGCAACAGATTCTTCCCCACATTAAACTATTTTATTTTTTTTACAGTATAATTAAAAAGAAAAAAGTTCCATTGTGTTAACATTGGATTTTTAAATTTTTAAGTATAGAAAGTTCCACTGTAACTGCATTAGGATTTTGATAGAATTTCAATAAAAGGGGTTTGGAAAAAGTCTGATTTTTAGTGTAGAATATGCAGCCACCTGCACGCATACACAAATGTTACATATTGCCAGCAACTGTTGTACAGCGCTATGGAATTTGTTGGCGCTATATAAATAATAAAATAATAATAACTGGCAAACAATTTTTATATGCAATGAGAAAAAGAGTCCAATAAGATCCTTTCAGAACTCCAAATGGAATAGAGTTGTGAAACAAAGGACATACCGTATTTTTCGCTCCATAAGACGCACTTTTTTTCCCCTCAAAAGTGAGGGGAAATGTCTGTGCGTCTTATGGAGCGAATATGAAGCTTTACTTATTTGTCTTGTAGCGTTTCTCGGCAGAACAGGGCGCACCGCGATACTGGAACTTGAATTTCATGTTCCGGTTTCCGGCGGGACTGAAAGGAAGTGCGCACTCAGCTCAGTGTGCACACTTCCTTTCAGTCCCGCCGGAAACCGGAACATGAAATTCAAGTTCCAGTACCGCGGTGCGCCCTGTGCTGCCGAGAAACGCTACAAGACAGGTAAGTAATTATGGGACAAGGGGAGGGGGACAGTATGGGAGAGAAGAGAAGACTATGGGGAGGGGAGGGGGGATGAAGACTATGGGGAGGGGAGGGGAAGGGAGGGGGGATGAAGACTATGGGGAGGGGAAGGGAGGGGGGATGAAGACTATAGGGAGGGGAAGGGAGATGAAGACTATGGGGAGGGGAGGGGGGATGAAGACTATGGGGAGGGGAGGGGGGATGAAGACTATGGGGAGGGGAGGGGGGATGAAGACTATGGGGAGGGGAGGGGGGATGAAGACTATGGGGAGGGGAGATGAAGACTATGGGGAGGGGAGGGGGGATGAAGACTATGGGGAGGGGAGAGGAGGGGGGGATGAAGACTATGGGGAGGGGAAGGGAGGGGGGATGAAGACTATAGGGAGGGGAAGGGAGATGAAGACTATGGGGAGGGGAGGGGGGATGAAGACTATGGGGAGGGGAGGGGGGATGAAGACTATGGGGAGGGGAGGGGGGATGAAGACTATGGGGAGGGGAGGGGGGATGAAGACTATGGGGAGGGGAGGGGGGATGAAGACTATGGGGAGGGGAGGGGGGATGAAGACTATGGGGAGGGGAGGGGAGATGAAGACTATGGGGAGGGGAGATGAAGACTATGGGGAGGGGAGGGGGGATGAAGACTATGGGGAGGGGAGAGGAGGGGGGGATGAAGACTATGGGGAGGGGAGAGGAGGGGGGGATGAAGACTATGGGGAGGGGGGATGAAGACTATGGGGAGGGGAGGGGGGATGAAGACTATGGGATGGGGAGGGGAGGGGGGATGAAGACTATGGGATGGGGAGGGGAGGGGGGATGAAGACTATGGGGAGTGGGTGAAGACTATGGGGAGTGGGGGGTGGGTGAAGACTATGGGGAGTGGGGGGTGGGTGAAGACTATGGGGAGTGGGTGAAGACTATGGGGAGTGGGGGGTGGGTGAAGACTATGGGGAGGGTGGTGGGTGAAGACAGGGGAGAAAAAAAATATTCTGAACAAACTGTCCCATAGTAAGAAACACTATGGGACAGTTTGTTCAGAATATATTGTTTTCTGGGTTTCTTCCTCTAAAAACTAGGTGCGTCTTATGGTGAGGTGCGTCTTATGGAGCGAAAAATACGGTAGTTGCTTCCATCTGGGTGTGATAATAACAAAGATGTAAATCAGTCATCTGTAAGTGGGGTGGGCATAGGGTTTGTGGCTAAAGTATGAACATCAAATGGCTTACATGCTAAACAGGATGGGAGAAGGCGAGAAGAATGGATGATCAGTGTATTAAGTGGAACATTGTACAAATCACAACATTTGGCAGCCACACATAGCAGATGGTTTACATTTGAGAATTCACTGGTGACTTGGGGATAGGTATTAAAACCACCATCTAGCCCACCCCCCCCTTCCCCCTAACTACTAAGCTGTAGTTGTTCTGGTGACTATAGTGTCCCTTTAACAGTATCAGAAATGGTAACAGTAATTGCCAACTACAACCATATTCCTCTTTATCCCATGCTCACCAGCTATACTCACCCTGTGGGGACATCAGCAGATTGACACTCTCCAACACATCAAGGAATAGCTCATTCCGACGATATTTAATACCTTCACGTCTCCAGCCAATCTGTCCAGTAACCTGGCTTGTGATCTGAGATTGTTCCTCCTTGGTCTGAACAAAACAGGGATTATTTTACATTTTTATGACCCTTCCTATTTTATTTAGTTCATTTTAGCAACAGCAAAAACCAGAAAAGCAATACACAATTATGGTCATTTAAGAAAATTATGATCTATAAACTCAATAAGACACAATGTTTTGTATCCATCAGCAAGAATAGTTACCATGGATTGCATCAAAGGTTCTAGGACACCATCAGATTACTACATACGCTTAAGCATCCAGTGCTTAATTTACCAAAGCTCATATCTGCTTGTAGACCTAATTAGGATGCTGGTGTGTTTAATAAAATGAAATTAACAATGTTTCTTAGTAATCCTATGCAAAATTAAGTTTAGGCATTTCCATCTTGGAACGCATAAGACATAAAAAAAAGTTAAGCATACACCTTCAGTGACCTCCCAAGAAACAAAATGGAAACCCATACCACTCGCTCCTACCTGATGCTAAAGATCCAGCCACACGAAGCAGTGACGACAAGTAATATGGCAGGCAACACACGGGCAGAGTAAAGCGCGTCATGAAAAAGGAATAAAAACAAGTCTATTTAAAGCCTGCAGCTGGGAGAGTTTTTGGTATATGCAGTTAGCGCACATAGGAAAAACAGCAGATAACACATTCTAAAACACAGGGAACACATTTCCATGCACAACTATTGTGTCTTTATTACCATAAATCAGATGTTAACATGTAATGTGAGGTCCAGTACCAAGGAATAGTCACAGGTCAGAGTATGCATTTGAGTTATCAGGGCAAAAAAAATAAAATCCACACGACAGAAAAGGTTTGCGCCTAATCAGTACTATGGCATGCAAATACAATTACCTGGCTTTTAATCCCTTGTTGTGTGATGAATGTTTTCAGGGCTCCTGTCTCAGAGTTTTGAGGGTAACCAAAATCTAGGATCTCTGTATAAATGAAACATTTTATATATATATTTTTCTCCTTTTCTTTTTTAGGCAAGATGAATAAAAATACATTTTACAAAGCAGCTGTTCACAACATTTCCTTTATAGTACTCCTCCTATGTGTATTATCATACCATAATAAATGCGTGTGTGTGTGAGGGGAGATATTGAGTTTTTATGGCTCATTCCTCCCAGTAAATACCATTGTGTATGGTTTTGTTGAACAAAAGTGGAGAAGTAAGCTAAGCCTTTGTGAATTTTATAGGTAGGTTAGGTGAAAAGATGCATCTAAAAGTAGCATATTAAGCAGCAGATTATCAACATAGTTATACGGTTTTAACATTTGCAAACCTTTACCTGAATACCATTTCCCCCTATTTCCAAGAAGCAGTGAGAATTACGCTATAGGCACCCAAACGCCTTTAAAGGGACCTGTAGGCCCCCAGACCACTTTAGCTAATTGAAGTAGTCTGGGTACTGTGACCCTTTTGCAATTAGTGTTGCAATGTTCACATTGCAGCTCTAAGTCTGCCCTCAGTGGCTGTCTACCAGACAGCCACTAGAGAACTTTCGGAATCCAAAACGGACTTTTGATCCGTTATCCTCACGGACCTCCAGCGTCAGATTTTCCCCATAGGAAAGCATAGAATAATGCTTTCCTATGGGGAGGTCTAAAGCATGCGCGGCCAATGCCGTGCATGCGCATTAGGTCTCTCCGATGGCTGATGGTGGGGAAGGAACGTGGGCAGAGCCTGACCCAGCACTGGATTCAGGTAAGGGGCTGAAAGGGTTTTAACTTTTTCAGCCCAGTGGGAGTGGGGCACTCCAAGAGCCTATAGTGCCAGGAAAACAGGTTTTCCTGGCACTATAGGATCCCTTTAACGTTAATGAACTGGACGCCACCTCAATGTCAACTGCAACCAATAATATTTCTGATCTGCAGGAACAGCAATGTTTTCATTGCAAGGTTAACACCTCTAGTGACTGCTGTTTAAGTTTTCTCTAATTTGAGGTAGTACATTTCATTTTCACAGTTTAAATTACTAGCCAGAACCACTACTTGTTACGCAGTTTCTAACAGAAAGCTGAACCATCATTCCATTAACCCAGGGCGTCCGGAGGTTTCTAGGATATGCATTGAATTCTATAAGTATTATATAAAAGTAAACTAAGCTAAAAACTACTTTAGATTAATGGAGTGATTTTGGTGTATGAACAGTGAGACTGCATGGGCATGATCCAATAGCCATTTAGGATTTAAATCACTATATTAACGGAGCCCTAGCCACACCTTCCCTGCATGTGACCCACACAGTGTACATATGAATTAACAGTAAAGAGGGGGTCTAATATTTAAAACCTTGTTCATTGCACTGTGTTTAATTATAATTATAATATTTTCTCCTGTTCTGTTTACAGCCTACTAGAGCCAACAGGAGCCTCCCGTGTGTGATTAAAGTTTAAACAGAGCAGGGGATTAAAATCAATTTGTTTTCATAAAAGCTGTGAGTGTCACAGTCAGGCATAAACAGAAACAAAAGTTATTTAATTCCTTAATAAAAGAATTTAGCAGTTAAACTGGCCAGATGTGATCTATACACCAAAGCTGCTACAGTTTTGGAGCTTTAAATATATCCACCTCTCCCCCAGAAAATAAAAAAATACAAAGCCACCCCTGGTTCAAGTATTATATGTTCCGGTGCCCATCAAGACGTAGGTTCCAGACAAGACACACTCACGATACAGCTCATCCTTACACGATAGTAGCACCCACAACACACTACACACGTACACCTCTCTCATGGCACACAAGAGGGTGAACTTCCCCACGCCCCCCCCTCAGACGCAACGCCACGAGACTGCCTTGCAGGCCCGACCCAGAGTTGGGGTAGAAGGGAACGTCGATGTGTCATATGCGATGCCATAGTTAGTTATTGGTCCCGACTCCCAAGTTAATTAAGTGCTTGGGGTTTTCATCTCGTAACATGATGCTACTCCTATTGTACTCGGGGCTTTGTTCTGGTGTCGATACTGCTAACCCGCTACTTACCAGATACATCACCCACGAGATGGAAAGTATAGTTGAGCACACCGTATAATAGATTTATATATTGAGATTTGTACACAACTGCAGGTTCACCACCAGACATAACCCGTTCATGCACATTGCATAACAATTTAGAATATAGTTAATGATGTAGTTCATTGTACGAGGTTACTCCCGCTTGTATCTTTTCACATGTTGATGCTAAGCTAACGGATAGACGGGTCCAGTTACTCTACTGTATAATGCTGCATATACTGCGATTGATTTATTGGCAATTACTTAATAATATCTGCCTGCTCTTTTATGATGTTTTATCTGCAAAGCTGGGCCTGTGTGTCCTTTCAACTTGTTCTTCATGTTTTCGCACATTCGTCAATAAACAGATTTAAAAAAAAAAAAAAGTATTATATGTTCCTGCTTGTGTTAACTTAATCTTTCATTGTTTTTCAAAAAAATCCCCCAGTTCCAAAATATTATGCCAACTCAGTGTAAGTGCCCAATCACATCACATGCTGGGTGAACCAATGTTACAGTACTTAGGATTTCAGTCTGCCTTTTCAGAAGGAATTTAGAGTGAACGTGATCTCACCACACTCCATATATTAAAACACGAGCTACTTTGCATCAAAATCTAAGCATCTCAAACATTTCATTGTTCAATCTAGTGTTAAAAAGACATGTACTAATGTCTGGGTAATGTTAAATCACAACCGCCACACTTTCTTACCATCCAGCAGCTCATAAATCAATACAAAGTTGTTCTTTATGTTCTCCTCACTGATCTTCCCAAAGTAGGCAGTCATAACATCACACATCTTGTAGAGGAACTCGAACACCATTGCAGCATTGACATTCTGCTTGGTGACTGCTGCGAGCCAGATGTTCGAGCGCTTGACATGAAAGAAGCTAGTGCGGGCAATATTGGTGACTGGAGAGCGCACCTGCTGTCGAGCATGGATGACATTGACCCGGAAAGCATCCACTGCATTCCGCCTACACATTAGGGAAAGAGCAGAGACATTAAAAAAAGATTCAAATATATATACACACACGCACTTTTATATGTTGTGATAGGGCATTAAACAGCATTGTTTTCATTAAAAGTTCCAAACACCATTTTTCTTATGGTAAGCTGAGTAAAAGGCAAAACAAAACAAATGTATTAAGTCAACACAAGTTTCCTCTCCATGAAAGGGTGCATTGTTACCAAAAAGCTTCTACAGCTTAAGAGAACTTGGTTGGCTTTCCATCATTGAGAGCAGAAGGTGGAGAAAACCATTTTAGAAACAGACAAGATCAATATAAGCACTTAGACATAAAATTCAGCATTTCATACTCTTTCATAGAGTGGAAAATAAAAAAAATAAAAAGCAGGGGGTAGAACACTTGCAGATAACTAGTGTTGTACAAAATTATAAGATTGGTTTACAGAAGGTAAAACCTATTTGCTGAGTTACATGTTAACATATCACACTGTGTACATCAGGGCTTGAAAAACTACAGAATCTAGGAATATATGCCTCCTAAAAATGGTTTCTAATATCTTACGGGAGACACAGATAAGGAAATAACTATCTCTGACTAGCAACAAAGAAGGCATGGCTAGGTCCTAAATTCTTAAATTCTCAATCCCTGAAATACACCTACATGTTTCCAGAACTCTTGAATATTTGTACAACCCAAAACATTAGCACCTCATCACCATATATATCCATATGTTTAACAAAAAAACGAATTTCTAAGAAAAATATATCACTCATTAGCTTTAGAGACCCATAGAACCTCTGTTTTTCATTCTGTTAAACGTATCCCACTAATGACAATTTAGTAATGACCACCTCAACATACTAGAAGTAATTCAGAACTACATAGTAAGGCAATTTAATGCCCAAGAGAGAGCTAGTGCTAGTTGTTTGACCATTTCTAAGAATGGTTGTATACTGGGTCTCTAGTAGTGATGAGTGAATTTGAGATTGTTAGTACACAAGTAATACATAGACAATGACGTGTAGTTCATATTTAATGTTACAATATGGAGGCCACCAGGTTAGAAATATGTTAAGGACAAAAACTTCAAAGACCTACACTGTTGCATGGGCAAAGACGCAAGCAGCAGCCACTAGAGGGCAGGCTGCAGCAGCAGAACTGATCTTACCTATTGCTACAGCAGCCAATGAGGAGATGAGATGAAAAGAGATGACACCAGCAAGGGAAAGGACAGTGACAGCAATGAAAGAAAAGGGTTAGAAAAAAAAAATACGAAAATAAACTGCACAGACACCAAGAAAACAGCAATGCATATACTCTTCATTCCTTCAGAGATGCACCTCTGAACTCCACATACCCATGGCGCATGCCACATTTGCAGTAATGCATTTTACATGAAATAGTATTCTTTTCAATGTTGAAATGGGACCTCTAATGCAAGAAAATGCAGCAGGAAAACATGCAAAGAACACAACTTAGAAGGGCCTGAAATATTGCAGAGACTGTGAAATCACTTCAGTGTAACCTGCGCAGCCAGGCAAAATATCTTAAAGGACCACTATAGGCACCCAGACCACTTCAGCTTAATGAAGTGGTCTGAGTGCCAGGTCCACCTAGGATTAACCCTTTCTGCAGTAAACATAACAGTTTCAGAGAAACTGCTATGTTTACATTTGGGTTAATCCAGCCGGTAGAGGCTGTCTCATTGACAGCAGCTAGAGGTGCTACCGCGCTTCTCACTGAAAATCACAGTGAGAAGACGCCAGCGTCCATAGGAAAGCATTGAGAAATGCTTTCCTGTGAGACTGGCTCTTGCCACGCATGAGCATTCAGCTGATGACAAGAAAGGAGGAGAAGAGTCTCCAGCACCGAGGGAGCCCGGCACTGGAGAAAGGTAAGGGATTAACCCCCTTCCTCTCCATCCAGCCCGGCAGAAGGGGTACCCTCAGGGCACTATAGTGGTACTTTAAAATATGTCAGATTTAGATACTGAAAAATCTAAGCCTCTAAAAATCAGTGGTCAAAACACGTAACGCCATTTCTGTCTCAAAGTAGACTTTTAGACTGTAAGGGAAATAAAAAGAAGTCACTTCTACATAAAAGGGACAAGACATATGGAGAATTCAGAAATAAACTAATCCAATTAAAAGCCTTCAAATTAATCTAGGTTCAGATTAAGGTTATTTAAAACAAAGAAACAAAAAAAAAAAAAAAAAAAAAAAAAAAAAAAGTGATCCAAAAGGGACATACATCACTTTGAGACAACTGTCCTATTCAAATACTTTCGCAGGCTGAAAAAAAATGAAAACAAAGTATTTTATTCCGCATATTTACCCGCTTCTTTCTTATGCATTCGACATGCACACCAGGGGAGACACTATTCTAACCAGTGTCTTATCCCTAGGATGCTGGAAAAGTGCACTGGGCACTTACACGTGTGCAGTTGGAAGATTTCTTCAACTTGTACCATCCTGACAGGGAGAGAAGAGAAGGAAGAGGCTGTGTTTCTTTAACAGTATGAAGAAGCCTTCTGTGTGTGATTAAAGCTCTATTAAACATTTTTTCCACACAGGCTGTGTCAGTCACAGTCAGGGTAGGTGTGGTTATGGCAGCATACACAGACACAAAAATAATTAACTTCCTACATGGCAGATAATTGAACAGTGAAACTGCTGGGGCATGATATATATATCAAAACTGCTTCATTAATCATTCAAGCGGCCTGGGTGCGGTGGCCCTGTAGTTGTATCCCAGAAATATATTTATAAAAAAAAAAAAAATAATTGCAGTTTTACAGAAACTACAAGAGGCGCTTTAGCATTGAGAACAGAGTCAAACTAAAAAACTAAATAACAATAAGGTGTGGGGGGGGGGGAGACGACACCTATTGTCCTCTCCCCAGCGGCAGGTGGGGGCCCTAAATGGACTAATTTTATAGCTTCTGTTTTTTTCATTTTTTATCTGGGTTTTAATTTATTTTTTACAAGTTCGACGGGTATGTTTTTATTTGGCCTTTTTTGGGGCTGAAAAATGAAGATTTTAGAAAAAAGACAAATGGTAAGTTATTTTTTTACAGGAAATTAGTTATTTTATTCCCCTCTCACTATTTTTAGGGTGAGTGGGGTAGGGGGTTATTTTTTATTTGGGTGGGGGGAGTGACTAGGGGCTTGGGGATCCCTAGTCACCTTTGGGGGAGGTGGGGTTCATTTAGGGCCCCCCTTATTGTTTTTTTTTTTTTTTTTAGAGCCCCCACCCGCCGTGCAGGGGTGGAGGCCTGGGGGGTGGACAATAGGTCCCATACCCATCATCCTTTAGGGCCCCCACCCACCTCTGCTTTATTCTCTGATTTAGCCACTTCTGGTTTATTCTCTGGTATGAAGGCCAGACAATGGTAAAGAATGCCCCCCATTACAAATGCCGACTGTGTAGAAAATTTAGGGAAATATTTTAGGGTTTTGTCAGGCAATGTTACATGTAGATTCAAAGGACTAAATCTGATCACTCATAGTTAGTGTGCCATCTTTGAATAACACCCTTATTGCTTTTACTATGTGAATATTCACAACATGGGTGAAATTAGAAATGCCACTACAGAAGTGAATTTTTGGTAGTGTGTGGGAAACCCTGCAAAGCAACCTGACTCAACTTCACTTCCCCTCTGCACTGATCGCAGAATCACTTCACATAGGCAGCCAACAAATTATTTGCAGTTGAATTTCCTGTGATCTAGCAGTCTTGTTCCTCGTCAGAGAGAAGGACTGCTTGGGACGTTAAGGGGGCGGGCGGATGGCCGTTGCCATGCTAACCATGCCCTGCCAAAAGCATGAGGCTATGTGGAACTGGCTCTGCCCCCCTCCATACCCTGTGGCCCCTATTAGTATGTTGACACCATAAGTCCAAGATACAGCCATGTCGACCCAAAGCTCAGAGGCCACATCTAAAAATGGCAGAGACCACATGTCAAATTGCCTGTGCCAGGGGTGGGGGGGGTGGAGACCGACGCTCCCTCCACACTACTTAATCTTTGCAGATTTTTGGCACCGGCTTGCCTGATACCAGCAGAAGCCTGCCAAGCAAAAACAACAAACCCCTAGTCCGGCACTTACCACACAAAATCCAACACAGAGCCTGTGTTCCGGTCATGGGGCGAGCCAGGGTATGGTGGAGGAGCCGGAGACACATCAAGCAAGAGCATGTAGCACTCAAACAACCAATGGATATCAACCCTGGGACCGGTCTACCCAAGAGGACAGGTCCCAACAAGAGACATTACTTCCACTTTGGCTTTGCCTGCCATACCTCCTTGATTGCCGCGAAGAGACTGCAGCACTAACAGAGCCCGATTGCAGCAGGCCTACACTAAACCCCTGGGAGGGATCAGCTGAGCTCATTCGATTGCTTTGATAACCGTATACATGCCTCACTAATGCTCAGCTTGCATGAGGCTGCTTCTATTCTATGTCAACTCTTAAGTGTACCTCTAAGGTTCTTAACTACCAGGAGTCTTGCTCTCTCACTTTTTAACCATTTACTGTGGGGAGTCTCTTGGGTGAACTCCCTTTTTTCTGTTGGTGTGTTTTTTTTATTGTGCATTCGATAACTCACAAGCATTGATAATCATTTCACCAGAAGAACATTTGGCAATAAAGGAAGATTGTAACATGAAATGTTAGTGACATTGCACTTTTTTTTTTTTTTACACACTAAAAGAGGATGAGAGAACAGCAGAAGCACAGTCCTATGTGTTCAAACAAGAAGACAGCAATACATGCTGGAAAGCAGAACTGTGGTGAATGTCAGAGTAAATGGTGAATACCACTGGGCATGGCAATGGGCTACTGTGAATGGCTTATTCGGGCATAGTAGCATATGAAAACAATCAGAACATACGGGCATGTATGATAAGAATAGCGTTAAAGCAACTATGCTGCAAGCTAGACATTGGATTAACCGATGCCCAAAATTGGTAGTCCCCAGCCACCTTATCCACCATACATTCCAAGGAGGCCTTTATCTGAACCAAACCAGTCGATATTGTGTTACAGCTTCCCCTATCTCCTGCGCACCCGCGGCTGTTATTATAGGCTTCCAACTTGTGCCTCTGCTACTGGGTGAGTAGCAACACGCATGTGGTGCAGGGCGCTGACGTTTTGCCAGGATATCCCCCTTCGGTCAAAAGGGAGGGGAAGGGGGCAGGCATCAGGCTCACAAGCTCCAAGTCAAGGTTGAGGGTCGCCCTCCTTTCCATACTCGAGAGCAGCTGCAGGCCGTAGGAATGTTCAGCATAGGCTGTGTCCACCAACTGCATGTCAGGATATGCCAGATTATTGGCAGAGTGGTCCCATGGATGAGTGGCAAGCTTGTAGCCAAAAAACAATGTCTGGACACAAGTAATTAGCCTGATTATTACTGTTATTTAAAAAAATTTGCTTTCTCTCTGTATGCCATGCTGATGTTTTATATTATTGTTGTGCTGGTTATAGTGGTCATGACTTTACAAGCGTGTGGTTCTTCCCAGGCAGCCAGCCAAAAAAAAAAAAAAAAAAAAAAAGTGTCCACCTAACCATACTATTAATGAATTATGGCTACAAAGAACACTATAGGTTGAGGAACACAAACTAAGCCCCTCTTAAATATTGTAAAATCTTACCTTTATTCCAGATTGCTGGCGCTGGACCTGACCCTGATCTGCGTCCTTGGCTGACAGAAGTGATGATCTCAGCCAATCACAATGCTTTCCCATAGGAAAGCACTGTATTGGCTGAAATTGTTAATTCTGAAGATTTCAGCCAAAGAGGCAGGCTGAGCAGTGGTGCTAAACACTGCCCTGCCCAATCTCCTCAGAGATGCATCAAAGCATTGCATCTCTATGAGGAAAGTTTAGTGTCTTCATGCAGAGGTGTGCAGCACTGCCCCAGGAAGCACCTCTAGAAGCCATCTGAGGAGTGGCCAGTGGAGTGTCCCCCTAGGCAGTATTGTAAACACCTTTTCTCTGAAAAGACAGTGTTTACTGTAAAAAGCCTGCTGGGACAAGCTATACTCACCAGAAAAACTACATGAAGCTGTAGTTCTGGTAACTATAGTGCCCCTTTACTTATGACAGGACTCATTCCACACTAAGTCTTTGAAGGATGTAACAGTTTTAAACTCTTGTGCACCATTGGTCTTAAAGAGCCACTAAAGGCCCCCAAGCTACTTAATTTCAATTTAGTAGTCTTGATTCATTGTCATGTCAACAATAATCTAACACTGCTGTTTAGTAGATACAGCAACGTTAAAGGGACATTGTAGGCACTTGATCTTATTGAAGTAGTCTCGGTGAGGTGTCTCTGTCCCATTAACCCTGCAATGTAAACCACTGTAATTTCAGAGAAATTGCAATGTTTAAATTGCAGTAATAAGTCAGATGTATTTAATCAAATGCTGCTCAAAGAGAGCAATTGATTTACGCATCACACATTTAAGTTTCCCGCTTCCAAATAGCTCAATTTGAAACAGTGCATCTTAAGCATCATGCAAAAGAAAAGAAAAAATAATCTACAATTACAGAGCAATAATTTAAAACATGCACACAAAAAAGGGCCTTTTTGCCTCAGGTTTGGTATCAGATTCCTAGTAGCAAAGACTTTCTCTGAAGAAAGCAAACCATTATTAATTTGTGGCTACATACTTGTCTTTACCACAAGTCAAATCTTTCACAAAGTCATTCTATGGGAATAAAGTCAAATAAAAATTATATATATATATAATATTGGTTCAAGTTAAAATGCTTATTCATATAGGTATAAAAAAAAAAAACTTTTTGGTTCATAGTACCTACTCACCATGCAATAAATTCAGCCATGTGTTTGTTACCAGAAGCTTCACAACCAAGTAAAACTCACATTACATGCCATGGATTCCATGCTACATTAAAAACACATGGCTACACTCCTAATGACTTCATTAGGCAGAAATAGGGACAAGGTGTGGGTCACACGAAATCTGTAAAAATAAAAATTTATTTTAAAGACTCTCACCCTATGTCATCTCTGTACACTCTGGAGATAAGGACCTCCCCCTTGTGATTATAGATGAAAAGTCCTCCAATCATGGTGGCTACAGTTCAGTTTTTCCTTCCCATGATGGTTAATACAGACCTAAGAAAGAATAAAATGTTAGATACAAATATTGGCACAAAGTGATATCTTAATCAAATTAACAAGTAAATTATAGTATTATCTAGATTAGTGATTCCCAACCTCTTATGCCAAGGCATACATCAATGTGTAAAAAAAGAAGACATCTTACTTTCATGAGTAGCTAATTAGTAATTTACGTACACTAGAGGCATGTATCCTAACAAAATTGTCAATGTGAACAGAATTTCTCCTGCCCAAATCTTGCACTATATACTCATTACCCACATAGTAACTCTGATATGCACTTGCAGTATAAAACGAACAACCAGGTTTAGCTGCTTACCGAAAATCACCATCTACAGATCTCATCTGCATTGCAACCATAAGCAAAAAAGTTAAGTAGATGATCAGCAAGAAAATGTCAGCATTCTGAGTTTTCCTGGATGCACAGCTGCATGAAGGAAGGAAGGGGTGGGATCCACAGAATTCAATGGAAAATGCTGAATTCAGAGGAAATTGTCAGGTTCTGCAGAGACATGGGTTTGGAGTCGCTGCTGACTAAACAAAGTAATGTTTATAATATGGGGAAGACTGTTCTATATCAAACTAGAATTTAGAACACTGGAGAAGGGTCATCAATTTATGGAATTGTTTTTTACGTGGTCCTAAACTAAGCCCCACTCACTACAAAATCTATATAGTGCAGGGAACACTTGCATTAGAAATATAAACATGTATTTCTAACTCTATAGTATTCCTGTAAAGAAAAATAAAAATTCAAAGTTCTAAAGAAAATATTCTAAAGCGCCTGAACAATTAGATTATGACCAGAGTAGGAAATATCAGGGCTCTGCAGCACACCCACTCCTCCCTTCTTAGAAGAGAGGGAACAAAAAACAAACCACACACAATCATGGTATCCAAGAATTAAAGACTAACAATTATACTAGATGTGGGGGTCAAACAGCATTCCCAAATCTAAGTTTAAAAGGTGTCAAAAATACTTATATAATAAATAGATTTTATATTAAGATTTCAATGATTGTAATTATGTTGGTATGTCTAACTTCTGATGTATCATGAAATGTAACGTATGACTTGATTTTTTTTGTTCGGCTTACTTTTAAAATAAACAAACAAAAGTTTGGTCCACTTTTAAAATAAAGAAAAAAGAATAAAAAAAAAAAAAAAAAAAAAAACAACGACCCACTCATCGAGTGGAAGGAAGAGGAGCAACGAGAACGTCAATTAAAACGTCAGATTGTCCCAACTGGGCAACTATTGCCAGATGTCTGAGGTTTGGCAGGACAGTCTGGTAATTGACTTGCTGAACATCTACACCTTAAAGGAACACTAGTCACCTAAATTACTTTAGCTAAATAAAGCAGTTTTAGTGTATAGATCATTCCCCTGCAATTTCACTGCTCAATTCACTGTCATTTAGGAGTTAAATCACTTTGTTTCTGTTTATGCAGCCCTAGCCACACCTCCCCTGGCTATGATTGACAGAGCCTGCATGAAAAAAAAAAACTGGTTTCACTTTCAAACAGATGTAATTTACCTTAAATAATTGTATCTCAATCTCTAAATTGAACTTTAAATCACATACAGGAGGCTCTTGCAGGGTCTAGCAAGCTATTAACATAGCAGGGGGATAAGAAAATCTTAATGAAACAGAACTTGGAATAAAGAAAGCCTAAATAGGGCTCTCTTTACAGGAAGTGTTTATGGAAGGCTGTGTAAGTCACATGCAGGGAGGTGTGACTAGGGTTCATAAACAAAGGGATTTAACTCCTAAATGGCAGGATTGAGCAGTGAGGCTGCAGGGGCATGTTCTATACACTAAAACTGCTTCATTAAGCTAAAGTTGTTCAGGTGACTATAGTGTCTCTTTAAACTGTTACTCCATACACCATGCCCACTTGTGATTTGTATTAGTCATGTTGCTATATTAAAAAAACGCAGTTGGAGGTTTAACTCCACCTCTGGCAGCATCACTGGGTTGCTATTAGCGAGCTTAGTACAAGAATTCTGGGCTGGCTAGTGACAATTATGTGCATATTTCTATTAATCTGCTGAAAGATGTCAGGTGACACTGTCAATCGACAACAGGATAAGCATTCAGCTTGTGCAGAAGACGGATGTAATTCTGCTGAACAGGGGACCCATGGAATCCAGGAGAGACAAAGGTAAGAAGGAAACCGTTGTAAAAACTCTTCTCATTGCCCAGGAATAGCGCAGGTAATCCTGCCATCATAACTACAGCAGGCTTTAGTGGTTTTGATGGCTGAAGTAACCCTTTAACCCCTTAAGGACCAAACTTCTGGAATAAAAGGGAAACATGACATGTCACACATGTCATGTGTCCTTAAGGGGTTAATGTAGCGTTGCAAAAGTTCAGAGTGGGAGGAAGCTTCTGGCAGGACACAGAGGATATAGAGCACAGATATGTTGTCAAGGGGCAGGGACAAAAAATATTTTTCCTGCTCTTTGTCTATACACTGGTTGTTGAACCCTTAGAGTCCACAGATGTGAACAGATAGAAGTTCCATTGGATCACCCCTTAAGAAAAGTGAGGAAATAAAGGGTGCCAAACAAAATACACCGATTGTAACTTGAAAATTAAGCAACTCCTTTACTGTACAATTCTTGTAGCACAGGGAATTAAGCTGCTTCTAACAGCAGACGCAGATACAGTGCCAAACTACATACGGTATTGTTTTCAAGCTGCCTGTGCCTTTCTATGCCTCTTTTTTCTCTATGTAGGTTTCTGCAGAGACATCGCTACATTCTCATGGACTACAGATTTTAAAGAAAACATTTTCTCCGATCATTACTGCAAAATGAGCAGTACTAAATACTTAAGAAGACTGTTTAATAATACAATAACTGATGGCTTGCAGTAAAAAGATCCCACAGCTGGAATGAATGATTAAGTTAGAGGCATTTTGTGTACTGCTGACTCCTTGGTAACTAGCAGACATACATGGCAGGTAGTAAAGATGAAAGCCTAGTCTCACCCATGCACAGATGGAATGTACTGCACAAGAGGGAGGGAATTACAAATAAAAATAACATTGAAAACACACTAGGGGAAATATTTTATTTCAGGGGCCATCCAACTAGTTGTGAGAGATTAACAGTAACGGGCAGGGTATTCAAGCAGCCACCTGATTCTTAGAGAAGATAGCATTACTGAACAGCACAGAAAAAGCCAGGGCTTGACAAATTTGTTTGGAATAAAGGCGCAAAGTGTTGTTAGGAGCCAGGCTTCTTTCCTCCCCCCCCCCCCCCCCTTTTAAATTCATGAAGTTTTTTTTTCAACAACAGAAATACAATTCCTAAAATGACACTAGTCTTTGATCCACTAGAGCTTAATTCTGGTGTCTATTGCTGGTCCCTACAGACTTTACCATGCTTGCGCAATAGCCTCTCAATGCTTTCCTCTGGGAAGCATTGGATTGGCTGAGATCAAGATTATCTTCAAAATCTTCTTGTTCTGCTCCGCACTGTTTAGTGATGCTGGGACGGGAGTGATTTTGGCTCCTGTGACCACAGCTCCCTCAATCGCTTGGCTCAAATCAGTGTTTGCTGACCTCCGTGGGAGGGTGGGGGCTGATTACATGCTGCAAAAGAGGCTGACAAGCACCCAGGCACCAGGGCAAAATTCCTAGTCGCCATGGCGACCTGGGATTTATCAATCACTTCTGTAAGAAGCGAAGATTGGTATTCAGTAAATCTAAACAGTTTGTTTTAACATGTACATGCTCACAATAACAGATAACTAGAAAAAGTTTAATAATGCAAGCAACAGTGTCACAACTTAAATTGATACTCCACTCATTTAACAAAGCTGTATGGTTAACACTAGTGTCACCCCCTCCCCTCCCATTATACCGAGACCGTCACCCCCCCCGCATTATACCGAGACCGTCACCCCCCCCCGCATTATACCGAGACCGTCACCCCCCCATTATACCGAGACCGTCACCCCCCCCATTATACCGAGACCGTCACCCCCCCCATTATACCGAGACCGTCACCCCCCCCATTATACCGAGACCGTCACCCCCCCCATTATACCGAGACCGTCACCCCCCCCATTATACCGAGACCGTCACCCCCCCCATTATACCGAGACCGTCACCCCCCCCATTATACCGAGACCGTCACCCCCCCCATTATACCGAGACCGTCACCCCCCCATTATACCGAGACCGTCACCCCCCCCATTATACCGAGACCGTCACCCCCCCCATTATACCGAGACCGTCACCCCCCCATTATACCGAGACCGTCACCCCCCCCATTATACCGAGACCGTCACCCCCCCCCATTATACCGAGACCGTCACCCCCCCCCATTATACCGAGACCGTCACCCCCCCATTATACCGAGACCGTCACCCCCCCCCATTATACCGAGACCGTCACCCCCCCCCATTATACCGAGACCGTCACCCCCCCCATTATACCGAGACCATCACCCCCCCCCATTATACCGAGACCATCACCCCCCCCCATTATACCGAGACCGTCACCCCCCCATATTATACCGAGACCGTCACCCCCCCATATTATACCGAGACCGTCACCCCCCCCATTATACCGAGACCGTCACCCCCCCCATTATACCGAGACCGTCACCCCCCCATATTATACCGAGACCGTCACCCCCCCATATTATACCGAGACCGTCACCCCCCCCCATTATACCGAGACCGTCACCCCCCCATTATACCGAGACCGTCACCCCCCCCATTATACCGAGACCGTCACCCCCCCATTATACCGAGACCGTCACCCCCCCCATTATACCGAGACCGTCACCCCCCCCATTATACCGAGACCGTCACCCCCCCCATTATACCGAGACCGTCACCCCCCCCATTATACAGAGACCGTCACCCCCCCCATTATACCGAGACCGTCACCCCCCCCCATTATACCGAGACCGTCACCCCCCCCCATTATACCGAGACCGTCACCCCCCCCCATTATACCGAGACCGTCACCCCCCCCCCATTATACCGAGACCGTCACCCCCCCCATTATACCGAGACCGTCACCCCCTCCCATTATACCGAGACCGTCACCCCCTCCCATTATACCGAGACCGTCACCCCCTCCCATTATACCGAGACCGTCACCCCCTCCCATTACACCGAGACCGTCACCCCCTCCCATTACACCGAGACCGTCACCCCCTCCCATTACACCGAGACCGTCACCCCCTCCCATTACACCGAGACCGTCACCCCCTCCCATTACACCGAGACCGTCACCCCCTCCCATTACACCGAGACCGTCACCCCCTCCCATTACACCGAGCCTGTCACCCCCTCCCATTATACCGAGCCTGTCACCCCCTCCCATTATACCGAGCCTGTCACCCCCTCCCATTATACCGAGCCTGTCACCCCCTCCCATTATACCGAGCCTGTCACCCCCTCCCATTATACCGAGCCTGTCACCCCCTCCCATTACACCGAGCCTGTCACCCCCTCCCATTACACCGAGCCTGTCACCCCCTCCCATTACACCGAGCCTGTCACCCCCTCCCATTATACCGAGCCTGTCACCCCCTCCCATTACACCGAGCCTGTCACCCCCTCCCATTACACCGAGCCTGTCACCCCCTCCCATTACACCGAGCCTGTCACCCCCTCCCATTACACCGAGCCTGTCACCCCCTCCCATTACACCGAGCCTGTCACCCCCTCCCATTATACCGAGCCTGTCACCCCCTCCCATTATACCGAGCCTGTCACCCCCTCCCATTATACCGAGCCTGTCACCCCCTCCCATTATACCGAGCCTGTCACCCCCTCCCATTATACCGAGCCTGTCACCCCCTCCCATTATACCGAGCCTGTCACCCCCTCCCATTATACCGAGCCTGTCACCCCCTCCCATTATACCGAGCCTGTCACCCATCCCCCCCACCCAACATGGAAGAAAAATATATTTTCTAAGATTAATATGTCAGCCCCCCGGGCAGGTGCCTTCAGCTGCTGCTTAATGGGTTTAACCGAGAAACGTGTCGTGTAATCACAGCCAACATCACAGCGTTAGATGCCCTACGCGACCCACTAGACAGCCTGCACCCAGCCTGAGCAAGTACCAATTACCTCCTCTCACTCTCCGTGCCTCCGATGAGAGGCGAAGATGGCGACCGACCCCTCCCACCTGGTTCTTTGCGCAGTGCTTACGTCACCACGCAACAGCGTCATCTGACAGCCTCCTCCATAGACCGCGAAGGGTGTGTGAGCGCGTGCGCAGAGACAAGAGCGCGGCCTGGGATCACCTGATTCCACTCACTGCCCGATGGCGGGAGCGGCTGTGCGTGACGTCATCCGGCTAATGAACGCCATATGGCCGTTATACTAGCCAGCCTCGAGAACGTCATCTCTGTTGGTTTAAATTCCAAATGAAACGTGTTGACACAGATAATTTAAAGGGAATATAAAAACAAAAATATATACACACTAACATGAATAAATAAATAAGTAAGTAAAAAAAAACGTGATCTCAGGTGTCCCTCACACACACCAAATGCCAAATAGAATACAAAACCTGGAAAAGTAGGATATTGAAACATCCTAGAAGTCACTGGGATCTATTAAAATCAATACTACGGGGCGGAGCCAAGCAGGCAACCTGACTAGACGCACATTACAAGAGCTCCTACCGTGATGGCCCAAACTCGACAGATAACCCGAGGAAAATCGCTGGGATGCCTCCACAAATCAGCCCATCGGCTAGAGGAGGCACCCTGGAACGTGCCGATACCAGACTCGGCGCCAATCCCGACCGGGAACCGCGGCAAAAGATTGAGGCCTCGCGGAGCCATGGGGGAAGGACGGCCGCCTTCCCGCCTGATGCTGTACGAAACAAGCGAATGCAAATCATGCACCCCCCCCCCCGTGGACCGGTGGGGGATATCCCGGTCCCCGCCGGACGGAGTGTCCCGAAACCAGCACCAAGCGACAGGCACAAGCACCTCCAGAAGACACGCGGTGACGGGAACACCCAAGATGGCGGTACATCGTCAGTCAACGACATCCGACAAGCACCAAAAGCACCCAGGTGCAATGCACGCCAGGGAACAAGCAAGCGACTCCATTACTCTTATTTTTGACCGCTTCTGGGCCATGCTAGAAGCACGCTTATGGGCTGAAGTGCCACGCCGAAACTCCTATACCACGTTCAGAGCCGACGGCAGACGGGTGAGTGAGGGTCCGCTTCAGGACAACACCACAACCCAAGCGTCCGACTCCCACGTTTTAAGACCTCCCGGGCTGAGAGCAACACGGGGCAAGCCACAGAGGTGCCGGCCACACAAGCGGGGAACAGCCAAGCGAACTCCCAAGTGACCTGCCATGATCCCTCGCACCAACCCGCAAGGGTCGAACCTGGACCACAATGGTCTCCAGGCTCGTGGCCTACAAGCACCAGCCCTCATGCAACCCCGGGGCAGAAGGGGACTCCCGCCTCTGAAACGTCGCGGCTCCACACAGACGACACAGCACTTAGGCGTGCGACCCACATCAGGGAGGCAACGGACGACCGGCACTCACAAGGCCCGCAGCAGTGGAGTCCACATCCCAGCTCACGCTACGAAAGAGAAGTCCCCAGCACACCATGTCGATACAGGCAACTGCCAGCAAAGACCTAATCAGCAGGGGTGCCCAGATCTCTCCACACTGTACCTGACAGCAATGGCCCCGATCAAGGACCCACGCCTGACATGGACCAGCGACAGAGTGAGAGGTGACACTAGAAGCCCCCGACACACCGACAACCAACAGGACTCACAGGGCTATATGGACTCCCTAAGCTGGGCCCGCTCACACTGTGACACTACGTACAGCACCTACCTTGCTCCCAGTGAATGCCTCCCAAGTCTGGGCATAGGGTAACTCCAACTGTGCAGCCTTACCACCGCTGGTACTACCTAGCAGATACTGGATGCCGTCTCCCCCCCCCCACAGGCAACTGCAGACCATGTTATGCTATAACTAATGTTTTAAATATGTGCACTATCTTGCTTCACTTAAATAATATGTTCCTTTTTGTGGTAGCATGACTTTGGCCTATGTGACCCATTATGGACGCTATCCTACCTTGCCGCTCAGAGGTATTGGCTGACCCGGCTTTAATATGAAGTCACCGGCTACTGTTTAAATGCTACGTAGTCTGCTTCGTTATTGTTTCTTAAACTCTTATATTAAATGTGAATACTATGACCAGTGCAGCGTAACAGAAATAGTAGTTTCAGTGGTTAACATACAGGCTCCTTAAACTACTGTCTTATCCTCAGACAGACCATTACCAACCTATCGTGTCTCTCAATTTATAATGTTTAATAGTGTTTTCCACTTTTGTTACACGGAGGCTTCATAATAGCTTAGACATGTCTCTCTATTAAACCCAGATTGTCTTACAAGTTTGATAGCAATACCACTCAGTGAGTTGTCCTCGTACTTCATAGCCTGTATTTAAAGTTGTTAAAGTTTTTGACATGTTTGCCTTGCATGAATCTCTCATACTATAAAACTGTGCTGATAGCCTGTCTTCTCTTAAAAAAAAAAAAAAATCAATACTACAACATGGCATAATGCTGTATAAATAATATGTAATGTGATAATGTGAAGTATACGGATATCCCTGAGAAGTCCAAGTTGCGGGGCGAAACGCGTTGGATATACTATAATAAGGACATACATACTTTTATTTGTTTTTATTTATTTTTTACTTTGGTTTATCTCTATTTATGCCTAGTTTCCAGTACCACGCTTCCATCTAATGTCCACTACATGTGGAGATATGCCCATTGTCCACATTGGTCTGTAAGGGCATTCTAATAAATTCCTTTTGTGTCTTTACTGTGCTTCGCCATTACCTTTTTTTTTTTTCTCTGTATGCATTATTGGAAGACTGTCCATTTATGAGCAACATCTTGCAACTACACCTGTGTGTACCCCTGGGAGGGTGACAAACCTGAATTTCCATATGTTTGTGAGTTTTTTTTTATATACTTCCCATTATGTATTATTTATACAGTATTATGCTATGTTGTATTATTGATTTTTATACATCCCAGTGACTTCTAGGATCTTTCAATATGCTACCTTTCCCAGGTGGTTATAATTATTTTTATACGTATTGGTGTTTTCCCACTTTTTGGTATTTAATTTAAAGGGACACTATAGTCACCAGAACAACTACAGCTTAATGTATTGGTTCTGGTGGGTGTAGTCAGTCCCTGCAGGCATTTTAATGTAAACGCAGCCTTTTCAGAGAATAGGCAGTGTTTTCATTGCGGCTTAGGGACACCTGCAGTGACAGTCACCCAGACAGCCACTTAGAGGTGCGTCTCACTGAATGCTCCCCATAGACATGCATTGATTCAGTGTATCTCTCTCTGAGGAGATGCTGATTGGAACAGCATTTTGCCGAACATGCGCATTAGCCTCCCAACGCTTTCCTATGGGAAAGCATTGAATTGGCTAAGATCATCAAATTTGATGATCTCAGCCAAGTGGTGGGGTCAGCTGCGAGGAGACCGGTGTGTTGCTGGGAAAAAGGTAGTAAAACACCTTTTTAACAGGTGACAATGGGGCCGGTAACCTAAGAAGCCATTTCAAATGTATAGTGTCAGGAATACGTTTGGATTCCTGATACTATAGTGTTCCTATACCCAATTAAAGGTAATAAAGAATATTTTTTTTTTTTTTTTTTTTTTTTTTTTTTTTTGGCCTGGTCTCAAACTGGGCTATTATTATTTTTTATTTTCTTTTTTTTTTTTTTTTTTTAATTCTTTATTTTTGTAGTGCATGGTTTAGTAAACAAGTACACAGTGACATTTTCAAGCAAGAAATTTTCAATACAATGAGGTTAGGATCAAGTTGGTTGTGAAATGTCAGCAGTACAGCACTTTTTTTTTTTTGTTTAACATGAAAGAACAGTGATGAAAACTATACAGTGCACATGAGTGATAAGAAAACCAGTTTCGTTATAGTGAGTACATATCGTAGGCGCTTATACTGATTTCCCCTATTAATAACAAGCTTAATCAGATACATATAGTGAAATATATAGGTCCCGACGTTACAAGTAAGTACAAGAGTTAACTATGTTAGGCTTGTATCCTAGTCTAGCTGTACATTGCGGAAAAGATGAGCTTGACTACGTGGTTAGAACATCAATGTGAGAGTAAAGGTAAAGAAAACAAGTGGCTCTTCGCAAAAAGGGCATAACAAGCGTTTGTCAGTAGACAATAATCAACTATATTATTACAGGTTAAACTAACTGACAACTTGTGTGTGATTAGCCGAGGTGAGTATTCAGGATGTGGCAGCTGGATAACTGTTAGCTTAAGCTAAGGTGGCAAATTACCAATAGCAAATATCGAGCAATGCAATAATAAGACAAATGATCAGTGAACCCATTGCAGGCTGGCCCTGCCTATACTGTAAAAGACTACAGTGTTGAGACAGGGTTAGGGAAAAGCAAATCAGTAAACGACAAATGAAAATAATGAATGCGAACTGAGTTCAGCTGCAGTTAAAAGTCCTTAGTGAGAAAAGAGTAGGGCAGTTAGCTTAAAAGTCTCGATAGTCACTTAGCCCACGCCGGCTGCTGGAATTCCATCGTCCCCCAGAGTGGCTTTGTGCAAAGACAATCCGCTCCCCACAGTCTGTGCAGGCTCTCTGGCTTCTCCTACCCGCTGTCGTCTGAATCGCTGGGTGGTGAGAACTCGGGATTGGCATCCCTGCTTGGGGATATGTCTCCCTGAATCCTGTGGGCCGTGGGTTGATTGTGTCTTGGGTCGTCGCCTGCGCCGTTGTGGTGCTGTGCGCTTCCTCCGACCTTTCCACCGGGCTGGCTTTGATCTGCCTCTGCTTTCCACCGGGCTCCAGCGGCATGACCCCCTGAAGACTCCTTGCTTGTGCTGGCTACCTGTAGACGTGTGGTTAAGGGGAGGAGGGGTTTCTGCTTCCCTCCGTTTGGTCACCTGTGTCGGAGCCCGTGGTATGTCAACGGGTGCTGGTGGTTTTATGCGGGCCTCCCATCGCGCCCAAAAGGCGGTGAAAATTAGATTCAGCCGGCGCTCCGTTTCGAGCCATGCGTCTTGTGGGTCGGAGGTGATGGAAGCATCCGCCCTTTTGGGAGTTTCTCTGGTTAGCAGTTCCAGGCCTTGTGTCGAGGCTGGGGACTCTCTGTTGTGCTCGGGGAGTGCTTGTGGGTAGACCGGGATATCCCCCACCGGTCCAGAGGGGGGGGGACACGGGCTCAGGGTTACAATCGCTTCTTGTCTTGGCGAGAGGAGAGTTACTGCCTTTCCCGCGCTCGCCACTCTTGTAGGCCTCATAGACACTTCGGGTGTGCATCGCTTGTAATAACTGTTGTAAGGTATCATTTTGTTCCCCTCGATGTCATCAGTGGCTTGGTGGCCGTCTAGTTTCAGTTTTCTGCCGTTTTGTAGACAAAATATAGATTTTTCTCGCTTCCTGGCCAGGAGCTGTTAAGGCTAGCGTCCTCACTGCTCTGCGGTTAGGCCCCGCCCCCAATAAAGAATATTTTTAAAATAAATATGACATAATGTGAATGTTGTTCATGTAAGTAGGAGTATGTGAACTATTAATCTGAAGTATAAAAGTTATACACTAAAAAAACACGGCCGCACCTGAGCAGATCGGTCGTGCCGAAAAGGGGAATGTTACTTACTTGGATCGTGGCGGATTGCCACGTGATTATCTTCCCCGACGGTTCCCAGCCAGTACGGTGTTCTAAGGGGCGGCGGCCGCTGCGTTCCCGATTTATATAAAGTAATCCCTATCGCCCATAACAAAGATGGCGCCAACGTGCGAGTGAAGTAACACCATCTATGCACACACGTTTTGGTGTCAAAAGTCACGTACAAATCAATCACTACACAGAGAGGCATATTTAAATCCTGAAAAGCATTTTCTCAGTTCCCTGCTGGGGTTTCCACTTGGTGGCTGTCAGCAGCAGTGTTAATTTTATCAACTAACAATTTTAGTCGACTAACATTTTTGAGATTTAATCGACTTAAAATAGACTAAAGCTAAAACAATTCAAATTACTAAAATACAACTAAAACTAAAATGGCATTTTAGTCAAAAGACTATGACTAAAACTACTGAAATTTGCTGCCAAAATTAAAGGAACACTCCAGGCACCCAGACCTCTTCTGCCCATTGGAGTGGTCTGGGTGCCAACTCCCACTACCCTTAACCCTGCAACTGTAATTATTGCAGTTTTTATAAACTGCAATAATTACCTTGCAGGGTTAACTCCTCCTCTAGTGACTCTCTACTAGACATCCACTAGAGGGCACTTCCTGGTCTATAGCACAGGTTTTCTGTGCTATAGCATCGCTGGACGTCCTCATGCTGTGTGAGGACCTCCAGCATCGCTAAAATCTCCATAGGAAAGCATTTAAAGCATTTTCAATGCTTTCCTATGACGAGGTCTAATGCGTGTGCGCAGCATTGCCATGCATGCGCATTAGGTCTCCCCCGCAGGCGGGCGGGATCGGTCTCCTCCACTGATCCTGTCAGTTTCAGCCAATCCTATGGGGAAGCAGGGCCGTTTGAAGGAATTTGGGCGCCCAAGCAAAATGGATATAGAGGCCCCCAACCCCCCACCCCCCAGACTCCCACATGCACGCAAAGCCTACAGGAACCACAGCATAGCCATACAGTTTAAGTTCACTCATACTTTATATAAATAGAAAAGGTTTACAGTGCAAATACTGCTTAGAGATCTGCCCTGCCCCTCAGTCTTTCCTCTTTCCCCACCCTCCCCTACCAGTCTCTTCTCACCCCCCCCATATTCTCCTCACCCCCCTCCCTGTGTTCTCCTCATCTCTGCTTCTCTTCACTCCCCTCATCTCCGCACCTCCCCCTTCCCTGTGTTTTCCTCATCTACTCACCCCCCTCTCCCTGTGTTCTTCTTACTCCTCCCCCCATTTTCTTCGTACTACTCTCCCCTCCCTGTGTCCTTCTTACTCCCCTCTCCCCTCCCTGTGTCCTTCTTACTCCCCTCTCCCCCTCCCTGTGTCCTTCTTACTCCCCTCTCCCCCTCCCTGTGTCCTTCTTACTCCCCTCCCCCTCCCTGTGTCCTTCTTACTCCCCTCTCCCCCTCCCTGTGTCCTTACTCCCCCCTCCCTGTGTCCTTACTCCCCCCTCCCCCTCCCTGTGTCCTTACTTCCCCCTCCCCCTCCCTGTGTCCTTACTCCCCCCTCCCTGTGTCCTTCTTACTCCCCCTCCCTGTGTCCTTCTTACTCCCCTCCCCCTCCCTGTGTCCTACTTACTCCCCTCTCCCCCTCCCTGTGTCCTTACTCCCCCTCCCTGTGTGTAGAGTGGCCGAGCTCCTCTTCCTCCTGGCTGTCAGTCTGGCTGGTTACCGCGCAGTACAGGCGATTCAGTTTCCTGTTCCCGGCCGAACTGAAAGGAAGTGAGCACTCAGTGTGCACTTCCTGTCAGTCCGGCCGGGAACAGGAAACTAAATCTCCTGTACCGCGCAGTTCCCGGACGGACTAACAGCCAGGAGGAAGAGGAGCTCGGCCACGCTACAGCCAGAGAAGGGGAGGTGACGAGAGAGGAGTGCTGCAGCCGCCTGAGGCTCTCTATAGAGCGCTCAGGCGGCTGCAGCCTTATAGGAAGCACCGGCTCTGCTTGGGGCCCCAAGCCAGCTCGGGGCCCCAAGTAGTTGCTTGGTTTGCCTGTCCGGTAGCGACGGGCCTGCGGGGAAGCATTGTGATTGGATCAGGCTACCACTTCTGCTGATGTCAGCAGGCAATAGGCAGGTCTAAAGGAAACAGGGACAAAGCATGCAGCTCCAGACTTGAATACAAGTAAGATTTTACTATATTTAGGGAGGCAAGAGGGGGAAGGGGAGCTTGATGGTGGTTTTAACACTATAGGGTCAGGAATACATGTTTGTGTCCCTGACCCTATAGTGCTCCTTTAAATACGACTAAAATGGCTTTTTAGTCAAAAGACTATGACTAAAACTAAATTAAAATTTGCAGCCAAAATTAACACTAGTTGTCAGAGAGTGCGTTCCTGTTCATTGATATTTCTGGTATTTGACTTTCCCTACTTCTGGTATCCCTGACTTTTGGCTAGTATTTTGTTTTTTGTCTCCTTCTGTATCCCCGACCTCAGCCTGTTTATTGACCTTTCTCTTTCACGTTAAGTCCGGCCATTCTAAGACCCGGTATACGTTGTTATTGAAGTTCATAATTCTGTGTGTTGGGTCATACAGTAAGTCACAGCTAAGCTGCATAATTCATTGTTGCACAATGGAATATTGTCATTCATTGTTATTTGTGTCAAGCATATATGAATTGGAAACTTGGTAGAGGTCAGATGACAGAAGGGGTAATGTAAATGTTATAGGAATGTGAAAGGGGGCAGATGTTTTGTTTGCAAAATGGATTGATCCTTTGATTAACCAAAGGCTCTGCAAGGTGAGAAATTCTACACTTGAGATGCCTGTATGTCTAGTTCCAATGTAAAATAACTGACTTCAATCATATGGCATGTACCTCTTAATTGATGAGTTAATTTCTTCGATATGTTAATCATCATTAGTCTTCAAGAAAAGCCTTGTGTTGCATTATCATATCCAAAAGAAACATTAATACTTACCCACAGGTTAATAATTAAGCCTTATTTTTATTATGGAAGGTGAAGAAATATCGGTGTAGCGCTCTATGGTGGTGAATATATAGGAATAAATTAAGGGAAACCTTGCTGTACCTTAATGGGTATATATACTTATGAATAGTCCCAATGTTTTCAGATTGACCTTAAACAGAGAACACAAATATACAAAACATAGTGTAACCTGCATACAGAATAAAAATTGAAATAAAGTGCATAGGTAACTAACTCACACTTTTCTGAGCTAATGTACTAGCTCAGGTATATGCGCCTTAGGGTCCGTAGAGGCGACCCTCACCCTCCTTTTCGTCCAAATTTTCTCCAGGTGCAGTTTCCTAGGTAATAGGTATAGGAGTGAAAAATATAGCGTAGTACAGTTTGCGTATCTAGGGTGTATGTAGTAGGTAATACCAATATATTCACAAACCCTGAGCCAATATATCGTCTCACTTCATCAGACGTATGTGGTTAAGGACCACATTCCTTCTTTGTAATAGCAGGTAGAAATAAAAGCCGTAAGTGTAAAAACCTATAATATATCATTTATTGTATAAAAAATATTTTTAATATAACATAAATATAAAAATAATATATCAATGAAATAACACTTATGGCTATAGTCCAAAAGACAATTCTGTCTGCTCACTGTTCATCCAGGACGCGTTTCACCAAATTGGCTTCCTCAGCTGGAAAAAATGTTCCTCAGCTGGAAAAAATGTTCACACGCATGCAAGTTTTAGTGCAGCTAAATCTCATACAATATGCTACTAAACTCTAGTATCCTATGTAATGTCAACCCCACAGTTATAACGTCCTCTTAACTAACTTACAAAATGTGTCGTTTAATCTTATGCAATATGCCTGATATACCTGTTTGTCAGTTACTATACAAATAGCGACTGCATCTAGCATCACGTATAGATAGTCCCCTTTGCTCGTTAGTTCAGCAAATAATTTCAGTCTAGACATGATAGCCTAGTTTGCCGCAACCTGATATTACAATACAAAATATCAGATACAGCTGAGCAATTGTGTATGTTGAAACATAGGCTTGACTGTAGCATTACATGTTTTAATCCTGAGGCACTTAGCTTATTTGCCTGCACCTCTAAGCGTTGTAAGTCCATCCTTAAACTAAGCCTGTATTCATAAATTAAAAAATGCGCTCTCATCATTGCCACTGTAAAACCTATTTTATATGCAAATGTACGCTGTTGTGGCATTTGTCATTGATACTGTACACACCTGCGCAACAAAAATAAAGAATTAAAAAAAAAAAAATACCCGGGTCTAAATGCTATATAATTAAAACGTGACAGGAATAAGTAACAATGAGCTTGTCTAGAAGACAAATGTTTAGCTTCAGATGCTTAGATCCTTCCAAATAATGTCTCCATTTCTTAAACTCTAAAACTATAGCTAGAAGCTCCCTATATCATAATTCCTTTCTGAATATGTCAATTTTCTGGAATAAAAGCAACATAGGTGTAAGGATTTTTCTGGTGTCTTTCTTTGAGGCTCCTACTCCGAATTCTGAGATATCCACCTCTAAGACAAATGGTATACTAAAATAGGTTCTGTAGAAAATGCAGTTTTAAGAGACTTAAAAACTTCTAAAGCCTTTGGTTTCCATTTGTGTGGGTTGATACCTTTTTTGTCATTTGTCGTAACAGAAGTGATCACAGTAGTCCCTATGGAAATAGCCATGAGTGTATTGCCTCCCATTTACTAGAATAAATACTAAACCCTAATCCTGATATAACATACCCCAGGAATTGAACAGTCTTTTGATCAGAGAGGCATTTACAGAATAACTTACATAATAGGCCATTTTTGAGTTTGTCAATACCATCCTGACAAGTTGGTGATTATTATTATTATTAGTATGTTATTATTTATATAGCGCCAACAAATTCCGCAGTGCTTTATAGTGGGTGGACGAGCAAACATGTAGTTATAACCAGACAAGTTGGACACGCAGGAACAGAGGGGTTGAGGGCCCTGCTCAATGAGATTACATGCTAGAGGGAGTGGGGTAAAGTCACACAAAAGGTAAGGATAGTATTAGACTAATGACAGTTGCAAAAGAGGAATCAGTCGGGAGCTATTAATAATTTAATTGAAACACTTATGAAGAAGTGGGTTTATAATGATTTTTTGAAGGAGTGGAGACTGGGTGAGCATCGAACGGAGGAGGGAAGTGAGTTCCACAGGAATGGTGCAGCCCTCGAGAAGTCTTGAAGGCGAGCATCAGAGGTGGAAGTACGGACAGAAGATAGACGTAAGTCTCTAGCAGAGCGCAAGAGCCTAGACAGGACATACTTGTGTATAAGGGAGGTTAGATAGGTGGGAGCAGCATTATGTAGAGATTTGAAAGCAAGAACCACAATTTTAAATTGAGCCCTATTCCTTACAGGAAGCCAATGTAGGGACTGACAGAAGGGTGAGGCGTGGGCTGTGCGGGTGATGAGAGTAGAAATCTGAGGAATCAATCAGAATATCATCCAGGTATACTACGGCACAAATGGGTAAAATTTACCATAGTACATCATTTATAAGATCCAGGAAGGCTGTTGGAGTATTGCAGAGTCCAATAACCAATTATTCATAATGCCCACTATGAGTATTAAAGGGACACTATAGTCACCTGAACAACTTTAGCTTAATGAAGCAGTTTTGGTGTATAGAACATGCCCCTGCAGTCTCACTGCTCAATCCTCTGCCATTTAGGAGTTAAATCCCTTTGTTTATGAACCCTAGTCACACCTCCCTGCATGTGACTTACCCAGCCTTCCAAAAACACTTCCTGTAAAGAGAGCCCTATTTAGGTTTTCTTTATTGCAAGTTCTGTTTAATTAAGATTTTCTTATCCCCTGCTATGTTAACAGCTTGCTAGACCCTGCAAGAGCCTCTTGTATGTGATTAAAGTTCCATTTAGAGATTGAGATACAATTATTTAAGGTAAATTACATCTGTTTGAAAGTGAAACCAGTTTTTTTTTCATGCAGGCTCTGTCAATCATAGCCAGGGGGAGGTGTGGCTAGGGCTGCATAAACAGAAACAAAGTGATTTAACTCCTAAATGACAGTGAATTGAGCAGGGAAATTGCAGGGAAATTATCTATACACTAAAACGGCTTTATTTAGCTAAAGTAATTTAGGTGACTATAGTGTTCCTTTAAAGCCGGTCTTACCTTCATTTCCCTCTCTTACCCATACCAGATTATAAGCACCTCTAAAATCAAGTTGTAGTCTATACATGACCTCAAACTCCCCTGTTTTTTTCAACGCAACAAATAAGAATCCTGCTCCGGACGGAGATGCGGATCTTCGAATGAAACCCTTAGCCAGTGACCCCTGTACATGCTCCTCCATAATAACATTCTTTTTTTCTGAGAGTGGATAGACTCAGAGGCGGCTCTCTAATTAGGCGGTTTAGGCGGCCGCCTAAGGCCTCGCGCTGGCGGGGGCCTCGCGGCCGCCTAAACCGCCTGTTGGCAGAGTGTGTCAGGTCCTCGGTCAGTGACCGAGGACCTGACACCAGGAGGGGGCCCGGCGGCTTGCCCGGTATGACGCCGGGTGCGAGGCCCCTCCTGGCTGCCCGGCCACCATCGCAGACACTGGTCTGCAGCTCCGCAGTGTGCAGAGCTGCAGACCATGTGACTCGCGAGAATTGGCCAATCAGAGCGTTGCCGCGGGTTACCACGGCAACGCTCTGAAATCATGCGAGACTACTCGGTCTGCAGCTCTGCAGAGCTGCAGACCGAGAGCAGTGGCCACCGGACCACCAGGGAGCCCACTGGACCACCAGGGAAATCAAGGTAGGCTGTCCCCCCCCAACACACTCAGCCTCACCCCCCCAGTCACCATCACCATACTCAGCCTTACCCCCAGCCTCAACATCCCCCCACCACCACCCTCAGCCTCACCACCATCACCCCCACCACCCTCAGCCTCACCACCCCTAGCCCCCACCACCCTCACCATCACCCACCACCCCCACCACCCTCAGCATCACCCCCCACCATCCTCAGCCTCACCACCCCTAGCCCCCACCACCCTCACCATCACCCCCACCACCCCTAGCCCCCACCACCCTCACCACTACCCCCACCACCTTCAGCCTCACCCCCACCACCCTCAGCCTCACCACCCCTAGCCCCCACCACCCTCACCACTACCCCCACCACCCTCAGCATCACCCCCCTCAGCCTCACCCCCAACCACCCTCAGCCTCACCTCCCACCACCCTCAGCCTCACTACCCCTAGCCACCACCACCCTCAGCCTCACCCCCACCACCCTCACCATCACCCCCCTAACCATAACCCCCCACCACCCCTAGCCCCCACCACCCTCAGCATCACCCCACTCAGCCTCACCCCCACCACCTTCAGCATCACCCCCCTCACTACTACCCCCACCACCCTCAGCATCACCCCCCTCAGTCTCACCCCCAGCCCCCCTCAGCCTCACCCCCCACCACCCTCAGCCTCACTACCCCTAGCCCCCACCACCCCCAGCCTCACCACCACCCTCACCATCACCCCCCACCACCCCTAGCCCCCACCACCCTCAGCATCACCCCACTCAGCCTCACTCCCACCACCCTCAGCATCACCCCCCCACCACCCTCAGCCTCACTACCCCTAGCCCCCACCACCCTCAGCCTCACCCCCCACCACCCTCACCATCACCCCCCACCACCCTCAGCCTCACCACCCCTAGCCCCCACCACCCTCACCACCACCCTCAGTCTCACCCCCAGCCCCCTCAGTCTCACCCTCAGCCCCCCTCAGCCTCGCCCCCACCCCCCCTCAGCATCATCCCCCTCAGCCTCACCCCCACCACCCTCACCCCCTCACCATCACCCCACCACCCTCAGCATCACCCCCTCACCACCCACCACCCTCAGCATCACCCCCACCACCCCTAGCCCCCACCACCCTCAGCATCACCCCACTCAGCCTCACTCCCACCACCCTCAGCATCACCCCCTCACCATCACCCCACCACCACCCTCAGCTTCACTACCCCTTGCCCCCACCACCCTCAGCCTCACCCCCCCACCACCATCACCATCACCCCCCACCACCCTCAGCCTCACCACCCCTAGCCCCCACCACCCTCACCACCACCCTCAGTCTCACCCCCAGCCCCCCTCAGTCTCACCCTCAGCCCCCCTCAGCCTCGCCCCCCACCCCCCTCACTATCACCCCCCACCACCCTCAGCATCACCCCCCACCACCCTCAGCATCACCCCCCACCACCCTCAGCATCACCTCCCCCCACCACCCTCACCCCCCACCACCCTCAGCCTCACCACCCCCCACCACCCTCAGCCTCACCACCCCCCACCACCCCCACCACCCCCACCACCCTCACCACCCCCCACCACCCTCACCATCACCCCCACCACCCTCACCATCACCCCCCACCACCCTCACCATCACCCCCCACCACCCTCACCATCACCCCCCTCACCATCACCCCCACCACCCCTACCCCCACCACCCTCAGCATCACCCCCCTCAGCCTCACCCCCAGCCCCCCTCAGCCTCACCCCCACCACCCTCAGCCTCACTACCCCTAGCCCCCACCACCCCCAGCCTCACCACCACCCTCACCATCACCCCCCACCACCCCTAGCCCCCACCACCCTCAGCATCACCCCACTCAGCCTCACTCCCACCCCCTCACCATCACCCCCCCACCACCCTCAGCCTCACTACCCCTAGCCCCCACCACCCTCAGCCTCACCCCCCACCACCATCACCATCACCCCCCACCACCCTCAGCCTCACCACCCCTAGCCCCCACCACCCTCACCACCACCCTCAGTCTCACCCCCAGCCCCCCTCAGTCTCACCCTCAGCCCCCCTCAGCCTCGCCCCCCACCCCCCCTCAGCATCATCCCCCTCAGCCTCACCCCCACCACCCTCACCCCCCTCACCATCACCCCCACCACCCTCACCATCACCCCCCACCACCCTCAGCCTCACCCCCCACCACCCTCACCATCACCCCCCACCACCCCTAGCCCCCACCACCCTCAGCATCACCCCACTCAGCCTCACCCCCACCACCTTCAGCATCACCCCCCTCACCACTACCCCCACCACCCTCAGCATCACCCCCTCAGCCTCACCCCCAGCCCCCCTCAGCCTCACCCCCACCACCCTCAGCCTCACTACCCCTAGCCCCCACCACCCCCAGCCTCACCACCACCCTCACCATCACCCCCACCACCCCTAGCCCCCACCACCCTCAGCATCACCCCACTCAGCCTCACTCCCACCCCCTCACCATCACCCCCCCACCACCCTCAGCCTCACTACCCCTAGCCCCCACCACCCTCAGCCTCACCCCCCCACCACCATCACCATCACCCCCCACCACCCTTAGCCTCACCACCCCTAGCCCCCACCACCCTCACCACCACCCTCAGTCTCACCCCCAGCCCCCCTCAGTCTCACCCTCAGCCTCGCCCCCCACCCCCCCTCAGCATCATCCCCCTCAGCCTCACCCCCACCACCCTCACCCCCCTCACCCCCTCACTATCACCCACCACCCTCAGCATCACCCCTCACCACCCACCACCCTCAGCATCACCCCCCACCACCCTCAGCATCACCCCCCACCACCCTCAGCATCACCTCCCCCCACCACCCTCACCCCCCACCACCCTCAGCCTCACCACCCCCCACCACCCTCACCCCCCACCACCCTCACCACACCCCACCACCCTCAGCCTCACCACCCCCCACCACCCTCACCACCACCCACAGTCTCACCCCCAGCCCCCCTCAGTCTCACCCTCAGCCCCCCTCAGCCTCGCCCCCCACCCCCCCTCAGCCCCACCACCCTCACCATCACTCCCACCACCCTCACCATCACCCCCACCACCCTCACCATCACCCCCACCACCCTCACCAACACCCCCCACCACCCTCAGCATCACCCCCCACCACCCTCAGCATCACCCCCACCACCCTCACCATCACCCCCACCACCCTCACCATCACCCCCACCACCCTCACCATCACCCCCACCACCCTCACCATCACCCCCCACCACCCTCAGCATCACCCCCCCCTCTCCCTCTCACCATCACCCCCCTCCCTCTCTCTCACCATCACCCCCCTCCCTCTCACCATCACCCCCCCTCCCTCTCACCATCACCCCCCTCCCTCTCACCATCACCCCCCTCCCTCTCACCATCACCCCCCCCTCCCTCTCACCATCACCCCCCCTCCCTCTCACCATCACCCCCCCCTCCCTCTCACCATCACCCCCCCTCCCTCTCACCATCACCCCCCCTCTCCCTCTCACCATCACCCCCCCTCTCCCTCTCACCATCACCCCCCCCTCCCTCTCGCCATCACCCCCCTCTCCCTCTCGCCATCACCCCCCTCTCCCTCTCGCCATCACCCCCTCTCCCTCTCGCCATCACCCCCCTCTCCCTCTCGCCATCACCCCCCCTCTCCCTCTCGCCATCACCCCCCCTCTCCCTCTCGCCATCACCCCCCCTCTCCCTCTCGCCATCACCCCCCCCACCATCACCCCCCTCTCACCATCACCCCCCCTCCCTCTCACCATCAACCCCCCTCCCTCTCACCATCAACCCCCCTCTCACCATCACCCCCACACCATCAACCCCCTCTCACCATCACCCGCCTCTCCCCCCCCCCATACACACAACACACTTCAAGCAGCTACCCCATACACATAGGGTCTCAGACAAAAACGCAAACATGTTCAGAGACATACATTCACACACACAAGGATACTCTTTGTCAGACACACTCTCAGGCACATACGCAGGTAGACAGTGCATCAATGTGTATATGTGACACTTTTTTTTGTTAGTGGGGCCTCATGTTTGCGTTTCGCCCAAGGCCTCATAAAGTCTAGAGCCGCCTCTGGATAGACTCTACCTATAGGTGACATAATACTAGCAAGTAAGTATATTGTACAGTCATAAGAATGATGTGGAGGTGACCTTTCAGCCACTTTCTTTTCAAACCCTTACCTTAAATCAGAATATTGCAGTGGTTTGGAAAAAGACAAAGGAGCTGCTGTTGGTGCATTTGGGAGTAAAATTGTATCATACCCCTGACACTCCACAGCACATTTGGACTCCAACAAAAAGATTGGCAGAGAAAAAAAGCTTTCATCTGCACTTTCCCACTTGGCTGTGCTACTTTCACAGTGGTATGACTGCACATGGTGGTGACTCTCCAGACAGCTGCCTAATTGGCTCATTACTACAAGCCAGCCTGATTATCAGTCCATATCATCTGCTACGAAGATGTCTGTTAAAAACCTGTATTCCTAACACTATAGTGTCCATATCTATTTAGTTCCCTCCACTTGGCATTAACTTAATAAAATTAAGGTTTTACTTACATTTTTCCAGTGCAGAGTCTCCCTCGGTTCAGCTTGCCTCTCTGACTCCCAGGATGTCATTGAGGAGGCATAGCCTTCTCCGGTGATGGTCCAATCTTCTCATAGACCTGATGCACATGCTCTGCAAGCACCCAGCTTCTTTCCTATGAGCAATGAGCTGCTTTTCCATTAGTTTCTTTGTTAGTGCAACAGAAGCCCCTCTTGTGGCTGTTAGGGAGACAGCCACTAGCGGTGTGTTTAACCCTGTAATGTAAATAGTGCAGTTTCTACATAACTGCAATGCTTTTACATTACAGGAATAAAATGGCAGGATCACTGCACCCAGACCACTTCATTGAGATAAAGTAGTGTGGTTAACTAGTGTCCATTTAATATTAATGGCACTATAATGTCATCCAAACATAGACTTTCTCAGAAAATAAAAACCAAAAGACTCTCTCTCTATAATAAGATGTGACATTTACTGTCACCATTTGGAAGTGAATCTTTTTAAAGTGAATATGCATGCACCCAACACTCCAGCTTTGGCTGTGTAATTTTCAAGCCAGCAATTTGGCTTTTTTTCCTGTTATTCAGCATGGGCTTAACTGGGAAGGAGTCTCACATATGGTAAAAACAAATAATACTACTGCCTGGGAGTGGGACAAAGAGTGCGCTGTTCATCTCTCCATATGTTCACAAACAAAGCACACATGCTGTCTACATCATCTGCATAAGGCTTGTACTCGTCTCCTTTACTGCACATGTGTGCTTTGCTTTAGATTTCACATAAATCTATGTGCAGTTTCATCATTTCTCCTGTTAAACCTCCCCTCACAGGACCTTTGTTTTAGAGTGTTCATCTGATCTCTCAGAGTCCTTATGTACTCGTATTTTTACACAACTCTCCCTGGTTGCTTGTGATCTGAAATATAAGTACTCTAGTGATTCATTTATGGTCTGTGGTGTCGGCAAAGTGGCTGGTATTTGACACCCTTTGAAAGAGCGCTTGTGTGCAGAAAATGGGATGCAAGCTGGGTGCTGGCTGGTCTGGCAGAATTTTGTGTAATTTTGTGTACATTTTGTGTACTTTCACTGCTATCTCTCTCCTGCTTTTCATGTTTTGTGCCTGGCACCAACAAGAGTCTTTAAGTCTCCCAAAGGTGAGTGATCTCTTGGGATTTATTTCATTCTTCCTGTCACTAGTCCACAGCATTCCTGACTATTCTATAATTGCTGGTATTGCCCTTTTTAGACACTAATTGCTTTGTTTTTTTTGTATGCTTTATTTGCAGGGTGACTATGAGAGCAGCATTGCTACCAGATGGAAAAGATATACTATAAACCCGCTAGGGTACAAGTGGGACCATTTAAACCTGACGTACAAGTGAGTCTTTCAATTTATTATTTAATTGACAATATTGCATGACGTAGAAAGAACAAAACACATAATTGTAGAATTTAAATGGGCACTCAGACCACTTCATCTCATTGAAGTTGTCTGGGTGCAGTGTCCCTGTTCCCTTAACTTGGTAATTGTAAAACATTGCAGTGTTAAGACTGCCTCTTGTGGCTGTCTACCTAAATTAACCACTAGGTGACCAAGGCAACTGCCTGGTGGCCCCCCTGTCTTGGCCTGACGCTCTGGCTCTCGTCAGGCCAAGACAGGAGTCCTTGAGCCGGCAGAGAGATCAAAAGATTTCCATGCTTGCCTCTGTGCCACCTTACTTTGTTGAGGGAGCGTTGTGGTCTCTATCAATATCAGGTACAGACCGCTTTAAGAGCGCTGTGGTGCTCTGAGTCATATACTGAGCCCTAGAATTTTCAAGGGAGTTTTTAAAATGGTCTGTACCTGATATTGGTGCAGAAGATGGAGCTCCCCACACCAAACCACCAGGGATCCAGTTCACCATTCAGTGAACCACCAGGATGCCAGCTTAACCTACACTGGACTCCCAGGGAAGGTAAGCAGGAGGAGTGGGAGGGGCAAACATTACACAATTTAGCCACCACACACACATAGACACACTCCGCCCATGCACATAAAGCTATTACACTCCTCCACATACATTAATCGGCGCCTACACACACTATCACACACAACAGTCAGTCAACACATAAACATACACCGTTCACAAAAATAGAGTCAATGGCTCTAGGAAAGGGCCCTAGTTTGGCACCATGTCTAGAGCCCTGGGCAACCTTAATCCAGATCTGTCCTTCTTACTAGCAGACAGAAGCTCCTGGTATGCAGCCTGGGACAGAGAAAGAGCTAGATGTAGTTAGTGTAACAGAAACAGGATATGCCGCACTGTTGGAGAGAGAAAAGTAGCAAGAGCATTTGCAAGCCACACAAGTTTTGTTCTTCTACATTCCTTCCAAGTTTTAACTTTAGCTTTTTTGGTGTATAGATGCTATATAAGTGAAAGTAATTATTGCATTTGTGTAAGGAGGTTGCATGCAGTGAAAAACCAGATGGAGTCAAAGCGCTTAAGAATATCTGCAGTGCTGCTGCACTACCCCCAAGTGACACACAGTGACACAAATTAGCAATAGATACCAGAAAGTTGGAGTGCGCTAGCAACTGCACTGGAGTCAGGGTCTTCTCTGAGTACTCTGAAAAATACACACAGTATATAGTGCAGACTATCTGTACATACAGAGTATACAAGATTAAAAGTATATCTGGGGATCAACTCACATGGACCAGAGCCTTATTTTTCAGGCTGCATGCAGTATTGCAATGGTGGGGATGCTGCTTGTGGGATTGTGTGTATACAGTGAGGCTCCTGTGGCGTTTGCGAGTGTGGGTGGGGCTGTTTGCAGTGTAGTACGTGAGTGGCGAGACTGTTGTAGTGTGTGTGGCGTCTGGGAGTTACTGGGGATACTGTTTGTAAGGATATCAGAGGCTCCACAGTGTGGAGGGGATATAGAGAATGCAGTATGTTTTTTGTGTGTATGGATAGTGGCTGCAGTGCGTGGTGGGGATAATGGCTGTAGTAGGTGCATGGAGGTACAGGAACTGTAGTAGATGCAGGGAAGTATGAGGGACTGTAGTAAGTGAAGGAGGCATAGGGACATAGTGTATGCATCTAGGGAGATACAAAATCTCTGCTTGCAGATACCTTAAGAGATACAAAATCCAATATAGTGTAGTTATTTATTGAAAAACAAACCCACTTCACAAAATACGAACTCTTACATTAATGTATTGTGGTGCTTGTCTCCAAGAACTACGACAAATACAGTAGTTTGGAAAATGTAACCACTCCATTCTCATGCTGTTAGGGACCAATCCTTTCGTGTGCACTGCGATGTATGTATCCCCATCCAGAAGAACGCCAGTGGTGAGTGCCACATCAAAGTCCTGGGTGCTTTAATTAAAGGCTGCTCGCTCTTCAACGTGTTTCGTCCGCTGCTACCGGACTTTCTTAAGAATCACATGTCTGCATTTGCCTAAAGTGCCAGAGTCAATGCATCTACTCTCACAGGCACGATTGCAGCTTGCCAGCAGTTTCAACACATTAATATTATAAAAATGCATTGTATAAAATAAATAAAAAATCATAACTAGCAAAATAAATCACAATAACATCATAATCAGTACAAAGATCAGTGTAGGTAGATTCACTCTATACATGTCAAAACTAAGGGTGACTAATTGTAGATTATACTAGCTGTAGTGTAACTATAATCTTAATTTTATTAATGACAGGAGGCGAATATTTGCTTAAGTCTCTCTTTACTAGAACTCCACAGCAGCACATTAACATAGAGATAAAAACACCAGAGACAAAAAAAATCAGGAATCTATAAAAGGCTTCTCCCAACTAACTATTTCCTCTTTCACACTGCGACAAATAAAGTACATGAACAATACACCACAAATACAATAACAGGAGAAACAAACATAACATAACGATGAATGCCATGCGAACTTGAAACCGTGGAACCAGTGGGTGAAGCCTTGACCTTTATCTTGTAGAGTAGTCAGATCTAAGAACTGTAGCCAAACCATTAAACTGAAACGAGATAAACAGAGTCGAAAACCCTGATTAGCGAATTAAATGTACTGAGAAAACATGAATCCCCATCGTAAATACTGACAGTATAATATCCCAGATAGTGAAAAAACCTGAATCCCCATCATAAAATACTGACGGTACCGTATCCCAGATAAACCCCAACTCCCCCAGATAACCAACCTAGCCCAGGAGACCAGGTGAATAAACAACAAGTCAGTCAAACCAACAAACAACAAGGGGAGGGAGAAACTGGGAGGAAAATATTCGCCTCCTGTCATTAATAAAATTAAGATTATAGTTACACTAAAGCTAGTATAATCTACAATTTTATAGCATTACAGGAGGCTTCATATTTGCTGTTTTTTTTTTTTAATTCTTTATTTGTTCCAGTGCAAGACATCACAAGCAGTTTACATACATCAACCTTGCGATCAGCATAAACAAGTATATACACTGAGATTAAAGCACTTTACTTTCACAAGACGAAGTAATATATAAGGTCCGCTATCAGAGATCGCTAAGTATCAGCATGTCTCTGTTCTCCTGAGTAAACAGCTGTCCCAAGGAGGCTTGGACATCCCGCCTGGGTTTTTTCCATATATAAAACATTAAAACTGACAATAAACATTAAAGAAAGATCGCGTTCATAAGGCAAGAAGAATAATAGGGATATTACACCCAATCGCCGTGTATAAAGCATAGCGTTTCCCCACAACATTTCGGTGTTCCCTGTATATTGTCCGCGCGTGTGATCTTGACCAAAAAATAAAAAAATTAGAGGTAAAGAAGAAAGGAATAGTGTAAGAGGTGCCTCGGAGATCCGAGGACTTAGAAAAGGAGGACATAAGGGTAGGGAGTGGGGGGTAGGGGGGGGGGGTAGGCCGAAGAACAGTGCCCAGGAGATAGGTGTCTGAAAATGTATCCCTATTGAGTCCCCGCTGCCTCTCGCTGGAGGCCACGCAAGTTTTCCCTGTGGCCAAATCAAAATACTGTATCCTGCCGCCCTCCATGTACTTCCTCATATGTACATGTGCAAGTGGGATCCTTAAGTCTCCCGCCCTAACTCAAGCGTTTACTGTGCTATTGATCCAGGGGTCCCATATTTTATCAAATTTCTTCTGGGTCCCCCTGACCTGAGCCGTCAGCTTATCCATCAGGAAAGTATCTCTGATCTTCTGCTTGACCATCGCAATAGTAGGTGCTCTCCCCTGCAGCCACACCTGCGCCAGCGCTCTCCTAGCAGCTAGGTTTATTTTATGGACGAGAGCTTGTTCCGCTCTTGTCCAACCATCCATGGATCTGGACAGCAGGTACACCCATGGGTCTAGCTTTACCTCTCTACCACAAACTTCTCTCTGCAGAGCCGCAATCCGTTTCCAGTAGGCTTGTGCCTCCACACAGTCCCACCACATGTGTATATAGGTGCCCTTAAGACCGCAGCCCCTCCAGCATAGGTCTGTTGGGTTTACACCTATACGGCACAGTTTCACTGGGGTGGTGTACCACCGAAACATCGTCTTGTAAGATTGTTCCTGCGAAGAGACGCACACCGAGGACATTGCAGCCATTTCCCAAATATCCTGCCATTCTACACCCTCCAATATCTCCTTAAGGTCTGCCTCCCACTGGGCCATATACCCAAGATCCCCCCATTCCAGAGTGCGCGAGCTTAAATGCGAGTACAAACAAGATATGATGCCGGTCGGGAACTGTTCCCCTTTACACATCTTTTCGAAGAAAGTCAACGGAGCCAGCGCTGCCGTTTTGATCCGGGGATCTCTGGCAAAATCCCGTATCTGGAGATACCGAAAATAGTCAAAGGGGCGCAGCGGAGCCCTGCTCCGCAACGCATCAAATGTAATAAATGAGCCATTTTCGAATAATTCACATAACCTTTGCAGCTCCGCGTTCTCAATTCCCTTGAAATCTCGGGGGCACAATCCTGGCGAAAATGCCTTGTTCCTCAAAAAGGGGGACATGGGCGATAGGGCAGAGGTCAGGCCGTATTTGACAGCGGCAGTGTCCCAGATCTTAAGCGAACTGTGTATCGCCGGGCACACCACTTGATCAATCGGTCTATGTTCTTTAGGGGTCCACATAAGGAATTGAGGCAGGTCCTGGTCCATCATAGAGGACTCCAAGTCCACCCACCTCCTTTCCCCCGGGGGCGAGTGCCACAAAGCTATTTGAGCTAACTGGGCCGCTGCGTAATAATAGTAAAGGTTCGGAAGGCCGAGGCCTCTCCTATCCTTTGCTCTATACAGGACATTGCGAGAGATTCTATGACGTCTGTTTTGCCAAACAAACTTGCCTATGGCCTGTTGAAGCAGCCCCAAGTTAGATTTTGTCACGTGGACCAGAAGAGCCTGGAACAAGAAAAGTATCCTGGGCAGCACATTCATTTTCACTGAGTGTATTCTTCCGATCCACGAGATCGGCTTATCAATCCAATTTTCCATATCATTGATCAGCCGCCTAATCAGCGGAATATAATTTTGCTGGTACAGGAGGGAGGGGTCTGCCGTCAACCAAATGCCTAAGTATTTGATCTGATGTCTCTCCATACGAATATGGTAGGTCTCCGCTATAAACGAAGCCTCGGCTTCCGATATACCCAGAGGAATCGCACTCGATTTCCCCAGATTGACTTTATAGCCAGCAACTTCGCCGTATGCCGTGAGAATCTCAGTAAGAGCCGCCATAGAGGCCTTCGGGTCAGTGAGTGTCAGCAGTACATCATCCGCGAATCCCGAGACCACATAAGTCGTACTCCCTACAGTAACACCCTTGATACCCGGAGCCCCCCGTATAGCGTGTAGGAGGGGTTCCAGCGATAGGACAAACAACAGCGGTGAAAGTGGGCATCCCTGTCTCGTGCTGTTGCCCAAGCTAAACGGGGCGATTCGCACACCCGAGATCTGTATCTGCGCCTTAACATTGGAATACACAGCCTGAACAGCCGTCACAAATCTGGCCGGCAAGCCGAAGTGGTATAAGAGTTCGAATAAGTAATCCCACTTGACCCTGTCGAACGCCTTTTCAGCGTCTAGTGACAACATCAGTGTCGGGGTGCCCCTCGCAACCTGTCTCCCTATAAGGTCAATATTACGCCTCGTGTTTTCGAAAAGCTGCCGACCTGGAATGAAGCCAACCTGGTCCGGATGTATCATCCCTGTAAGGATCGGGTTTAATCTGCCTGCCAAGACTTTAGCTAAGATTTTAGAGTCGTGGTTAATTAGAGATATCGGGCGAAAATTCTCTGGGGTCGAGTCATCCTTCCCTGGTTTAGGCAACAGAACTATATTCGCCAAAGACATCTCCCTATCCGGCGTCCCCCCATCCATCAATTCGTTGAGCCAGGGTTCCAGGTGGGGCAAAAGCTCCTCACGGAAGGTTTTATAGTAGCTCCCATCAAAACAGTCAGGACCCGGCGCTTTGTTGCTTTTCAAGGCGGAAATTGACACATCAATTTCATCTGCTGTAATAGGGTTATCTAAGACTGCCGAGGCGACCATATCCAGCTTCGGAAGATGCGAACGAGAAAGGAAAGCCCGTATCTTATCCAGATCCCGACCTGAGTCTGCGGTGTTGTCTGCAGAATGATTATAAAGCTTAGTAAAAAAATCCGTAAACACTTTGGCTATCTCCGTGGGGTTCGTCTGGTACTCTCCCGCAGCATTTTTGATCCGTGTGATATGAATACCCCGTTTCCGCGGACGAAGGGATCTCGCCAACAAAGTGTCCATCTTGTTCGCCTTTTCGTAGTAGTTGCGTTTGGACCATACGATAGCTCTCGCGGTGTCGTCTAGAAGTGTTTCCCTAATCGAGTGCCGTACGTCTCGTACCGACGATAAGTTAGCAGGCGTAGGATCAGATTTGTCTCGTTGTTCTGCCGTTCTTAAAGTTGCCAACAAAGACGTTAACAGTTGAGACTTCCGTCTTTTCTTCAGTGTCGCTTCCCTGATCAGAACACCCCTAATAACAGTCTTATGAGCAGCCCACACCGTGGCTTTTGAAACCCCTGATTCCGCTTCTCTGGCGAAGTAGTTCTTGAGTTCTATTCGGACGATGTCGACGACTCCGGGGTCCTGAAGCAAAGATCTGTTCAACTTCCAGGCCCAAGGGGAGGCCACACTCAGTTTATCCAAGGTAAGGGAGATATCAGCATGGTCCGACCACGTTATGGAGCCCACCGTAGAGTCCGCGACCTTGGGGATAGCTAGTGAGTTTATCAAAAATAAGTCTATCCTAGAATACGTATCGTGAGGGGATGAATAGAACGTATAGTCTATATCGTCGGTATGCTGAGCCCTCCAAATGTCCACCAATCCTGTTTGCTGCATGAACGTGTGCAATAATTTGTCCTGCCCCCCCCTCCTGTGAGACCGCGGAACTCCCCTACACGGCCCCCTATCCATCGCCGGGGTTGGGGCAGCATTAAAGTTGCCCCCTACCACAGCAATACCGTGTGGCAGCGTGAGGATCACGCGTGTCAGTTCCGCCCAGAAGTCACTGGCTGGCTCGTTAGGGGCATAGACATTAAGGAAATGTATAACCTGAGAATGCAAGGACCCCGACACCAAGACGTATCGCCCACCCGGGTCCGTACTAACCTCGCTAACTCTAAATGGGCATCTATGATGCACGAGAACGGTGACGCCATTCCTCTTATTGAGGGCTCTGGCCTCGTACGTTGTCCGAAATAAATGATCCTTAATGGCAAACTTCGCCGATTTTGGCAAGTGCGTCTCCTGCAGGAAAGCAATGTCGGGGTTCATGCGTTTTAGCTCCCTAAACATAAGCCGTCTCTTATTCGGGGCGTTCAGGCCTTTAACATTAAGGGATATTAGTTTCACAGGCATGAGTCATCCTGCAAAATATCTCTGAAGTTAAGCATTTCAATTCGTCTGCACTTGAACAAACCAATCAGGGCAACCATCGACTCCCCCCCCAGAGGAGATACAAAAGGAAAGAGGGTAGTAGGGAATAAAAACAGAGAAAGTGGAAAGGAGAAAAGAAGAAAAGAACCAAACACTTTGTACATAGATCGCCTGGTCTCACCTATTGCCAGGCGTATTTGGGGTATATGTCCCGACATCCCCAGAAAGACTAAAGACCCCTGGGGCTGTAGGGACATGGACCAGCCAATAAAGACACTGCTAGAGTGTCGCCTACTACACAATTAAAATATAACATATTATAACCTGTGCGTACATAAAGAGTGGGTAAGGCTTATTATTAATAATGGGGGCGCCCCCTAGGGCGTAATTTGGAAGGCCGGGGCAAAGCATCACATACAGTACTTCACATTGCTACAACTTATATTGTACATTTTTTTCTTTTTTTTTTTTTTCCTGTTAAATTTTATTGAATCCCAGCGGAAATCGGAAATCGGAAATCGGGGGGGGGGGGGGAGGGGGAGAGAGAGAGGAGTCTCAACGCAGAAATTCTGCGATATGAGAGGCACAGAAGAGGCACAGCACAGTATCATGTCCTAATACAGTGTATACAAGCACATAAATTGTTTAAGCACATGTAGAACCCAAAGAGCTTATAAAGGTGTCGGCTGACGTCTCCTGGCGTTCAGGGGAGCCCCTTAGGGTCTATTATTGATCAGAAAGCCGGTCCCATGAAAGCTAATGGTGAGGAGGAAGCGGGGGTGCGTGACCCCATCCAGGAAGGGATTCCCCAAACACGTTAACCCTTTCTTTCCACCCCGATGTCTCCCTCCACCCCCGGGGGCATGATACTCAAGGAAGCTCCGGTCGCCTAGCCCCCCTCCCCCACCGCCCCCTCCCCCCCCGACCTGGTACCGACCGCTAGGGGCTCTGTCAAGGTGCCCCGCTCCCCACCCCACCCGCCCAGGGGAAGGATCCCTGCCGGGTCAAGCAGAGCAGGCCGCGCGAGCCTCTCGGCTCTAGCCATCACCCCCACCGCCCCCGACAGGCGCCCAAACATTCCCCAATATGCCTAAGCATTCTCAAGGCCTAAGCAGAAGTACATAACAAAGCATAGAGGAACAATTGAGTGCCCGCCTCCCCCATCTCCCGATTAAACACATGTATAAACGCAAACCATTCCCCAAGGGGAGTCAATGCCGCGGTGAGCGGAAGATCCATGGACCCCTTCGTGGCAATAATGGGGAGGAGAAGCGGAAAACAAAACCCCAATCGCCCCATCTCCCAATAGCCCTGCCGCCCGCAAAAAAGAAAGACAATGACCCCTCCCAACTCCTATGCCCTCTGAAATAGGAGAGGGACAGAGAGCTTTAACGATGATCAATAAAAAAAAAAAAAAAAGAAAAAACCCTGCCCCGACTTGACAGTAAACAACCCTAGCCCACCCAATGAGGGGAAGACACCCCCCCAACATGCCCAGCCCCGGGTAACACCCTTGCAGCCCCAACCGCTGCTCATATTTGCTGTTTTAACGCTCGTACAGCAAAGACCAAAGAAACACGATCCACCGTACCAACCTAAACTCTATGAAGATAGATCCTCTTAACCGGCAGGAAAGCGTACAATGTCTTAGAGAAAAACGCCCGCCATGTCGGTACCTGAAGTCGCCGTGTACGGACTGAAGTGAACCGAAAAAACCTATACGCCCCGCCAATGCCAACCACAACAAAGCGGTACATGAACGGCGAGAAAAAGGGAAGAACCATTTAAACAAATGCTGACGTCGAACGCCGCCTAAAGGTGGGAGTGCTACCAAAGTAAGAATATGACCCTCGGGTCCGACTAAGGGTGATAGACAACTAAGGTCCAAACCGCCGAACCCATCTGAAAGAAAAACAAGGTATAATAACGGAAATAAATCCAGAATCAGTGAATGGGCAAAAGCCGACAGAACCCACCATAGGAGCATGACAAAAATGCTTGTACCCCCTGGGGAGATGAATACCCATCCTCAGGAATCGTAAAGGGAATTCTAAGCAGAGCGAGGTCCGCCGACAACAGTCGTACGCGCTACCTAATCTAATTAATATGGCAGTCCCCGGTAATAAAGTGACCGAACAATACCCGAACCCTGTAAATGCGGTAGCAAAATTAGGAGATCCAACTACGTCAGGGTCGCCATGCAGACCAAAGTCTCACAATCCCCGAGATCAAATGAGCAAGGGTCCAGGGAATCCAAGAACTAGGTTCGACTCTGCCGAAATGGAGATCATAATTCCAAAGTACCAGCAGACCGAGGCACCTGTAGAAAGGTCCTGCGACCAAACAAACGGAGGAGACTCGTCCGCATCTCCGTGTCGAACACTCCTGGAGGGAAGCGTCCATCGCTGAGCAAACGGGTCCGTCATCCAGCCGAACTGGTCAGGGCCTGATGGGTCCTCTTCTGTGGACTAAAGTCTTGACACTGGGTCTTCCCAGAGAAAACTATTCCATATGTACGAGAACTCGGGCAGAGGAGAGCGTAGGGGTCACCCCCTTGCGTCCAATCCGCCCTCCAGGACTCCACTCCTTGAGATGTAGAGGAGGTCGATATAAAAACGAAATCCAGGGACTCTAACAAGGGAAAACGCAGGGAGCGTCTGACCTTTCGGTCTGGGAGGTACCTCGCAGGGGGTCCGGCAAGCCCGTCCAAGTAGACCGTACAGCAAGATGTCCTATATTGATGAAGAGTCGCGTCCGGGTCCCAACGCGTGGAAAACGAAAAAGATCTCTTCAGATGGTTCTGGTATTCCTGAATGTCCTCAATTCCTCCCAACCTGCCAACCAGGTTGTATTGTCGCCCAAATGACTGATGCACAAGATACCTATCTCACCAGGGAGAAAATAGAGGCCACCTTACCAGAACTGGGCCCCGCGGTCCCTAGAAGTTTCTTGAGGGCCGCGTCTAATTCACAGTAACGAATGAATATACGTTCAATCTTAGACTCGTGCCGGGACTCCGAGGGGCTCAGATCCCTTTATCCCAAGCACCTCCAGTGGTCCAAACTGCGTTTAGGATAGGGTCATCTGCCACCCCAGACTCGGGGCCCCGTCTGGGATGTCATCCGAAAGTGGAGGCAAGTGTGAAATTCCGGGTCAAGGGTCCAATCCCCTATAAAAGGTACGGGTTGGAGCTGAGATAAGCCTCCGTGAAGTACTTCCATGTAAAAAAAGGACAGCTCTTATACTTCCTCGTATGTTCCGCTAGCACAACTCACTCGTGTAGCGGAGAACAATCGGCTTTCCAGTGCGGACTTAATAGTATAGGCATTGCAGTGGGCCGCACTCAGGATCTACTGAATACTAGACAGGTGCTTAACCAGCAAAACTGCAGTGCCCCATTGGGGTCTAAGTCTGGGTTTGCGGCTACTTTGTTCGGGAGCCCGGCTGGGAATACCGCTTGAATTATCCTGCGAGCTTCTCAAGCCAGCGGTCTACGGGCCAAGAAACGCACCGATGGTGCTAGGTGATCGGGCAGAGATCATTCCAAAGAAACCAGATGAGCAATGGATCGAGGGTCGAACAGGGGCGATCCACGAGACGACCTCTTCTTCCAAGGTCGTCAGGGCCCCTGTAGTGGACTTTGTTCTACATCTCATGGTGCCACTAGGGGCCGTCATCATAATCCACACCCCCATCGTCCTCTCCCTCCGAGGGGAACCGGTCCGCCTGCCATTCAGCTATGGCAGCCATGGTGGGGGGTTTATGGGGACCTCCATCCCTGCGCCACATAGGCAGTGTCGTCTGGCCGTCAAGGTCAATCATATCAGGGCTAGACACTTCTCCGGAGTCTAATCTTTCTGGGCGTCTGGTTCCGGGCCTTCATCCTACCCATAGTGCTTATGCGCCCTTGACTGCTCTCCACTCAGAGAGTCTGACTCCTCCAAGTCGGCTGCCTTTTTAAGAAGGTGATCACTGCCGCATCCAGGTGGTCATCGCTTCCCCCGCGCCATATAGGCAGGGCCGTCTGGCCGACTGCAGAGGGGTTAACCACTCCTCGGAGTGTTCCGGAGTGTTACTCCTCGGAGTGCAAAGCCACCCAGAAAAGGTAGAGAAAGGAAGGGAACCCCCCCAAACCCAAGAAAAAAAACGATCCCCAGACAGGGGTGGCCAAAACAGGAAAATGCAGAAAAATCATAAGAGAAAATACATCCCTACAGAAAAAAAGTAGGGACAGAAAAATACAATCTAAATGAATAAATCATAATGGCAGTAGGGAGGTAAACACATTCTAAACAAATACAGGGAGTGCAGAATTATTAGGCAAGTTGTATTTTTTTTTTTTTTTTATATTCTTTATTTTTGTTGTGCAGATAATTACAATGATGCCTGCCATACCACAACAGCAAAAACAGGCGCAGGAATTTCAACATGGTTAAACAAATGTGTAGCATTAGAGAAACAGCACAATTTTTTAAAGGTAGTGTTAAACAAGAAAACATGCATTTTAGGATACGTTAACCTCGATTTAAGAATTGCATAGCATGCCTATTCTGGTACCTGTGCTTTCACTGAGTGTTAGGATAAGGCTTATACTAAACAGGCCATTCTAAGAGCTGAATGCTGCATAGCATACTATGGTTGTATATGAAGTTGAAGATCAACGTTTATCGTATATACTAGTTTAACAGGTTTATATGGGCTGATTGAGTTAGGTCAGCGCTGATATTGCCTGCTAGTCAAATTTAAAGGGGAACTTTCGTTCCTACAGGTGAGTTTTTATTGCCACAACAGCATAAACAATCAACACATTGTTTTGTAGTTTGGGACAGTAATATGGCAATTGTAGAGAGAACTATTGCGTTGACATATGGTGAGAGTATTAAGTGGATCAGTGTGCAATCTAACATGTCTGCAGCTAAAGAGAAGTTAAAACAGTAATGGTACCATACTTTGAATTTGTAACAGGCTTATCTCAACAGAAGAACTAATGGCATGCTGCCCCTAGGAGGCTCTAAGCAGGTTGCTTGGTTAGATAGGGAGTAAGTATAGAGGTGTAAGTGCCTAGTAGGTGAGTGGATATCTGCCAGAAAATGGTTACTGGTACTTGGGCTGTATTTGTGAGAGGCAGCCAGAGTGATGAGGAATAAGTCTACAGTCAACCTATGCCAATAGTTGGTAGATCAGAGTGCATGAGTATGCAGGGACACTTCAGGCTCTGGGACCCAGGTGAGAGTAAGCAGGTTTGATCAGAGACCGTGAGCAGGGCTCTCCACAACACCCTCGGCTTGTTGCTAGGTTCAGGCTTGGACTGTGATATCTGCGACCACCGTGCTGCTTTTAGTGCAGGTGAGTTCCGCCGCTTGCGTCTCCGCCATTTTGGGGCCCTCACTGCCGGTACTATTGTGGATGCCCGGTGGAGCTTTGATGCCCGGGGACTGTGTGGAGGACCCTGAACTCCCTTTCCTGGGGCTCTCCGATCAGTAGTGTGGCGGTAGCTGGTCTGCGGTGCTGTGACTGATGGTCGGGAATCCCTCTCTTGGGGTCTCTGACGCGCAGTTCGTTGTCTTTGCCGGTGTCGGGCCTTAGTCATCCCCAGTGGCCTCTTCCTCATTTGTGGTACCGGTCGGCTGTCCGTGCGGTGGGTCGCAGTTCGTCTGGGTAGTCGCAGGTTCCGCTCTGGGACGACGGCACTGAGTAGTGGGGCAGGTATGTGTAGCCTGCGCTCCAGTTCCCTCCAGAACCTTGCAAAGTGTTTGTCCAGCCTTGCTTGTATGTCGTCTGCCTCTTTGATGGGACGCTCGGTATCTGTAGCGTCGGCCATCTTGGCTGAAGCTTCGTGCTCATTTTCTTCCCCCAAGGCAGTCTGTGACACCTCAGCACGCCTGGGGTAGCCTCCGCTGGACGGACCGGGATCTCCCCCACCGGTCCATAGGGGGGGGTGACGGGACTTGCTTGTGTTATGTGCTTCGTTGGAGTGCCTCCAGGTCGGGAGAGCGGCCGTCTCACCCGCCCGTTGCATGTTAGGCCTCACTATCGGTCCCGGTGTCAGCGGGCCTCTAGCGGGTCTCTCATCTTCCCCCTGCCCTTCCACTGTTGCAGGGTGTTTACTGTCGTGTGGTGGCGCCTTTTTTCTCCGCAGATGCAGCTTTCTGTCGCTTATTATATCAGCGTTAAGCAGGAGTTTTTGAGATGCACGTCTAGTCGCCATGATGGTTAGGCCCCGCCCCTCGGCAAGTTGTATTTTTGAGGATTAATTTTATTATTGAACAACAACCATGTTCTTAATGAACCCAAAAAACTCATTAATATCAAAGCTGAATATTTTTGGAAGTAGTTTTTAGTTTGTTTTTAGTTATAGCTATTTTAGGGGGATATCTGTGTGTGCAGGTGGCTATTACTGTGCATAATTATTAGGCAACTTAACAAAAAACAAATATATATCCATTTCAATTATTTATTTTTACCAGTGAAACCAATATAACATCTCAACATTTACGAATATACATTTCTGACATTCAAAAACATAACAAAAACAAATCAGTGACCATTATAGCCACCTTTCTTTGCAAGGACACTCAAAAGCCTGCCATCCATGGATTATGTCAGTGTTTTGATCTGTTCACCATCAACATTGCGTGCAGCAGCAACCACAGCCTCCCAGACCCTGTTCAGAGAGGTCTACTGTTTTCCCTCCTTGTAAATCTCACATTTGATGATGGACCACAGGTTCTCAATGGGGTTCAGATCAGGTGAACAAGGAGGCCATGTCATTAGATTTTCTTCTTTTATACCCTTTCTTGCCAGCCACGCTGTGGAGTACTTGGACGCGTGTGATGGAGCATTGTCCTGCATGAAAATCATGTTTTTCTTGAAGGATGCAGACTTCTTCCTGTACCACTGCTTGAAGAAGGTGTCTTCCAGAAACTGGCAGTAGGACTGGGAGTTGAGCTTGACTCCATCCTCAACCCGAAAAGGCCCCACAAGCTCATCTTTGATGATACCAGCCCAAACCAGTACTCCACCTCCACCTTGCTGGCGTCTGAGTCGGACTGGAGCTCTCTGCCCTTTACCAATCCAGCCACGAGCCCATCCATCTGGCCCATCAAGACTCACTCTCATTTCATCAGTCCATAAAACCTTAGAAAAATCAGTCTTGAGATATTTCTTGGCCCAGTCTTGACGTTTCATCTTGTGTGTCTTGTTCAGTGGTGGTCGTCTTTCAGCCTTTCTTACCATGGCCATGTCTCTGAGTATTGCACACCTTGTGCTTTTGGGCACTCCAGTGATGTTGCAGCTGTGAAATATGGCCAAACTGGTGGCAAGTGGCATCTTGGCAGCTGCACGCTTGACTTTTCTCAGTTCATGGGCAGTTATTTTGCGCCTTGGTTTCTCCACACGCTTCTTGCGACCCTGTTGACTATTTTGAATGAAACGCTTGATTGTTCGATGATCACGCTTCAGAAGCTTTGCAATTTTAAGAGTGCTGCATCCCTCTGCAATATATCTCACTATTTTTTACTTTTCTGAGCCTGTTAAGTCCTTCTTTTGACCCATTTTGCCAAAGGAAAGGAAGTTGCCTAATAATTATGCACACCTGATATAGGGTGTTGATGTCATTAGACCACACCCCTTCTCATTACAGAGATGCACATCACCTAATATGCTTAATTGGTAGTAGGCTTTCGAGCCTATACAGCTTGGAGTAAGACAACATGCATAAAGAGGATGATGTGGTCAAAATACTCATTTGCCTAATAATTCTGCACTCCCTGTAAATCCCTGCAGCCATAAGAAGGTAGACGCAGAAAGACAGAGTAAATAAATCAAGCAATCACTACAGCACTAAGCAGGTAGGTGAAGAAAATACAGATAGCTAAATAAATCAATCACTAGAGCACTAAGAAGGTAGATGCAAAAATACCCTCTAAATAAATCAATCAATACAGTAATAAACATATAAATACAGTAAAATATCCACAACCACCCATATATAACAGGAGGCAGTGGTACTCTGACCTGTACTGTCTGCGGAGCAGCAAAGAAAGAGGAAATAGTTAGTTGGGAGAAGCCTTTTATAGATTCCTGATTTTTTTGTCTCTGGTGTTTTTATCTCTATGTTAATGTGCTGCTGTGGAGTTCTAGTAAAAAGAGACTTAAGCAAATATGAAGCCTCCTGTCATGCTATAAAATTAACATTAGATAAATAAAATACTATAAAAATGTTCAAAAAATATATTTTTTAAAATTTTTATAGTAATTTTTTGAATAATTTTATAGTGTTTTTGTATCTTGAAACTACTGTATTCCTATGCATGCTGGTGATTCGCTTGTTTTATCGTTTTTAATCCATATTTCATGCTGAATAACCTTTGGACAAAATGTAATTTAAACAGAAAACTATTTTTAGATAAAGAAATCAAAATTTACAGAGAGAAAAGCAACCAGATTTCAATTTAACAAAACATATATGTATATATATATATTTTTTAAACATCATTGATTTTTATCGATCATGTTAGGCTCTGACACTGACTTTTTCACATTTTACACTGTTTATGATGCTTAAACCTTTCAATATATTTCTTACATCATCTGGTTTGACTCATGTTATACAATTACGTGTTTCTTCCCTTAATACTAATTAAAGCTAATTTTTTCATTTGGTTCTCCTGCTGTGAGCATAAATTGTGTTTTAAGTGGTTGTTAAACTTACTGTAAGACACACCTCTCCTGCCTAACTCAGTTTAGGGAGCACAGATTTGCTTCCCATAACATTTTAAAACTACCATACACTTTTTGTTGGTCTTGTGTAAAACAAAACATATTTGTTCTCTCTATCCATTCTCAGATTGCCTGTTTAAAGGTGCTGCAATAAATAACTGAGATAAGCCTGAGATAAATGGCTGTTCCTCTCCTTTCTCTGTACTGTTTCTGCCGCTGGTGCTCTCACACACAGCCTGTCCCTCATTCCAACTTCTCCTTGCAGGCATTGCTTTCCCTTAGGCTGAGTTCAGGTAGGAGAGATGCCCAGAGGTGGGTTTACCTGATAACAGAAAGGGTTTCCCTGATGACAGATATGCAGAACACAGACTGAACTGACTGAGATGAGAGGGGGGGAGGGCTGTTTTTAACCTCTGATTTTAGAGAAATCTACACATTTGCCAGCAATTCTGTTGGCATAATGTATAGATGTAATTGAATTCTATATCTTAAGGATTAAGTTGCATTTATCATGACAAGTATCTTTGGTAATTGCATCCACAAATATTTGAATGACATGGTTAGCACTGGGTTTTTATAAAAATGTGATGTGTAATTGTAAAATCACCAAATATAAACCGATACAGCTATCACAGAGGATATGAGAAGAACTTTGATATTAGAAACATTTTGCTTCTGCAATACAAGACGGACAACTTAGCAATGATATTATAGATTTATATTGGGTAAATTTTTGAAGTCTTATGCTAATCTACTTTATAACATTTACAGCTATTGTTATTTCAAAAAGAATGCCTAACGAATTCTAGTACAGTCAGTTCATAGACTAAATGTTCCTCTGCAGAATTGTCAAGTTCCCAAATACCCTGAACAAGGCTGATACACAGAAAGCAATTGAAATTGCCTTCCGCATGTGGAGCAGAGTGTCCCCGCTCACCTTCCATAGCGTTCAACCACACCATGATGCAGATCTCAAAATAGGTAAGTGGGTTTGTAAATAAATATGGTGGTGCTCATGGAACAACTTGATACTCCTGGTAGGTGGATTGCTTAGGTAATTCCCTATTTTGTTTTATCGTATCTAATTTACTCTAAGTTTTTGCATGTTACATAGTTACATAGTTACATAGCTGAAAAGAGACTTGCGTCCATCAAGTTCAGCCTTCCTCACATATGCTTTTGCTGTTGATCCAAAAGAAGGCAAAAAACCCAGTCTGAAGCGCTTCCAATTTTGCAACAAACTAGGAAAAAATTCCTTCTTGACCCCAAAATAGCAGTCAGATGTCTCCTTGGATCAAGCAGCTATTAGCTCATCCTAAGTTCCCTTAGGATGAGCAACTTGGGACATCTATCAATGTGATTAACACTGAACTGTGCCATTTATACAATCATTCATTTTTGATAATAATAAAAAAAAATGATGACAGTTTTACTGTAAAAAAATGGCATGTAAACTAAGCTCTCATCAACAAAAGAATTAGGCACCAACTTCATTCAACAGTTCCTTTCTCTGGAGTTCTTCAACTGAACATTTAAAGGACCACTCTAGTGCCAGGAAAGCATACTCGTTTTCCTGGCACTAGAGTGCCCTGTAGTTGTTTCAAATAGTATCAAAAACATAATTAGGACTCGTTACGTAGTCAAATCTTCTGTTATTCTTGTTTAAAAATGGTTTAAAACCACATAGTGAGCCTACTTTAGGGGACTCAAGGCAATATAATCACTTTAATGAGATTAGGTGGTTATGGTGCCTAGAGTGTCTCTTTAAAAATAAATTGATGCTTAAATATGGCTCTTTCACCTACTAGAAGTTCTTATTCCAGCAACAAATCTGGCCTGTAGGTAGAACTGCCAAATATCAAATGTAAGCAATAAAGTAATTCAACAATTTACCTAGCACTGATTGATTTTTAAACTATTAGCTCTGTTCCATGACTGATCTTCCCTCACCTAACTGTTTTGGGTTTTTTTGTATTTTTTTCTAACAAATTAAAATCTCTTGGCATTATGCAACTATTGACACTGTCGCACATAAAAGACTTATCAACAAACTGCAATCTGTTTGGATTCCAATATTGTTGAATGGGTTGGGCAGGCAACAGAGGGTTGTAGTCAATGAAGTATATTCGAAGCATGGTCTTGTCACCAGTGGGGTACCTCAGGGATCTGTACTTGGACCCGTTCTCATTAATATTTTTATTAATAATATTGCAGAAGATCTTGATGGTAAGGTATGTCTTTTTGCAGATGATACAAAGATTTGCAACCAGGAGGTTCCAGGAGGGATAAGCCAAATGGCAAATGATTTAGATAAACTAGAAAAATGGTCAGAGCTGTGGCAACTGTTATTTAATGTGGCTAAGTGCAAGATAATGCATCATAGGCATAAAAACCCATGCACAGAGTATAGAATATGTGATAGAGTCCTAACCTCAACAGCTAAGGAAAGGGATTTTATAGTAATTATTTCATATGACATAAAGATAGGCAGACAATGAAATAGAGCAGCAGGAGAAGCTGCCAGAATACTTGGTTGTATAGGGAGAGGTATTAGCAGTAGAAAGAGAGAAGTGCTCATGCTATTGTACAGAACACTGGTGAGACCCCACTTGGAGTATTGTACACAGTACTGGAGACCGTAT